>NC_091287.1:15246197-15943697 GCF_032444005.1 Ranitomeya imitator | reverse complement strand
GTGTATATATACAGGACAGGAGGAGTGGTACTGTGCAGTGTATATATACAGGACAGGAGGAGTGGTACTGTGCAGTGTATATATACAGGAGGAGTGGTACTGTGCAGTGTATATACAGTGGGGCAAAAAAGTATTTAGTCAGTCAGCAATAGTGCAAGTTCCACCACTTAAAAAGATGAGAGGCGTCTGTAATTTACATCATAGGTAGACCTCAACTATGGGAGAGAAACTGAGAAAAAAAAATCCAGAAAATCACATCACTGTTTTTTTAACATTTTATTTGCATATTATGGTGGAAAATAAGTATTTGGTCAGAAACAAAATTTCATCTCAATACTTTGTAATATATCCTTTGTTGGCAATGACAGAGGTCAAACGTTTTCTGTAAGTCTTCACAAGGTTGCCACACACTGTTGTTGGTATGTTGGCCCATTCCTCCATGCAGATCTCCTCTAGAGCAGTGATGTTTTTGGCTTTTCGCTTGGCAACACGGACTTTCAACTCCCTCCAAAGGTTTTCTATAGGGTTGAGATCTGGAGACTGGCTAGGCCACTCCAGGACTTCGAAATGCTTCTTACGAAGCCACTCCTTCGTTGCCCTGGCTGTGTGCTTTGGATCATTGTCATGTTGAAAGACCCAGCCACGTTTCATCTTCAATGCCCTTGCTGAAGGAAGGAGGTTTGCACTCAAAATCTCACGATACATGGCCCCATTCATTCTTTCATGTACCCGGATCAGTCGTCCTGGCCCCTTTGCAGAGAAACAGCCCCAAAGCATGATGTTTCCACCACCATGCTTTACAGTAGGTATGGTGTTTGATGGATGCAACTCAGTATTCTTTTTCCTCCAAACACGGCAAGTTGTGTTTCTACCAAACAGTTCCAGTTTGGTTTCATCAGACCATAGGACATTCTCCCAAAACTCCTCTGGATCATCCAAATGCTCTCTAGCAAACTTCAGACGGGCCCGGACATGTACTGGCTTAAGCAGTGGGACACGTCTGGCACTGCAGGATCTGAGTCCATTGTGGCGTAGTGTGTTACTTATGGTAGGCCTTGTTACATTGGTCCCAGCTCTCTGCAGTTCATTCACTAGGTCCCCCCGCGTGGTTCTGGGATTTTTGCTCACCGTTCTTGTGATCATTCTGACCCCACGGGGTGGGATTTTGCGTGGAGCCCCAGATCGAGGGAGATTATCAGTGGTCTTGTATGTCTTCCATTTTCTAATTATTGCTCCCACTGTTGATTTCTTCACTCCAAGCTGGTTGGCTATTGCAGATTCAGTCTTCCCAGCCTGGTGCAGGGCTACAATTTTGTTTCTGGTGTCCTTTGACAGCTCTTTGGTCTTCACCATAGTGGAGTTTGGAGTCAGACTGTTTGAGGGTGTGCACAGGTGTCTTTTTATACTGATAACAAGTTTAAACAGGTGCCATTACTACAGGTAATGAGTGGAGGAAAGAGGAGACTCTTAAAGAAGAAGTTACAGGTCTGTGAGAGCCAGAAATCTTGATTGTTTGTTTCTGACCAAATACTTATTTTCCACCATAATATGCAAAAAAAATGTTAAAAAAACAGACAATATGATTTTCTGGATTTTTTTTTCTCAGTTTGCCTCCCATAGTTGAGGTCTACCTATGATGTAAATTACAGACGCCTCTCATTTTTTTAAGTGGTGGAACTTGCACTATTGCTGACTGACTAAATACTTTTTTGCCCCACTGTATATACAGGAGGAGTGGTACTGTGCAGTGTATATATACAGGACAGGAGGAGTGGTACTGTGCAGAGTATATATACAGGACAGGAGGAGTGGTACTGTGCAGAGTATATATACAGGACAGGAGGAGTGGTACTGTGCAGTGTATATATACAGGAGGAGTGGTACTGTGCAGTGTATATACACAGGAGGAGTGGTACTGTGCAGTGTATATACACAGGAGTGGTCCTGTGCAGTGTATATATACAGGAGGAGTGGTACTGTGCAGTGTATATATACAGGAGGAGCGGTACTGTGCAGTGTATATACACAGGAGGAGTGGTACTGTGCAGTGTATATATACAGGAGGAGTGGTACTGTGCAGTGTATATATACAGGAGGAGCGGTACTGTGCAGTGTATATATACAGGAGGAGTGGTACTGTGCAGTGTATATACACAGGAGGAGTGGTACTGTGCAGTGTATATACACAGGAGGAGTGGTACTGTGCAGTGTATATACACAGGAGGAGTGGTCCTGTGCAGTGTATATATACAGGAGGAGTGGTACTGTGCAGTGTATATATACAGGACAGGAGGAGCGGTACTGTGCAGTGTATATATACAGGACAGGAGGAGCGGTACTGTGCAGTGTATATATACAGGAGGAGTGGTACTGTGCAGTGTATATACACAGGAGGAGTGGTACTGTGCAGTGTATATATACAGGAGGAGTGGTACTGTGCAGTGTATATATACAGGAGGAGTGGTCCTGTGCAGTGTATATATACACAGGAGGAGTGGTACTGTGCAGTGTATATACACAGGAGGAGTGGTCCTGTGCAGTGTATATATACACAGGAGGAGTGGTACTGTGCAGTGTATATACACAGGAGGAGTGGTACTGTGCAGTGTATATACACAGGAGGAGTGGTCCTGTGCAGTGTATATACACAGGAGGAGTGGTCCTGTGCAGTGTATATATACAGGAGGAGTGGTACTGTGCAGTGTATATATACAGGAGGAGCGGTACTGTGCAGTGTATATATACAGGAGGAGCGGTACTGTGCAGTGTATATATACAGGAGGAGTGGTCCTGTGCAGTGTATATACACAGGAGGAGTGGTCCTGTGCAGTGTATATATACAGGAGGAGTGGTACTGTGCAGTGTATATATACAGGAGGAGCGGTACTGTGCAGTGTATATATACAGGAGGAGCGGTACTGTGCAGTGTATATATACAGGAGGAGGGGTACTGTGCAGTGTATATACACAGGAGGAGTGGTCCTGTGCAGTGTATATATACAGGAGGAGTGGTGCTGGGGAGAAACTGACCGCACCTGACACTACGCAGCGTTTCACATGACGCTTCCTTATCTCCCTTGACACGCCGTTATCCATGTGTCACATGACACTTGTCTGATGTGACGCAGCGTTATCTCATGTGACTCCCCCCTATCTTGACAAGTACCAGTAAATCTCATCTATTTCCAGACACCCCCGAAGTCAAGAACATGTTCCCATACAATCTACGGAAAATAGAAGTCCTGCCTCGGTCACATTGTCCTATTTGCTTCTTCCCGGTCGTATCCGATTCTGGGAAAGCTGGGTGACTGTCAGCACAAACCATCATTCCCCCAAACTCCTAAAGGCACATCCATTTGCATATGTATAGGCCCCTTCTTATTTGCACACTCGCATTTTCACATCTTGTCACAGATTCTCTGGGATTCGGTCTGGACGGTGACTGGGCCGTTCATACACAGGAATATGCTCTGATCTAAACCCTCTATTGTGGCTCTGGCAGGATGTTGAGGGTCGTTGTCCTGCTGGAAGGTGAACCTACGCCCCAGTCTCCTATCTTTTGCAGCCTCTAACAGGTTTTCCCCCAGGATTGCCCTGTATTAAGCTCCATCCATCTTCCCGTCACTTCTGAGCAGCTTCCCTGCCCCTGCTGAAGAAAAGCCTCCCCACAGAATGATGCCACCACCATGTGTGACAGTGGGGATGGTGTTTTCGTCACATGCAGCGTTAGTTTTCCACACACACAGCATTTTACATTTGGCCCAAAAAAAACTCTCCTTGGCTCTGATCTGACCAGAGCTCCTTCTTCTACAGGCTCGCTTTGTCCACTACGTGGCTTTTTGCAAACTGCCAATGGGACATGTTATGTCTTTGAAAAAGGTCTTTCTTCTTGCCGCTCTTCCATGAAGGACAGATTTGTGTAGTTTACGACTAAACAGTTCTCCTGTGGATATTGTCCCCCTTGAGCTGTGGATCTCTGGAGCTTCTCCAGGGACCATGGGCCTCTTGGCTTCTTCTCTAATTAGTGCTCTACGACATGTTCAGAGCTTGGGCTACTTTTTTATAACCTAACCCTGCTTTACTCTTCCCCCACAACTTTATCTCTGACCTGTCGGGTGTAGAGAGTGTGGGAACTGACACAAACACCCACCGGTGAATTATCCCTCCACCAAACTGTACAGCGGCGCGTTCTCCTGACATTCACCGAACCTGGAGTCCGATCTGAAGAATTACAAAGAACGAGATCTAAGGTTCTGTTCTGCGGCTTTCAGCAGCGGCACTACGGCTCCCTGCTTGTTAGAATGTATCAGTGCAGATCACAAGTCTGGGGCCTAGGATCCGGAGACAGTCCACACTGGATACAGGGAGGATGTGGAGAAGGTCATGTATCCAAATATTACAGGCGCAGAGGGAGACCGGGATTTACAAAACCTCCTGCGATGGAAAGAAGCCACAAAGCAGACGACCGACCGCTAGAGGGTTAGAAAGTGAAAGGAGCCGTCTGATTGGTCTCTACGGTCGGCGCTAATGTTTTTTCTTTACAAACAGAGAACCCGGTGAGAAAAGCCAGAGCCCAAAGTACCCGCTATATACACAGCTTCACACACTGTGACTGCGCTAATTAAAGGGACAGTACACGTTATAAAACGCCGACATCGGGGCTACACTCATCACATCCGCGCTAGTCTATCTGCTAAAAGCACGGATGAAACAATGGGAACCAAGGAAAAGTCCGACGGAGAACAACACTGTACCAGATGTCACCTGCAGTCCTATGTAACACCACCGATAACACAGTGATAACTCTCTATATACATATAATGTAATAGATGTCACCTGCAGTCCCATGTAACACCACCGATAACAATAACTCCCTGAGTACAGATCATGTAGTACGTGACACCTGCAGTCCTATGTAACACCACAGATAACACAGTGATAACTCTCTATATACATATAAAATAGTAGATGTCAGCTGCAGTCCCATGTAACACCACCGATAACACAATGATAACTCCCTGGGTATAGATAATGTAGTAAATGTCACCTGCAGTCCTATGTAACATCATAGATAACGTCAGAAGGACCCATGTACATCACATGTAGGGACCCCGTATACATGGTCGGCTATGGATACATCACATGTAGGGACCTCGTATACATGGTCAGCTATGGGTACATCACATGTAGGGACCCCGTATACATGGTCGGCTACGGGTACATCACATGTAGGGACCCCGTATACATGGTCGGCTATAGGTACATCACATGTAGGGACCCCGTATACATGGTCGGCTATGGGTACATCACATGTAGGGACCCCGTATACATGGTCGGCTACGGGTACATCACATGTAGGGACCCCGTATACATGGTCGGCTACGGATACATCACATGTAGGGACCCCGTATACATGGTCAGCTATGGGTACATCACATGTAGGGACCCCGTATACATGGTCGGCTATGGATACATCACATGTAGGGACCCCGTATACATGGTCGGCTATGGATACATCACATGTAGGGACCCCGTATACATGGTCGGCTACGGGTACATCACATGTAGGGACCCCGTATACATGGTCGGCTATGGATACATCACATGTAGGGACCTCGTATACATGGTCGGCTATGGGTACATCACATGTAGGGACCCCGTATACATGGCCGGCTATGGGTACATCACATGTAGGGACCTCGTATACATGGCCGGCTATGGGTACATCACATGTAGGGACCCCATATACATGGTCGGCTATGGGTACATCACATGTAGGGACCCCGTATACATGGTCGGCTATGGGTACATCACATGTAGGGACCCCGTATACATGGTCGGCTATGGGTACATCACATGTAGGGACCCCATATACATGGTCAGCTATGGGTACATCACATGTAGGGACCCCGTACACATGATCGGATATGGATACATCACATGTAGGGACCCCGTATACATGGTCGGCTATGGGTACATCACATGTAGGGACCCCGTATACATGGTCGGCTATGGGTACATCACATGTAGGGACCCCCTATACATGGTCGGCTATGGATACATAACATGTAGGGACCCCGTATACATGGTCAGCTATGGATACATCACTTGTAGGGACCCCGTATACATGGTCGGCTATGGGTACATCACATGTAGGGACCCCGTATACATGAACATCTTATGGTGAGACCCAGCAAGAATCTATTTCTTACTTTGTCCTTCGAATTTCCGTATAATGGTGTCCAGGAAGGTGTTCTGAGGGGCGACGTGACCTCTTCGGACAGGCATCCTTATCCCATGGGTAGCCGCTGCTGTATATCCTCCTTCACACCGATCACATGAAGGCTGGTGGTACGTGCCACCCCTAAAACAACACGTTCGATGTCCGAGTCTAATTCAAACAAAGTATATCCAAAAAACAGAACATAGAGAGGTCTCCGGTGCCACGGGGCAGAGCCAAAGTAATGTTCCCAGTGCAACGGGGCAGAGCCAAAGTAATGTTCCCGGTACCACGAGGCAGAGCAAAGCAAAAGTAATGTTCCCTGTACCACGGGGCAGAGAAAAAAAACAATGTACCAGGGGGCAGCGCCAAAGTCGGGTCCACGGGGCAGAGCCAAATAGTGTCCCAAGCTCGGGGTACGGAGAAGCCGGGATTAACGGAGTGCGAACCTCAGGCCGTGCAGCTACCCGATGCCCGTGGTCTTCTGGCGGCTCATTGGTGACTGCTAACCTCTCACCTGGGGCCGGGTAATATACGGGGAGGGTCTAGGAGACAATCCCATAATGCCGGGCAGTGCCCCTGCACCTGCTGCCACCCGGCACCTGTACTCACATCAGCCGCGGACTCTCAATGCCAGTCACGGGGGGGCTCATCTGCACGTGTGCCAGGGGTGGGGGCGCTGTTAACCCTTTAAGCCTCAGCAGGCAGTCTAGTCAGACAATAGCAGTCAGGGCTGGCAGCGCATTCATCCCTGGAGCCGGCAGTCATGCTGGGAGCAGCGGCTGACACTTATCTGCTCCTATTATTAGCAGGACCCTCGCCCTCCCTGCACTCGGCGTGGTCCGCCGTAAGGGTCCACAGGGCACAGGCACAAGGTAACCGCAGGCCCGGGTGCCCCCACCACCACCTGTAGGGTAGCGCTCAATGGTATCGGCACACAAAGGAAATGAACCTGTCGGCACAACCCTCTAAGGGATGCCAGGTGCCCACCCTAAGGTATCATGGAGGTCAGCACTTCTGGCCACAGGGGCAGTGGCCACGCGAGACGCTGTCCAGGAAACTTCCCGAGGAGCGGATGCAGGTGCCCGTCCTGAGCCTGGCACACTAGTTCCGTCCTACAGGGTGGTCTTCAGGTGGATGAAACCCGTGCGTTCCAGCATGCCAGCCGAATAGCGGGTGATGGAGATATCCCAGTGGCCTTGGGTGCTGGCGGCGCTATTATCCCATGATCCTTTGTTGGGGAAGGCGGGAATCGGTGGTTAGCGTGCACGGGAGGGAGGTCGGAGCCTTGAGATCCGGTTGACGGGGTGTATTTTTCTGCCACCTGCTCGGGCGCCCCCTGGTCGGTGACTACGCCGCTCTCGTCTGGCAGGGCGCAGGACGCGTGCTGTAACGTGGGGCTGGCAGGGCGCCGGGGCCGTCTCCTCCAGAAGGCATCCCCTTATTAGGAGAGGAGGCAGCAGGGGATGCTGGAGGAGACGGATGGTGTTGTGCCTGGTCTTTGCTTGTTGATGCCGCTGCTCCTCCTCCTCCTCACAGTCCTCCCCCTCCGCTGTCAGACACAAGGGATTCCCAGCTGGGAAGCATCACAGGCTCCGTCTTATGGGGGCACCGGTCTGTGAGCAGCCCCCCAGAGACGTGCTGCTGCAGAACCTCCAGCCACAGGACGCCTCCATCACAGGCGCAGGTGGAGCGGCAGAGCTGGGGTTAAAGGGGCAAATGAGGGAATCACGGATAACAGGGTAAAAGGTGTCATCATGTGCAGGGCAGGGCAGAGGTGTGGGTGCCGGACGGGGAAGCGCGAGGGGCCGGGCAGGAGGAACAAATGAGGCACGAGGGGCCGGGCAGGAGGAATAAATGGGGCAGGAGGAATTAATGGGGCACGAGGGGCTGGGCAGGAGGAATAAATGAGGCATGAGGGGCCGGCCAGGAGAAAAAAAAAAAAAAAATGGGGCACAAGGGGACGGCCAGGAAGAACAAATGGGGCACGAGGGGCCGGCCAGGAGGAACAAGTAAGGCACAAGGGGCCAGCCAGGAGGAAAAAAATGGGGCACGGGGGGCTGGGCAGGAGGAACAAATGGGGCATGAAGGGCCGGGCAGGAGGAAAAAAAATGGGGCACGGGGGGCCAGCCAGTTTGAAAAAAATGGGGCACGGGGGGATGGCCAGGAGGAACAAATGGGGCACGAAGGATAGGCCAGGAGGAACAAATGGTGCACGAGGGGCCGGCCAGGAGGAACAAGTGAGGCATGAGGGGCCGCCATGAAGAGTAAATGAGGCACGAGGGGCCGACCAGGAGGAACAAATGAGGCACGAGGGGTCGGACAAGAGGAACAAGTGAGGCATGAGGGGCCAGACAGGAGGAACAAATGAGGCACGAGATGTGAGACAGGAAGAATCAGTGTTTATATGAAGGCCGGTGGGATTAATACAGGGATTAGCCAAAAACAGGATATTTACATCTCAGAGCTAATCCTGACCCAACAGGAGCACAAATTGCGGAGGAGGCCGGAGCCCAACTAACCTCATACATTACATATATATCAGAACCTGAGCGACAGATCACATGTATCAACTAAAGGGGAACTGACCGCTCCCAACATTACACAGACTCTCACTATTAACAAGAGCTGCAGACTGAATATCAGAACTGAACCCGAGCTATGTCCTGTACTATACCACAGAGCTGCACTCACTATTCTGCTGGTGCAGTCACTGTGTACATACATTACTTATCCTGAGTTACCTCCTGTATTATACCCCAGAGCTGCACTCACTATTCTGCTGGTGCAGTCACTGTGTACATACATTACATTACTTATCCTGAGTTACCTCCTGTATTATACCCCAGAGCTGCACTCACTATTCTGCTGGTGCAGTCACTGTGTACATACATTACTTATCCTGAGTTACCTCCTGTATTATACCCCAGAGCTGCACTCACTATTCTGCTGGTGCAGTCACTGTGTACATACATTACTGATCCTGAGTTACATCCTGTATTATACTCCAGAGCTGCACTCACTATTCTGCTGGTGCAGTCACTGTGTACATACATTACATTACTTATCCTGAGTTACCTCCTGTATTATACCACAGAGCTGCACTCACTATTCTGCTGGTGCAGTCACTGTGTACATACATTACTTATCCTGAGTTACCTCCTGTATTATACCCCAGAGCTGCACTCACTATTCTGCTGGTGCAGTCACTGTGTACATACATTACTGATCCTGAGTTACATCCTGTATTATACTCCAGAGCTGCACTCACTATTCTGCTGGTGCAGTCACTGTGTACATACATTACATTACTTATCCTGAGTTACCTCCTGTATTATACCACAGAGCTGCACTCACTATTCTGCTGGTGCAGTCACTGTGTACATACATTACTTATCCTGAGTTACCTCCTGTATTATACCCCAGAGCTGCACTCACTATTCTGCTGGTGCAGTCACTGTGTACATACATTACTTATCCTGAGTTACCTCCTGTATTATACCCCAGAGCTGCACTCACTATTCTGCTGGTGCAGTCACTGTGTACATACATTACTTATCCTGAGTTACCTCCTGTATTATACCCCAGAGCTGCACTCACTATTCTGCTGGTGCAGTCACTGTGTACATACATTACTGATCCTGAGTTACATCCTGTATTATACTCCAGAGCTGCACTCACTATTCTGCTGGTGTAGTCACTGCATAGAAAGTTCCTGGCGTCCGATCAGCTCCAGTATGGCAGTGGGAGATGACACCGTGTGGACCTTGTCCAGTGTCAGCAGCTGTAGAAGATGAGACGATGCATCGATGTCCGCTCCTGGGGAGAGAAAACCACACAGTGTGTATATATGCAGCCCAGACATCCCAAGGAACTTCATCTCCAGTGGCTACGAGTATGCATCCAATCCAACCATGTGAGGCTGGTTTCACACTTGCGTTTCAAAACGCATGCGTTTTAAAAAAAAAACACATGGTGAAAAAACGCATGTAAACGCGTGCAAACGCTGCGTTTTTGCATGTGGTGAAAAAAACGCAGCGTTTTGATGCGTTTAGGCTACGTTCACACTAGCGTTGTGCGCCACTGCGTCGGCGACGCGACACACAACGCACCAAAAAACGCGTGCAAACGCACGCAAAAACGCTGCGTTTTTCAACGCGTGCGTCGTTTTTTGACGAAAATCGGACGCAAGAAAAATGCAACTTGTTGCGTTTTCTTGGTCCGACGCTAGCGTCAAAAAAGACGCACGTGTCGGAAGACGCAACAAGCAAAAACGCATGCGTCCCCCATGTTAAACATAGGGGCGCATGACGCGTGCGTCGCCCGACGCTAGCGCGACGCACACTAGCCGAACGCTAGTGTGAACGTAGCCTAACATGCGTTTTCGTTTTTTAAACGCAAGCAGATAAATGTGTGACAGCTGCCAATCATCAAAATAAAGTAAAAAACCCACTATAAACAGAAAGAGCTAGGGTTAGGGGTAGGGATCCTAACCCTAAAGGGATGCTAACCCTACCCCTAACCCTACCCTTAAAGGGATTAGGGTTAGGGGTAGGGTTAGGGGTAGGATCCCTTTATCAATTTTATGGTGTGGGGTGGTTTATCAGTGTGTTTTTATGTTTGTTTTTTTTAAAAACGCATGCGTTTTTAACGCATGCAAACGCATGTGGTTAAAAACGCATGCGTTTACATAGACAGCAATGCATTTTTTTTGCCGCAAAAAAACGCCGCTAAAAATACTACATGTTGCATTTCTGCAACACGACGCATGCAGAAAAAAAACGCATGCGTTGCAAAAACGCATACAAAAAACGCATGCGTTTTTAATGTTAAATATAGGGGGGGAAAACGCATGCTTTTTTTTGCGTTTTTTGCCGCAAAAACGCAAAAAAAAAAAAAAAAACGCTAATGTGAAACCACCCTGATACTGCCTGCTGTATCTAATCTAACTCCATATACACAATTTCGGGGCTCCGCACTCTCTGTACACATATCTATATACATAATTGTCTAAGGGTCACTTCCGTCTGTCTCTCTGTCCTTCTGTCACGGTTATTCGTTTGCGGATTGGTCTCGGCAGCTGCCTGTCATGGCTGCCGCGACCAATCAGCGACGGGCACAGTCCGATTAGTCCCTCCCCTACTCCCCTGCACTCACTGCCCGGCGCCCGCTCCATACTCCCCGCAGTCACCGCTCACACAGGGTTAATGGCAGCGGTAACGACCTGCGGTGTAACGGACTCAGTTACCGCTGCTATTAACCCTGTGTGTCACCAACTATTTACTATTGGTGCGGCCTATGCAGCATCAATAGTAAAAACATGCATGTTAAAAATAACTAGATGGGTATTTCCTGAAGGAACTACAGATAGTGCTTTGGAATGGTGCCCGGGCTGCCTCTGCAAGACTTTCACACTTGGGTGCCCTTCAGGCGCTGGTTTGGTGGGCGGGGCCCCTCAGGGGCCTATTTGGGTCCGATTTGGTGGGCGGGGACACTCTGGGTCCGATTTGGTGGGCGGGGTCCGATTTGGTGGGCATGGCCCCTGGGGGTCCGATTTGGTGGGCGGGGCTCCTGGGGGTCCGATATGCGGGCGGGGCCACTCTGGGTCCGATTTGGTGGACGCGGCCACTCTGGGTCCGATTTGGTGGACGCGGCCACTCTGGGTCCGATTTGGTGGACGCGGCCACTCTGGGTCCGATTTGGTGGACGCGGCCACTCTGGGTCCGATTTGGTGGACGCGGCCACTCTGGGTCCGATTTGGTGGACGCGGCCACTCTGGGTCCGATTTGGTGGACGCGGCCACTCTGGGTCCGATTTGGTGGACGCGGCCACTCTGGGTCCGATTTGGTGGACGCGGCCACTCTGGGTCCGATTTGGTGGACGCGGCCACTCTGGGTCCGATTTGGTGGACGCGGCCACTCTGGGTCCGATTTGGTGGACGCGGCCACTCTGGGTCCGATTTGGTGGACGCGGCCACTCTGGGTCCGATTTGGTGGACGCGGCCACTCTGGGTCCGATTTGGTGGACGCGGCCACTCTGGGTCCGATTTGGTGGACGCGGCCACTCTGGGTCCGATTTGGTGGACGCGGCCACTCTGGGTCCGATTTGGTGGACGCGGCCACTCTGGGTCCGATTTGGTGGACGCGGCCACTCTGGGTCCGATTTGGTGGACGCGGCCACTCTGGGTCCGATTTGGTGGACGCGGCCACTCTGGGTCCGATTTGGTGGACGCGGCCACTCTGGGTCCGATTTGGTGGACGCGGCCACTCTGGGTCCGATTTGGTGGACGCGGCCACTCTGGGTCCGATTTGGTGGACGCGGCCACTCTGGGTCCGATTTGGTGGACGCGGCCACTCTGGGTCCGATTTGGTGGACGCGGCCACTCTGGGTCCGATTTGGTGGACGCGGCCACTCTGGGTCCGATTTGGTGGACGCGGCCACTCTGGGTCCGATTTGGTGGACGCGGCCACTCTGGGTCCGATTTGGTGGACGCGGCCACTCTGGGTCCGATTTGGTGGACGCGGCCACTCTGGGTCCGATTTGGTGGACGCGGCCACTCTGGGTCCGATTTGGTGGACGCGGCCACTCTGGGTCCGATTTGGTGGACGCGGCCACTCTGGGTCCGATTTGGTGGGCGGGGTCACTCTGGGTCCGATTTGGTGGGCGGGGTCACTCTGGGTCCGATTTGGTGGGCGGGGTCACTCTGGGTCCGATTTGGGGGCGCTCTTACTTTTGCACACATGGGACCTAGGTGCACTTACTTTTCACCCACGGGACCAGGGGTGCACTTACTTTTCACACACGGGACCGGGGGTGCACTTACTTTCCACACACGGGACCGGGGGTGCACTTACTTTCCACACACGGGACCGGGGGTGCACTTACTTTTCACATATGGCAGCGGGGTGCACTTACTTTTCACCCACGGGACCAGGGATGCACTTACTTTTCACCCACGGGATCGGGGGTGCACTTACTTTTCACCCACGGGACCGGGGGTGCACTTACTTTTCACATATGGCAGCGGGGGTGCACTTGCTTTTCACCCACGGGATCGGGGGTGCACTTACTTTTCACCCACGGGATCGGGGGTGCACTTACTTTTCACCCACGGGACCGGGGGTGCACTTACTTTTCACATATGGCAGCGGGGGTGCACTTGCTTTTCACCCACGGGATCGGGGGTGCACTTACTTTTCACCCACGGGATCGGGGGTGCACTTACTTTTCACACCCGGGACCTGGGGTTTACTTACTTTTGACCCACGGGACACCCGGGGCGCACTTACTTTTGCACAACCGGGGCCGGGGGCGCACTTACTTTTGCACACCGGGGGCGCACTTACTTTTGCAAATTCGGTGGCGGGGTGCACTTACTTTTCACCCACGGGACCGGGGGTGCACTTACTTTTCACACCAGGACCGGGGGTGCACTTACTTTTCACACACAGGAACAGGTGTGCACTTACTTTTAATACACGGGACCGAGGGTGCACTTTCTTTTCACACACGGGATCGGGGGTGTACTTACTTTTCACATATGGCAGCAGGGGTGCACTTACTTTTCACACACGGGACCGAGGGTGCACTTTCTTTTCACACACGGGAACAGGGATGTACTTACTTTTCACACAGGGGATAGGGGGTGCACTTACTTTTCACATATGGCAGCGGGGGTGCACTTACTTTTCACTCATGGGACCGGGGGTGCACTTACTTTTCACCCAATGGACCGGGGGTGCACTTACTTTTCACACACGGGACCGGGGGTGCACTTACTTTTCAAACCCGGGACCGGGGGTGCACTTACTTTTCACACACGTGACCGGGATGCACTTACTTTTCACCCACAGGACCGAGGGTGCGCTTACTTTTCACCCACAGGACCTGGGGTGCGCTTACTTTTCACACTCGGGACCGGGGTGCACTTTTCACACACAGGACCGAGGGTGCGCTAACTTTTCACCCACAGGACCTGGGGTGCGCTTACTTTTCACACTCGGGACCGGGGTGCACTTACTTTTCACACACAGGACCGGGGGTGCACTTACTTTTCACACACAGGACCGGGGGTGCACTTACTTTTCAAACCCGGGACCGGGGGTGCACTTACTTTTCACACACGTGACCGGGATGCACTTACTTTTCACCCACAGGACCGAGGGTGCGCTTACTTTTCACCCACAGGACCTGGGGTGCGCTTACTTTTCACACTCGGGACCGGGGTGCACTTTTCACACACAGGACCGAGGGTGCGCTAACTTTTCACCCACAGGACCTGGGGTGCGCTTACTTTTCACACTCGGGACCGGGGTGCACTTACTTTTCACACACAGGACCGGGGGTGCACTTACTTTTCACACACAGGACCGGGGGTGCACTTACTTTTCAAACCCGGGACCGGGGGTGCACTTACTTTTCACACACGTGACCGGGATGCACTTACTTTTCACCCACAGGACCGAGGGTGCACTTACTTTTCACCCACAGGACCTGGGGTGCACTTACTTTTCACACACGGGACTGGGGTGCACTTACTTTTGCACATCCGGGGGCGCACTTACTTTTCACACACGGTGCAGGTTGCACTTACTTTTGCACTTCCGGGGCCGGGGGCGCACTTACTTTTCACACACGGGGCAGGGTGCACTTACTTTTGCACACACGGGGGCGGGGGTGCACTTACTTTTGCACACACGGGGGCGGGGGTGCACTTACTTTTGCACACACGGGGGCGGGGGTGCACTTACTTTTGCACACACGGGGGCGGGGGTGCACTTACTTTTGCACACACGGGGGCGGGGGTGCACTTACTTTTGCACACACAGGGCGGGGGTGCACTTACTTTTACACACTTGGGGTGGGGGTGCAATTACTTTTGCACACATGGGGTGGGGGTGAACTTACTTTTGCACACATGGGGCAGGGGTGCACTTACTTTTGCACATCCAGGGCCGGGGGCGCACTTACTTTTGCACACACGGGGGCGGGGGTGCACTTACTTTTGCACACACGGGGGCGGGGGTGCAATTACTTTTGCACACATGGGGTGGGGGTGAACTTAGTTTTGCATACACAAGGGGTGCACTTTTGCACACATGGGGCAGGGGTGCACTTACCCTCTGGGTCCGATTTGGTGGGCGGGGCACCTCAGGGACCGATTTGGTGGGCGGGGTCTCTCTGGGTCCGATTTGGTGGGCTGGCACCTCAGGTAACAATTTGGTGTGCGGGTCACTTTAAGAGCTGATATTATCTGGCAAACCTGTGTCCTAGTGGGGTCATGTAGATTTCGTAGGCGTTGGCATAGTAACAGGGTCTGACTGCACATAGCAATGAGTTAATCAGCCAGGTGGCAGTTGGGCTGATTTCTGAGGCAATTTCAAAATAACTGCCATTATAAGCTTGTGGCAAAATTTCCCCATTGAAATGCATTGAGACAAAATTTTCAAACGCCAATTGCGCCAAAACTACAAATCCGATCGACACGAAAAATACTTAGCACACCTCCCAGGAACGCTGGCTTCGAAATGACACCTCACTGGAGTCTGTGCGTGTAGCGGTTCGGGCCGCATTAATTGCGGACTGAATAATAAGAAGAAGAAGAAGAAGAAGAAGAAGAAGTTGACTACGGTGGAATAACAATATAGTGCTTTTTGCAAAGCACTATAATAAAAAAAAACAAAAAACCTGCTATACTCACCCTCCGCCGCCTTTCCCGCTCCTCGCCATGTTCCTGGGATCGCTCCATTGCAAGCGGCAGCTTCCGGTCCCAGGGCTGATGTGCGATAAGGACCTGCCGTGATGTCACGGTCATGTGACCGCGACGTCATCACAGGTCCTGCTCACACCAGCCCTGGGACCGGAAGCTGCCGCTTGCAATGGAGAGGTCCCGGGAGCGTCCAGAGGAGCGGAAAAGGCGGCGGATGGTGAGTATAGCAGGACTTCAACGGGCCTTCGGAAGGTGAGTATATGTTTACTTTTTTTTTTTTTAAGTCTCTATACTACGTGACTCTGTGCTGTATACTCCGTCGCTGTGCAATATACTACGTGGGCTGGGCAATATACTACGTGGGCTGGGCAATATACTACGTGGCTGGGCAATATACTACGTGGGCTGGGCAATATACTACGTGGCTGGGCAATATACTACGTGACTGGGCAATATACTACGTGACTGGGCAATATACTACGTGACTGGGCAATATACTACGTGGCTGGGCAATATACTACGTGGCTGGGCAATATACTACGTGGCTGGGCAATATACTACGTGGCTGGGCAATATACTACGTGGGCTGGGCAATATACTACGTGACTGGGCAATATACTACGTGGGCTGGGCAATATACTACGTGGCTGGGCAATATACTACGTGGGCTGGGCAATATACTACGTGGGCTGGGCAATATACTACGTGGGCTGGGCAATATACTACGTGGGCTGGGCAATATACTACGTGGGCTGGGCAATATACTACGTGGGCTGGGCAATATACTACGTGGGCTGGGCAATATACTACGTGGGCTGGGCAATATACTACGTGGGCTGGGCAATATACTACGTGGGCTGGGCAATATACTACGTGGGCTGGGCAATATACTACGTGGCTGGGCAATATACTACGTGGGCTAGGCAATATACTACGTGGCTGGGCAATATACTACGTGGGCTGGGCAATATACTACGTGGGCTGGGCAATATACTACGTGGGCTGGGCAATATACTACGTGGGCTGGGCAATATACTACGTGGGCTGGGCAATATACTACGTGGGCTGGGCAAATTACTACGTGGCTGGGCAATATACTACGTGGGCTGGGCAATATACTACGTGGGCTGGGCAATATACTACGTGGGCTGGGCAATATACTACGTGGCCTGGGCAATATACTACGTGGCTGGGCAATGTACTACGTGACTGGGCAATATACTACGTGGGCTGGGCAATATACTACGTGGGCTGGGCAATATACTACGTGGCTGGGCAATATACTACGTGGGCTGGGCAATATACTACGTGGGCTGGGCAATATACTACGTGGGCTGGGCAATATACTACGTGGGCTGGGCAATATACTACGTGGGCTTGGCAATACAGTCATGGCCAAAAGTATTGACACCCCTGCAATTCTGTCAGATAATACTCAGTTTCTTCCTGAAAATGATTGCAATCACAAATTCTTTGGTATCATTATCTTCATTTAATTTGTCTTAAATGAAAAAACACAAAAGAGGATGAAGCAAAAAGCAAAACATTGATCATTTCACACAAAACTCCAAAAATGGACCAGACAAAAGTATTGGCACCCTCAGCCTAATACTTAGTTGCACAACCTGAAGGCCGGCGTCACACTGGCGCTTTAAACGGCCGAGTGCAATGCGATAAAAAAAAATCGCATTGCACTCGGACCAATGATAAGTTATGGGGCAGCTCCCAGCTGCCGACTTGTCAGCCGTTTTCCTCGGTCCGAGACAATCTCTCGGCTCACTCGCACCCATATAAGCCTATGGGTGCGAGTGAGACAGCGCACACCACGATGTGTGCTATAAGCAGACCCCAGCAATGGAGGAGATGGAGAAATTCATTTCTCCGCCTCCTCCGCAGCTGTGCTCCGATCCTCCCTGTGCGAGAGAATCTGAGCACAGACGCCTGACACTCTGCTCCTGCTCTGCTGCGAGTGTTATTAGCATATCGCATCCGATAAATCTCGCATCGGATGCAATATGCCAGTGTGACGCCGGCCTTAGCCAAAATAACTGCGACCGACCGCTTCCGGTAACCATCAGTGAGTTTCTTACAATGCTCTGCTGGAATTTTAGACCATTCTTCTTTGGCAAACTGCTCCAGGTCCCTGATATTTGAAGGCGCCTTCTCCAAACTGCCATTTTTAGATCTCTCCACAGGTGTTCTATGGGATTCAGGTCTGGACTCATTGCTGTCACCTTAGAAGTCTCCAGTGCTTTCTCTCAAACCATTTTCTAGTGCTTTTTGAAGTGTTTTTTGGTCATTGTCCTGCTGGAAGACCCATGACCTCTGAGGGAGACCCAGTTTTCTCACACTGGGCCCTACATTATGCTGCAAAATTTGTTGGTAGTCTTCAGACTTCATAATGCCATGCACACGGTCAAGCAGTCCAGTGCCAGAGGCAGCAAAGCAACCCCAAAACATCAGGGAACCTCCGCCATGTTTGACTGTAGGGACCGTGTTCTTTTCTTTGAATGCCTCTTTTTTTCTCCTGTAAACTCTATGTTGATGCCTTTGCCCAAAAAGCTCTACTTTTGTCTCATCAACCAGAGAACATTCTTCCAAAACGTTTTAGGCTTTTTCAGGTAAGTTTTGGCAAACTCCAGCCTGGCTATTTTATGTCTCGGGGTAAGAAGTGGGGTCTTCCTGGGTCTCCTACCATACAGTCCCTTTTCATTCAGGCCCCGACGGATAGTACGGGTTGACACTGTTGTACCCTCGGACTGCAGGGCAGCTTGAACTTGTTTGGATGTTAGTCGAGGTTCTTTATCCAACATCCGCACAATCTTGCATTGAAATCTTTTGTCACTTTTCCTTTCCGTCCACATCTAGGGAGGTTAGCCACAGTGCCATGGGCTTTACACTTCTTGATGACACTGCGCACGGTAGACACAGGAACATTCAGGTCTTTGGAGATGGACTTGTAGCCTTGAGATTGCTCATGCTTCCTCACAATTTGGTTTCTCAAGTCCTCAGACAGTTCTTTGGTCTTCTTTCTTTTCTCCATTCTCAATGTGGTCACACAAGGACACAGGACAGAGGTTGAGTCAACTTTAATCCATGTCACCTGGCTGCAAGTGTGATTTAGTTATTGCCAACACCTGTTAGGTGCCACAGGTAAGTTACAGGTGCTGTTAATTACACTAATTACAGAAGCATCACAGGATTTTTCCAACAGTGCCAATACTTTTGTCCACCCCCTTTTTTATGTTTGGTGTGAAATTATATCCAATTTGGCTTTAGGACAATTCTTTTTGTGCTTTTTCATTTAAGACAAATTAAACGAAGATAATAATACCAAAGAATTTGTGATTGCAATCATTTTCAGGAAGAAACTGAGTATTATCTGACAGAATTGCAGGGGTGTCAATACTTTTGGCCATGACTGTATACTACGTGGACATGCATATTCTAGAACAGAGGTCCCCAACTCCAGTCCTCAAGGCCCACCAACAGGTCATGTTTTCAGGATTTCCTTAGTTTTGCCCAGGTAATAATTGCATCACCTGGATCAACATGTTAGGGCATGTTAGGTTAGGCTATGGGTTGAACTAGATGGACATATAGTCTTCATTCAACCTTAATAACTATGTAACTATGTGCAATGCAAAGGAAATCCTGAAAACATGACCTGTTGGTGGGCCTTGAGGACTGGAGTTGGGGACCTCTGTTCTAGAATACCCGATGAGTTAGAATCGGGCCACCATCTAGTATATACATACATACATACATACATACATACATACATACATATATATATATATACACACACACAGTATCAGGGGCTCCGCACTCTCTGTACTCATATACACAGTGTCGGGGGCTCCACACTCTCTGTACACATTTATATACACAGTGTCGGGGGCTCCACACTCTCTATACACACACATATACAGTGTCGGGGGCTCCGCACTCTCTGTACACATATATACACAGTGTCGGGGGCTCCACACTCTCTATACACACATATATACACAGTGTCGGGGGCTCCACACTCTCTGTACACACATATATACACAGTGTCGGGGGCTCCACACTCTCTGTACACACTTATATACACAGTGTCGGGGGCTCCACACTCTCTATACACACACATATACACAGTGTCGGGGGCTCCGCACTCTCTGTACACATATATACACAGTGTCGGGGGCTCCACACTCTCTATACACACATATATACACAGTGTCGGGGGCTCCACACTCTATACACATATATACACAGTGTCGGGGGCTCCACACTCTCTGTACACACATATATACACAGTGTCGGAGGCTCCACACTCTCTATACACATATATACACAGTGTCGGGGGCTCCACACTCTCTGTACACACATATATACAGTGTCGGGGGCTCCGCACTCTCTGTACACATATACACAGTGTCGGGGGCTCCACACTCTCTGTACACACATATATACACAGTGTCGGGGGCTCCACACTCTCTGTACACACATATATACACAGTGTCGGGGGCTCCACACTCTCTATACACACATATATACACAGTGTCGGGGGCTCCACACTCTCTATACACATATATACACAGTGTCGGGGGCTCCACACTCTCTGTACACACATATATACACAGTGTCGGGGGCTCCACACTCTCTGTACACACATATATACACAGTGTCGGGGGCTCCACTCTCTATACACACATATATACACGGTGTCGGGGGCTCCGCACTCTCTGTACACATATATACACAGTGTCGGGGGCTCCACACTCTCTATACACACATAAATAAATATACACAGTGTCGGGGGCTCCGCACTCTCTATACACATATATATATATACACAGTGTCGGGGGCTCCGCACTCTCTGTACACATATACACAGTGTCGGGGGCTCCGCACTCTCTATACACACATATATACAGTGTCGGGGGCTCCACACTCTCTGTACACACATATATACACAGTGTCGGGGGCTCCGCACTCTCTGTACACACATATATACACACAGTGTCGGGGGCTCCGCACTCTCTGTACACACATATATACACAGTGTCGGGGGCTCCGCACTCTCTGTACACACATATATACACAGTGTCGGGGGCTCCACACTCTCTATACACACATATATAAATATACACAGTGTCGGGGGCTCCGCACTCTCTATACACATATATATACACAGTGTCGGGGGCTCCGCACTCTCTATACACACATATATACACAGTGTCGGGGGCTCCACACTCTCTGTACACACATATACACAGTGTCGGGGGCTCCACACTCTCTATACATACATATATACACAGTGTCGGGGGCTCCGCACTCTCTGTACACATATATACACAGTGTCGGGGGCTCCGCACTCTCTGTACACACATATATACACAGTGTCGGGGGCTCCACACTCTCTATACACATATATACACAGTGTCGGGGGCTCCACACTCTCTGTACACATATATACACAGTGTCGGGGGCTCCACACTCTCTGTACACACATATATACACAGTGTCGGGGGCTCCACTCTCTATACACACATATATACACAGTGTCGGGGGCTCCACTCTCTATACACACATATATACACAGTGTCGGGGGCTCCACACTCTCTGTACACACATATATACACAGTGTCGGGGGCTCCACTCTCTATACACATATATACACAGTGTCGGGGGCTCCACACTCTCTGTACACACATATATACACAGTGTCGGGGGCTCCACACTCTCTATACACACACATATACACAGTGTCGGGGGCTCCACACTCTCTGTACACACATATACACAGTGTCGGGGGCTCCACACTCTCTGTACACATATATACACAGTGTCGGGGGCTCCGCACTCTCTGTACACATATATACACAGTGTCGGGGGCTCCGCACTCTCTGTACACATATATACACAGTGTCGGGGGTTCCGCACTCTCTGTACACACATATATACACAGTGTCGGGGGCTCCGCACTCTCTGTACACATATATACACAGTGTCGGGGGCTCCACACTCTCTGTACACATATATACACAGTGTCGGGGGCTCCGCACTCTCTGTACACACATATATACACAGTGTCGGGGGCTCCGCACTCTCTGTACACACATATATACACAGTGTCGGGGGCTCCGCACTCTCTGTACACACATATATACACAGTGTCGGGGGCTCCGCACTCTCTGTACACACATATATACACAGTGTCGGGGGCTCCACACTCTCTGTACACACATATATACAGTGTCGGGGGCTCCACACTCTCTATACACATATATACACAGTGTCGGGGGCTCCACACTCTCTGTACACATATATACACAGTGTCGGGGGCTCCACACTCTCTGTACACACATATATACACAGTGTCGGGGTCTCCACACTCTCTGTACACACATATATACACAGTGTCGGGGGCTCCACACTCTCTGTACACACATATACACAGTTTCGGGGGCTCCACTCTCTATACACACATATATACACAGTGTCGGGGGCTCCACACTCTCTGTACACATATATACACAGTGTCGGGGGCTCCGCACTCTCTGTACACACATATATACACAGTGTCGGGGGCTCCGCACTCTCTATACACACATATATACACAGTGTCGGGGGCTCCGCACTCTCTGTACACATATATACACAGTGTCGGGGGCTCCACACTCTCTGTACACATATATATATATATATATATACACAGTGTCGGGGGCTCCACACTCTCTATACACACATATATACACAGTGTCGGGGGTTCCGCACTCTCTATACATACATATATACACAGTGTCGGGGGCTCCGCACTCTCTGTACACATATATACACAGTGTCGGGGGCTCCACACTCTCTATACACACATACATACACAGTGTCGGGGGCTCCACACTCTCTATACATACATATATACACAGTGTCGGGGGCTCCGCACTCTCTGTACACATATATACACAGTGTCGGGGGCTCCGCACTCTCTGTACACACATATATACACAGTGTCGGGGGCTCCGCACTCTCTGTACACACATATATACACAGTGTCGGGGGCTCCACACTCTCTATACATACATATATACACAGTGTCGGGGGCTCCGCACTCTCTGTACACATATATACACAGTGTCGGGGGCTCCGCACTCTCTGTACACACATATATACACAGTGTCGGGGGCTCCGCACTCTCTGTACACACATATATACACAGTGTCGGGGGCTCCGCACTCTCTGTACACACATATATACACAGTGTCGGGGGCTCCACACTCTCTATACACACATATATAAATATACACAGTGTCGGGGGCTCCGCACTCTCTATACACATATATATACACAGTGTCGGGGGCTCCGCACTCTCTATACACACATATATACACAGTGTCGGGGGCTCCACACTCTCTGTACACACATATACACAGTGTCGGGGGCTCCACACTCTCTATACATACATATATACACAGTGTCGGGGGCTCCGCACTCTCTGTACACATATATACACAGTGTCGGGGGCTCCGCACTCTCTGTACACACATATATACACAGTGTCGGGGGCTCCACACTCTCTATACACATATATACACAGTGTCGGGGGCTCCACACTCTCTGTACACATATATACACAGTGTCGGGGGCTCCACACTCTCTGTACACACATATATACACAGTGTCGGGGGCTCCACTCTCTATACACATATATACACAGTGTCGGGGGCTCCACACTCTCTGTACACACATATATACACAGTGTCGGGGGCTCCACACTCTCTATACACACACATATACACAGTGTCGGGGGCTCCACACTCTCTGTACACACATATACACAGTGTCGGGGGCTCCACACTCTCTGTACACACATATATACACAGTGTCGGGGGCTCCGCACTCTCTGTACACATATATACACAGTGTCGGGGGCTCCGCACTCTCTGTACACATATATACACAGTATCGGGGGTTCCGCACTCTCTGTACACACATATATACACAGTGTCGGGGGCTCCGCACTCTCTGTACACATATATACACAGTGTCGGGGGCTCCACACTCTCTGTACACATATATACACAGTGTCGGGGGCTCCGCACTCTCTGTACACACATATATACACAGTGTCGGGGGCTCCGCACTCTCTGTACACACATATATACACAGTGTCGGGGGCTCCGCACTCTCTGTACACACATATATACACAGTGTCGGGGGCTCCGCACTCTCTGTACACACATATATACACAGTGTCGGGGGCTCCACACTCTCTGTACACACATATATACAGTGTCGGGGGCTCCACACTCTCTATACACATATATACACAGTGTCGGGGGCTCCACACTCTCTGTACACATATATACACAGTGTCGGGGGCTCCACACTCTCTGTACACACATATATACACAGTGTCGGGGTCTCCACACTCTCTGTACACACATATATACACAGTGTCGGGGGCTCCGCACTCTCTGTACACACATATATACACAGTGTCGGGGGCTCCACACTCTCTGTACACACATATACACAGTTTCGGGGGCTCCACTCTCTATACACACATATATACACAGTGTCGGGGGCTCCACACTCTCTGTACACATATATACACAGTGTCGGGGGCTCCGCACTCTCTGTACACACATATATACACAGTGTCGGGGGCTCCGCACTCTCTATACACACATATATACACAGTGTCGGGGGCTCCGCACTCTCTGTACACATATATATATATATATATATATATACACAGTGTCGGGGGCTCCACACTCTCTATACACACATATATACACAGTGTCGGGGGTTCCGCACTCTCTGTACACATATATACACAGTGTCGGGGGCTCCACACTCTCTGTACACACATATATACACAGTGTCGGGGGCTCCGCACTCTCTGTACACACATATATACACAGTGTCGGGGGCTCCACACTCTCTGTACACACATATATACAGTGTCGGGGGCTCCACACTCTCTGTACACACATATATACACAGTGTCGGGGGCTCCACACTCTCTGTACACACATATATACACAGTGTCGGGGGCTCCACACTCTCTGTACACATATATACACAGTGTCGGGGGCTCCACACTCTCTGTACACACATATATACACAGTGTCGGGGGCTCCGCACTCTCTGTACACACATATATACACAGTGTCGGGGGCTCCACACTCTCTGTACACACATATATACAGTGTCGGGGGCTCCACACTCTCTGTACACACATATATACACAGTGTCGGGGGCTCCGCACTCTCTATACACACATATATACACAGTGTCGGGGGCTCCGCACTCTCTGTACACACATACATACACAGTGTCGGGGGCTCCATACTCTCTGTACACACATATATACACAGTGTCGGGGGCTCCACACTCTCTATACACACATATATAAATATACACAGTGTCGGGGGTTCCGCACTCTCTGTACACACATATATACACAGTGTCGGGGGCTCCACACTCTCTGTACACATATATACACAGTGTCGGGGGCTCCACACTCTCTGTACACATATATATACACAGTGTCGGGGGCTCCACACTCTCTGTACACATATATACACAGTGTCGGGGGCTCCACACTCTCTGTACACATATATACACAGTGTCGGGGGCTCCACACTCTCTGTACACACATATATACACAGTGTCGGGGGCTCCACACTCTCTGTACACACATATATACACAGTGTCGGGGGCTCCACACTCTCTGTACACACATATATACACAGTGTCGGGGGCTCCGCACTCTCTGTACACACATATATACACAGTGTCGGGGGCTCCGCACTCTCTGTACACACATATATACACAGTGTCGGGGGCTCCGCACTCTCTGTACACACATATATACACAGTGTCGGGGGCTCCGCACTCTCTGTACACATATATACACAGTGTCGGGGGCTCCACACTCTCTGTACACATATATATATACACAGTGTCGGGGGCTCCACACTCTCTATACACACACATATACACAGTGTCGGGGGCTCCACACTCTCTGTACACACATATATACACAGTGTCGGGGGCTCCACACTCTCTGTACACACATATATACACAGTGTCGGGGGCTCCGCACTCTCTGTACACACATATATACACAGTGTCGGGGGCTCCGCACTCTCTATACACATATATATACACAGTGTCGGGGGCTCCACACTCTCTGTACACATATATATATATATATATACACAGTGTCGGGGGCTCCACACTCTCTGTACACATATATATATATATATACACAGTGTCGGGGGCTCCACACTCTCTGTACACATATATATATATATATATATATATATATATATATATATATACACAGTGTCGGGGGCTCCACACTCTCTGTACACATATATATACATATACACAGTGTCGGGGTCTCCACACTCTCTGTACACATATATATACACACAGTGTCGGGGGCTCCACTCTCTATACACACATATATACACAGTGTCGGGGGCTCCACACTCTCTGTACACATATATATACACACAGTGTCGGGGGCTCCACTCTCTATACACACATATATACACAGTGTCGGGGGCTCCACACTCTCTGTACACACACATATATACACAGTGTCGGGGGCTCCGCACTCTCTATACACATATATACACAGTGTCGGGGGCTCCACACTCTCTGTACACACATATATACAGTGTCGGGGGCTCCACACTCTCTGTACACATATATATATATATATATATATATATATATATATATACACAGTGTCGGGGGCTCCACACTCTCTGTACACACATATATACACAGTGTCGGGGGCTCCGCACTCTCTATACACATATATATATATACACAGTGTCGGGGGCTCCACACTCTCTGTACACATATATATACACACAGTGTCGGGGGCTCCACACTCTCTGTACACACATATATACACAGTGTCGGGGGCTCCACTCTCTATACACATATATACACAGTGTCGGGGGCTCCACACTCTCTGTACACATATATATACACACAGTGTCGGGGGCTCCACTCTCTATACACACATATATACACAGTGTCGGGGGCTCCACACTCTCTGTACACACACATATATACACAGTGTCGGGGGCTCCGCACTCTCTATACACATATATACACAGTGTCGGGGGCTCCACACTCTCTGTACACACATATATACAGTGTCGGGGGCTCCACACTCTCTGTACACATATATATACACAGTGTCGGGGGCTCCACACTCTCTGTACACACATATATACACAGTGTCGGGGGCTCCACACTCTCTGTACACATATATATATATACACAGTGTCAGGGGCTCCACACTCTCTGTACACACATATACACACAGTGTCGGGGGCTCCACACTCTCTGTACACACATATATACACAGTGTCGGGGGCTCCACACTCTCTGTACACACATATATACACAGTGTCGGGGGCTCCACACTCTCTGTACACACATATATACACAGTGTCGGGGGCTCCGCACTCTCTGTACACATATATATACACAGTGTCGGGGGCTCCACACTCTCTGTACACACATATACACACAGTGTCGGGGGCTCCGCACTCTCTGTACACACATATATACACAGTGTCGGGGGCTCCGCACTCTCTATACACACACATATACACAGTGTCGGGGGCTCCGCACTCTCTGTGCATATATACACAGTGTCGGGGGCTCCACACTCTCTGTACATATATACACAGTGTCGGGGGCTCCACACTCTCTGTACACACATATATACACAGTGTCGGGGGCTCCACACTCTCTATACACACATATACACAGTGTCGGGGGCTCCGCACTCTCTATACACATATATACACAGTGTCGGGGGCTCCACACTCTCTGTACACATATATACACAGTGTCGGGGGCTCCGCACTCTCTGTACACACATATATACACAGTGTCGGGGGCTCCACACTCTCTGTACACACATATATACACAGTGTCGGGGGCTCCACACTCTCTGTACACATATATATATATACACAGTGTTGGGGGCTCCACACTCTCTGTACACACATATACACACAGTGTCGGGGGCTCCACACTCTCTATACACACATATATACACAGTGTCGGGGGCTCCACACTCTCTGTACACACATATATACACAGTGTCGGGGGCTCCACACTCTGTACATATATACACAGTGTCGGGGGCTCCGCACTCTCTGTACACATATATATACACAGTGTCGGGGGCTCCACACTCTCTGTACACACATATATACACAGTGTCGGGGGCTCCGCACTCTCTATACACACATATATACACAGTGTCGGGGGCTCCGCACTCTCTGTACACACATATATACACAGTGTCGGGGGCTCCACACTCTCTGTACACATATATATATATATATATATACACAGTGTCGGGGGCTCCACACTCTCTGTACACACATATACACACAGTGTCGGGGGCTCCGCACTCTCTGTACACACATATATACACAGTGTCGGGGGCTCCACACTCTCTGTACACATATATATATATATATATATATATACACACAGTGTCGGGGGCTCCACACTCTCTGTACACACATATACACACAGTGTCGGGGGCTCCACACTCTCTGTACACACATATATACACAGTGTCGGGGGCTCCACACTCTCTGTACACACATATATACACAGTGTCGGGGGCTCCACACTCTCTGTACACACATATATACACAGTGTCGGGGGCTCCGCACTCTCTGTACACATATATATATACACAGTGTCGGGGGCTCCACACTCTCTGTACACACATATACACACAGTGTCGGGGGCTCCACACTCTCTATACACACATATACACAGTGTCGGGGGCTCCACACTCTCTGTACACACATATATACACAGTGTCGGGGGCTCCACACTCTCTGTACACATATATATATATACACAGTGTCGGGGGCTCCACACTCTCTGTACACACATATACACACAGTGTCGGGGGCTCCACACTCTCTATACACACATATATACACAGTGTCGGGGGCTCCACACTCTCTGTACACACATATATACACAGTGTCGGGGGCTCCGCACTCTCTGTACACATATATATACACAGTGTCGGGGGCTCCACACTCTCTGTACACACATATATACACAGTGTCGGGGGCTCCACACTCTCTGTACACATATATACACAGTGTCGGGGGCTCCACACTCTCTGTACACACATATATACACAGTGTCGGGGGCTCCACACTCTCTGTACACACATATATACACCGTGTCGGGGGCTCCACACTCTCTGTACACATATATATATATACACAGTGTCGGGGGCTCCACACTCTCTGTACACACATATACACACAGTGTCGGGGGCTCCACACTCTCTATACACACATATATACACAGTGTCGGGGGCTCCACACTCTCTGTACACACATATATACACAGTGTCGGGGGCTCCGCACTCTCTGTACACATATATATACACAGTGTCGGGGGCTCCACACTCTCTGTACACACATACAGTGGGGCAAAAAAGTATTTAGTCAGTCAGCAATAGTGCAAGTTCCACCACTTAAAAAGATGAGAGGCGTCTGTAATTTACATCATAGGTAGACCTCAACTATGGGAGACAAACTGAGAAAAAAAATCCAGAAAATCACATTGTCTGTTTTTTTATCATTTTTTTTGCATATTATGGTGGAAAATAAGTATTTGGTCAGAAACAAACAATCAAGATTTCTGGCTCTCACAGACCTGTAACTTCTTCTTTAAGAGTCTCCTCTTTCCTCCACTCATTACCTGTAGGAATGGCACCTGTTTAAACTTGTTATCAGTATAAAAAGACACCTGTGCACACCCTCAAACAGTCTGACTCCAAACTCCACTATGGTGAAGACCAAAGAGCTGTCAAAGGACACCAGAAACAAAATTGTAGCCCTGCACCAGGCTGGGAAGACTGAATCTGCAATAGCCAACCAGCTTGGAGTGAAGAAATCAACAGTGGGAGCAATAATTAGAAAATGGAAGACATACAAGACCACTGATAATCTCCCTCGATCTGGGGCTACACGCAAAATCCCACCCCGTGGGGTCAGAATGATCACAAGAACGGTGAGCAAAAATCCCAGAACCACGCGGGGGGACCTAGTGAATGAACTGCAGAGAGCTGGGACCAATGTAACAAGGCCTACCATAAGTAACACACTACGCCACCATGGACTCAGATCCTGCAGTGCCAGATGTGTCCCACTGCTTAAGCCAGTACATGTCCGGGCCCGTCTGAAGTTTGCTAGAGAGCATTTGGATGATCCAGAGGAGTTTTGGGAGAATGTCCTATGGTCTGATGAAACCAAACTGGAACTGTTTGGTAGAAACACAACTTGTCGTGTTTGGAGGAAAAAGAATACTGAGTTGCATCCATCAAACACCATACCTACTGTAAAGCATGGTGGTGGAAACATCATGCTTTGGGGCTGTGTCTCTGCAAAGGGGCCAGGACGACTGATCCGGGTACATGAAAGAATGAATGGGGCCGTGTATCGTGAGATTTTGAGTGCAAACCTCCTTCCATCAGCAAGGGCATTGAAGATGAAACGTGGCTGGGTCTTTCAACATGACAATGATCCAAAGCACACCGCCAGAGCAACGAAGAAGTGGCTTCGTAAGAAGCATTTCAAGGTCCTGGAGTGGCCTAGCCAGTCTCCAGATCTCAACCCTATAGAAAACCTTTGGAGGGAGTTGAAAGTCCGTGTTGCCAAGCGAAAAGCCAAAAACATCACTGCTCTAGAGGAGATCTGCATGGAGGAATGGGCCAACATACCAACAACAGTGTGTGGCAACCTTGTGAAGACTTACGGAAAACGTTTGACCTCTGTCATTGCCAACAAAGGATATATTACAAAGTATTGAGATGAAATTTTGTTTCTGACCAAATACTTATTTTCCACCATAATATGCAAATAAAATGATAAAAAAACAGACAATGTGATTTTCTGGATTTTTTTTTCTCAGTTTGTCTCCCATAGTTGAGGTCTACCTATGATGTAAATTACAGACGCCTCTCATCTTTTTAAGTGGTGGAACTTGCACTATTGCTGACTGACTAAATACTTTTTTGCCCCACTGTATATACACAGTGTCGGGGGCTCCGCACTCTCTATACACAGATATATACACAGTGTCGGGGGCTCCGCACTCTCTGTACACACATATATACACAGTGTCGGGGGCTCCGCACTCTCTGTACACACATATATACACAGTGTCGGGGGCTCCGCACTCTCTGTACACACATATACACACAGTGTCGGGGGCTCCACACTCTCTATACACACATATACACAGTGTCGGGGGCTCCACACTCTCTGTACACACATATACACAGTGTCGGGGGCTCCGCACTCTCTGTACACACATATACACAGTGTCGGGGGCTCCACACTCTCTATACACACACATATACACAGTGTCGGGGGCTCCACACTCTCTGTACACATATATACACAGTGTCGGGGGCTCCACACTCTCTGTACACACATATATACACAGTGTCGGGGGCTCCACACTCTCTGTACACATATATACACAGTGTCGGGGGCTCCACACTCTCTGTACACACATATATACACAGTGTCGGGGGCTCCACACTCTCTATACACACACATATACACAGTGTCGGGGACTCCACACTCTCTGTACACACATATATACACAGTGTCGGGGGCTCCGCACTCTCTGTACACATATATACACAGTGTCGGGGGCTCCACACTCTCTGTACACACATATACACACAGTGTCGGGGGCTCCGCACTCTCTGTACACACATATATACACAGTGTCGGGGGCTCCACACTCTCTGTACACATATATATATATACACAGTGTCGGGGGCTCCACACTCTCTGTACACACATATACACACAGTGTCGGGGGCTCCACACTCTCTGTACACACATATATACACAGTGTCGGGGGCTCCACACTCTCTGTACACACATATATACACAGTGTTGGGGGCTCCGCACTCTCTGTACACATATATATACACAGTGTCGGGGGCTCCGCACTCTCTGTACACACATATATACACAGTGTCGGGGGCTCCACACTCTCTGTACACACATATATACACAGTGTCGGGGGCTCCACACTCTCTGTACACACATATACACACAGTGTCGGGGGCTCCGCACTCTCTGTACACACATATATACACAGTGTCGGGGGCTCCGCACTCTCTATACACACATATATACACAGTGTCGGGGGCTCCACACTCTCTGTACACATATATACACAGTGTCGGGGGCTCCGCACTCTCTGTACATATATACACAGTGTCGGGGGCTCCACACTCTCTGTACACACATATATACACAGTGTCGGGGGCTCCACACTCTCTATACACACATATACACAGTGTCGGGGGCTCCGCACTCTCTATACACATATATACACAGTGTCGGGGGCTCCACACTCTCTGTACACATATATACACAGTGTCGGGGGCTCCGCACTCTCTGTACACACATATATACACAGTGTCGGGGGCTCCACACTCTCTGTACACACATATATACACAGTGTCGGGGGCTCCACACTCTCTGTACACATATATATATATATATATACACAGTGTCGGGGGCTCCACACTCTCTGTACACACATATACACACAGTGTCGGGGGCTCCACACTCTCTATACACACATATATACACAGTGTCGGGGGCTCCACACTCTCTGTACACACATATATACACAGTGTCGGGGGCTCCACACTCTGTACATATATACACAGTGTCGGGGGCTCCGCACTCTCTGTACACATATATATACACAGTGTCGGGGGCTCCACACTCTCTGTACACACATATATACACAGTGTCGGGGGCTCCGCACTCTCTATACACACATATATACACAGTGTCGGGGGCTCCGCACTCTCTGTACACACATATATACACAGTGTCGGGGGCTCCACACTCTCTGTACACATATATATATATATATATATACACAGTGTCGGGGGCTCCACACTCTCTGTACACACATATACACACAGTGTCGGGGGCTCCGCACTCTCTGTACACACATATATACACAGTGTCGGGGGCTCCACACTCTCTGTACACATATATATATATATATATATATATACACAGTGTCGGGGGCTCCACACTCTCTGTACACACATATACACACAGTGTCAGGGGCTTCACACTCTCTGTACACACATATATACACAGTGTCGGGGGCTCCACACTCTCTGTACACACATATATACACAGTGTCGGGGGCTCCACACTCTCTGTACACACATATATACACAGTGTCGGGGGCTCCGCACTCTCTGTACATATATATACACAGTGTCGGGGGCTCCACACTCTCTGTACACACATATACACACAGTGTCGGGGGCTCCGCACTCTCTGTACACACATATATACACAGTGTCGGGGGCTCCGCACTCTCTATACACACATATATACACAGTGTCGGGGGCTCCACACTCTCTGTACACATATATACACAGTGTCGGGGGCTCCGCACTCTCTGTACATATATACACAGTGTCGGGGGCTCCACACTCTCTGTACACACATATATACACAGTGTCGGGGGCTCCACACTCTCTATACACACATATACACAGTGTCGGGGGCTCCACACTCTTTGTACACATATATACACAGTGTCGGGGGCTCCGCACTCTCTGTACACACATATATACACAGTGTCGGGGGCTCCACACTCTCTGTACACACATATATACACAGTGTCGGGGGCTCCACACTCTCTGTACACATATATATATATACACAGTGTCGGGGGCTCCACACTCTCTATACACACATATACACAGTGTCGGGGGCTCCACACTCTCTGTACACACATATATACACAGTGTCGGGGGCTCCACACTCTCTGTACACATATATATATATACACAGTGTCGGGGGCTCCACACTCTCTGTACACACATATATACACAGTGTCGGGGGCTCCACACTCTCTGTACACATATATATATATACACAGTGTCGGGGGCTCCACACTCTCTGTACACACATATACACACAGTGTCGGGGGCTCCACACTCTCTGTACACACATATACACACAGTGTCGGGGGCTCCACACTCTCTATACACACATATATACACAGTGTCGGGGGCTCCGCACTCTCTGTACACATATATATATATACACAGTGTCGGGGGCTCCGCACTCTCTGTACACACATATACACACAGTGTCGGGGGCTCCACACTCTCTGTACACACATATATACACAGTGTCGGGGGCTCCACACTCTCTGTACACATATATACACAGTGTCGGGGGCTCCACACTCTCTGTACACACATATACACACAGTGTCGGGGGCTCCACACTCTCTGTACACACATATATACACAGTGTCGGGGGCTCCACACTCTCTGTACACACATATACACACAGTGTCGGGGGCTCCGCACTCTCTGTACACACATATATACACAGTGTCGGGGGCTCCGCACTCTCTGTACACACATATATACACAGTGTCGGGGGCTCCACACTCTCTGTACACACATATATACACAGTGTCGGGGGCTCCGCACTCTCTGTACACACATATATACACAGTGTCGGGGGCTCCACACTCTCTGTACACACATATATACACAGTGTCGGGGGCTCCACACTCTCTGTACACACACATATACACAGTGTCGGGGGCTCCACACTCTCTGTACACACATATATACACAGTGTCGGGGGCTCCGCACTCTCTGTACACACACATATATACACAGTGTCGGGGGCTCCACACTCTCTATACACACACATATACACAGTGTCGGGGGCTCCACACTCTCTATACACACACATATACACAGTGTCGGGGGCTCCACACTCTCTGTACACACATATATACACAGTGTCGGGGGCTCCGCACTCTCTGTACACACATATACACAGTGTCGGGGGCTCCGCACTCTCTGTACACATATATACACAGTGTCGGGGGCTCCGCACTCTCTGTACACACATATATACACAGTGTCGGGGGCTCCGCACTCTCTGTACACACATATACACAGTGTCGGGGGCTCCACACTCTCTGTACACATATATACACAGTGTCGGGGGCTCCGCACTCTCTGTACACACATATATACACAGTGTCGGGGGCTCCGCACTCTCTATACACATATATATACACAGTGTCGGGGGCTCCACACTCTCTGTACACATATATATATATATATACACAGTGTCGGGGGCTCCACACTCTCTGTACACACATATATACACAGTGTCGGGGGCTCCACACTCTCTGTACACACATATATACACAGTGTCGGGGGCTCCGCACTCTCTGTACACATATATATATACACAGTGTCGGGGGCTCCGCACTCTCTGTACACACATATATACACAGTGTCGGGGGCTCCACACTCTCTGTACACACATATACACACAGTGTCGGGGGCTCCACACTCTCTGTACACACATATACACACAGTGTCGGGGGCTCCGCACTCTCTGTACACATATATATATACACAGTGTCGGGGGCTCCACACTCTCTGTACACACATATATACACAGTGTCGGGGGCTCCGCACTCTCTGTACACACATATATACACAGTGTCGGGGGCTCCGCACTCTCTGTACACACATATATACACAGTGTCGGGGGCTCCACTCTCTATACACATATATACACAGTGTCGGGGGCTCCGCACTCTCTGTACACATATATACACAGTGTCGGGGGCTCCACACTCTCTGTACACATATATACACAGTGTCGGGGGCTCCACACTCTCTGTACACATATATACACAGTGTCGGGGGCTCCACACTCTCTGTACACACATATATACACAGTGTCGGGGGCTCCGCACTCTCTGTACACATATATACACACAGTGTCGGGGGCTCCGCACTCTCTGTACACATATATACACAGTGTCGGGGGCTCCACTCTCTGTACACACATATATACACAGTGTCGGGGGCTCCACACTCTCTGTACACACATATATACACAGTGTCGGGGGCTCCACACTCTCTGTACACACATATATACACAGTGTCGGGGGCTCCGCACTCTCTGTACATATATATACACAGTGTCGGGGGCTCCACACTCTCTGTACACACATATACACACAGTGTCGGGGGCTCCGCACTCTCTGTACACACATATATACACAGTGTCGGGGGCTCCGCACTCTCTATACACACATATATACACAGTGTCGGGGGCTCCACACTCTCTGTACACATATATACACAGTGTCGGGGGCTCCGCACTCTCTGTACATATATACACAGTGTCGGGGGCTCCACACTCTCTGTACACACATATATACACAGTGTCGGGGGCTCCACACTCTCTATACACACATATACACAGTGTCGGGGGCTCCACACTCTTTGTACACATATATACACAGTGTCGGGGGCTCCGCACTCTCTGTACACACATATATACACAGTGTCGGGGGCTCCACACTCTCTGTACACACATATATACACAGTGTCGGGGGCTCCACACTCTCTGTACACATATATATATATACACAGTGTCGGGGGCTCCACACTCTCTATACACACATATACACAGTGTCGGGGGCTCCACACTCTCTGTACACACATATATACACAGTGTCGGGGGCTCCACACTCTCTGTACACATATATATATATACACAGTGTCGGGGGCTCCACACTCTCTGTACACACATATATACACAGTGTCGGGGGCTCCACACTCTCTGTACACATATATATATATACACAGTGTCGGGGGCTCCACACTCTCTGTACACACATATACACACAGTGTCGGGGGCTCCACACTCTCTGTACACACATATACACACAGTGTCGGGGGCTCCACACTCTCTATACACACATATATACACAGTGTCGGGGGCTCCGCACTCTCTGTACACATATATATATATACACAGTGTCGGGGGCTCCGCACTCTCTGTACACACATATACACACAGTGTCGGGGGCTCCACACTCTCTGTACACACATATATACACAGTGTCGGGGGCTCCACACTCTCTGTACACATATATACACAGTGTCGGGGGCTCCACACTCTCTGTACACACATATACACACAGTGTCGGGGGCTCCACACTCTCTGTACACACATATATACACAGTGTCGGGGGCTCCACACTCTCTGTACACACATATACACACAGTGTCGGGGGCTCCGCACTCTCTGTACACACATATATACACAGTGTCGGGGGCTCCGCACTCTCTGTACACACATATATACACAGTGTCGGGGGCTCCACACTCTCTGTACACACATATATACACAGTGTCGGGGGCTCCGCACTCTCTGTACACACATATATACACAGTGTCGGGGGCTCCACACTCTCTGTACACACATATATACACAGTGTCGGGGGCTCCACACTCTCTGTACACACACATATACACAGTGTCGGGGGCTCCACACTCTCTGTACACACATATATACACAGTGTCGGGGGCTCCGCACTCTCTGTACACACACATATATACACAGTGTCGGGGGCTCCACACTCTCTATACACACACATATACACAGTGTCGGGGGCTCCACACTCTCTATACACACACATATACACAGTGTCGGGGGCTCCACACTCTCTGTACACACATATATACACAGTGTCGGGGGCTCCGCACTCTCTGTACACACATATACACAGTGTCGGGGGCTCCGCACTCTCTGTACACATATATACACAGTGTCGGGGGCTCCGCACTCTCTGTACACACATATATACACAGTGTCGGGGGCTCCGCACTCTCTGTACACACATATACACAGTGTCGGGGGCTCCACACTCTCTGTACACATATATACACAGTGTCGGGGGCTCCGCACTCTCTGTACACACATATATACACAGTGTCGGGGGCTCCGCACTCTCTATACACATATATATACACAGTGTCGGGGGCTCCACACTCTCTGTACACATATATATATATATATACACAGTGTCGGGGGCTCCACACTCTCTGTACACACATATATACACAGTGTCGGGGGCTCCACACTCTCTGTACACACATATATACACAGTGTCGGGGGCTCCACACTCTCTGTACACACATATACACACAGTGTCGGGGGCTCCACACTCTCTGTACACACATATACACACAGTGTCGGGGGCTCCGCACTCTCTGTACACATATATATATACACAGTGTCGGGGGCTCCACACTCTCTGTACACACATATATACACAGTGTCGGGGGCTCCGCACTCTCTGTACACACATATATACACAGTGTCGGGGGCTCCGCACTCTCTGTACACACATATATACACAGTGTCGGGGGCTCCACTCTCTATACACATATATACACAGTGTCGGGGGCTCCGCACTCTCTGTACACACATATATACACAGTGTCGGGGGCTCCACACTCTCTGTACACATATATACACAGTGTCGGGGGCTCCACACTCTCTGTACACATATATACACAGTGTCGGGGGCTCCACACTCTCTGTACACATATATACACAGTGTCGGGGGCTCCACACTCTCTGTACACACATATACACACAGTGTCGGGGGCTCCACACTCTCTGTACACACATATATACACAGTGTCGGGGGCTCCACACTCTCTGTACACACATATATACACAGTGTCGGGGGCTCCGCACTCTCTGTACACACATATATACACAGTGTCGGGGGCTCCGCACTCTCTGTACACATATATACACAGTGTCGGGGGCTCCACTCTCTATACACACATATACACAGTGTCGGGGGCTCCACACTCTCTGTACACACATATATACACAGTGTCGGGGGCTCCGCACTCTCTGTACACATATATACACAGTGTCGGGGGCTCCACACTCTCTGTACACATATATATACACAGTGTCGGGGGCTCCACACTCTCTGTACACATATACATATATACACAGTGTCGGGGGCTCCGCACTCTACACACACCACACACAGCACCGTCCTTCCTCACCGCCATGTTCCCTCCCGCGCGCAGTTCTGTCTTCCCAGCAACCTCCGGGCTGTGTGAGGAGCCCCGCCCCTACGTTGTTTTAGACCACACCCGTTTATTTAAAACGGCTGTCTGCAGTGTGCGGAGGAGCAGGCAGGTGGCGCTGTGGAATCTCAGTCGTCTTATGGCTCTGAGGTGAGTAATGTGCAGTGTAGGTGACGCAGCACACGCTGGGGGTTGTAGTTCTTCCGCCCTCAGTGTACCCTTGCTGATATTTTTGTATATTTTTTTTCCTGAGGCCGCCATATTGATTGTCACTTTTTCCCAGTAATCAGTAGGTACATATCATGTATGCAGGACTGTGTGTGGTGAGCAATGGTGTTTACCTTGTTTGTCACTTGTTTTCCTGGACTCCATTCATTCCCGGACCCCTACTTATGTGTTATCACTTGTCTTTCTGAGACCCCTCAATGTAATTCCTGGGTGTGGGCAATCATGGCCCCTCCTGCCGCAATATAGGGTCTGGCAGTGGAAAGTCCAAACATTGGTGGTCACCCTGCTGACCTGGACCCCAGAGGGACTAGTGACCCGCCCCCCTCCCGGAATTCGTGAATCCCTACCCCCCTCCCAGAAGCTGTGATCCCTCCTCCCTCTCGAAAGCCATGACACCCCCCCTCCCTCCCGTAAGCCGTGATCCCCCTCCTGTAACCTGTGATACGGTAAGCCGTGATCTCCCCCCGCCCTCCCGTAAGCCGTGATCTCCCCCCGCCCTCCCGTAAGCCGTGATCTCCCCCCTCCCTCCTGTAAGCCATGACTCTCCCACTCCCTGTAAGCCGTGATCCCCCCCCTCCCTCCCGTAAGCCGTGATCCCCCCCCTCCCTCCCGTAAGCCGTGATCCCCCCCCTCCCTCCCGTAAGCCGTGATCCCCCCCCTCCCTCCCGTAAGCCGTGATCCCCCCCCTCCCTCCCGTAAGCCGTGATCCCCCCCTCCCTCCCGTAAGCCGTGATCCCCCCCTCCCTCCCGTAAGCCGTGATCCCCCCCTCCCTCCCGTAAGCCGTGATCCCCCCTCCCTCCCGTAAGCCGTGATCCCCCCCTCCCTCCCGTAAGCCGTGATCCCCCCCTCCCTCCCGTAAGCCGTGATCCCCCCCTCCCTCCCGTAAGCCGTGATCCCCCCCTCCCTCCCGTAAGCCGTGATCCCCCCCCCTCACTCCCGTAAGCCGTGATCCCCCCCCTCCCTCCCGTAAGCCGTGATCCCCCCCCTCCCTCCCGTAAGCCGTGATCCCCCCCCCTCCCGTAAGCCGTGATCCCCCCCTCCCTCCCTCCCGTAAGCCGTGATCCCCCCCCCTCCCTCCCTCCCGTAAGCCGTGATCCCCCCCCTCCCTCCCTCCCGTAAGCCGTGATCCCCCCCCCTCCCTCCCTCCCGTAAGCCGTGATCCCCCCCCTCCCTCCCTCCCGTAAGCCGTGATCCCCCCCTCCCTCCCGTAAGCCGTGATCCCCCCTCCCTCCCGTAAGCCGTGATCCCCCCTCCCTCCCGTAAGCCGTGAATCCCCCCCCTCCCTCCCGTAAGCCGTGATCCCCCCCCTCCCTCCCGTAAGCCGTGATCCCCCCCCTCCCTCCCGTAAGCCGTGATCCCCCCCCCTCCCTCCCGTAAGCCGTGATCCCCCCCTCCCTCCCGTAAGCCGTGATCCCCCCCCTCCCTCCCGTAAGCCGTGATCCCCCCCTCCCTCCCGTAAGCCGTGATCCCCCCCCCTCCCTCCCGTAAGCCGTGATCCCCCCCCTCCCTCCCGTAAGCCGTGATCCCCCCCCCTCCCTCCCGTAAGCCGTGATCCCCCCCCCTCCCTCCCGTAAGCCGTGATCCCCCCCCCTCCCTCCCGTAAGCCGTGATCCCCCCCCTCCCTCCCGTAAGCCGTGATCCCCCCCCTCCCTCCCGTAAGCCGTGATCCCCCCCCTCCCTCCCGTAAGCCGTGATCCCCCCCCCTCCCTCCCGTAAGCCGTGATCCCCCCCCCTCCCTCCCGTAAGCCGTGATCCCCCCCCCTCCCTCCCGTAAGCCGTGATCCCCCCCCCTCCCTCCCGTAAGCCGTGATCCCCCCCCTCCCTCCCGTAAGCCGTGATCCCCCCCCCCTCCCTCCCGTAAGCCGTGATCCCCCCCTCCCTCCCGTAAGCCGTGATCCCCCCCTCCCTCCCGTAAGCCGTGATCCCCCCCTCCCTCCCGTAAGCCGTGACTCTCCCACTCCCCGGAAGCCGTGACTCCCCTCTCCATCCCCCCCTAAAGCCAGTATTTCTCCCACCCCCTGAAAGCTGTGACCCCCTCATCCCGGGAGCAGTGAGCTCAGCTCTGCTATGTTGGTAGGCTCCCAGGCACAGGACACGGCGTCAGTGACCATTGTGTCACCATCTAGTGGATGATAATTCCTCTTACACCAGTTTGATGACAATTTTACCAGTAAGTATGTGCCCCCTCCCCGACTGGTGCAAAGTAAACATTAGAGGCATCGGTCCCTGCTGCAGCTGAACAAGCAATCTGTGTGTGATAATGAGGCCGGCTGCTTCACAATGACGGTCGGATCCCACCAACGCTTCAAGGGGAAACCTCCTGAAATCGGTGCCACAGTTCAGAAGACCCCCAATGTACTAACCCGTAAGGTGTCAGGAGATTATATATCACATATATACTTTTTTTTAGTCTAAAATGGGAGTACCCTTCTTTAAGCTCTTGACCTATAGTGATACATTGTAACGTCTCATCAGCTGTAGATCTCCTAAAGTCTCTAAGCTTAGTAGGGGAAGCATGACTCGCATGCTTTCTATAGGACTAGTCAGGGAAGCAGGACTCGCAGGCTTTCTCTATAAGTAGTCAGGGGCAGCAAGACTCGCAGCCTTTCTATACGAGTAGATGGGGAATCAGGACTCGCAAGCTTTCTCTATGAGGAGGTGGGAGATGCAGGACTCGCAGGCTTTCTATACGAGTAGGTGGGAGATGCAGGACTCACAAGCTTTCTCTATGAGGAGGTGGGAGATGCAGGACTCGCAGGCTTTCTATACGAGTAGGTGGGAGATGCAGGACTCGCAGGCTTTCTATACGAGTAGGTGGGAGATGCAGGACTCGCAGGCTTTCTATTTGAGTAGGTGGGAGATGCAGGACTCGCAGGCTTTCTATACGAGTAGGTGGGAGATGCAGGACTCGCAGGCTTTCTATACGAGTAGGTGGGAGATGCAGGACTCACAAGCTTTCTCTATGAGGAGGTGGGAGATGCAGGACTCGCAGGCTTTCTATACGAGTAGGTGGGAGATGCAGGACTCGCAGGCTTTCTATTTGAGTAGGTGGGAGATGCAGGACTCGCAGGCTTTCTATACGAGTAGGTGGGAGATGCAGGACTCGCAGGCTTTCTATACGAGTAGGTGGGAGATGCAGGACTCACAAGCTTTCTCTATGAGGAGGTGGGAGATGCAGGACTCGCAGGCTTTCTATACGAGTAGGTGGGAGATGCAGGACTCGCAGGCTTTCTATACGAGTAGGTGGGAGATGCAGGACTCGCAGGCTTTCTATACGAGTAGGTGGGAGATGCAGGACTCGCAGGCTTTCTATACGAGTAGGTGGGAGATGCAGGACTCGCAGGCTTTCTATACGAGTAGGTGGCAGATGCAGGACTCGCAGGCTTTCTATACGAGTAGATGGAGATGCAGGACTCGCAGGCTTTCTATACGAGTAGATGGGGAAGCAGGACTCGCAGGCTTTCTATACAAGTAGGTTGGAGATGCAGGACTTGCAGGCTTTCTATACGAGTAGGTGGGAGATGCAGGACTCGCAGGCTTTCTATACGAGTAGGTGGCAGATGCAGGACTCGCAGGCTTTCTATACGAGTAGATGGAGATGCAGGACTCGCAGGCTTTCTATACGAGTAGGTTGGAGATGCAGGACTTGCAGGCTTTCTCTAGGAGTAGGTGGGAGATGCAGGACTCGCAGGCTTTCTATACGAGTAGGTGGGAGATGCAGGACTCGCAGGCTTTCTCTAGGAGTAGGTGGGAGATGCAGGACTCGCAGGCTTTCTATACGAGTAGATGGGGAAGCAGGACTCGCAGGGTTTCTATACGAGTAGATGGAGATGCAGGACTCGCAGGCTTTCTATACGAGTAGGTTGGAGATGCAGGACTTGCAGGCTTTCTATACGAGTAGGTGGGAGATGCAGGACTCGCAGGCTTTCTATACGAGTAGGTGGGAGATGCAGGACTCGCAGGCTTTCTATACGAGTAGGTGGGAGATGCAGGACTCGCAGGCTTTCTATACGAGTAGATGGGGAAGCAGGACTCGCAGGGTTTCTATACGAGTAGATGGAGATGCAGGACTCGCAGGCTTTCTATACGAGTAGGTTGGAGATGCAGGACTTGCAGGCTTTCTATACGAGTAGGTGGGAGATGCAGGACTCGCAGGCTTTCTATACGAGTAGGTGGGAGATGCAGGACTCGCAGGCTTTCTATACGAGTAGGTGGGAGATGCAGGACTCGCAGGCTTTCTATACGAGTAGGTGGGAGATGCAGGACTCGCAGGCTTTCTATACGAGTAGGTGGGAGATGCAGGACTCGCAGGCTTTCTATACGAGTAGGTGGGAGATGCAGGACTCGCAGGCTTTCTATACGAGTAGGTGGGAGATGCAGGACTCGCAGGCTTTCTATACGAGTAGGTGGGAGATGCAGGACTCGCAGGCTTTCTATACAAGTAGGTGGGAGATGCAGGACTCGTAGGCTTTCTCAGTCTGGCATCTTTAAAACCGCTTTATTATGAAAATCTGGAATGACGATATTGAGATCTACACCCGTGAGCTCAGCGGCTTCCCATTACTCTTTGTTACCGTCGGAGAGCAGCATGTGAGACCTGGTAAGGATCTCCGCCTGCTTTACCTCCGTGTACGCTGCTGCCATTCTGGATAACGGTCACGGCTATGTGCACACGCTGTGGATTTTGCTGCGGATCCGCAGTGGATTGGCCGCTGCAGATTCGCAGCAGTTTTACATGCGTTTACAGTACCATGTAAACCTATGGAAAACAAAATCTGCAGAGCACATGCTGCGGGAAAAAAACGCGCGGAAACGTAGCGTTTATTCCGCAGCATGTCATTTCTTTGTGCGGATTCCGCAGCGTTTTACACCTGCTCCATAATAGGAATCCACAGGTGGAAAACCGCAGGTGAAATCCGCACAAAAACTGCAAAAAAACACAGTAATTCCACAGTAAATCCGAAGTGCGGATTTACCAAAATCAGTCTGGAAAAATCCGCAAGACTTTCCGCAACGTGTGCACGTAGCCTCAGGCTGCAGTAAGGCATTCTGCAGAGCTTGAGGTTTAGGAATGGGACGAGATGGTTTCCTCTTTGTGGAGGCCAAGATGCTAAAATCTACGGACAAGAGTCCACTACATGACGTGGAGGTCCTGCCACCTCCGCTCAGTATCAGCCATTCCAGGCTTGACCGGGGCGCTGCTCATCTGCACTCTCCAGCAGTGAAAGGGTGGATTATAAATGCCTCATTAGAGCATTACACACAAGCAGTATTATACATTCACAAGGTGACCCCATCCCCCGCCCCCAGCATTGATCTGGCAGCATCGGACACACGTGACTCTGCAGCATTAACAGAATCGATGCTCCGGCTCCTCATTGTGTCTTGATTCCTCAGTTATTGTCCCCAGTGTGACATACCCGGATTAGTGCTGGGATTGGCGGCTCAGCTCATAACCACGGGCTCCTGGCAGCTGTTGTGGAGGTCATGAAATGTCACCGCATCTCCCAAAATCACAGATTCACAGTAAAATTCCCATAATCCTGTGTGCACATGTATGTACAGTTGAAACCAGAAGTTTCCATCCACTATGTATAAAGACACATCTGCAGGTTTTTCCCAATATCTGACATGGAATCAAAATAAACCTTTCCCGTTTTAGGTCAATTGGGATTACCATAATTATTAATATTCACCAAATGCCATAATAATGAGAGAGAGAGAATGTTTTAAGGCATTTTTATTACTTCAAAGTCAGAAGTTTACATACGCTAAGATTACTATGCCTTTAAACAATTCTGGACTGCCCATATGAGTGGAAGCTTCTGATAGGTTTTTGGCAATATCTAAGTTAATTGGAGACACACCTGTGGATGTATTGTGGATATCAGGAAGAGAATTGTGGACTTGCACAAGTCTGGCTCATCCTTGGGTACAATTTCCAGATACCTGAAGGTGCCTCGTTCATCTGTACAAACAAGATGGGAATGTCCAGCCATCATACCGCTCAGGAAGGAGATGGGTTCTGTGTCCCAGAGATGAACGTGCTTTGGTCCAACATGTGCATATCAACCCAAGAACAAAAGACCTTGTGAAGATGATGGCGGAAGCTGGTAAGATTGTGTCAATATCCACAGTGAAACGAGTACTGTATCAACATGGGCTGAAAAGGCCACTCTGCCAGGAAGAAGCCATTACTCCAAAAGAAACAAAACCAGATTAAAGTTTGCAAATTCATGCAGGAACAAAGACCTTAATTTTTGGAGACTTGTCCTGTGGTCTGATGAAACAAAAATTTAACTTTTTGTTCATAATGACCATCGTTACATTTGGAGGAAAAAGAGAGAAGCTTGGAAGCCTGAGAACACCATCCCCACTGTGAAACATGGGTGCGGCAGCATCATGTTTTGGGGTTGTTTTGCTACAGGAGGGACTGGTGCAGTTCACAAAATAGATGGTGTCATGAGAAAAGAAGATTATGTGGTAATACTGTAGCAACATCTCAAGACATCAGACCTCTCTATCTCCCTTCTCTCTCTTCACTCTCTCTTTCACTCTCTCCTCTCTCTTTCATCAGGCTTTCCCCTGTACTGGAAGTCCACTGCCTCAGAGTAACCCTCCACTTTCCCCTCATCACCTCCTGTCACCTCCAGCTCAAAAATATTTCTAGGATCCGTCCTTTCTTAGCCCTGAATCTACTAAACTGCTTGTACATCCCCTCATCATCTCCCACCTTGCCTACTGTAATGTCCCCTGTGGCCTCCTTGCTAACACCCTCGCACCTCTCCAGTCCATTCTTAACTCTGCTGCCCAACTAATTCATCTCTTGCTTCTCTATTCCTCTGCAAATCCCTTAATTGGCTCCCAATTCCTCAGTGTATCCCGTTCAAACTGCTAACTCTGACCTACAAAGTCCATACCTTATGGGGAAACTGCCGAAAGCGTGCTACGACCTTGCCTTGCCACGTAGTACAATTAACAGAATGAGGTGATTCGACCTGTTACATCTGGTGCTAAAATGGCTGCAGCCCAAGACCTGCTTTTCATCGCAGGTCACGAAAAGACTGTTGGTGGACTGATTCATCCACTGTCCACTCGTTGCCGAAATCCGTGCAAAGCTGGGTAGCCCAAGGAGATTCTCTGAATGCATATTACCTTGTGAGTCTCATGAAAACATACTTGGCCATGGAAAACTCCCTGAGCAATCAAGAGAGCCTAAGGTCACATTCCTGGGAGACCCAAAAGGAGCCATGTCTGAGGGGCGCACAAAAACCCAGGAGGGGTCAGACCTTGGTTCAAAGGTTACAACTCACACCATTATCTGTTGGAGGAGTCAAGTCCCGGGTCATATATCAGCCGTTTGTCCCTTGACTTTGGAGCCAATGGACTGCAGTATACGCTGGTGCTACCCCTACTTCGCCTGGTGAGGTGCCTCAGGAATGCCAGGTGCCTGTGAATGGTGTCCAAGTGACGGGACGTCTGGACTCGGGGAGATTGGTGACCCTGACAAGGGCCACATTTCCACATGTGCTAGTCCCTGGGAAGGAGGTGGGGGTAACGTGTATCCATGTACATGCCAAGAACTATCCTATGGCGCAGGTGGACATGTGCACAGAATGGTTCCATGTCTCACAAGGTGGAAGTGGGCAAGTTGCCTGCAATTGTCATCAGTCAAAATGTTCCTTTGTTCAGAAAACCTCTGAGCTGAAGCTGTAACACCCAGTTATCCGGTACGACACCAGGAAACGGCAATGCTAACAAAGGCCCATGATGTAAACTGTGGATTTCTGTTCACTGTACTGGCTAGAGAGGACGATGAAGAAGCCTCCACTGAAGCCAAGGTACCTGACCTGGAGGAGTCCCAGGACAACTGTGGGGCTGCCCAGCTCAGAGACATAACAGTAAAAGGTACCAAGGAAAATGTAAATGGGGTTCCCCAGGAGGCCGGATCCAATAGTCTGTGTCCTTAAGGGGCCAGGCATAATAATTTAATGTCTTGTGGGGACAAACTTAGTGAAGGGACAGGTAAAAGAGCGCCTCTGGAGCACCCCATCAGGGCAAGGGGTTACTCGGTACCGGGTCCTGGGGTTCACGGGGATGTCACGGTGGCTGACCCGGTCCGTGGCCCTGGGACATCCGTATAAAAGGGAAAGGTCTTTAAAGGGATAAAGTTTATGTTCGTGATGCCACCTGTGGTATTCGGTCAGGGTGACCGACGCTGCTTTAAGGGGTCCGCTAGGGTGATGTTATGGCAGCTAGATGGTATACCTTCCCACAGGTGAAGTATGTCCCTAGGGCTTCCCATTATGTAGATGGTAGAATGGTGAGAGGTGCAGTGAAGAACGAGGACACAAGGTTGCAGTTTCTTTACCTTGTTTACTGCTGAAGCCACAGTCCAGGGCACCAGATCACAGGGCAGGTAGAGTCCGGCCGGTTCGTAGGCAAGTCTAGAGTCCCCTTGTCCAGGTGGAAACCAATAGCCTTCCCTTGCGCTGTAGTGGTGTAGTCCCTTACTGCCTATGGCTTCACATAAGGGTCTCTCTCTGTCCCCCGTATAGGATAGGACAAAACCCGTATAACTGTTGGCTTGAGGCTGTTTGTAGGGACTCTAGCATGCCCTGGCCTCTGAGGGGTGCCACCGTGCCCCCTGGGTGTAGGTGCGGACAGGTAACGTGCAATTAGCTGTCCTGCCGGTCTCTGAAGTAAGGCATAGAGGTCCTTACTACCTCGGTGTGCCAGCTACCGGTGTTCTGTGCCTCAGAAGGAGGCAGCCTGCTCCTGGCTGGTCCCTTTTGGTATCCTCTCCTGTGATTGGTTTCCTTCACGCTCGCTGCAATACAATTCTGCTTTCAAAATGTCTCTTTCTGGGAGCTGCAGCTCCTAGGGCATGCACAGCTCCATGGACCCTCTGTCCTCCTCAGACGGATGTCTGGAACTATCTAACTTTCCCTACAGACTACCAGTTATAGTTGTGGCCAAAAGTATTGACACCCATGCAATTCTGTCAGATAATACTCAGTTTCTTTCTGAAAATGATTGCAATCACAAATTCTTTGGTATTATTATCTTCATTTAATTTGTCTTAAATGAAAAAACACAAAATAGAATGAAGCAATAAGCAAAACATTGATAATTTCACATAAAACTCCAAAAATGGGCCAGGCAAAAGTATTGGCACCCTCAGCCTAATACTTGGTTGCATAACCTTTAGCCAAAATAACTGCGACCAACCGCTTCCGGTAACCATCAATGAGTTTCTTACAATGCTCTGCTGGAATTTTAGACCATTCTTCTTTGGCAAACTGCTCCAGGTCCCTGATATTTGAAGGGTGCCTTCTCCAAACTGCCATTTTTAGATCTCTCCACAGGTGTTCTATGGGATTCAGGTCTGGACTCATTGCTGGCCACCTTAGAAGTCTCCAGTGCTTTCTCTCAAACCATTTTCTAGTGCTTTGTGAAGTGTGTTTTGGGTCATTGTTCTGCTGGAAGACCCATGACGTCTGAGGGAGACCCAGCTTTCTCACACTGGGCCTACATTATGCTGCAAAATTTGTTGGTAGTCTTCAGACTTCATAATGCCATGCACACGGTCAAGCAGTCCAGTGCCAGAGGCAGCAAAGCAACCCCAAAACATCAGGGAACCTCCACCATGTTTGACTGTAGGGACCGTGTTCTTTTCTTTGAATGCCTCTTTTTTTCTCCTGTAAACTCTATGTTGATGCCTTTGCCCCAAAAGCTCTACTTTTGTCTCATCTGACCAGAGAACATTCTTCCAAAACGTTTTAGGCTTTTTCAGGTAAGTTTTGGCAAACTCCAGCCTGGCTTTTTTATGTCTCGGGGTAAGAAGTGGGGTCTTCCTGGGTCTCCTACCATACAGTCCCTTTTCATTCAAACGCCGACGGATAGCACGGGTTGACACTGTTGTACCCTCGGACTGCAGGGCAGCTTGAACTTGTTTGGATGTTAGTCGAGGTTCTTTATCCAACATCCGCACAATCTTGCGTTGAAATCTCTTGTCAATTTTTCTTTTCCGTCCACTTCTAGGGAGGTTAGCCACAGTGCCATGGACCTTAACCCCTTCCCGACCCATGACGCCACGTAGGCGTCATGAAAGTCGGTGCCAATCCGACCCATGACGCCTATGTGGCGTCATGGAAAGATCGCGTCCCTGCAGATCGGGTGAAAGGGTTAACTCCCATTTCACCCGATCTGCAGGGACAGGGGGAGTGGTAGTTTAGCCCAGGGGGGGTGGCTTCACCCCCTCGTGGCTACGATCGCTCTGATTGGCTGTTGAAAGTGAAACTGCCAATTAGAGCGATTTGTAATATTTCACCTATTATAACGGGTGAAATATTACAATCCAGCCATGGCCGATGCTGAAATATCATCGGCCATGGCTGGAAATACTAATGTGCCCCCACCCCACCCCACCGATCGCCCCCCCCAGCCCCCCGATCTGGCCGGTACACTGCTCCGGCTCCCCTCCGTCCAGTGCTCCGCTCCCCCCGTGCTCTTGTCCGCTCCCCCCGTGCTCCAATCACCCCCCCGTGCTCCAATCACCCCCCTACACTCCGATCCACCCCCCCCCGTGCTCCGTTACACCCCCCCGTGCTCCGTTCCAGCCCCCCCGTGCTCCGTTCCACGCCCCCCGTGCTTCGTTCCACCCTTCCACGCTCCGATTCCCCCCCCCCCCGTGCTCCGATTTCCCCCCCCCCCCCCCCGTGGTCCCCCCCCACCCCATCATACTTACCGATCCAGCCGGGGTCCCGTCCGTCTTCTCCCTGGGCGCCGCCATCTTCCAAAATGGCGGGCGCATGCGCAGTGCGCCCGCCGAATCTGCCGGCCGGCAGATTCGTTCCACAGTGCATTATGATCACTGAGATAGATTATATCTCAGTGATCAAAATAAAAAAAATAATAAATGACCCCCCCCCCCCCTTTGTCACCCCCATAGGTAGGGACAATAAAAAAAATAAAGAAATTTTTTTTTTCCACTAATGTTAGGGTTAGGGGTAGGGCTAGGGTTAGGGTTAGGGGTAGGGTTAGGGGTAGGGTTAGGGTTAGGGTTTCGGTATGTGCACACGTATTCTGGTCCTCTGCGGATTTTTCCGCTGCGGATTTGATAAATCCGCAGTTCTAAACCGCTGCGGATTTATGGCGGATTTACCGCGTTTTTTTCTGCGCATTTCACTGCGGTTTTACAACTGCGATTTTCTATTGGAGCAGTTGTAAAACCGCTGCGGAATCCGCACAAAGAAGTGACATGCTGCGGAATGTAAACCGCTGCGTTTCCGTGCAGTTTTTCCGCAGCATGTGTACAGCGATTTTTCGTTCCCATAGGTTTACATTGAACTGTAAACTCATGGGAAACTGCTGCGGATCCGCAGCGTTTTCCGCAGCGTGTGCACATACCTTTAGAATTAGGCTATGTGCACACGGTGCGGATTTGGCTGCGGATTGGCCGCTGCGGATTCGTAGCAGTTTTCCATCAGGTTTACAGTACTATGTAAACATATGAAAAACCAAATCCGCTGTGCCCATGGTGTGGAAAATACCGCACGCAAACGCTGCGTTGTATTTTCCGCAGCATGTCAATTCTTTGTGCGGATTCCGCAGCGTTTTACACCTGTTACTCAATAGGAATCCGCAGGTGAAATCCGCGGAAAATCCGCAGGTAAAACGCAGTGCCTTTTACTCGCGGATTTTTCAAAAATGGTGCGGAAATATCTCACACGAATCCGCAACGTGGGCACATAGCCTTAGGGTTAGGGTTGGAATTAGGGTTGTGGTTAGGGTTGTGATTAGGGTTATGGCTACAGTTGGGATTAGGGTTAGGGGTGTGTTGGGGTTAGTGTTGGAGGTAGAATTGAGGGGTTTCCACTGTTTAGGCACATCAGGGGTCTCCAAACGCAACATGGCGCCACCATTGATTCCAGCCAATCTCGTATTCAAAAAGTCAAATGGTGCTCCCTCACTTCCGAGCCCTGACGTGTGCCCAAACAGTGGTTTACCCCCACATATGGGGTACCAGCATACTCAGGACAAACTGCGCAACAATTACTGGGGTCCAATTTCTCCTGTTACCCTTGTGAAAATAAAAAAATGCTTGCTAAAACATTATTTTTGAGGAAAGAAAAATGATTTTTTATTTTCACGGCTCTGCGTTGTAAACGTCTGTGAAGCACTTGGGGGTTCAAAGTGTTCACCACATATCTAGATAAGTTCCTTGGGGGGTCTAGTTTCTAAAATGGGGTCACTTGTGGGGGTTTCTACTGTTTAGGCACACCAGGGGCTCTGCAAACGCAACGTGACACCCGCAGACCATTCCATCAAAGTCTGCATTTCAAAAGTCACTACTTCCCTTCTGAGCCCCGACGTGTGCCCAAACAGTGGTTTACCCCCACTCATGGGGTATCAGCGTACTCAGGAGAAACTGGACAACAACTTTTGGGGTCCAATTTCTCCTGTAACCCTTGGGAAAATAAAAAATTCTGGGCTAAATAATTATTTTTGAGGAAAGAAAACGTATTTATTATTTTCACGGCTCTGCATTATAAACTTCTATGAAGCGCTTGGGGGTTCAAAGTGCTCACCACACATCTAGATAAGTTCCTTTCGGGGTCTAGTTTCCAAAATTGGGTCACTTGTGGGGGGTTTCTACTGTTTAGCCACATCAGGGGCTCTGCAAACGCAACGTGACGCCCACAGAGCATTCCATCAAAGTCTGCATTTCAAAACGTCACTACTTCAATTCCAAGCCCCGGCATGTGCCCAAACAGTAGTTTACCCCCACATATGGGGTATCACCGTACTCAGGAGAAACTGGACAACAACTTTTGGGGTCAAATTTCTCCTGTTACCTTTGGGAAAATAAAAAATTGCAGGCTAAAAAATCATTTTTGAGAAAATAATTTTTTTATTTTATTTTCATGGCTCTGCGTTATAAACTTCTGTGAAGCACTTGGGGGTTCAAAGTCCTCACCACACATCTAGATTAGTTCCTTTGGGGGTCTAGTTTCCAAAATGGTGTCATTTCTGGGGGATCTCCAATGTTTAGGCACACAGGGGCTCTCCAAACGTGACATGGTGTCCGCTAATGATTGGAGCTAATTTTCCATTTAAAAAGCCAAATGGCGTGCCATCCCTTCCGAGCCCTGCCGTGCGCCCAAACAGTGGTTTACCCCCACATATGGGGTATCAGCGTACTCAGGACAAACTGGACAACAATATTTGGGGTCCAATTTTTCCTATTATCCTTGGCAAAATAGGAAATTCCAGGCTAAAAAATCATTTTTGAGGAAAGAAAAATTATTTTTTATTTTCATGGCTCTGCGTTATAAACTTCTGTGAAGCACCTGGGGGTTTAAAGTGCTCAATATGCATCTAGATAAGTTCCTTGGGGGGTCTAGTTTCCAAAATGGGGTCACTTGTGGGGGAGCTCCAATGTTTAGGCACACAGGGGCTCTCCAAACGCGACATGGTGTCCGCTAACGATGGAAATAATTTTTCATTCAAAAAGTCAAATGGCGCTCCTTCCCTTCCGAGCCTTACCATGTGCCCAAACAGTGGTTTACCCCCACATGTGAGGTATTGGTGTACTCAGGAGAAATTGCCCAACACATTTTAGGATCCACTTTATCCTGTTGCCCATGTGAAAATGAAAAAATTGAGGCTAAAAGAATTTTTTTGTGAAAAAAAAGTACTTTTTCATTTTTACGGATCAATTTGTGAAGCACCTGGGGGTTCAAAGTGCTCACTATGCATCTAGATAAGTTCCTTGGGGGGTCTAGTTTCCAAAATGGGGTCACTTGTGGGGGAGCTCCAATTTTTAGGCACACGGGGGCTTTCCAAACGTGACATGGTGTCCGCTAAAGAGTGGAGCCAATTTTTGATTCAAAAAGTCAAATGGCGCTCCTTCCCTTCCAAGCCCTGCCGTGCGCCCAAACAGTGGTTTACCCCCACATATGAGGTATCAGCGTACTCAGGACAAATTGGACAACAACTTTGGTGGTTCAGTTTCTCCTTTTACCATTGGGAAAATAAAAAAATTGTTGCTAAAAGATAATTTTTGTGACTAAAAAGTTAAATGTTCATTTTTTCCTTCCATGTTGCTTCTGCTGCTGTGAAGCACCTGAAGGGTTAATAAACTTCTTGAATGTGGTTTTGAGTACCTTGAGGGGTGCAGTTTTTAGAATGGTGTCACTTTTGGGTATTTTCAGCCATATAGACCCCTCAAACTGACTTCAAATGTGAGGTGGTCCCTAAAAAAAATGGTTTTGTAAATTTCGTTGTAAAAATGACAAATCGCTGGTCAAATTTTAACCCTTATAACTTCCTAACAAAAAAAAATTTTGTTTCCAAAATTGTGCTGATGTAAAGTAAACATGTGGGAAATGTTATTTATTAACTATTTTGTGTCACATATCTCTCTGGTTTAACAGAATAAAAATTCAAATTGTGAAAATTGCGAAATTTTCAAAATTTTCGCCAAATTTCCGTTTTTATCACAAATAAACGCAGAATTTATTGACCTAAATTTACCACTAACATGAAGCCCAATATGTCACGAAAAAACAATCTCAGAACCGCTAGGATCCGTTGAAGCGTTCCTGAGTTATTACCTCATAAAGGGACACTAGTCAGAATTGCAAAAAACGGCAAGGTCTTTAAGGTCAAAATAGGCTGGGTCATGAAGGGGTTAAACTTCTTGATGACACTGCGCACGGTAGACACAGGAACATTCAGGTCTTTGGAGATGGACTTGTAGCCTTGAGATTGTCCTCAGACAGTTCTTTGGTCTTCTTTCTTTTCTCCATGCTCAATGTGGTCACACAAGGACACAGGACAGCGGTTGAGTCAACTTTAATCCATGTCAACTGGCTGCAAGTGTGATTTAGTTATTGCCAACACCTGTTAGGTGCCACAGGTAAGTTACAGGTGCTTTTAATTACACTAATTAGAGAAGCATCACATGATTTTTCGAACAGTGTCAATACTTTTGCTCACCCCTTTTTTATGTTTGGTGTGGAATTATATCCAATTTGGCTTTAGGACAATTCTTTTTGTGTTTTTTCATTTAAGACAAAGTAAATGAAGATAATACCAAAGAATTTGTGTTTGCAATCATTTTCAGGAAGAAACTGAGTATTATCTGACAGAATTGCAGGGGTGTCAATACTTTTGGCCACAACTGTGTATATATATGGGGAGTCACCTAGTAAATAGGATCAAAAGCTCCCCCTGGTGGTCTGGAGTATGAATGTGTTGCATGTTTGTGATACCTGGATGCAGTTATCCTTCCTTGCCTCCAAACGTAACCTCACTCTTCCTGGGAGGAAAGCAACATTACTGTGACGACCAGGACCCTGGGGCGCCACACCTCCTCATGGTCAGAGGAAAAATCCTGGGTGTGTGATTTTATCAGCTCAAGTGAGACAAGTTAAGCCTGGGAATTGGGTACTTGTGTTAGTGCCCACAGGAGAGAGCAAGTTCCTTACCCAGTGACAGAGACCCTATAGAGTGGTGGAAAAGGTGGGAGAGGTCAACTATAAAGTACACCGACCAGGGAAAAGGAAGGCCTTTCCCAAATATGACGGTATCCTGCTAAATCCCTGGAACTATAGACCCTCTCGAACCACCTTGTTGGTTGGCCTGGTCAAAAGGCATCCTTGCCGCTGTCAAAGTGGCAGGAACTTTACCGATGTCGAAAAATAGAAGCAGGTTCTTGGAGTTTTTAGGTCACCCTTGTGTCATCAAGCATGAGCCCCACATTCGGGTCAAGTTGAAGCTCTGTTGTTTGCTTTCAGATGGTAAACAGCCCACGGCTTCAGGCAGACGGAGAGGGTATGTAGCAATGTCAGGTAGGCTAGGGTTAAATTCTAGCTCAGCAGGCTTTCATTAGTACACCTGGCTAGCTCTGTATATAACCAGGCTAGGTGTTCATCTAAGTCAGTCTACTCGGGAGGCTGACCAGACTGGATGTGTCTTGAAGTTGAATCTGCACAGGACGTGTGCACCAAACTGCAAGTATCAGTGGTTTCCCTGGTCGTTAGCAGTTTTATTTGACCGAACTGGGGCTAGCTCAGCGGTGTCTGAGTAGCCAGGGTCTGTATTGTATAGTTAGTGCCTGGACAAGGCTAGGGATTTATGGTCGTGAGTTTGTTTTTGCGGCTATGCAACCTGGGGAAAGCAATAAAAACTGCTCCTGTTTGGACTAAATCTGTATTGCTTGTGTGAACACTACCTAAGGCCTACTTTTATAGTAATGCTGTTAGACTGCAGAGGTGACCAGTAACCTAATCTGCAGTGGCCAGTCTCCTAAGCAAGGAGTGCAGCACTTACAAGCTGCCTGCTATAGAGCTAGTAAGCGCTGCTTTGAAGCCGGCCCGATCACTGGATCCCACCAGCTCCTCCGATGCTGCAGAGATAACACTGCCTCTTCTCAGCAGACCAGCAGCACGGCCATATTGGCATCCGAGAGCGACACCTAATATGCCCATCCATCCCCCGCACAGGTCCCTGGCATCTCGCCACCAGTGCAAGATGTTTGGGTGAGGAGTTGGCTCACAGGTGGCGCCTGTCAGGCATCATCTTGGCCAGGGGTCCCCAACTTCAGGCCTCGAGGGCCGCCAACAGTGCAGGTTTTCAGGATTTCTTTAGTATTGCATCGGTGGTAATGTGATCATCTGCACAGGTGATGATTCCAACCCCTGTGCAATACTAAGGAAATCCTGAAAACCTGCACTGTTGGCGGCCCTCGAGGCCTGGAGTTGGGGACCACTGATCTTGGCCCATCTGCTTGCAGGATGCTGCATCTCCTAGCTTCCAGTTTGCTGGTTTCTGTCCAAGGTCCTGAAAACCGTCACAGTAGCCATCGCGACTACGGCCAGTGCAGATCCGGAATATTTCTGCAGTGTGAAGAACGTTTCCAATGATGATGCTGCAACCCTGGGCTGCAGAGCTTGCACTCTGGTTAAAAAAGGGTTAAACCCAGAATTAAAAACCCACAGGATATGCGACACGTTTCTCAACATGCACCAGTCGCTCCGATCATTGCTACTGGGACTGCTGGAAAAAGCTGAGTGCTGCACTCGGATATCAACGGCAGTCCCATGCTAAGAATAACCTTTAAAGGGCCAGCGCACCTCAAGGCACCAGCGTTCAACGAGGAGCAAGAGAAACTTAAATGTAAAGAAAAAGTCTCTGGAGGTTATATCAGTACTGGAGCGTTATAAGAGGGGCTGATATCAGTCACATATGGTGCAATGTCTGGGGGTTATATCAGTACTGGAGCGTTATAAGAGGGGCTGATATTATGATTATTATTATATATTTATATAGCACCATTGATTCCATGGTGCTGTACATGATAAGGGGTTACATACAAGTTACAAATATCACATACAGTAAACAAACTAACAATGACGGACTGATACAGAGGGGCGAGGACCCTGCCCTTGCCGGCTCACATTCTACAGGATAATGGGGAAGGAGACAATAGGTTGAGGGTTGCAGGAGCTCCAGTGTTGGTGAGGCGGTAGCTCCGGTGTTGGTGAGGCGGTAGCTCCGGTGTTGGTGAGGCGGTAGCTCCGGTGTTGGTGAGGCGGTAGCTTCGATAGTGATGAGGCAGCAGCGGTGTCAGTGCAGGCTGTAGGCTTTCCTGAAGAGATGAGTTTTCAGGTTCCGTCTGAAGGATCCGACTGTGGTTGATAGTCGGACGTGTTGGGGCAGAGAGTTCCAGAGGATGGGGGATAGTCGGGAGAAGTCTTGGAGGCGATTGGATGAGGAGCGAATAAGTGTGGAGGAGAGAAGGAGGTCTTGGGAGGACCGGAGGTCACGTGAGGGAAGATATCGAGAGATTAGTTCCGAGATATATGGAGGAGACAGGTTGTGGATGGCTTTGTAGGTCAGTATTAGCAATTTGAACTGGATACGCTGAGGGAATGGGAGCCAGTGAAGAGATTTGCAGAGGGGGGAAGCGGAGGAGTAGAGAGGAGAGAGATGGATTAGTCGGGCAGCAGAGTTAAGGATGGACTGGAGAGGTGCAAGGGTGTTAGCAGGGAGGCCACAGAAAAGGATGTTGCAGTAGTCAATGCGGGAAATGATGAGGGCGTGCACAAGCATTTTAGTAGATTGGGGGTTGAGGAAAGGACGGATCCTGGAGATATTTTTGAGCTGGAGGCGACAGGAGGTGGAAAGAGCTTGGATGTGTGGTTTGAAGGACAGGGCAGAGTCGAAGGTTACTCCGAGGCAGCAGACTTCGGGTACAGGGGAAAGCATGATGTCATTGACTGTGATAGATAGGTCAAGTAAGGAAGATTTGTGGGATGGAGGAAAGATGATGAGTTCAGATTTGTCCACATTGAGTTTGAGGAAGTGAGAGGAGAAGGAGGATATGGCTGATAGGCATTCTGGGATTCTGGACAGCAGAGCGGTGACGTCTGGGCCAGAGATATCAGTCACATATGGTGTAATGAGGTTATATCAGTACTGGAGCGTTATAAGAGGCTGATGTCAGTCACATATGACGTTTGTTGCGGTGTTGGGAAGCTCCTCCGGTGGACGCCGGATTTCTCTGGTCTCATGGTGCAGACTCCTTACCTGCAGTGTGATGGTCCCGGGCTCTGTGTCCGCAGGACCCATAAATCTATTGCCCTTAGGCTCCATGTTAGGGCAAAGAATGTATTATCTCCTTCGCCTCCTTCCAGGTCATCAGCCGCTGTTCACACATTAAGGCTCCTCCGCTGTTCACTTGTCGGAGAAGAAGAAAGGTTCCTCCTTCCCCCTCTGTTGGTTCCTCTACATTGGGGCAGCACAGTGGTTCGGTGCTGAGCTCTGTAGACTTTCAGTGCCAGGAACACGTCTGGGTTCTCAGTTTAACTTCCATACTACAAAGACTAATTGGGAACATAAATCCTACAGATAAATGGAAGCAACTGCCAAAATATATAGAAACAAAACTACCAATTTTATTAAACATACATAGTACAACATATATTAAAAAGATGGGGATACAAATACGCAAACAAGCTGCAAGCACAGGGTATTACCCCTCTCATCACTTAGAAAATGCTAGATACGCAAGCTGCTCCAGGGATTTGGTTAGCTGGCAGGGCACTTAGGTAAAAAAAACAATTATGATAAAACCCATGGAAGACCCTGCCTATATAAAAAAAAAAAAGTGTACTGTCCCCTATGTACAATAATATAACTACTATAATACTGCCCCTATGTAAAAGAATATAACTACTATAATACTGCTCGTATGTACAAGAATATAACTACTATAATACTGCTCGTATGTACAAGAATATAACTACTATAATACTGCCCCTGTGTACAAGAATATAACTACTATAATACTGCTCCTGTGTACAAGAATATAACTACTATAATACTGCTCGTATGTACAAGAATATAACTACTATAATACTGCTCGTATGTACAAGAATATAACTACTATAATACTGCCCCTATGTACAAGAATATAACTACTGTAATACTGCCCCTATGTAAAAGAATATAACTACTATAATACTGCTCCTATGTACAGGAATATAACTACTATAATACTGCTCCTATGTAAAAGAATATAACTACTTTAATACTGCTCCTATGTAAAAGAATATAACTACTTTAATACTGCTCCTATGTAAAAGAATATAACTACTATAATACTGCTCCTATGTACAGGAATATAACTACTATAATACTGCTCCTATGTACAAGAATATAACTACTATAATACTGCCCCTATGTAAAAGAATATAACTACTATAATACTGCTCCTATGTACAGGAATATAACTACTATAATACTGCTCCTATGTACAAGAATATAACTACTATAATACTGCCCCTGTGTACAAGAATATAACTACTATAATACTGCTCCCTATGTACGAGAATATAACTACTATAATACTGCTCCTATGTACAAGAATATAACTACTATAATACTGCCCCTATGTAAAAGAATATAACTACTATAATACTGCTCCTATGTACAAGAATATAACTATAATACTGCTCCTATGTACAAGATTATAACTACTATAAAACTGCCCCTATGTACAAGAATATAACTACTATAATACTGCCCCCTATGTACAAGATTATAACTACTATAATACTGCCCCTATGTACAAGAATATAACTACTATAATACTGCTCCAGTTATATGAAAAAGTTTGGGCACCCCTATTAATCTTAAGCTTAATGTTTTATAAAAATTGTTTTTTTTGCAACAGCTATTTCAGTTTCATATATCTAATAACTGTTGGACACAGGAAAATTTGAAATCTGCATTCAAACTAAATTTGACAGGTGCATAAGTATGGGCACCCTTATCATTTTCATGTTTTAAATACTCCTACCTACTTTTTACTGACTTACTAAAGCACTTTTTTTGGTTTTCTAACCTCATTGAGCTTTGAACTTCATAGCCAGGTGTATGCAATCATGAGAAATGCTACTTAAAGTGGCCACTTGCAAGTTGTTCTCCTGTTTGAATCTCCTCTGAAGAGTGGCATCATGGGCTCCTCAAAACAACTGTCTAATGATGTGAAAACAAAGATTATTCAACATAGTTGTTCAGGGAAGGATACAAAAAGCTGTCTCAGAGATTTAACCTGTTAATTTCCAATGTGAGGAACATAGTAAGGAAATGGAAGAACACAGGTACAGTTCTTGTTAAGGCCAGAAGTGGCAGGCCAAGAAAACCATCAGAAAGGCAGAGAAGAAGAATGGTGAGCTCAGTCAAGGACAATCCTCAGACCACCTCCAGAGAGCTGCAGCATCGACTTGCTGCAGATGGTGTCACTGTGCATCGGTAAACTATACAACGCACTTTGCACAAGGAGAAGCTGTATGGGAGAGTGATGCGAAAGAAGCTGTTTCTGCAAGCACACCACAAACAGAGTCGGCTGAGGTATGCAAAAGCACATTTGGAGAAGCCAATTTATTTTTGGAAGAAGGTCCTGTGGACTGATTAAATGAAGATTGAGTTGTTTGGTCATACAAAAAGGCATTATGCATGGCGGCCAAAAAACACAGCATTCCAAGAAAACACTTACTACCCACAGTAAAATTTGTTGGAGGTTCCATCATGCTTTGGGGCTGTGTGGCCAATACCGGCACCGGGAATCTTGTTAAAGTTGAGGGACGCATGGATTCCTCTCAGTATCAGCAGATTCTTGACAATAATGTTCATGAATCGGTGACAAAGTTGAAGTTACGCAGGGGATGGATCTTTCAGCAAGACAATGATCCAAAACAACGCTCCAAATCTACTCAGGCATTCATGCAGAGGAACAATTACACTGTTCTGGAATGGCCATCCCAGTCCCCAGACCTGAATATCATTGAACATCTGTGGGATCATTTGAAGAGGGCTGTCCATGCTCGGCGACCATCAAACTTAACTGAACTGGAATTGTTTTGTAAAGAGGAATGGTCAAAATACCTTTATCCAGGAACTCATTAAAAGCTACAGAAAGCGACTAGAGGCTGTTATTTTTGCAAAAGAAGGATCTACTAAATATTAATGTCACTTTTCTGGTGGGGTGCCCATACTTATGCACCTGTCAAATTTTGTTTCATTGCAGATTGCACATTTTCTGTTAGTACAATAAACCTCATTTCAAGGCAGGAACATTACTGTGTCCAACAGTTATTAGATATATGAAACTGAAATAGCTGTTGGAAAAAAAAACAATTTTTATAAAACATTAAGCTTAAGATTAATAGGGGTGCCCAAACTTTTTCATATATCTGTATGTACAAGAATATAACTACTATAATTTTGCATCGTATACACAATATAACTGCTATGAGAAGTCCTGGTGGTTGGAGGATCACATCTTTCTCCTTTTTCTCTTCTGACCTCCATTAACCTTTCATCCCGTTCTTTCTCCTTCTCTTTGCAGCCCGTACATTTATATTGGGTTATTGACTCTTATTGACCCCTCAGCTCATGATTCCTGATCTCCTATTTCACACAGATCATGTTCCTCATTGCCTTTTTTCTCATGTTTCATGTTCTCTCCTTTACATGAAGGACATTAGGAACCTTTAAGCTCAGAGATGAGGAGCAGTTTCCGGCTGGTTGTGGGCATACGTTGGTGGCCACTGATTGACCTGAACATCTGAGAGCGGGTTATGCAGTCATACAGCTCGGATGCCCACAGTACCAATCCCACAGAAATTACAAATGTCATTTAATCCCTATAAAACCAGATCAGACACTGGACTCGGGTTCCAGGTTATCAGTCTTTCTTACCCTGGAAAGAGGTTATTTGTCTTCTTGCTAAATAGACCTGAGGAATACATCAGCCATTGTGGGGAAATCTGTGCCATGGTATCAGCAATTGTGCATTGTTACATTGTAGCAATTGTTTGCTATAAACACATGATCTGATATACCCCCAGCGCTGACACACAGGTACCCCGCTTTTATATGTAGAATTGTCTTAGGGGACAACATATGAGGTGTTCCTGAAGGATGATTGCAGGGGTCATCCCAACTTCGGCGTAATCAAGTCCCAAGCAGGAGGCAAGAAAGGGGGTAATGGAAATTACTAATTGTTTAGAGGAAGACTCTAAAGTCCATGTGCAGAACCCTTCAGTATAATGAAGGCGGTCGTCGGCTGCTCCATTACATCTCACTGTTGTAATAGGTCGCTGCAAAATGCTTCACAATTCCGATTCATGCAGCGACGGTGGTTTTCTATAGGCGGTTGGGGATTGGATCCAGGAAACTGTCTAGGACCCCTATGTTTGATTTATGTTACCAGGTCCATATCTGGCATTTATACCGCCATAGATGCTAGATAAGTCAGTCTAAGAGTCTGTGCACATTATGTCTATTTCAAGTAGGTCTGCCTTGTAACTCGCCTGAAAAAGCGCTGAATAAACACTAAAAAGAATGGCCATCAACACTTTCTGGGCATATGTTTAAAGGCACAAAGAGGTTAAAAGAAGAGACCAGACCATTTTTCAGCTGCTCACTAGTATTTAGTCCATTTTACATAAAAAACAGTGTCTAAAAGATGTCATGAAGAGCAACTGAAAAGAAGCAAAATTCAAAAAAGTCAATTCTGGACGAAAAAAATACACCAGTGTGTTCTGAACCATTGTTGGTACATGACTACATTGCTGAAACCACCGTCAGAACACGACTACATCATCGGCAGAACCATCGCCAGTACACCACTACATCGCCAGAACCACCGTCAGTATATGACTACATCACCAGAATCCCCATCAATACATGACTGACAAAATGTGGGCACGTTCTGCACAAAAAAATGGCCCCATAACGTCCCTCTTACAGTATTCCATCCACACTGTGCTCTTTTATAAAATATTCCAACCATACCATCCCACCTTAGGTACTATTGCCTCCACACTGTCCATCCTGGTGTACTATGACCATCACACTTTCATGAATTATACCCACTACACCTTCCTCAATTATGAACTATGTAAGACTCATGCTGGTGTGGTAGATGGAGGCAGGTATATCTCGCCCAGGTGTTTGTCCTATGTGAACTAGGCCACTCAGTATCTTCAGGGTGCTAATGGGTTAATGATTGCAGGAATAAAAGATGACCAGCTGGGTGTTTCCAGCGTCTGCCTGGGGCACACAGATTGCCTGCCTGTGTGGGACAAACGTGAGTGAAGAGCTCTGCTCAAGAATTGTGTGATGTTAGCTGGGTGGGAGAAGCCCCCCCAGTTGTTGAGATAGCAACGTATTTTGTTTAGTTAGTGCCGGACAGGCTAGGATTTATTTTTATGTTTTGTTTTTTGTGTTGCTTTCACGTTAATAAATCTGACCTGAGGTCAGCCTGCTCAGAAACCTGCTGTACGCCTCAGATTCAATGCACAAACCACGTGTCCTTTGACCCCAGCAAAGGCGATCCCAGAGTGTTTTGTCACATTGTGGTGGAGAACGCGGGCATACCGTGGCACAGGTGACAGCATGGAAGACGTGGTGAAAGCCTTAGTACAGTCCACTGCCGTACAGCAGCAGGCCACTGCCGCACAGCACGAAGCTAATCGCTTGATGGCCGCACAGCTGAAGGAGTTACTGGACATGACGGTTGCAGACCGCCAACTTCTCCAACAGGTGGCGCAGCGCCTGGTGAGCATGCCTGACGCTGACCCGGAAGCAGAGTCCAGAAGGATCCATGTGAGTCGATACTGGCAAAAGCTGACTGCAGAAGATGACGTCGAGGCATACCTGACAACGTTTGAGCGGACGGCATTGAGAGAGAAGTGGCCGAAGGCACGATGGGCCGATTTAATTGCCCCGTTTCTCTCCGGCGAGGCCCAAAAAGCTTACCATGATTTGGACCCGGAGGTCGCTCAGGACTTTGGGAAGCTGAAAGCTGAGATCCTGGCCCGGCTGGGTGTGACGACGGCTGTCCGTGCACAGAGGGTACATCAGTGGACATACCAGCAAGATAAATCGGCGCGGTCTCAGATGTTCGACCTGATCTACTTGACAAAGAAATGGCTGCAACCCGAGGTACTGACAATACCCGAAATAATCCAGCAGGTTGTCCTGGACAAGTACCTGAGAGTACTACCCCCAGCGCTGAAAAGGTGGGTAAGCCAAGGAAATCCCACGACAGCGGATCAACTTGTGGAGTTGGTCGAGCGTTATTCCGTGGCAGAAGGACTTCCCGACGACACCGCCAACCCCCGGTCTGTGCCTCTTCCTCGTGGAACCGGTAAGACTGTTCCAGGGACCACGGGTGAAGGAAAATCGCTTAAAACTGTGGGGGAGGAGTCCGGGACTGCTCGCACTCCGAGACCAAGAGTATTGAACGGTGGTCTCAGTAGGGGACCTGTTAGGTGTTTCCGCTGCCATGAGAAGGGTCATGTTTCTGCGAACTGTCCTGTTACCGCTGAACCCATGCAGTGCGACGTTATAGACTCTAGAAAACGCATGTAACATAGTAACATAGTTAGGCCGAAAAAAGACATTTGTCCATCCAGTTCAGCCTATATTCCATCATAATAAATCCCCAGATCTACGTCCTTCTACAGAACCTAATTGTATGATACAATATTGTTCTGCTCCAGGAAGACATCCAGGCCTCTCTTGAACCCCTCGACTGAGTTCGCCATCACCACCTCCTCAGGCAAGCAATTCCAGATTCTCACTGCCCTAACAGTAAAGAATCCTCTTCTATGTTGGTGGAAAAACCTTCTCTCCTCCAGACGCAAAGAATGCCCCCTTGTGCCCGTCACCTTCCTTGGTATAAACAGATCCTCAGCGAGATATTTGTATTGTCCCCTCATATACTTATACATGGTTATTAGATCGCCCCTCAGTCGTCTTTTTTCTAGACTAAATAATCCTAATTTCGCTAATCTATCTGGGTATTGTAGTTCTCCCATCCCCTTTATTAATTTTGTTGCCCTCCTTTGTACTCTCTCTAGTTCCATTATATCCTTCCTGAGCACCGGTGCCCAAAACTGGACACAGTACTCCATGTGCGGTCTAACTAGGGATTTGTACAGAGGCAGTATAATGCTCTCATCATGTGTATCCAGACCTCTTTTAATGCACCCCATGATCCTGTTTGCCTTGGCAGCTGCTGCCTGGCACTGGCTGCTCCAGGTAAGTTTATCATTAACTAGGATCCCCAAGTCCTTCTCCCTGTCAGATTTACCCAGTGGTTTCCCATTCAGTGTGTAATGGTGACATTGATTCCTTCTTCCCATGTGTATAACCTTACATTTATCATTGTTAAACCTCATCTGCCACCTTTCAGCCCAAGTTTCCAACTTATCCAGATCCATCTGTAGCAGAATACTATCTTCTCTTGTATTAACTGCTTTACATAGTTTTGTATCATCTGCAAATATCGATATTTTACTGTGTAAACCTTCTACCAGATCATTAACCCCTTCAAGACCCAGCCTATTTTGACCTTAAAGACCTTGCCGTTTTTTGCAATTCTGACCAGTGTCCCTTTATGAGGTAATAACTCAGGAACGCTTCAACGGATCCTAGCGGTTCTGAGATTGTTTTTTCGTGACATATTGGGCTTCATGTTAGTGGTAAATTTAGGTCAATAAATTCTGCATTTATTTGTGATAAACACGGAAATTTGGCGAAAATTTTGAAAATTTCGCAATTTTCACATTTTGAATTTTTATTCTGTTAAACCAGAGAGATATGTGACACAAAATAGTTAATAAATAACATTTCCCACATGTTTACTTTACATCAGCACAATTTTGGAAACAAAATTTTTTTTTGTTAGGAAGTTATAAGGGTTAAAATTCGACCAGCGATTTGTCATTTTTACAACGAAATTTACAAAACCATTTTTTTTAGGGACCACCTCACATTTGAAGTCAGTTTGAGGGGTCTATATGGCTGAAAATACCCAAAAGTGACACCATTCTAAAAACTGCACCCCTCAAGGTACTCAAAACCACATTCAAGAAGTTTATTAACCCTTCAGGTGCTTCACAGCAGCAGAAGCAACATGGAAGGAAAAAATGAACATTTAACTTTTTAGTCACAAAAATTATCTTTTAGCAACAATTTTTTTATTTTCCCAATGGTAAAAGGAGAAACTGAACCACGAACGTTGTTGTCCAATTTGTCCTGAGTACGCTGATACCTCATATGTGGGGGTAAACCACTGTTTTGGCGCACGGCAGGGCTTGGAAGGGAAGGAGCGCCATTTGACTTTTTGAATCAAAAATTGGCTCCACTCTTTAGCGGACACCATGTCACGTTTGGAGAGCCCCCGTGTGCCTAAAAATTGGAGCTCCCCCACAAGTGACCCCATTTTGGAAACTAGACGCCCCAAGGAACTTATCTAGATGCATAGTGAGCACTTTGAACCCCCAGGTGCTTCACAAATTGATCCGTAAAAATGAAAAAGTACTTTTTTTTCACAAAAAAATTCTTTTAGCCTCAATTTTTTCATTTTCACATGGGCAACAGGATAAAATGGATCCTAAAATGTGTTGGGCAATTTCTCCTGAGTACACCAATACCTCACATGTGGAGGTAAACCACTGTTTGGGCACATGGTAAGGCTCGGAAGGGAAGGAGCGCCATTTGACTTTTTGAATGAAAAATTATTTCCATCGTTAGCGGACACAATGTCGCGTTTGGATAGCTCCTGTGTGCCTAAACATTGGCGCTCCCCCACAAGTGACCCCATTTTGGAAACTAGACCCCCCAAGGAACTAATTTAGATGCCTAGTGAGCACTTTAAACCCTCAGGTGCTTCACAAATTGATCTGTAAAAATGAAAAAGTAATTTTTTTTCACAAAAAAATTCTTTTCGCCTCAATTTTTTCATTTTCACATGGGCAGTAGGATAAAATGGATCATAAAATTTGTTGGGCAATTTCTCCCGAGTACGCCGATACCTCATATGTGGGGGTAAACCACTGTTTGGGCACTCGGCAGGGCTCGGAAGAGAAGGCGCGCCATTTGACTTTTTGAATGGAAAATTAGCTCCAATTGTTAGCGGACACCATGTCGCGTTTGGAGAGCCCCTGTGTGCCTAAACATTGGAGCTCCCGCACAAGTGACCCCATTTTGGAAACTAGACCCCCCAAGGAACTTATCTAGATGGATATTGAGCACTTTAAACCCCCAGGTGCTTCACAGAAGTTTATAACGCAGAGCCATGAAAATAAAAAATAATTTTTCTTTCCTCAAAAATGATTTTTTAGCCTGGAATTTCCTATTTTGCCAAGGATAATAGGAGAAATTGGACCCCAAATATTGTTGTCCAGTTTGTCCTGAGTACGCTGATACCCCATATGTGGGGGTAAACCACTGTTTGGGCGCACGGCAGGGCTCGGAAGGGATGGCACGCCATTTGGCTTTTTAAATGGAAAATTAGCTCCAATCATTAGCGGACACCATGTCACGTTTGGAGAGCCCCTGTGTGCCTAAACATTGGAGATCCCCCAGAAATGACACCATTTTAGAAACTAGACCCCCAAAGGAACTAATCTAGATGTGTGGTGAGGACTTTGAACCCCCAAGTGCTTCACAGAAGTTTATAACGCAGAGCCATGAAAATAAAAAAAAAAATTATTTTCTCAAAAATGATCTTTTAGCCTGCAATTTTTTATTTTCCCAAGGGTTACAGGAGAAATTTGACCCCAAAAGTTGTTGTCCAGTTTCTCCTGAGTACGCTGATACCCCATATGTGGGGGTAAACCACTGTTTGGGCACACGTCGGGGCTCAGAAGGGAAGTAGTGACTTTTGAAATGCAGACTTTGATGGAATGGTCTGCGGGTGTCACGTTGCGTTTGCAGAGCCCCTGGTGTGCCTAAACAGTAGAAACCCCCCACAAGTGACCCCATTTTAGAAACTAGACCCCCCAAGGAACTTATCTAGATATGTGGTGAGCACTTTGAACCCCCAAGTGCTTCACAGACGTTTACAACGCAGAGCCGTGAAAATAAAAAATCATTTTTCTTTCCTCAAAAATTATGTTTTAACAAGCATTTTTTTAGATTCACAAGGGTAACAGGAGAAATTGGACCCCAGTAATTGTTGCGCAGTTTGTCCTGAGTATGCTGGTACCCCATATGTGGGGGCAAACCACTGTTTGGGCACACGTCAGGGCTCGGAAGTGAGGGAGCACCATTTGACTTTTTGAATACGAGATTGGCTGGAATCAATGGTGGCGCCATGTTGCGTTTGGAGCCCCCTGATGTGCCTAAACAGTGGTAACCCCTCAATTCTAACTCCAACACTAACCCCAACACACCCCTAACCCTAATCCCAACTGTAGCCATAGTCCTAATCACAACCCTAACCCCAACACACCCCTAACCACAACACTAACCCCAACACACCCCTAACCCTAACCACAACCCTAATTCCAACCCTAACCCTAAGGCTATGTGCCCACGTTGCGGATTCGTGTGAGATATTTCCGCACCATTTTTGAAAAATCTGCGGGTAAAAGGCACTGTGTTTTACCTGCGGATTTTCCGCGGATTTCCAGTGTTTTTTGTGCGGATTTCACCTGCGGATTCCTATTGAGGAACAGGTGTAAAACGCTGCGGAATCCGCACAAAGAATTGACAAGCTGCGGAAAATACAACGCAGCGTTCCCGCGCGGTATTTTCCGCACCATGGGCACAGCGGATTTGGTTTTTCATATGTTTACATGGTACTGTAAACCTGATGGAACACTGCTGCGAATCCGCAGCCAAATCAGCACCGTGTGCACATAGCCTAATTCTAAAGGTATGTGCACACGCTGCGGAAAACGCTGCGGATCCGCAGCAGTTTCCCATGAGTGTACAGTTCAATGTAAACCTATGGGAAACAAAAATCGCTGTACACATGCTGCGGAAAAACTGCACGGAAACGCAGCGGTTTACATTCCGCAGCATGTCACTTCTTTGTGCGGATTCCGCAGCGGTTTTACAACTGCTCCAATAGAAAATCGCAATTGTAAAACCGCAGTGAAATGCGCAGAAAAAAACGCGGTAAATCCGCCATAAATCCGCAGCGGTTTAGCACTGCGGATTTATCAAATCCGCAGCGGAAAAATCCGCAGAGGACCAGAATACGTGTGCACATTCCTAACCCTAACCCTAGCCCTAACCCTAGCCCTAACCCTAACCCTACCCCTAACCCTACCCCTAACCCTATTCTAACATTAGTGGAAAAAAAAAAATTTCTTTATTTTTTTATTGTCCCTACCTATGGGGGTGACAAAGGGGGGGGGGGTCATTTATTATTTTTTTTATTTTGATCACTGAGAGAGATTATATCTCAGTGATCAAAATGCACTTTGGAACGAATCTGCCGGCCGGCAGATTCGGCGGGCGCACTGCGCATGCGCCCGCCATTTTGGAAGATGGCGGCGCCCGGGAGAAGACGGACGGGACCACGGCTGGATCGGTAAGTATGATAGGGTGGGGGGGGACCACGGGGGGGGGGATCGGAGCACGGGGGGGTGAATCGGAGCGCGGGAGGGGTGGAACGGAGCGCGGGGGCGTGGAACGGAGCACGGGGGGGCTGGAATGGAGCACGGGGGGGTGGAACGGAGCACGGGGGGGTGGATCGGAGTGCAGGGGGGGTGATTGGAGCACGGGGGGGTGATTGGAGCACGGGGGGAGCGGACACGAGCACGGGGGGGAGCGGAGCACTGGATGGAGGGGAGCCGGAGCAGTGTACCGGCCAGATCGGGGGGGCGGGGGGGGCGATCGGAGGGGTGGGGTGGGGGCACACTAGTATTTCCAGCCATGGCCGATGATATTTCAGCATCGGCCATGGCTGGATTGTAATATTTCACCCGTTATAATGGGTGAAATATTACAAATCGCTCTGATTGGCAGTTTCACTTTCAACAGCCAATCAGAGCGATCGTAGCCACGAGGGGGTGAAGCCACCCCCCCTGGGCTAAACTACCACTCCCCCTGTCCCTGCAGATCGGGTGAAATGGGAGTTAACCCTTTCACCCGGTCTGCAGGGACGCGATCTTTCCATGACGCCGCATAGGCGTCATGGGTCGGATTGGCACCGACTTTCATGACGCCTACGTGGCGTCAAAGGTCGGGAAGGGGTTAATGAATATGTTGAAGAGAACAGGTCCCAATACTGACCCCTGCGGTACCCCACTGGTCACAGCGACCCAGTTAGAGACTATACCATTTATAACCACCCTCTGCTTTCTATCACTAAGCCAGTTACTAACCCATTTACACACATTTTCCCCCAGACCAAGCATTCTCATTTTGTGTACCAACCTCTTGTGCGGCACGGTATCAAACGCTTTGGAAAAATCGAGATATACCACGTCCAATGACTCACCGTGGTCCAGTCTATGGCTTACCTCTTCATAAAAACTGATTAGATTGGTTTGACAGGAGCGATTTCTCATAATCCCATGCTGATATGGAGTTAAACAGTTATTCTCATTGAGATAATCCAGAATAACATCCCTCAGAAACCCTTCAAATATTTTACCAACAATAGAGGTTAGACTTACTGGCCTATAATTTCCAGGTTCACTTTTAGAGCCCTTTTTGAATATTGGCACCACATTTGCTATGTGCCAATCCTGCGGAACAGACCCTGTCGCTATAGAGTCCCTAAAAATAAGAAATAATGGTTTATCTATTACATTACTTAGTTCTCTTAGTACTCGTGGGTGTATGCCATCCGGACCCGGAGATTTATCTATTTTAATCTTATTTAGCCGGTTTCGCACCTCTTCTTGGGTTAGATTGGTGACCCTTAATATAGGGTTTTCATTGTTTCTTGGGATTTCACCTAGCATTTCATTTTCCACCGTGAATACCGTGGAGAAGAAGGTGTTTAATATGTTAGCTTTTTCCTCGTCATCTACAACCATTCTTTCCTCACTATTTTTTAAGGGGCCTACATTTTCAGTTTTTATTCTTTTACTATTGATATAGTTGAAGAACAGTTTGGGATTAGTTTTACTCTCCTTAGCAATGTGCTTCTCTGTTTCCTTTTTGGCAGCTTTAATTAGTTTTTTAGATAAAGTATTTTTCTCCCTATAGTTTTTTAGAGCTTCAATGGTGCCATCCTGCTTTAGTAGTGCAAATGCTTTCTTTTTACTGTTAATTGCCTGTCTTACTTCTTTGTTTAGCCACATTGGGTTTTTCCTATTTCTAGTCCTTTTATTCCCACAAGGTATAAACCGCTTACACTGCCTATTTAGGATGTTCTTAAACATTTCCCATTTATTATCTGTATTCTCATTTCTGAGGATATTGTCCCAGTCTACCAGATTAAGGGCATCTCTAAGCTGGTCAAACTTTGCCTTCCTAAAGTTCAGTGTTTTTGTGACTCCCTGACAAGTCCCCCTAGTGAAAGACAGGTGAAACTGTACAATATTGTGGTCGCTATTTCCTAGATGCCCGACCACCTGCAGATTTGTTATTCTGTCAGGTCTATTAGATAGTATTAGGTCTAAAAGTGCTGCTCCTCTGGTTGGATTCTGCACCAATTGTGAAAGATAATTTTTCTTGGTTATTAGCAGAAACCTGTTGCCTTTATGGGTTTCACAGGTTTCTGTTTCCCAGTTAATATCCAGGTAGTTAAAGTCCCCCATAACCAGGACCTCATTATGGGTTGCAGCTTCATCTATCTGCTTTAGAAGTAGACTTTCCATGGTTTCTGTTATATTTGGGGGTTTGTAACAGACCCCAATGAGAATTTTGTTACCATTTTTCCCTCCATGAATTTCGACCCATATGGACTCGACATCCTCATTTCCTTCGCTAATATCCTCCCTTAAAGTGGACTTTAGACAAGACTTTACATAGAGACAAACCCCTCCTCCTCTCCGATTTTTACGATCCTTTCTAAACAGACTGTAACCCTGTAAGCTAACTGCCCAGTCATAGCTTTCATCTAACCATGTCTCGGTTATTCCCACTATGTCAAAGTTACCTGTAGATATTTCTGCTTCTAGTTCTTCCATCTTGTTTGTCAGGCTTCTGGCGTTTGCGAGCATGCAGTTTAGAGGATTTTGTTTTGTTCCAATCTCCTCGCTGTGGATTGTTTTAGAAATGTTCTTACCTCCCTTTTGAGTATGTTTTCCTGGATCTTCTTTGTTCAAGTCTAATGTTTTTCTTCCCGTCCCCTCTTCTTCTAGTTTAACGCCCTCCTGATGAGTGTAGCGAGTCTTCTGGCGAATATGTGTTTCCCAGGTTTGTTGAGGTGTAGTCCGTCTCTGGCGAGGAGTCCATCGTACAAGTAATTCACACCGTGGTCCAGGAATCCGAATCCTTGTCTGCACCATCGTCTTAGCCAGTTGTTTGCATCAAGGATCCTGTTCCATCTGTGCCATGCCCGTCTACTGGAAGGATAGAAGAAAAAACTACCTGTGCATCCAGTTCCTTTACTTCCCCAACTCTTCAAAGTCTTTGCAGATTGTCGGTAGGTCCTTCCTTGCCGTGTCATTGGTGCCAACATGTATCAGAAGAAATGGGTGGACGTCCTTGGAGTTGAAGAGCTTTGGTATCCTATCGGTCACATCCTTGATCATCGCACCTGGAAGGCAGCATACTTCTCTTGCAGTTATGTCCGGTCTGCAGATGGCTGCTTCTGTGCCTCTCAGTCGTGAGTCTCCCACCACCACCACTCTTCGTTGCTTCTTGGCTGTACTTTTTGCTGTCACTTGTTGCTGTGTGCCCTTTTCTTTTTTGCTTGCTGGTATTGCTTCATCCTTAGGTGTGCCATCTTCATCCTCTACAAAGATTTGATATCGGTTCTTCAGTTGTGTGGTTGGTGATTTCTCCATGGTCTTCTTGCTTCTTTTGGTCACATGCTTCCACTCATCTGCTTTTGGAGGTTCTCTGACACTTTTTTCACCTTCTGTGACCAGTAGAGATGCTTCTGTTTTGTCTAGAAAGTCTTCATTCTCTTTGATGAGTTTCAAAGTTGCTATTCTTTCTTCCAGACCCCGCACCTTTTCTTCTAAAAGGGCCACTAGTCTACACTTCTGACAGGTGAAATTTAATTCTTCTTCTGGTCGATCTGTGAACATGTAGCACATGCTGCAGCTCACCATGTAGGTTGTCACATCTGCCATGTTGCTCCTAGATCCTGCTGACTTGCTGTGTGTTTTCCTTCTTGTGTAATCTACTCAGCCAAGCTCTCTTGCATTAATGTCCTACAGGCAAAAATTCTTTTGGTGATTCTTTCCAAGCAGCTGGTCCCGGCTGTACCCAACGATCTTCTAGCTTAGGGAGACTCTTCGCTTTTCCCAGAAGGCACCTGGAATATGCAAATTAGCCTCCTCAAGCTTGAATCCCTGGTTTGGTGATTCTTTCCAAGCAGCTGGTCCCGGCTGTACCCAACGATCTTCTAGCTTAGGGAGACTCTTCGCTTTTCCCAGAAGGCACCTGGAATATGCAAATTAGCCTCCTCAAGCTTGAATCCCTGGTTTGGTGATTCTTTCCAAGCAGCTGGTCCCGGCTGTACCCAACGATCTTCTAGCTTAGGGAGACTCTTCGCTTTTCCCAGAAGGCACCTGGAATATGCAAATTAGCCTCCTCAAGCTTGAATCCCTGGTTTGGTGATTCTTTCCAAGCAGCTGGTCCCGGCTGTACCCAACGATCTTCTAGCTTAGGGAGACTCTTCGCTTTTCCCAGAAGGCACCTGGAATATGCAAATTAGCCTCCTCAAGCTTGAATCCCTGGTTTGGTGATTCTTTCCAAGCAGCTGGTCCCGGCTGTACCCAACGATCTTCTAGCTTAGGGAGACTCTTCGCTTTTCCCAGAAGGCACCTGGAATATGCAAATTAGCCTCCTCAAGCTTGAATCCCTGGTTACACAGCTAGTGTCTTTGGTTACACAGCTAGTGAGTGTGAATGCTGGTCAAAATGATACAGTGAAACACCTGTGTGAATTATCTGTTGATGGGAAAAATGTTGTGGCATTACTAGACTCTGGAAGTGTGGTGACTCTGGTGAAAGCTAGTCTGGTGGCACTTCCATCTGGTCCGTCTGACAAGTTTTCTGTGACGTGTGTGCATGGTGACACCCGCTCGTACTTAACAGCGGTCATATGGATTTCTACTCCCTATGGGTCAGTGCAGCACAAAGTGGGACTCGTTCCCGCATTGTTACAGGATGTAATCCTGGGCAAGGATTTTCCCTATTTCTGGCAGTTGTGGGAGAATCAGTTGCTCCTTCACGGTAGCTGTACCCGTGAATCTTCTCCCATGCCATCTGGAGGTCCCGAGTCCCTAGAGGAGACCCCACAGGAAGATGTTGCTGGGGAGGTTAGTGAATCTAACCTTCAGTACCCCTTCTCCGTCATGGCGGGGGAAACAGAGGAAACTGAGGAACCTCAGCGAGAGGCGGAGGCAGACAGCCATCCGGCACCCTGCCTGCCAGATTTGGGAGTCCAGGTGGATGACTTCCACAGCGAGCAAATGAAAGATCCTACCCTGACTCCGGCTAGGAAAAATGTAAAAATGATAGATGGGGTACCCGTAGAACCTGACACTAGGCTAGCGTACCCGTATATGGTTCTTGAAAATGATTTGCTCTACCAGGTAGAAAAAAAGGGGAAGACACAGTGCAACGGTTAGTGGTACCCAAACCTTATCGGCGGAAGGTACTGGATTTGGCCCACGGACATATAATGGGGGGACATCTGGGGGTACAGAAAACCACAGAAAGGATATTGCATTGTTTTGTGTGGCCTGGAATACATTGTGATGTGCGTAACTATTGTGAGTCCTGTCCAGAGTGCCAAATCGCGGCCCCTAAATCTCAGTTCTGTAGCCCTTTGGTACCCCTTCCTATCATCGGGGTCCCTTTTGAGAGAATTGGGATGGATTTGGTTGGGCCCCTTCCCCGATCCGCACGTGGGCACCAACATATCCTCGTCATCGTGGACTATGCCACTCGTTACCCGGAAGCCGTCCCTTTGCGTAACACAGCTACCAAGACGATCGCCAAGGAATTGGTACAAGTGTTTAGTCGGGTGGGAATTCCAAAACAGATACTCACCGACCAGGGGACTCCCTTTATGTCGAGGGTAATGAAGGAGCTCTGCAGGCTCTTACAAATAGACCCGTTGCGTACGTCTGTCTATCACCCTCAAACAGATGGCCTGGTTGAGCGCTTCAACAAAACCTTAAAACAGATGCTCCGGAAGGCGATAGACAAAGATGGGAAGAACTGGGATTACTTGTTACCCTATTTGCTGTTTGCCATTAGGGAAGTTCCCCAGTCTTCCACAGGGTTTTCGCCTTTCGAACTGTTGTACGCCCGTCGTCCCCGGGGACTGCTGGACGTCGCAAAAGAAACCTGGGAAGGTCAAGTCACTCCCTTTAAAACGGTGATTGACCATGTAACACAAATGCAGGATCGTATTGCCGCTGTCATGCCCATTGTTAGGGACCATATGTTACAGGTCCAGGGAGCCCAGAGGCAAAGTTATGATAGAGGCGCTAAGGTCCGTACATTTGCACCCGGCGATAGGGTGTTGGTCCTAATCCCTACGGTGGATAGTAAATTCCTGGCGAAATGGCAGGGCCCATTTGAGGTCCAAGAAAGAGTTGGTGAAGTGAACTATAAAGTGTACCAGCCGGGTAAGAGAAAACCGGAACAGATTTATCATGTGAATCTGATAAAATCCTGGAAAGACCGCTCTGCCCTAACGGCGGATCTGCCCCGTCCGGTTTGTTCACCTACTGTACCAGAGGTGCAGGTTGCTGAGACTCTCTCAGAACGACAAAAATCTGAGGTTAAGCAATTTTTGTTACAGAACCGACAGTTTTTCTCCGAAAAACCTGGCCGGACTAAGTTGGTGAAACATGAGATTGTCACAGAGCCTGGCGTCACCGTTCATGTGAAGCCCTACCGGATTCCGGAAGCCCGCCGTGAAGCTCTCTCCCGGGAAGTGATGGCAATGTTGGACTTAGGAGTCATTGAGGAGTCACACAGCGCCTGGTCCAGTCCAATTGTGTTGATACCTAAACCGGATGGCTCCATCCGGTTTTGTAATGACTTTAGGAAACTGAATGCAGTTTCTAAATTTGATGCGTACCCTATGCCCCGGGTCGATGAGTTGATCGACCGGCTTGGTAAAGCCCGATACATTACGACCCTGGATTTAACAAAGGGGTACTGGCAGATTCCTCTGGCCGAGGCGGCCAGAGAGAAGACGGCATTTGCTACACCGGAAGGTCTGTTCCAGTATGTCTATATGCCGTTTGGACTTCACGGAGCTCCCGCAACGTTCCAGAGATTGATGGATCGAGTCTTGAGGCCTCACAGACAGTACGCTTCTGCCTACCTGGATGACATCGTAATTTACAGCATGGACTGGGAAACTCCTCTCCAGAAGGTACAAGCGGTGATTGATGACCTGCGAGATGCAGGTTTAACGGCAAACCCCAATAAATGCCACATCGGGCTTGAAGAAGCCCGATACTTGGGCTACGTGATTGGCCGAGGAGTGGTTAAACCCCAGATCGACAAAATACAGGCAATTCAGGGCTGGCCACAACCAGTGAACAAGAAACAAGTGCAGGCTTTCCTGGGGATTGCCGGCTATTATCGCCGGTTCATACCCAATTTTGCAGCCATGGCTACTCCCTTGACGGATCTTACCAAGGGGAAGGGTTCCGTCATGGTAAAATGGACCTCAGCTGCTGAAGAGGCCTTCCACAGCCTGAAACGGGCTTTGTGCTCTCAGCCCGTACTAGTGACTCCTGATTTCAGCAGCGAGTTTGTGGTACAAACTGATGCCTCTGATACTGGTGTCGGAGCTGTACTTTCCCAGGTAAGGAACGGAGTCGAACACCCGGTCCTCTATCTCAGTCGGAAACTGAATGTACATGAGCAGAGGTATGCGGTGGTTGAAAAAGAGTGCCTAGCCATTAAATGGGCTCTCGACTCCCTCAAGTATTACCTGGCTGGTAGGAAGTTTAGGCTGGTCACAGACCATGCCCCTCTCAAGTGGATGCACCTCCACAAGGACCGTAATAGTCGGGTAACCCGGTGGTTCCTTGCCCTGCAGGCTTACTCTTTTACGGTGGAGCACCGACCTGGGGTGCAGATGGGGAACGCCGATGCCCTATCCCGAGTGCACTGTTTCAAAAGTGTTCTTGCTCGACCGGAGTGGTCTGAGCAAGGGGGGGGGATATGTAAGACTCATGCTGGTGTGGTAGATGGAGGCAGGTATATCTCGCCCAGGTGTTTGTCCTATGTGAACTAGGCCACTCAGTATCTTCAGGGTGCTAATGGGTTAATGATTGCAGGAATAAAAGATGACCAGCTGGGTGTTTCCAGTGTCTGCCTGGGGCACACAGATTGCCTGCCTGTGTGGGACAAACGTGAGTGAAGAGCTCTGCTCAAGAATTGTGTGATGTTAGCTGGGTGGGAGAAGCCCCCGAAGCCCCCCCAGTTGTTGAGATAGCAACGTATTTTGTTTAGTTAGTGCCGGACAGGCTAGGATTTATTTTTATGTTTTGTTTTTTGTGTTGCTTTCACGTTAATAAATCTGACCTGAGGTCAGCCTGCTCAGAAACCTGCTGTACGCCTCAGATTCAATGCACAAACCACGTGTCCTTTGACCCCAGCAAAGGCGATCCCAGAGTGTTTTGTCACAACTAGGATGTCCACCTTATGTTTCCACTTCTTCGCTTCCTCACTTTTTATACTGAACATCCCATCTGCCCCACTCTCCATAATGATCCCCCCATGCTACTCCACTCTCCATACTGAATCCCCCACACTGCTCCACCCTCCATACTGAGACCCCCAGGATGCCCCACACTCCATACTGAGCCCCCTATGCTGCCCCTCACTCCATGTTGAGCCCCCTATGCTGCCCCACACTCCATACTGAGCCCCCTATGCTGCCCCACACTTCATACTGAGCCCCCTATGCTGCCCCACACTCCATACTGAGCCTACCGCTCTGCCCCACACTCCATGCTACACAACCTAGAGGGCTTCAAATTGACCTGACCAGGAGGCTCATGCTTCATGACACAAGGGTGACCTAGGCTCTCCTTTTCTTGGGTACCACTTTCCGGCTCTGTTGTTTTTTCTTTCTCTCTGTTATAATATCACTGGTGCGGTCTATTCTCTCTCTCTGGTATAACATCACTGGTGCGGTCTATTCTCTCTATCTGGTATAATATCACTGGTGCGGTCTCTTCTCTCTCTCTGGTATAACATCACTGGTGCGGTCTCTTCCCTCTCTGGTATAATATCACTGGTGCAGTCTCTTCCCTCTCTGGTATAATATCACTGGTGCAGTCTCTTCCCTCTCTGGTATAATATCACTGGTGCAGTCTCTTCCCTCTCTGGTATAATATCACTGGTGCGGTCTCTTCTCTCTATCTGGTATAATATCACTGGTGCGGTCTCTCCTCTCTCTCTGGTATAACATCACTGGTGCGGTCTCTTCCCTCCTTCTGGAATAATATCACTGGTGCGGTCTCTTCTCTCTCTCTGGTATAACATCACTGGTGCGGTCTCTTCTCTCTATCTGGTATAATATCACTGGTGCGGTCTCTTCTCTCTCTGGTATAATATCACTGGTGCGGTCTCTACACTCTCTGTGGTATAATATCACTGGTACAGTCTCTTGTCTCTGGTATAATATCACTGGTGCGGTCTCTTCTCTCTCTCTGGTATAACATCACTGGTGCGGTCTCTTCTCTCTCTCTGGTATAATATCACTGGTGCTGTCTCTTTCTCTGGGATAATATCACTGGTGCGGTCTCTTCTCTCTCTCTGGTATAATATCACTGGTGCGGTCTCTTCTCTCTATCTGGTATAATATCACTGGTGCAGTCTTCTCTCTCTGGTATAATATCACTGGTGCGGTCTCTACACTCTCTGTGGTATAATATCACTGGTGCAGTCTCTTGTCTCTGGTATAATATCACTGGTGCGGTCTCTTCTCTCTCTCTGGTATATCACTGGTGCGGTCTCTTCTCTCTCTCTGGTATAATATCACTGGTGCTGTCTCTTCTTTCTCTGGGATAATATCACTGGTGCGGTCTCTTCTCTCTCTCTGGTATAACATCACTGGTGCGGTCTATTCTCTCTATCTGGTATAATATCACTGGTGCGGTCTCTTCTCTCTCTCTCTGGTATAATATCACTGGTGCTGTCTCTTTCTCTGGGATAATATCACTGGTGCGGTCTCTCCTCTCTCTCTGGTATAATATCACTGGTGCGGTCTCTTCTCTCTCTCTGGTATAATATCACTGGTGCGGTCTCTTCTCTCTCTCTGGTATAATATCACTGGTGCTGTCTCTTCTCTCTCTCTGGTATAATAGTGTAACACCCCAGGTAACTGGTTGTTACAGTGGCATTGCTTTACTCATGGGGAGAGTGATGTCATTCTTGGAAGCGAGGAAGGATCCCTCTAACAAGTATTCAGCACATATAACAGTGATTTGACTCCAGGCCAGAAGGGGGAGCTCTACACCTGACTTCAGGGGTGCTGCTCTCTCTGGTCGGGAGGAGGAGTAAGTTGCTAGGCAGTTACTAGGCAGTTAGAGAGAGCCAGTTGGTGAGAGGAGAGCGAGGAGTGAGGAGGGAAAGCTGAGGTCATGCAGACAAGTGATTCTGCAGCTCCTGGGAAGGAAGGAAAGAAAGCAGAGTAACTTGAAATAGACTGAAAGGAGGAATAGAAGCAAAAGGCGAAGTGAAGAGCTGGAGAGAGAAATTGTGACTGAACTTCCTCCATGCGGTGCGCAGATACCTGTAGCCGGAAGACCAAGGTTGTGGGGATAACTCTAGGCCCCACGGCAGAAACCGATGGACAGCTAGATTTCAAGTTACCTGTCCACCATTAACACCCGAGGACACAGTAGCAGATAGAGCCGCGTCGTGATAGAGATCCTGTAAAAAGGCTTGAACTGCCTTTCATATGGGTTAGTGTCCTACCAACCTGGGGGACAGAGAGAACGTGAGGACCTTGTGTGAGGCCTAAGGCAGCAAGGGACTACAACACCACAGCGCTAGAAGGAAGAAAGGCTTCCCACTCCACCTGGTTAGAGGGATTCCTGAGACGCTTCCAAGCCAGCCGGACCACTCCATCACCTGTGATCCGGTACCTTGGACTGTGGCTGCCTTTCACCAGTAAAGAGGTAAAGAGACTGCAACCCTGTGTCCACCGTTTCTTTCTACGCCACCTACCACCGGTCCCTACTACACCGGGAGCCCTGGGGACCCAGCTTCACCTGTGGGAAGCCATACCATCCCAGCTGCCATAACACCACCCCAGTGGACCCCTTTAAGCAGCGTTGGTGACCCCTGACCGAATACCACAGGTGGCATCACAAACTTATTATTCAACACACCCCTTTAAAGACCTTTCCTTTAACATGGGCACCCAGGACCACGGACCGTGTCACTGACGCCGTGACACATCCCTTTAAGTACCGGACCCGGTACCGAAGTACCCCACGGCCCTGGTGGGCGTTCCAATATCACTGGTGCTGTCTCTCCCCCTCTCTGGTATAATATCGCTGGTGCAGTCTCTTCTCTCTCTGATATAATATCACTGGTTCAGTCTCTTCCCTCTCTGGTATAATATCACTGGTGCGGTCTCTTCCCTCTCTCTGGTATAACATCGCTGGTGCAGTCTCTTCTCTCTCTCTGGTATAATATCACTCGTGCGGTCTCTTCTCTCTCTGGTATAACATCACTGGTGCGGTCTCTTCTCTCTCTGGTATAACATCACTGCTACGGTCTCTTCTCTCTCTCTGGTATAATATCACTGCAGCGCTCTCTTCTCTCTGGTATAATATCACTGGTGCGGGCTCTCCTCTCTCTCTGGTATAATATCACTGGTGCGGGCTCTCCTCTCTCTCTGGTATAATATCACTGGTGCGGGCTCTCCTCTCTCTCTGGTATAATATCACTGGTGCGGGCTCTCCTCTCTCTCTGGTATAATATCACTGGTGCGGGCTCTCCTCTCTCTCTGGTATAATATCACTGGTGCGGGCTCTCCTCTCTCTCTGGTATAATATCACTGGTGCGGGCTCTCCTCTCTCTCTGGTATAATATCACTGGTGCGGTCTCTCCTGTTATGAACTGGTGATTTAGAACCACAATGGACCTGGTGGTTAAGAGCACTGAAAATGACCTGATAGTTACTAATAACATAGGACGAGCTCTGAGACGTGGGAACTCTGCTGACCGCAATCCCTAATCCTATCACACCACACTAGAGGTAGCCGTGGAGCGCTCCTGACCAGACCTAGGCGCCTCGGGCACAGCCTGAGAAACTAGCTAGCCTGAAGATAGAAAAATAAGCCTACCTTGCCTCAGAGAAATTCCCCAAAGGAAAAGGCAGCCCCCCACATATAATGACTGAGTAAAGATGAAAATACAAACACAGAGATTAAATAGATTTTAGCAAAGTGAGGCCCGACTTACTGAATAGACCGAGGATAGGAAAGATAGCTTTGCGGTCAGCACAAAAACCTACAAACAACCACGCAGAGGGCGCAAAAAGACCCTCCGCACCGACTAACGGTACGGAGGTGCTCCCTCTGCGTCCCAGAGCTTCCAGCAAGCAAAACAAACCAATATAGCAAGCTGGACAGAAAAAATAGCAAACAAAAGTAACACAAGCAGAACTTAGCTTATGCAGGGCAGACAGGCCACAAGAACGATCCAGGAGAGAGCAAGACCAATACTGGAACATTGACTGGAGGCCAGGAACAAAGAACTAGGTGAAGTTAAATAGAACAGCACCTAACGACTTAACCTCGTCACCTGAGGAAGGAAACTCAGAAGCCGCAGCCCCACTCACATCCACCAAAGGAAGCTCATGGACAGAACCAGCCGAAGTACCACTCATGACCACAGGAGGGAGCCTGACCACAGAATTCACAACAGTATCCCCCCCCCTTGAGGAGGGGTCACCGAACCCTCACCAGAGCCCCCAGGCCGACCAGGATGAGCCAAATGAAAGGCACGAACCAGATCGGCAGCATGAACATCAGAGGCAAAGACCCAGGAATTATCTTCCTGACCATAACCCTTCCACTTAACCAGGTACTGGAGTTTCCGTCTCGAAATACGAGAATCCAAATTCTTCTCCACTATATGATCAGCAGAAACAAAACATCTCAGATATGTTTCCAAGGTCTAATTGGTTCGTTCAGTTTGGCCATTTGTCTGAGGATGGAAAGCCGAGGAAAAAGACAAATCAATGCCCATCCTAGCACAAAAGGCTCGCCAAAACCTCGAAACAAACTGGGAACCTCTGTCAGAAACGATGTTCTCCGGAAAGCCATGTAAACGAATCACATGCTGGAAAAACAATGGCACCAAATCAGAGGAGGAGGGCAACTTAGACAAGGGTACCAAATGGACCATCTTAGAGAAGCGATCACAAACCACCCAAATGACCGACCTCTTTTGAGAGATGGGGAGATCCGAAATAAAATCCATAGAGATATGTGTCCAGGGCCTCTTCGGGACCGGCAAGGGCAAAAGCAACCCACTGGCACGAGAACAGCAGGGCTTAGCCCGAGCACAAATCCCACAAGACTGCACAAACGAACGCACATCCCGCGACAGAGACGGCCACCAAAAGGATCTAGCCACCAAATCTCTGGTACCAAAGATTCCAGGATGACCAGCCAACACCGAACAATGAACCTCAGAGATAACTCTACTCGTCCATTTATCAGGGACAAACAGTTTCTCCGTTGGGCAACGGTCAGGTCTATTAGCCTGAAATTTTTGCAGCACCCGCCGCAAATCAGGGGAGATGGCAGACAAAATTACCCCCTCTTTGAGAATACCCGCCGGCTCAGGCAAACCCGGAGAGTCGGGCACAAAACTCCTAGACAGGGCATCCACCTTCACATTTTTAGAGCCCGGAAGGTACGAAACCACAAAGTCAAAACGGGAGAAAAACAGCGACCAACGAGCCTGTCTAGGATTCAGCCGTTTGGCAGACTCGAGATAATTCAAGTTCTTGTGATCAGTCAAGACCACCACGCGATGCTTAGCTCCTTCAAGCCAATGACGCCACTCCTCGAATGCCCACTTCATAGCCAGCAACTCTCGATTGCCAACATCATAATTACGCTCAGCAGGCGAAAACTTCCTGGAAAAGAAGGCACATGGTTTCATCACCGAGCCATCAGAACTTCTTTGCGACAAAACAGCCCCTGCTCCAATTTCAGAAGCATCCACCTCGACCTGGAACGGGAGCGAAACATCTGGCTGGCACAACACAGGGGCAGAAGAAAAACGACGCTTCAACTCCTGAAAAGCTTCCACAGCAGCAGAAGACCAATTGACCACATCAGCACCCTTCTTGGTTAAATCAGTCAACGGTTTAGCAATACTAGAAAAATTATTGATGAAGCGACGATAAAAATTAGCAAAGCCCAGGAACTTTTGCAGACTCTTCAGAGATGTCGGCTGAGTCCAATCATAAATGGCCTGAACTTTAACAGGGTCCATCTCGATAGTAGAAGGGGAAAAAATGAAACCCAAAAATGAAACCTTCTGAACACCAAAGAGACACTTTGACCCCTTCACAAACAAAGAATTCGCACGCAGGACCTGGAACACCATTCTAACCTGCTTCACGTGCGACTCCCAATCATCCGAGAAGACCAAAATATCATCCAAGTATACAATCAGGAATTTATCCAGGTACTCTCGGAAGATGTCATGCATAAAGGACTGAAATACTGATGGAGCATTGGAAAGCCCGAATGGCATAACCAGGTACTCAAAATGGCCCTCGGGCGTATTAAATGCTGTTTTCCATTCATCGCCCTGTTTAATACGCACAAGATTATACGCACCACGAAGATCTATCTTGGTGAACCAACTAGCCCCCTTAATCCGAGCAAACAAATCAGACAGCAGCGGCAAGGGGTACTGAAATTTGACTGTGATTTTATTTAGAAGGCGGTAATCAATACAAGGTCTCAACGAACCATCCTTCTTGGCCACAAAAAAGAACCCTGCCCCCAATGGCGACGACGACGGGCGAATATGACCCTTCTCCAATGATTCCTTTACGTAACTCCGCATAGCGGCGTGCTCAGGTACAGACAAATTAAACAGTCGACCTTTAGGAAACTTACTACCAGGAATCAAATCGATAGCACAATCACAATCCCTATGCGGAGGTAGGGCATTGGACTTGGGCTCATCAAATACATCCCGGTAATCTGACAAGAACTCTGGGACCTCAGAAGGGGTGGATGATGAAATAGACAGAAATGGAACATCACCATGTACCCCTTGACAACCCCAGCTGGACACAGATATAGATTTCCAATTCAATACTGGGTTATGGACTTGTAGCCATGGCAACCCCAACACGACCACATCATGCAGATTCTGCAACACCAAAAAGCGAATATCCTCCTGATGTGCAGGAGCCATGCACATGGTCAGTTGGGTCCAATACTGAGGCTTATTCTTGGCCAAAGGCGTAGCATCAATTCCTCTCAATGGAATAGGATGCTGCAAGGGCTCCAAGAAAAACCCACAGCGCCTAGCAAACTCCAAGTCCATCAAATTCAGGGCAGCGCCTGAATCCACAAATGCCATGACAGAATAGGATGACAAAGAGCAGATCAAAGTAACGGACAAAAGAAATTTCAACTGTACCGTACCAATGGTGGCAGACCTAGCGAACCGCTTAGTGCGCTTAGGACAATCGGAGATAGCATAAGTGGAATCACCACAGTAAAAACATAGCCCATTCCGACGTCTGTGTTCTAGCCGTTCAGCTCTGGTCAAAGTCCTATTACATTGCATAGGCTCAGGTTTATGCTCAGATAATACCGCCAAATGGTGCACAGTTTTACGCTCACGTAAGCGTCGATCGATCTGAATGGCCAAAGACATAGACTCATTCAGACCAGCAGGCATAGGAAATCCCACCATGACATCCTTAAGGGCTTCAGAGAGACCCTTTCTGAAAATTGCTGCCAGAGCACATTCATTCCATTGAGTGAGCACAGACCACTTCCTAAACTTCTGACAATATATCTCTACCTCATCCTGATCCTGACACAGAGCCAGCAAGATTTTCTCTGCCTGATCCACTGAATTAGGTTCATCATAAAGCAACCCGAGCGCCAGAAAAAACGCATCAATATCACATAATGCAGGATCTCCTGGCGCAAGGGAAAATGCCCAGTCTTGAGGGTCGCCACGTAATAAAGAAATAATGATCTTTACTTGTTGAACTGGGTCACCAGAGGAGCGGGGTTTCAAAGCCAGAAATAGTTTACAATTATTTTTGAAATTCAGAAACTTAGCTCTATCTCCAGAAAAAAACTCAGGAATAGGAATTTTAGGTTCTAACATAGGATTCTGAACCACCAAATCTTGAATGTTCTGTACACTTATAGCGAGATTATCCATCAAAGAGGACAGACCCTGAATGTCCATGTCTACACCTGTGTTCTGAACCACCCTGATGTAAAGGGGAAAAGAAAGACAAAACACAGTGCAAAGGAAAAAAAATGGTCTCAGAACTTCTCTTTTTCCTCTATTGAGAAGCATTAGTACTTTGGGCCTCCAGTACTGTTATGAACTGGTGATTCAGAACCACAATGGACCTGGTGAATACGAGCACAGAAAATGACCTGATAGTTGCTAATCACATAGGACGAGCTCTGAGACGTGGGAACTCTGCTGACCGCAATCCCTAATCCTATCACACCACACTAGAGGTAGCCGTGGAGCGCTCCTGACCAGACCTAGGCGCCTCGGGCACAGCCTGAGAAACTAGCTAGCCCTGAAGATAGAAAAATAAGCCTACCTTGCCTCAGAGAAATTCCCCAAAGGATAAGGCAGCCCCCCACATATAATGACTGTGAGTAAAGATGAAAATACAAACACAGAGATGAAATAGATTTTAGCAAAGTGAGGCCCAACTTACTGAATAGACCGAGGATAGGAAAGATAGCTTTGCGGTCAGCACAAAAACCTACAAACAACCACGCAGAGGGCGCAAAAAGACCATCCGCACCGACTAACGGTACGGAGGTGCTTCCTCTGCGTCCCAGAGCTTCCAGCAAGCAAGACAAACCAATATAGCAAGCTGGACAGAAAAAATAGCAAACAAAAGTAACACAAGCAGAACTTAGCTTATGCAGGGCAGACAGGCCACAAGAACGATCCAGGAGAGAGCAAGACCAATACTGGAACATAGACTGGAGGCCAGGAACAAAGAACTAGGTGGAGTTAAATAGAGCAGCACCTAACGACTTAACCTCGTCACCTGAGGAAGGAAACTCAGAAGCCGCAGCCCCACTCACATCCAAAGGAAGCTCATGGACAGAACCAGCCGAAGTACCACTCATGACCACAGGAGGGAGCTTGACCACAGAATTCACAACAGCAGAGTGTGCAAAAGGGTCCTCCGCACCGACTCACGGTGCGGGGGTGCCACTCTGCATCCCAGAGCTTCCAGCTAGCAAGACAAAATCAGGACAACCAGCTGGACAAAGAAACAATGAGCAAAAATAACAATAAGGAACTTAGCTTCTGCAGGAGAAGACAGGTCACCAGGCAGATCCAGGAGCGAACTGAACCAATGCTAAAACATTGACAGCTGGCATGGAGTAACGATCTGAGTGGAGTTAAATAGAGAAGCCAACCAAAGAATAACCCACGTCACCTGTGTAAGGAACCTCAGAAGCAGCAGCTTCACTCATAGCCACCAGAGGGAGCCCATAGACAGAACTCGCCGAAGTACCATTCTCGACCACAGGAGGGAGTTCGACAACAGAATTCACAACAGTACACCGCGGTCAATGCTGCCATTTACCCTGTGTGAGCGCTGACCGGAGGGGAGTATGCGGGTGCCAGGCACTGACTGCTGGGACGAAGGAGCGGCCATTTTCTTCCGGACTGTGGCCGTCGCTGATTGGTCGCGGAAGCCATGACAGGCAGCTGGCACGACCAATCAGCGACTTGGGTTCTATGACAGACAGAGGCCTCGACCAATGAATATCCGTGACAGAAAGAAGGACAGACAGACGGAAGTGACCCTTAGACAATTATATAGTAGATTAAAACCTGCGATGAAGTTAAACTTAAAACTACACAGATTTTTTTTTTTTTAGAATTTTTTTCTCTACAATTTCACCCCCCTCTTTGGGTTTCTGTTCATTATTCACCAAACATTCCCATTGTGTTTTACTCAGATTTTTTTCAAAAGTAAAGTTTATTAGTTTCTGTGGATATTTTTTTATCCAAAAATCTCTTTTTACGGATTTCAGACTGTGCAGTACAATCCGACGCTTTACTGCAGTTTTTTCGAATCTGTCAAAATTGGCCGTGTGGAATATTTATTTTCCATTTGGTATAATGTGCACTTCGGAAATCTAAATAACCGTTGCTATCCACTAAAATGTTTTTGTAACAATCTTATTGTCTTCATGAGAGATATCTAAATCTATATACGTAATTTTATCGCTATTGACAGTTGCTACTAAAGAAATCCCCCAATCATTACAATTAAGATTGTCCATTAGTTCCCTTGCTTTTTCAGAAGTTCCAGGCCAGAATATAGCTAGGTCATCTATGTACCTTTTATATAGCAAAATGTTTACTTTAAAAACAGCATCTGATAAAACCGAGGACTCAAATCGCCCCATAAAAAGATTAGCTGAACTTGGCGCGAAATGAAAAAAACATTATGTTTAGGTATAAAATCAAGTCCTTTTTAATAGGAATTCTGCAGCACAAATAGAATTCCTATTAAAAGGACTTGATTTTATACTTAAACAATTTTTTTTCATTTCAGGATTCATTGTACCTTCAGAAGCTCGGCACCGCAATGGGGACTCCGGTCACGCCAAGTTTAGTTAATCTTTTTATGGGGCGATTTGAGTCCTCATCGGTTTTATCAGATCCCGTTTTTAAAAAAAATATTTTGAGAAAAGTAAAGACAAAGAAGGGAGGAGTGAAAGAAATGAAAAAGAAAAAAATATATATATATATTTAAAAAAAAAATTGGATTTTTTTTGCTTTTTATATTTATGGTATTTTATATTGTATTTCCTTATATATAGGGTATACAGATACAAGTAAATTAATATATTAATTAGAATGTGCTATGGGAGGATTTGTCCCTTTTATATGGGGTGGTCTTTTCATTTATCTGGGTGGGGCTTCAGAGCTCCTCCAGCACTCCGCCCTATTTGATCCTTTGGAAGTTGAATGTATAAAAGAGAGTGTGGCTGATCTTTTCATATTATTTATTTTTTAATGTCCTGATGAAGTCTCCAGGGTGTAGGAGTCGAAACGTGTTGTCCTGTAATTTTTTATTACCTCAATACAAGCAGATATTTGTCTAACATCTATGAGAATCTCTATACTTTATCCCTCAAAACACACGTACACTTCCCATTTAGCCGCATCATCTAGATGTCCCGTATCTTCTTTTTCTCCAGCTGCATCCTCCCCTTTCCTTGCAACCCCTGGTTCATCGGCTGGCGTGTTGGCCCTAGGTCCCACGCCACTACCCACTGAAGAAGCTGCGATGCCGATCCCAACCCTCGCACTGCCGTAATCCCCAGATATTTCACATGCACTCCCAGTCCCTAATACCAAGTTAGAATTCCCTAACCAGGCAGCTGACGGTGACACCCCCCATTGCAGCCTCGACGCCCATAACATCGCTAAATCCCGCAGGCCAAAATGAACCCCATAACCCCGCTAACTCCCCCCGAAATCGCATCCTGAGTCCTAGACTCTGGAGAAGCTAAGCAAGGGTTAAAATGAAAATTATAATCAATATCATCTAGCTGCCTGGGCACTGTGAAAACAGCAGCCAAAGATCTGGCATCCTGTTGAAGTTGTCCTGGCTCCCTCCTGGACCTAGATGTCCCTGAATCCAGAGCTCCTGGGTCACCCTGTCCCACAGACCTCTGGCCCACGTCTGATGCCGAGTTAGCCATCTGTGCAGGGACCCATGGAGCCGTCGCTGTTGATGCACGGGGAGCTGAGTCATCCTGTAGATGCCCGTGTAAGGCGGCTCCAACCGTTTCCTCATGCCTCTCACCTGTCCTGGCGACAGAGGCAACCGGCTGCTGCCCGAGTCCCTGCAAAGAGACCTGCGCTGTTCTCACCCCCGGTGTCTCACCGCGCTGAATGGTGACACTTTGCGTTGCAGCTGGCAGCGCGCTGTTACCCGAGCCGGCCAACTGCCGCATGCGATGCTCCCGACGTTGAGGAGCCGCTACTTACGGCCTCAGTCTCCTAGACTCCCACTGTTGAGGGAGGATCTAAATTGATCCTTCACGGTTGACTCAGTGATTTCCAAATTAATCTACAGGGCGTTGCCGGCAACTGAAAATGACCAGACGGAGACGCGTGCCTCTATATGGGGGATCAAGCAGATCTCTGGCCCCCGTTTATTGTGTATGACTTTTCATAGTCATAGAAATTATACTTCAACTAATCAGCATAAGAAAACACTCACAGTTCTTAACCTATAAGAATGCAGGAAAAACTTAACCCATGAGGATACAAAAAAAATGGAAACTACAGATATGGTCGTGTCTTTTTGGCATAAAAAAGACATACTAACAGGTGCCTCAGTCTTGTATAGCGATACATCCCCCGAGTCCCCTCCCTGGCTCGAGTTAGAACACTCAAGGTCTTTATACCAATTATGAACCATAGCCTAATTGAATAACAGACTTATGAAAAACAAGATAAAGTTACTTCATGGCAGCTATAACCCTTTACCTAATTAAATAACAATTTATCTTTAAGCAACAAGAAAATGGAGTCAAAAGCACAAAATGGAGAATCTTTCATAATTTGTTCCTTCACACCACGATTTCGTCTGCTGAGTAGGCCCAGTGTTATGACCTGGTGGTCAGGACAATAATGGACCTGGTGGTTAAGAGCACACGGAATGACCTGATAGTTACTGATAATAAAGGACGAGCTCTGGGACGTGGGAACTCTGCTGACCGCAATCCCTAATCCTATCACACACACTAGAAATAGCCGTGGATTGCTCCTAACGCTCCCTATGCAACTCGGCACAGCCTAAGGAACTAGCTAGCCCTGAAGATAGAAAAATAAAGCCTACCTTGCCTCAGAGAAATTCCCCAAAGGAAAAGGCAGCCCCCCACATATAATGACTGTGAGTAAAGATGAAAATACAAACACAGAGATGAAATAGATTTAGCAAAGTGAGGCCCGACTTACTGAACAGACTGAGGATAGGAAAGGTTGCTTTGCGGTCAGCACAAAAACCTACAAAAAGACCACGCAGAGGGCGCAAAAAGACCCTCCGCACCGACTCACGGTGCGGAGGCGCTCCCTCTGCGTCCCAGAGCTTCCAGCAAGCAAAACAACAATAAAAATAGCAAGCTGGACAGAAAAATAGCAAACCAAAGAAAAACAAGCAGGAACTTATCTTCTGCTGGGAAGACAGGTCACAAGAACGATCCAGGAGTGAACTAGACCAATACTGGAACATTGACAGGTGGCATGGAGCAAAGATCTAAGTGGAGTTAAATAGAGCAGCCAGCTAACGAATCAACCTCGTCACCTGTGGAAGGAAACTCAGAAACACCCACCAGAGGAAGTCCATGGACAGAACCAGCCGAAGTACCATTCATGACCACAGGAGGGAGCCCGACAACAGAATTCACAACAGCCCAGTTCCCGTGCCTGAGTCCGCTGCTCTGGTTCCCGGCCTCCTACGCTGTGTCGCTGAAGATGGGGGGGAGGCCAACTCCTCCCCCTGCTGCAGGTTCCACCGCTCAGCAGGATTCCTCCCGGCAGTGTGACGCAAGGCCACTGGACCAGTGCCTGCGTTTCTAACCAGAGGGTCCCCGGAGGGACTCCTATTTCGGCGCTGGACCCGAGGGGTGACATTGGGGCTTAAGCGCGCCGGAGACCTAGACCTCGGTGGCCGGCGCCCATCCAGAGGAGCCTGGGAATCTCTGGCCACCGGCGGCCCCTGTAGCAGGCTGTTGATTGACGCCTGCAGCCATTCTGCGCCCTGTGTCCCCGCTGCATCCCACAAACACTGCAGCAGGGCCTCAACCTCCATTCCAGATGTACCTCGCAGCTTCTTGTCACGAAGGAGGGTAATCAAAATGGTTGCTCTACTAAGATGTCTGCCCCCTCTTACAATGTCCCACCCTCCTCCTCCAACCTCCTCCTCCTTCTATAACTGAATCAGTACCCCTCCCAGCATGTAATATTAACCCCATTAAGGAAAAACTTAAACCCCATAGCCCTGTCGGCTCCCAATCTTCCCACATCACCCTGTCATGTTGGTGAGTCGCCCCCCCAGGGCCGTGGTTACTCGGTACCGGGTCCGATACTCAAAGGGGATGTCAAGGTGGCTGTGTCTGTGGCCCTGGCCACCCAATTAAAGCGGAACATCTTTTAAAGGGGTTTTGTGAATAACGTCTATTGTTTGTGACGCTATCTGTGGTGTTTGTTCAGTGGGGACCGACGCCATTTAAAGGGGTCCTGTGGGGTGATGGTATGGTGGCTGGATGGTGACGCTTCCCACAGGTGAAGCAGGGTCCCCAGGGCTCCCAAGGTGTATGGGTGGGATGATAGTTTGCTGGTAAATAACTGGAGGACACAGTGTCGTAAAGTCTTTACCTGGTTTACTGGTGGTAGTAGTCCAGGGTACGAGGTACAGGTGTCCTGTGGTCCGGCCGGCTCGTAGGCAATGGGAGAATCTCCTTCCCAGATGAGGTCCGTGAGCCTTTCTTCCTTGCGCTGTTGTATGGGGTCCCTGCTGCCTGCAGCTTTCTGCAGAGTCCTCTTTTCCCCTGTCGTAGAACAGGTACCTGCATGATGGGCAGCTTGAGCCGTTTTATAGGGACTCTATCATGCCCCAGGCTCTTCAGGTGCTGCTGCGTCTCAGGTGTGGTGTGGGCAAATCACACACAGTTCTTAGCCCTCCGGTTCAGACGTGGACCTTACAGTTATCCACAACTTCGGGCTCCCGGTACCCGGCTGCTGTGCTCTGGTTCTGAGGGTGCCCGATCGCAGTTCCCCTCTGAGCCCTTTCTCTCTCCTCTGCTCCTTTCCTCTGTAGCTCCACCACATTCAACCCCTTGGGTTCTCTGTCTTTCCTGGAGCTGCAGCTCAATCCAGGCTGCCAGCTCTGCTGTCTCCTCTGCGTCTCTCCTAGACGTCTGCTCTCCTTGGTCTCCCTGGACCAACTAACTAACTCCTCCTCCAGACCAGGATATTTCTATCTGAGGGAAGCTCCCCTGAATCCGGGTCCTGAGCTCCCCCTTCTGGCCTGGATTCGGAATGTGTTGTATTTGACTGCCTTACTTGGTAAAGAGAACTTCATTGCCTCCAAGCATGATATTGCCCTCCCCGAAAAGAAGGCAACATCACTGTAACAACCGGTTACCTGGGGTGTTACATTGGCCTCCCCTTATGGCCGGAGGCCCAGTACGGCCTTTCTAGTTACTGATCCTTGTTCTGCCGGACGCACAGATCGTTATCCACACTTCCTCTTACGTTCTGCATTTCCCTTCTTTTATGATGCACTTTGCTAATGGTGTAAGATTGCAGCAGCCGGCAGTGAGAACACTTACTGTAAGTTCTTGCATCGCCACGTGGGGGTCTTTATGGTTCACTCGCTTCATCATGGAGCCGAGACAGTCTGTGGGCCTGAGAGACGAATTAGTTCACTTGTTACATTTTCTTCTCAAATCCATTTATTCTTACAGAAAGATTGTTGTCGTCATTATCCCAGCACATTTTATCTGCATTTCATCCCACTTCTATGTACAAAATACTTTATGGATCAATTGCAGTAAAAAATATAGATCCTGATGACGGCGTATGGTAATAGACCCCCCCGGGATCAGGCTGAACTCGCGCATACACCATAGACTTCTAAGGGAGTGTTCACAGCCATTTTCAATCAAGACTTTGAAGCAGATTTGGTCTCAAAATCTATTCAAAAATAAAAGGCTTAATCTACTCGTTAATGAGCCTCCCATCAACTTTAACCCCTTAATGGCCACATTTCAGCAGCCATAACTATTTTTCCTACAGACATGACTGTGACGGGCTTTGCGTTATGTGGGAGAAATCGCCATGTTCTTCAGCAGTTGTTTTTGGAGTAGATATAAAGTAATATAGTAATAGACACACAGATCTACATCTCTGGACCAGATATCACCTCCCTACTAACCAGAATCCCTCAATGTCTGTCCGCTATTTCATCTTTCTTCTCCACTAGATTTCTAAAACTTAACATGGACAAAACAGAATTCATCATCTTTCCCCCATCTCACACGACCTCCCCAACGAACCTATCCATTACAGTAAACGGCTGCCCACTCTCCCCAGTCCCACAAGCTCGCTGCCTCGGGGTAATCCTTGACGCTGATCTCTCCTTCAAACCGCATATCCAAGCCCTTTCCACTTCCTGCCACCTCCAACTCAAAAATATTTCACGGATCCGTACATTCCTAAACCAAGAATCTGCAAAGACCCTAGTCCATGCCCTCATCATCTCCCGCCTTGACTACTGTAACCTCCTGCTCTGTGGCCTCCCCTCTAACACTCTTGCACCCCTCCACTCTATTCTAAACTCTGCTGCCCGACTAATCCACCTGTCCCACCGCTATCCCCCAGCCTCTCCCCTCTGTCAATCCCTGCACAGGCTCCCCATCACCCAGAGACTCCAGTACAAAAGCCTAACCATGACGTACAAAGCCATCCACAACCTGTCTCCTCCATACATCTGTGATCTCGTCTCCCGGTACTTTCCTGCACGCAATTTCCGATCCTCACAAGATCTCCTTCTCTACTCCCCTATTATCTCCTCTTCCCACAATCGTATACAAGATTTCTCTCGTGCATCACCCCTACTCTGGAACCCTCTACCACAACACATCAGACTCTCGCCTACCATCGAAACCTTCAAAAACAACCTGAAGACCCACCTCTTCCGACAAGCCTACAACCTGCAGTAACCACCGATTGACCAAACCGCTGCACGGCCAGCTCTACCCTCACCTACTGTATCCTCACCCATCCCTTGTAGATTGTGAGCCCTCGCGGGCAGGGTCCTCTCTCCTCCTGGATCCTCACCCATCCCTTGTAGATTGTGAGCCTTCGCGGGCAGGCTCCTCTCTCCTCCTGTATCCTCACCCATCCCTTGTAGATTGTGAGCCTTCGCGGGCAGGGTCCTCTCTCCTCCTGTATCCTCACCCATCCCTTGTAGATTGTGAGCCTTCGCGGGCAGGGTCCTCTCTCCTCCTGTATCCTCACCCATCCCTTGTAGATTGTGAGCCTTCTCGGGCAGGGTCCTCTCTCCTCCTGTATCCTCACCCATCCCTTGTAGACTGTGAGCCCTCGCGGGCAGGGTCCTCTCTCCTCCTGTATCCTCACCCATCCTTGTAGATTGTGAGCCCTCGCGGGCAGGGTCCTCTCTCCTCCTGTATCCTCACCCATCCTTGTAGATTGTGAGCCCTCGCGGGCAGCGTCCTCTCTCCTCCTGTATCCTCACCCATCCTTGTAGATTGTGAGCCCTCGCGGGCAGGGTCCTCTCTCCTGTATCCTCACCCATCCCTTGTAGATTGTGAGCCCTCGCGGGCAGGGTCCTCTCTCCTCCTGTATCCTCACCCATCCCTTGTAGACTGTGAGCCCTCGCGGGCAGGGTCCTCTCTCCTCCTGTATCCTCACCCATCCCTTGTAGATTGTGAGCCCTCGCGGGCAGCGTCCTCTCTCCTCCTGTATCCTCACCCATCCTTGTAGATTGTGAGCCCTCGCGGGCAGGGTCCTCTCTCCTGTATCCTCACCCATCCCTTGTAGATTGTGAGCCCTCGCGGGCAGGGTCCTCTCTCCTCCTGTATCCTCACCCATCCCTTGTAGACTGTGAGCCCTCGCGGGCAGGGTCCTCTCTCCTCCTGTATCCTCACCCATCCTTGTAGATTGTGAGCCCTCGCGGGCAGGGTCCTCTCTCCTCCTGTATCCTCACCCATCCCTTGTAGATTGTGAGCCTTCGCGGGCAGGGTCCTCTCTCCTCCTGTACCAGTTGTGACTTGTACTGTTCAAGATTATTGTACTTGTTTTATTATGTATACCCCTCCTCACATGTAAAGCGCCATGGAATAAATGGCGCTATAATAATAAATAATAATAATATGTGTAATTTATTTATTAATGCAATGCAAATGCATAATAAGCAAATTTGGGGTATATTTTTTTAACTACTTAATTGAACTGATGTAGGGTTTTGTTTTTTTTCATACTTGCACTAAATTGAAGTTTATCTATAAAAAAAAAAAAAATCTGCATGAACCATCACGCTGCTGACGTTACCTTTTGGAAGCATATTATCCTAAGTCATATTGCAAGACTCGTTAAAGGGTTGATTGTGACTTGTAGGATTTCTGCTTCCAACAGGTGGCGCTATAGAGTTCAAGTCCTCACCTCTGCTCACCTCGTCATTTCTCAAATTGCCATTAAAAAAAAAAAAAAAATTATTGCCTCATCAGGACCGTGCCTACAATGCCTGGGCATGCTCCTGAAGAGGCGGCGGATGGTCTCCTGAGGGATCTCCTCCCAGACCTGGACTAAAGCATCCGCCAACTCCTGGACAGTCTGTGGTGCAACGTGACGTTGGTGGATGGAGCGACACATGATGCCCCAGATGTGTTCAATTGGATTCAGGTCTGGGGAACGGGCGGGCCAGTCCATAGCTTCAATGCCTTCATCTTGCAGGAACTGCTGACACACTCCAGCCACATGAGGTCTGGCATTGTCCTGCATTAGGAGGAGCCCAGGGCCAACCGCACCAGCATATGGTCTCACAAGGGGTCTGAGGATCTCATCTCGGTACCTAATGGCAGTCAGGCTCCCTCTGGCGAGCACATGGAGGGCTGTGCGGCCCTCCAACGAAATGCCACCCCACACCATTACTGACCCACTGCCAAACCGGTCATGCTGAAGGATGTTGCAGGCAGTGATTCCATCATGGAAGGAAATTAGATTAGTCTGGTATGACTTGTTTGCTGCAAACCTATGCTGGCTCTCATTAATTACTGTATTCTTATCCAAGTACTTGCCATATATGCTCGAGTATAAGCCGATCCGAATATGAGTTGAGACACCTAATTTTATCAAAAGAAACTGGGAAAACTTATATAAGCCTGGTGTACACGGCTTCCTCATCCCCATCCTGGTATGCATGACCTCTTCATACCTATCCTGGTATGCATGGTGTTATGACCTGGTGGTTAGGACAATAATGGACCTGGTGGTTAAGAGCACACGGAATGACCTGATAGTTACTGATAATAAAGGACGAGCTCTGGGACGTGGGAACTCTGCTGACCGCAATCCCTAATCCTATCACACACACTAGAAATAGCCGTGGATTGCTCCTAACGCTCCCTATGCAACTCGACACAGCCTAAGAAACTATCTAGCCCTGAAGATAGAAAAATAAAGCCTACCTTGCCTCAGAGAAATTCCCCAAAGGAAAAGGCAGCCCCCCACATATAATGACTGTGAGATAAGATGAAATTACAAACACAGAGATGAAATAGATTTAGCAAAGTGAGGCCCGACTTACTGAACAGACTGAGGATAGGAAAGGCAACTTTGCGGTCAGCACAAAAAACTACAAAAAGACCACGCAGAGGGCGCAAAAAGACCCTCCGCACCGACTCACGGTGCGGAGGCGCTCCCTCTGCGTCCCAGAGCTTCCAGCAAGCAAGACAAAAATCAAAATAGCAAGCTGGACAGAAAAATAGCAAACCAGAGAACAACAAGCAGGAACTTAGCTTCTGCTGGGAAGACAGGTCACAAGAACGATCCAGGAGTGAACAAGACCAATACTGGAACATTGACAGGTGGCATGGAGCAATGATCTAAGTGGAGTTAAATAGAGCAGCCAGCTAACGAATTAACCTCGTCACCTGTGGAAGGAAACTCAGAAGCCGCAGCCCCACTCACAACCACCAGAGGAAGCCCATGGACAGAACCAGCCGAAGTACCATTCACGACCACAGGAGAGAGCTTGACAACAGAAGTCACAACAGCATAGCCTCCTCCCCATCCTGGTATGCATGGTCGGGTGATCACATGTGCCCACTACTAAAGGGAATGAATATTCACTGCTCTCTGTGCCTAAGGGAGTGGAGAGCAGTGAATATTCATTCATTTAAGTAGCGAGCACACTTCAGAGCCCAGCAGTGTCCACTATTAAAGAGAAATGAATATTCACTTCTCTCCACTCCCATGGACGTGGAGAGCAGTGAATATTCTTTTCTCTTTAGCAGCAGACATAGGTATTACCCACAGCAGCTGGCTCCTGCGTCCTGTGACCCACTGCACTGCTGCTGCCACTCCTCCACCTCCCCAATCCACAGCAGATACATCCAGACTATAAGGCTATGGTGCACACTTTGCAGATTTGCCTCTGGAATTTTCTGTGTGGATTCTGCATCTCTTGGCAGAAAACGCAGGTCAAAATCTTTTTTTTTTTTTTGCAGATTTTGTGCGTTTTTAGCCCTGCGTTTTTCTATAATGGAATGGGTGCAGAAACGCACAAAGAATTGACATGGTCCTTTTTTTAATCCTCTACGTTGTACAAGCGGAATTGTCCGCACCATTAGCACAGATTTTTTTTTCCATTGATATACATTGTACTGTAAATGGAATGTTATACACCGGGGGTCAATGGGGTTAAATGTTATACACGGGGGGGCAATGGGGTTGGACGCTATACACCGTGGGTAATAGATCGTGGGCAATAGGGTTGGATGTTATACACCGGGGGTCAATGGGGCCGGATGTTATACACCGGGGATAATAGGATGTTATACACTGGGGGTCAATGGGGCCGGATGTTATACACCGAGGGTCAACGGGGTTAGATGTTATACACCAGGGGCAATGGGGTCGGATGTTATATACCAGGGGTAATAGGATGTTATACACCAGGGGCAATGGGGCCGAATGTTATACACCGGGGTCAATGGGGCTGAATGTTATACATCGTGGGCAATGGGGTTAGATGATATATATCCGGGACAATGGGGTTGGATGTTATACACCAGGGGCAATGGGGCCAAATGTTATACACCGGGGTCAATGGGGCCGGATGTTATACATCGTGGGCAATGGGGTTAGATGTTATATACCTGCGGCAATGGAGTTGGATGTTATACTGTACATCGGGGGGCAATGGGGTTGGATATTATACACCAGGGGTAATGGGGTCGGATGTTATACACCGGGGGGTCAATGGGGCCGGATGTTATATACCGAGTGTCAATGGGGCCGGATGTTATACACTGGGGGTAATGGGGCCAGATGTTATACATCGGGGGGTCAATAGGGCCAGATGTTATACACTGGGGGCAATGGGGCCGGATGTTATACATCGGGGGGTCAATAGGGCCGGATGTTATACAATGGGGGCAATGGGCCCGGATGTTACACACTGGAGGTAATGGGGCCGGATGTTATACACCGGGGGGTCAATGGGGCCGGATGTTATACATCGTGGGTAATGGGGTTAGATGTTATACACAGGGGGTCAATGGGGCCGGATGTTATACACCGGGTGTCAATGGGGCCGGATGTTATACACTGGGGATAATGGGGCCGGATGTTATGCACCGAGGGTCAATGGGGCCGGATGTTATACTTCGGGGGTAATGGGGCAGGATGTTATGCACCGAGGGTCAATGGGGCAGGATGTTATACACCGGGGGGGGTCAATGGGGCCGGATGTTATACACCGAGGGTCAATGGGGCCAGATTTTATACACCGAGGGTCAATGGAAACGGATGTTATACACCGGGTGTCAATGGGGTCAGATGTTATACACTGGGGGTCAATGAGGCCGGATGTTTTACAAGGGGGCAGCTGAACTGAAGAAGAAAATGGAATTTGCTGGTTATGACGCGCGCCCAATACTTTTCTCTATACGGTGTATGTGCAGGGCGATTACCTGCTGCTCCAGCGCCATCTGCTGGTCACTTTACAGTATGTCACCTGTTCTCTAGCATATACAGTGGTGGTTTTTCCCCTAATATGTAACGCCACATTCACAGAAGTGATTCAGGGTAAAATCTCTGACCCGACAAACCTATAAACAATGTTGCCTGAATATTTTACTATTTTCTTCCATATGTTTTATAATATCACTAATGATAGCAGCCATGAGCAATGCTGTCATCTCATCATAAATGTAATATCTGGTATAGTGTCATTTGTGTAGTCCTGCTCTGCTTCACTTAGTGTCAGTTTTCACTGTTCTGGAATTCTATTTATGAACAAGGGGGCTCAGGATGAACTCAAATGGTCACTGCAGATAGAGGAGCGCTGCAGTACTGGGCACTATGGCGGGGCTCTAACATAAAGTGGGAGGAATCCATGATATGTGATAACCACTTACTACTGGTGGCATTGAGGACTTGGAGATTAGACGTTGGGGAAGGAACGGTCGTGTCCTCCTCAGATGATAATTGGGAAGAATGGACATTGCAGCATTTTCTGGGAATTACGTGTCCGGTCGGAGGAAGCCGTGAGTAACCTGGACACAGAATGACTGCGCACCACAGCCACAACTTTCTCCAGAAACTTTTCCCAATTTATCTTTGGGTGTGGAGATCACTCCTGTGTCACAGGAAACTCTCCCATTCTCCAAGACCAACGACTTCCTGGAATAAGTGTCACGAGGGCGAGAACGGCGTGAAAAGGAAGCGGGCACCAAACCTACAGAGAATGGCTTCATGTAGGGGGAGGCACTGTGCGGGGGGGCTTCAGCATTTATTAAGGTATATTCTTGTTTATGTGAGGCGGTGTTATACAGTTAGGGCCAGAAATATTTGGACAGTGACACAATTTTCGCGAGTTGGGCTCTGCATGCCACCACATTGGATTTGAAATGAAACCTCTACAACAGAATTCAAGTGCAGATTGTAACGTTTAATTTGAAGGGTTGAACAAAAATATCTGATAGAAAATGTAGGAATTGTACACATTTCTTTACAAACACTCCACATTTTAGGAGGTCAAAAGTAATTGGACAAATAAACATAACCCAAACAAAATATTTTTATTTTCAATATTTTGTTGCAAATCCTTTGGAGGCAATCACTGCCTTAAGTCTGGAACCCATGGACATCACCAAACGCTGGGTTTCCTCCTTCTTAATGCTTTGCCAGGCCTTTACAGCCGCAGCCTTCAGGTCTTGCTTGTTTGTGGGTCTTTCCGTCTTAAGTCTGGATTTGAGCAAGTGAAATGCATGCTCAATTGGGTTTAGATCTGGAGATTGACTTGGCCATTGCAGAATGTTCCACTTTTTGGCACTCATGAACTCCTGGGTAGCTTTGGCTGTATGCTTGGGGTCATTGTCCATCTGTACTATGAAGCGCCGTCCAATCAACTTTGCAGCATTTGGCTGAATCTGGGCTGAAAGTATATCCCGGTACACTTCAGAATTCATCCGGCTACTCTTGTCTGCTCTTATGTCATCAATAAACACAAGTGACCCAGTGCCATTGAAAGCCATGCATGCCCATGCCATCACGTTGCCTCCACCATGTTTTACAGAGGATGTGGTGTGCCTTGGATCATGTGCCGTTCCCTTTCTTCTCCAAACTTTTTTCTTCCCATCATTCTGGTACAGGTTGATCTTTGTCTCATCTGTCCATAGAATACTTTTCCAGAACTGAGCTGGCTTCTTGAGGTGTTTTTCTGCACATTTAACTCTGGCCTGTCTATTTTTGGTATTGATGAATGGTTTGCATCTAGATGTGAACCCTTTGTATTTACTGTCATGGAGTCTTCTCTTTACTGTTGACTTAGAGACAGATACACCTACTTCACTGAGAGTGTTCTGGACTTCAGTTGATGTTGTGAACGGGTTCTTCTTCACCAAATTAAGTATGCGGCGATCATCCACCACTGTTGTCATCCGTGGACGCCCAGGCCTTTTTGAGTTCCCAAGCTCACCAGTCAATTCCTTTTTTCTCAGAATGTACCCAACTGTTGATTTTGCTACTCCAAGCATGTCTGCTATCTCTCTGATGGATTTTTTCTTTTTTTTTCAGCCTCAGGATGTTCTGCTTCACGTCAATTGAGAGTTCCTTTGACCGCATGTTGTCTGCTCACAGCAACAGCTTCCAAATGCAAAACCACACACCTGGAATCCACCCCTGACCTTTTAACTACTTCATTGATTACAGGTTAACGAGGGAGACGCCTTCAGAGTTAATTGCAGCCCTTAGAGTCCATTGTCCAATTACTTTTGGTCCCTTGAAAAAGAGGACGCTATGCATTACAGAGCTATGATTCCTAAACCCTTTCTCCGATTTGGATGTGGAAACTATCATATTGCAGCTGGGAGTGTGCACTTTCAGCCCATATTATATATATAATTGTATTTCTGAACATGTTTTTGTAAACAGCTAAAATAACAAAACTTGTGTCACTGTCCAAATATTTCTGGCCCTAACTGTATGTAACAACCTATGTAACTATGTAACAACCTATGTTACAACCTATGGAACAACCAATGTAACTATGTAACAACCTATGTTACAACCTATGTTACAACCTATGTAACAACCTATGTAACTATGTAACAACCTATGTTACAACCTATGGAACAACCAATGTAACTATGTAACAACCTATGTTACAACCTATGTTACAACCTATGGAACAACCAATGTAACTATGTAACAACCTATGTTACAACCTATGGAACAACCTATGTATCAACCTATGTAACTATGTAACAACCTATGCAACAACCTATGTAACTATGTAACAACCTATGTAACTACCTATGTAACAACCTATGTAACAACCTATGTAACAACCTATGTAACAACCTATGTAACTATGCAACAACCTATGTAACTATGTGACAACCTCGTATGTAACAACCTATGTAACTATGTAACAACCTACGTAACTATGTAACAACCTATGTAACTATGTAACAACCTATGTAACAACCTATGTAACAACCTATGTAACTATGTAACAACCTATGTAACTATGTAACAACCTATGTAACTATGTAACAACCTATGTAACTATGTGACAACCTCGTATGTAACAACCTATGTAACTATGTAACAACCTATGTAACTATGTAACTATGTAACAACCTATGTAACTATGTAACAACCTCGTATGTAACAACCTATGTAACTATGTAACAACCTATATATCTATGTAACAACCTATGTATCTATGTAACAACCTATGTAACAACCTATGTAACAACCTATGTATCTATGTAACAACCTATGTATCTATGTAACATCCTATGTAACAACCTATGTAACAACCTATATATCTATGTAACAACCTATGTATCTATGTAACAACCTATGTATCTATGTAACATCCTATGTAACAACCTATGTAACAACCTATGTATCTATGTAACAACCTATGTATCTATGTAACAACCTATATAACAACCTATGTATCTATGTAACAACCTATGTAACTATGTAACAACCTATGTAACAACCTCGTATGTAACAACCTATGTAACAACCTCGTATGTAACAACCTATGTAACTATGTAACAACCTATGTAACTATGTAACAACCTATGTAACAACCTATGTAACAACCTATGTAACTATGTAACAACCTCGTATGTAACAACCTATGTAACTATGTAACAACCGATGTATCTATGTAACAACCTATGTAACAACCTATGTAACAACCTCGTATGTAACTATGTAACAACCTATGTAACAACCTATGTAACTATGTAACAACCTATGTAACAACCTATGTAACTATGTAACAACCTATGTAACAACCTATGTATCTATGTAACAACCTATGTAACAACCTATGTAACAACCTATGTAACTATGTAACAACCTATGTAACAACCTATGTAACTACCTATGTAACAACCTATGTAACTATGTAACAACCTATGTAACAACCTATGTATCTATGTAACAACCTATGTATCTATGTAACGACCTATATAACAACCTATGTATCTATTTAACAACCTATGTAACAACCTATGTAACTATGTAACAACCTATGTAACAACCTATGTAACTATGTAACAACCTCGTATGTAACAACCTATGTAACTATGTAACAACCTATGTAACTATGTAACAACCTATGTAACAACCTATGTAACAACCTATGTAACTATGTAACAACCTCGTATGTAACAACCTATGTAACTATGTAACAACCTATGTAACAACCTATGTAACAACCTCGTATGTAACAACCTATGTAACTATGTAACAACCTATGTAACAACCTATGTAACTATGTAGCAACCTATGTAACTATGTAACAACCTATGTAACTATGTAACAACCGATGTAACAACCTATGTAACTATGTAGCAACCTATGTAACTATGTAACAACCTATGTATCTATGTAACAACCTATGTAACTATGTAACAACCTCGTATGTAACAACCTATGCAACTATGTAACAACCTATGTAACAACCTATGTAACTATGTAGCAACCTATGTAACAACCTATGTAACTATGTAACAACCTATGTAACAACCTATGTACTATGTAACAACATATGTAATTATGTAACAACCTATGTAACAACCTATGTAACTATGTAACAACCGATGTAACAACCTGTGTACTATGTAACAACCTATGTAACAAACTATGTAACAACCGATGTAACAACCTATGTAACTATGTAGCAACCTATGTAACTATGTAACAACCTATGTACCTATGTAACAACCTATGTAACAACCTATGTAACTATGTAACAACCTCGTATGTAACAACCTATGTAACAACCTATGTATCTATGTAACAACCTATGTAACAACCTATGTAACTATGTAACAACCTATGTAATGGCAGACGCGGTACTGAATAAGGTGCGCGTCTCTGACTGGGGAGCACATAGAGAGCTGCACGTAAAGGTGGTCTGTGCCAGTTCCCCCCAAGCATCACTCCCCCCCCCCTTTAGTGATGCACTAATTGGAAGACCCCCAGCCGGCCAGTGGGCACTAGAGGGGAGGGGTCCTACGGCCACTCCTACAGGGGTTAAATCCAGGTGTCCGGCCGAGAACTTTCTCTTTCACTCTCGGCAGGACACCTGGAAGCGTTCGCGGCAGATGAGCGCTGAACACAGCGCTGGCCAGTCCTCGGTTGCCTTCCCTGCGGGCACATATACGCCGCCCGCAGGGGGTAACCTGGGGCTTGGTTTTAACCCCTCACTTTCCCCACAGTGCGCTGATCGGTCGAAATCGACCGATCAGCGTGCTGATTTATCACCTGGCCTGACCACCAGCCTACCCCCGGCAGACGCAGCCCTGATGCCTGTACGGGGGTATCAGGGGTCAGGCCGGAGAGGTCACAGGGCGGCTGAAGAGCGCGTTGTTCGGTCCCATGGGACCGAGCAAGGCGCTCAACAGCCGCGCAGCGGGAATCATGGCGACACCTCAGTAAACGCACCAAACACAAACACATTATCACCTCCCCCCACTGCCCAAAACCTAAATAAAAATTATCCGTTAACCGCTGCCCCGTCAAATCCCAGCAATGGGGATGAATATGGTTACCTCCTGACGCCCCCCCTTCCGATTAGCGTTACAGGACCATCTACGGCCAATTATCCCCCTCTGTCTACTGATAGAATCCCCCCCATTGCACCGCATAATAACGGCGGACGAAGGCGTAGACGCCGCACGTCCTCCCAATCTTCCTCCGATAACTCCCGTCGCCGTTCCCACTACTCCTCTAAACGCCCCTCCCGTCACCGTCGCAGACGCAGCTCCCATAGGAGCCGCCGCAGATCCCGGGCCTCAGGATGGCTGTCATCAGCAACATCCGAGGGGTCCGAGGTATCGCTAAGTCCGGATAAGATTCATCGTGAACGTGGCAAGTCCTCTAAATCGCGGGCACCCTCTAGTGCTTTCAGCCGGGGAGAACAATCCCCCACGGCTTCCAGCCACAACAACCATCACGCAGTCGCTGAAGACGGAGCCATCAATCCGCCACTATGTGGTAGTAATCGGGCTCCCCCCGCGGCTTCCAGCCACAACTATCACCGCGCAGTCGCTGAAGACAGAGCCATCAATCCGCCACTATGTGGTAGTAATCGGGCTCCAACGCACGATACTCAGCACATCGGCCAGTCCCACGCTGTAGCGGGAGCCAGAGTTTCCCCGTCCTGCGACATCCCCCCGTCAACATCGCCGGGGGTTCCTCCAGGATCGGTGTCCACTCGTCCAGAATCACACAGCGGTGAGTGTTCCAAGGGTAGCGAGGAAACGTTACGCTACGGGGTTAATGTGAAGGAAATGGAGCTAACTTCAGCGTTAAAGGAGATAATCCTGCAATTATCTCAGGCAAGGGGAAATGTGGTGAACAATTCAATACCACAATCCGCTAATCTACACAAAGACGCCTTCTTTTGCGGGATCAGTCCGCTAGGCGCTCATATAGACCAGGAAACGAGACTGAAGATATGGAGCAACGATTACATAGATATATGGTCGCTGTTATCAGCCGACCAACAAACGGTGGATAAAGTGAACGATAGGGGTTTTGATAGGGGGAGATCGAAAATTGCTCTAACCATGAATAATTGGATCCAGGCCTTCGCAGTATTGGGCTGTATTATGGGCCAGAAACATCCGGAACGCTGCTCCGAATTGTTTATATATCAGGACATGATATATAGTTCGTACAAGTCGCACGGCGGTTCAGCCTGGCGAAGGTACGACGAGGAGTTCCGCAGGCGTCTGGCCCTACAGCCCGATCTAGGCTGGGGGGTAAAAGCGACAGACGTGTGGTTGCGTATGATGTTGTCTCAAAAGCAGCCCCCCTTTTCAGCCACGACCACTAATTACTCCGGAGCCGCAGGTCAGAACTCAGTGGTCGTGCGAAAACCCGGGGCCTGCTGGCTATATAACGAGGGAAACTGCCGTTTCCACGCGCCATGCAAGTTCAGACACGAATGCTCCGCTTGCGGGGGGGGACACCAAGCATCAAGGTGCACCCGTCAGCCGCACAAAGGGCCTACAAGGCAGAACCCCAGTGAGCGTAACCGCGATGGCCCCCTGGCTAAAGCTCTACCCCAATAAGAAAGCGGCTCAGCAGCTGCAGGCGGGATTCTCCGACGGGTTCTTTATTCCCTTTAGGCTAACAAGAACGCCAACCCTATCCGATAACCTTAAATCGGCTCGCGAATTCCCCAAAATTCTTAGGCAAAAAATTGGAAAGGAGGTAGAATTGGGTAGGGTAGCAGGCCCCTTTACGTCGCTCCCCTTCAAAAACATTAAAATATCACCGTTAGGCATCATACCAAAAAAGGAACCCGGGAAATACCGCCTAATCCATCATTTATCTCACCCAAAGGGCGATTCGGTTAACGACGCAATTACTCCAGAAGAAGCTTCTGTCTCATACGCGTCTTTTGATAGGGCGGTAGAATTAGTGCGGGCAGCCGGGACCGGCGCCCTGCTCGCCAAATCGGACATTCAATCGGCATTCCGTTTACTACCCGTGCACCCCGAATGTTTCCACCTGCTGGGCTGCAAAGTGGACCAACACTATTACTTCGACATGTGCCTCCCAATGGGATGTTCCATCTCATGTCACTATTTCGAGCTATTCAGCACCTTCCTAGATTGGGTAGTTCAGTACGAAATGGGCAGTAAATCCCTAATTCACTACCTCGACGATTTCCTGTTCGTCGGCCCCAGAAATTCTAAACTCTGCTCCGATCTACTAGAAAAATTCAAATCTATCTCACTCAAATTCGGCGTGCCATTGTCACCGGAGAAAACGGAGGGTCCATGTAATGTATTGCCCTTTCTGGGCATTGAAATAGACACCAACTTGATGGTGTTCCGCTTACCAGAGGATAAAATACAAAAAACCCTGCAAATGTTGAAAGGCTTCCGCGAAGTTAAAAAGGTAACCCTACAGCAAATGCAGGCGTTATTGGGTCTACTGACGTTTGCCTGCCGCGTAATGCCGGTCGGCAGAGCATTCTCGCGCAGACTATCTCTGGCAACAAAAGGCGCTTCGCAGCCCGGCCATAGAATTAGGCTCACTCGTTCGCTAAAAGCTGATCTGCTGGTATGGCAGACGTTCCTGCAATCGTACAACGGTCACACGTGTGTCATGGCTAGAGAGATCACAAGCAAGGAATTAGGGCTGACAATAGGGTGGAACAAAAAGGAGGGTTTCGCAGCAATCTATAAAAACCAATGGTGCAAATCTGGTTGGCCAGAAAGATGGACGACAACAAAGTGGGGGCAAGACCCAGCCCTATGGGAATTGTTTGCGGTAGTAGCAGCGTTGGAGATATGGGCCGATCTGTTGAGGAACATGAACATTCGTTTCCAAACTAAAAATGTGAAAACAGCGAGGAGTCTAAATCACATGTCGTCTTCATCCTTGCCCATACTCGCTCTCTTGCGACGGCTCGCACTGATATGCCTAGAAAACAATATTTGGTGTAGAGCCACCGTGGTGGCGGAGGTTGACGAGAATATCATTAACCCATTGTTATTTTCCAATTGGCAGGCTTTCAGAATCCAGCAGCCCAACGCGCAACCCCTGGGTATCCTGTGTCCACTGTCCCTGTGGGATACAGTGGCCAATCATTGATGCCCTTAATCCGGGCCTCCGTTTCGCCAGCTACCTGGCAGGTGTATGGTAAGGCTTGGGAGGAGTGGTGCTCACTAATTCGGGGTAGGCCAGTCGATAAATGCGATCAAGCACGAAGCGCGGTGACGACTGATTTTCTAATGCGGATGAGAGGAGATGGGGCGTCGGGCACCTCGGCACAACGGAAATTATCGGGGCTAGCATTTTTCTTTCAATTATTGGGATGGGTAGACGTAACTAAGTCCTTTTGCATAAGACAAGCCATAAAAGGTTGGAAAAGGCTTCAGCCAAGCCAAGAATGTCGCCGCCCCATTTCACTGAGACTATTGCAGGACCTGATTGCGTTATCCCCGTCAGTCTGCTCATCGCAATACGAGGCAGCCCTCTTATCGGCAGCTTTTGCGACCGTCTTTTTCGGAGCACTGCGTATCAGTGAATTGCTACCGCGGTCAAAAAACGCGTCGGAAGGCGGCCTAATTTATGAGGACATAGTAATATGCAGCGACGCCCTGCGCATCAGGGTTAGAAAATCCAAATGCGATCCCACCGGTAGGGGAACATGGGTCCTGGTTAACTCCACTGATGGCCCAGCTTGCCCGCTAAAAATGGTTAGAAGATTCGCCGAGATAAGACACGCTGGTAGATTTTTCTTCACTCATACAGACGGGTCCCCCCTGACCAAGTACCAATTCCAGGCGATATTCAAGCTATGCTTGGAAAAAAACGGCGCAAACCCAAAGGAGTACGGAACACATTCGTTCCGCATTGGGGCAGCCACGGAAGCGGCTAGGGCAGGAGTCCCAGAGGCCGAGGTGCAGAGAAGGGGTCGTTGGAAGTCCGCATGCTTCGCCAGATACATTAGACCCGACTTGCTTAATTAACATGTGTTGTCTCTTACAGGGGTTGAAGTTTGGGTGGTAGGAGATTCCTACGTTTACTGGGCCGAAAAGAGGGCCGAACGGCGGCCAGGAGGGATAAATCTTTACCTCCCGGGCATAAAAGTTAAATGGAGGGGTGTCAGAGGCCTCCAGTGGAAACAGGTGTTCAAAGAGATGGTTGGAATAGCAGGGATGGCGGAACACCCGGTGATAATGGTGGTACACGCGTGTGGCAATGACCTTGGCAAACAAAAGGTGGCCGAATTGTACAAATGGGTGACAACTGATATGGAAAGGTTCAGCTGTCTATTCAGGAACATGATACTGGTGTGGTCGGATATAACACCACGGGCCGTCTGGCACGGAGCAAGAGATAAAAAAGCCATAGAGCGGACAAGGAGCAAATTCAATGCTCGGATTGGAAAATATGTGAGAGGAAGAGGCGGTATCGTGATTCGTCACCACCAGCTACAAGGGGATAACACGCCACAATTAAGACCGGACGGAGTTCACCTAACGGACATTGGCCTCGATATTTTTCTGTCTGGTTTACAGGATGGGGTTGAACAGGCCTTAACATTGAGGGGTGGGGTCGGAGTCCCGCGTAGGTAGTACACGGGATCCTCCGTGGCGGAAGAAGCGGGGGAGGGCAAAGGTCGTAACCGCTCGTTGGGCCAATTCCCCTGTCGATCACGGACAGGAGCTCGGCGCGAGCCGCTCGTTACGATATGTAATTGCCCTTTCTCTGCTTATTTAATTAATAAACTGTGACCGACCTGTTCAACCCACCTAGGACTGTGTGTGTTTGATTACGGGACTGATGGGAGGGGGGAAGGCACTGGTTACGACACCCAGGTCTCCACAGTCTGGCAGACGCGGTACTGAATAAGGTGCGCGTCTCTGACTGGGGAGCACATAGAGAGCTGCACGTAAAGGTGGTCTGTGCCAGTTCCCCCCTAGCATCACTCCCCCCCCCCCTTTAGTGATGCACTAATTGGAAGACCCCCAGCCGGCCAGTGGGCACTAGAGGGGAGGGGTCCTACGGCCACTCCTACAGGGGTTAAATCCAGGTGTCCGGCCGAGAACTTTCTCTTTCACTCTCGGCAGGACACCTGGAAGCGTTTGTCCCACCCACCCTCCCTTTTAAAGGCTAATTATGATACTAACCCGCAGGAGAATGTAAATGTGTAAATTATGTTGTAATATATAAAAAAAAAAAAAAAAAAATGTGTTTTTTTGCATACGTATGTGATATAACTAACCCTGGTAACCTTTATTAAGTCACAGCGGAAGAAGCGGGGGAGGGCAAAGGTCGTAACCGCTCGTTGGGCCAATTCCCCTGTCGATCACGGACAGGAGCTCGGCGCGAGCCGCTCGTTACGATATGTAATTGCCCTTTCTCTGCTTATTTAATTAATAAACTGTGACCGACCTGTTCAACCCACCTAGGACTGTGTGTGTTTGATTACGGGACTGATGGGAGGGGGGAAGGCACTGGTTACGACACCCAGGTCTCCACAGTCCTATGTAACAACCTATGTAACTATGTAACAACCGATGTAACAACCTATGTATCTATGTAACAACCTATGTAACAACCGATGTAACTATGTAACAACCGATGTATCAACCTATGTAACTATGTAACAACCTATGTAACTATAACAACCGATGTAACAACCTATGTAACTATGTAACAACCTATGTAACAACCTATCTACTATGTAACAACCTATGTAATTATGTAACAACCTATGTAACAACCTATGTAACAACCGATGTAACAACCTATGTACTATGTAACAACCTATGTAACAACCTATGTAACTATGTAGCAACCTATGTAACTATGTAACAACCTATGTATCTATGTAACAACCTATGTAACAACCTATGTAACTATGTAGCAACCTATGTATCAACCTATGTAACTACCTATGTAACAACCTATGTAACTATGTAGCAACCTATGTACAATCTAACAACCTATGTAACAACCTATGTAACAACCTATGTATCTATGTAACAACCTATGTAACAACCTATGTATCTATGTAACAACCTATGTATCTATGTAACAACCTATGTAACAACCTATGTATCTATGTAACAACCTATGTAACAACCTATGTAACTATGTAACAACCTATGTAACAACCTATGTAACTATGTAACAACCGATGTAACAACCTATGTAACTATGTAGCAACCTATGTAACTATGTAACAACCTATGTATCTATGTAACAACCTATGTAACTATGTAGCAACCTATGTATCAACCTATGTAACAACCTATGTAACAACCTATGTAACTATGTAGCAACCTATGTACAATCTAACAACCTATGTAACAACCTATGTAACAACCTATGTATCTATGTAACAACCTATGTAACAACCTATGTATCTATGTAACAACCTATGTATCTATGTAACAACCTATGTAACAACCTATGTATCTATGTAACAACCTATGTAACAACCTATGTATCTATGTAACAACCTATGTAACAACCTATGTAACTATGTAACAACCGATGTAACAACCGATGTAACAACCTATGTAACTATGTAGCAACCTATGTAACTATGTAACAACCTATGTATCTATGTAACAACCTATGTAACAACCTATGTAACTATGTAGCAACCTATGTAACAACCTATGTAACTATGTAGCAACCTATGTACAATGTAAAAACCTATGTAACAACCTATGTAACAACCTATATAACTATGTAACAACCTATGTAACTATGTAACAACCTCGTATGTAACAACCTATGTAACAACCTATATAACTATGTAACAACCTATGTAACTATGTAACAACCTCGTATGTAACAACCTATGTAACAACCTATGTAACAACCTATGTAACAACCTATGTAACTATGTAGCAACCTATGTATCAACCTATGTAACTACCTATGTAACAACCTATGTAACTATGTAGCAACCTATGTACAATGTAACAACCTATGTAACAACCTATGTATCTATGTAACAACCTATGTAACAACCTATGTATCTATGTAACAACCTATGTAACAACCTATGTATCTATGTAGCAACCTATGTATCTATGTAACAACCTATGTAACAACCTATGTATCTATGTAACAACCTATGTAACAACCTATGTATCTATGTAACAACCTATGTATCTATGTAACAACCCATGTAACAATCTATGTAACAACCTATGTATCTATGTAACAACCTATGTAACAACCTATGTAACTATGTAACAACCTATGTAACAACCTATGTATCTATGTAACAACCCATGTAACAACCTATGTATCTATGTAACAACCTATGTAACAACCTATGTATCTATGTAACAACCTATGTATCTATCTAACAACCTATGTATCTATGTAACAACCTATGTATCTATGTAACAACCTATGTAACAACCTATGTATCTATGTAACAACCTATGTAACAACCTATGTAACTATGTAACAACCCATGTAACAACCTATGTATCTATGTAACAACCTATGTATCTATGTAACAACCCATGTAACAACCTATGTATCTATGTAACAACCCATGTAACAACCTATGTATCTATGTAAGAACCTATGTATCTATGTAACAACCTATGTAACAACCTATGTATCTATGTAACAACCTATGTAACAACCTATGTATCTATGTAACAACCTATGTAACAACCTATGTAACTATGTAACAACCTATGTATCTATGTAACAACCTATGTAACAACCTATGTAACTATGTAACAACCTATGTAACAACCTATGTATCTATGTAACAACCCATGTAACAACCTATGTATCTATGTAACAACCTATGTAAGTATGTAACAACCTATGTAACAACCTATGTATGTATGTAACAACCTATGTATGTATCTATGTAACAACCTATGTAACAACCTATGTATGTATCTATGTAACAACCTATGTATCTATGTAACAACCTATGTATCTATGTAACATCCTATGTAACAACCTATGTACAGTGGGGCAAAAAAGTATTTAGTCAGTCAGCAATAGTGCAAGTTCCACCACTTAAAAAGATGAGAGGCGTCTGTAATTTACATCATAGGTAGACCTCAACTATGGGAGACAAACTGAGAAAAAAAAAATCCAGAAAATCACATTGTCTGTTTTTTTAACAATTTATTTGCATATTATGATGGAAAATAAGTATTTGGTCAGAAACAAACAATCAAGATTTCTGGCTCTCACAGACCTGTAACTTCTTCTTTAAGAGTCTCCTCTTTCCTCCACTCATTACCTGTAGTAATGGCACCTGTTTAAACTTGTTATCAGTATAAAAATACACCTGTGCACACCCTCAAACAGTCTGACTCCAAACTCCACTATGGTGAAGACCAAAGAGCTGTCAAAGGACACCAGAAACAAAATTGTAGCCCTGCACCAGGCTGGGAAGACTGAATCTGCAATAGCCAACCAGCTTGGAGTGAAGAAATCAACAGTGGGAGCAATAATTAGAAAATGGAAGACATACAAGACCACTGATATTCTCCCTCGATCTGGGACTCCACGCAAAATCCCACCCCGTGGGGTCAGAATGATCACAAGAACGGTGAGCAAAAATCCCAGAACCACGCGGGGGGACCTAGTGAATGAACTGCAGAGAGCTGGGACCAATGTAACAAGGCCCACCATAAGTAACACACTACGCCACCATGGACTCAGATCCTGCAGTGCCAGACGTGTCCCACTGCTTAAGCCAGTACATGTCCGGGCCCGTCTGAAGTTTGCTAGAGAGAATTTGGATGATCCAGAGTAGTTTTGGGAGAATGTCCTATGGTCTGATGAAACCAAACTGGAACTGTTTGGTAGAAACACAACTTGTCGTGTTCGGAGGAAAAAGAATACTGAGTTGCATCCATCAAACACCATACCTACTGTAAAGCATGGTGGTGGAAACATCATGCTTTGGGGCTGTTTCTCTGCAAAGGGGCCAGGACGACTGATCCGGGTACATGAAAGAATGAATGGGGCCATGTATCGTGAGATTTTGAGTGCAAACCTCCTTCCATCAGCAAGGGCATTGAAGATGAAACGTGGCTGGGTCTTTCAACATGACAATGTTCCAAAGCACACCGCCAGGGCAACGAAGGAGTGGCTTCGTAAGAAGCATTTCAAGGTCCTGGAGTGGCCTAGCCAGTCTCCAGATCTCAATCCTATAGAAAACCTTTGGAGGGAGTTGAAAGTCTGTGTTGCCAAGCGAAAAGCCAAAAACATCACTGCTCTAGAGGAGATCTGCATGGAGGAATGGGCCAACATACCAACAACAGTGTGTGGCAACCTTGTGAAGACTTACAGAAAACGTTTGACCTCTGTCATTGCCAACAAAGGATATATTACAAAGTATTGAGATGAAATTTTGTTTCTGACCAAATACTTATTTTCCACCATAATATGCAAATAAATTGTTAAAAAAAACAGACAATGTGATTTTCTGGATTTTTTTTTTCTCAGTTTGTCTCCCATAGTTGAGGTCTACCTATGATGTAAATTACAGACACCTCTCATCTTTTTAAGTGGTGGAACTTGCACTATTGCTGACTGACTAAATACTTTTTTGCCCCACTGTATCTATGTAACAACCCATGTAACAACCTATGTATCTATGTAACATCCTATGTAACAACCTATGTATCTATGTAACAACCTATGTAGCAACCTATGTATCTATGTAACATCCTATGTATCTATGTAACAACCTATGTGTCTATGTAACAACCTATGTAACAACCTATGTATCTATGTAACAACCTATGTATCTATGTAACATCCTATGTAACAACCTATGTATCTATGTAACATCCTATGTAACAACCTATGTATCTATGTAACATCCTATGTAACAACCTATGTATCTATGTAACAACCTATGTAACAACCTATGTATCTATGTAACATCCTATGTAACAACCTATGTATCTATGTAACAACCTATGTAACAACCTATGTATCTATGTAACATCCTATGTAACAACCTATGTATCTATGTAACAACCTATGTATCTTTGTAACAACTTATGTAACAACCTATGTATCTATGTAACAACCTATGTAATTATGTAACAACCTATGTAACATAATATGTAACTATGTAACAACCTATGTATCTATGTAACAACCTATGTAATTATGTAACAACCTATGTAACATAATATGTAACTATGTAACAACCTATGTATCAATGTAACAACCTATGTAATTATGTAACAACATATGTAACATAATATGTAACTATGTAACAACCTATGTATCTATATAACAACCTATGTAACAACCTATGTAATTATGTAACAACCTATGTATCTATGTAACAACCTATGTAACAACCTATGTATCTATGTAACAACCTATGTAATTATGTAACAACCCATGTAACAACCTATGTATCTATGTAACAACCTATGTAACATAATATGTAACTATGTAACAACCTATGTAACAACCTATGTATCTATGTAAAAACCTATGTAACCACTTATGTAACTACCTATGTAACTATGTAACAACCTATGTAACTATGTATCAACCTATGTATCTATGTAACAACCTATGTACTATGTAAAAACCTATGTCACAACCTATGTAACAACCTATGTAACAACCTATGTAACAACCTACCGCACAGACCAAAAGTTTGGACACACCTTCTCATTTAATGATTTTTCTGTATTTTCATGACTATGAAATTTGAACATTCACACTGAAGGCATCCAGGGCTGCCACTAGAAATTTTGGGGCACCATACTGGCAAAATTTTCGGGGCCCCCTTGAAACTCCGCCCAGGATCCACCCCAGCTCCGCCTCCAGGCTCCACCCCACGAACTGTCCACAGTCCCACCGCTCCCTCTTGGAAAATCTCCACTTCTCACCTATCACACATTGACAGTTCCCATCACCAGATCACACATATAGCCGGCAGCTTTTGTTTTGGCCAAAAGATTTTTTAAGCCGCCACCATAACACGGTAGACACTTTTGGCTACTAAATATTTGTTAAAATATGCAATACAATTTAGGTATATTTTTATTTATTTTTCAATTTTTAAAATGACCTATAATATCACATACAAGGAACAAATACCACAGCACTATGACCAGATGACATATTACCACCACAGTGATCGAATAATATAAAATACAAGGAACAAATACCGCTACACCATGACCAGACCGCATATTACCACCAATGACTGAATACTACAATTCTGATCAGTAATAAAAAAAAAACCACAATACTATCACCATCAGTGCCATTATGCACAGGAGATCTGTAATTAGTATGCAGTGTCTGTGTACAGGTAATACAGTGATCACCGGTGACATTATACACAGGAGCTCTGTATATAATGTATAGGTAATACAGTGATCACTGGTGACATTGTACACAGGACCTCTGTATATAGTATACAGTGTATTTTGTCAGTGTATAGGTAACACTGACTCACCAGTGACGTCTCTAGGTGAAGTCCTTCATCTTTCATCCAGCCAGGACTCGTCTCTGCAGGAAATAAAACAGTTATCTCGAGTTCCGCTTGTAGAATACATTACTTAATTTTCCCAACTTCTACATTACACCACATGAAGAAGGCAACATAGTATCACTCTACACAGTAACAGGACCGCCCCCCCCCCCCCCATTTAAAACAGTATACTCAAAAAATAAAATAAATACATCACTGCAATAATAATATCCCTTAATTAGCCCCTATGGTAATATTCGCCATCCTAGCCCCCGTGTGTCTCATTCCAGGCTCCAGCCATATGTTCTCCCATCCTGCCCTCATGAGTATCCATTCTGCCCCATATGATCTCCCCATCCTGCCCCATCTGTCTCCAATCTTGCCCCATCTGTCTCCATTCTGCCCCATCTGTTTCCAATCCTGCCCCATCTGTGTCCAGCGCTCTGCCCCATCTGTGTCCAGCACTCTGCCCCATCTGTGTCCAGCACTCTGCCCCATCTGTGTCCAATCCTGCCCCATCTGTGTCTAGCACTCTGCCCCATCTGTGTCCAATCCTGCCCCATCTGTGTCCAGCACTCTGCCCCATCTGTGTCCAGCACTCTGCCCCATCTGTGTCCAATCCTGCCCCATCTGTGTCCAGCACTCTGCCCCATCTGTGTTCAGCACTCTGCCCCATCTGTGTCCAGCACTCTGCCCCATCTGTGTCCAATCCTGCCCCATCTGTGTCCACCACTCTGCTCCATCTGTGTCCAATCCTGCCCCATCTGTGTCCAGCACTCTGCCCCGTCTGTGTCCAATCCTGCCCCATCTGTGTCCAGTACTCTGCCCCGTCTGTGTCCAATCCTGCCCCATCTGTGTCCAGCACTCTGCCCCATCTGTGTCCAATCCTGCCCCATCTGTGTCCACCACTCTGCCCCATCTGTGTCCAATCCTGCCCCATCTGTGTCCACCACTCTGCCCCATCTGTGTCCAATCCTGCCCCATCTGTGTCCAGTACTCTGCCCCGTCTGTGTCCAATCCTGCCCCATCTGTGTCCAGCACTCTGCCCCATCTGTGTCCAATCCTGCCCCATCTGTGTCCACCACTCTGCCCCATCTGTGTCCAATCCTGCCCCATCTGTGTCCACCACTCTGCCCCATCTGTGTCCAATCCTGCCCCATCTGTGTCCAATCCTGCCCCATCTGTGTCCAGCACTCTGCCCCATCTGTGTCCAATCCTGCCCCATCTGTGTCCAGCACTCTGCCCCGTCTGTGTCCAATCCTGTCCCATCTGTGTCCAGTACTCTGCCCCGTCTGTGTCCAATCCTGCCCCATCTCTGTCCAGCACTCTGCCCCCTCTGTGTCCAGCTTTCTGCCCCACGTGTCCAGCTTTCTGCCCCCCCGTGTCCAGCTTTACTGCCCCCTCTGTGTCCAGCTTTCTGCCCCCCCCTGTGTCCAGCTTTATTGCCCCCCGTGTCCAGCTTTACTGCCCCCTCTGTGTCCAGCTTTCTGCCCCCCCCTGTGTCCAGCTTTACTGCCCCCGTGTCCAGCTTTACTGCCCCCTTTGTGTCCAGCTTTCTGCCCCCCCTGTGTCCAGCTTTACTGCCCCCCCTGTGTCCAGCTTTCTGCCCCCCCCTGTGTCCAGCTTTACTGCCCCCCGTGTCCAGCTTTACTGCCCCCCCCCCTGTGTCCAGCTTTACTGCCCCCTTTGTGTCCAGCTTTCTGCCCCCCTTGTGTCCAGCTTTACGACCCTGCCCCCCCCCCCTCCCCCGGATCGCCGCTCTCAATGAAAAAAAAAAAAGTTCTGCTTACCTGCCGCGCTCCTGCTCTCTCCACGCAGCTGCAGCTTGCACTCGCCGGCGACTGACAATGACGTCAGACGCCGGCGACCTGCATTCTGCGGCTGGCGGCTGTTAACTATTGACGTGCGGGCGCGGGCCCGCATGTCAATAGCGTTAAACAGCTGTAGCGCCGGCCGCCGCTAAGGGCCCGGTTCAGCCTGCGGCTGCCGGTAGGGGTCCGGTGAGCAGGTAAGAGGGGGCCCGATGCGGGCCCCCTCTGCTCACCGGGCCCCATACGCCAGTCACGGCTGTAATGCCCTGATGGCGGCCCTGAAGGCATCAAAACTATGAATTAACACATGTGGAATTATATACTTAACAAAAAAGTGTGAAACAACTGAAATTCTGTCTTATATTCTAGGTTCTTCAATGTAGCCGCCTTTTGCTTTGATGACTGTTTTGCACACTCTTGGCATTCTCTTGATGAGCTTCAAGAGGTAGTCACCGGGAATGGTTTTCACTTCACAGGTGTGCCCTGTCAGGTTTAATAAGTGGGATTTCTTGCCTTATAAATGGGGTGGGGACCATCAGTTGTGTTGTGCAGAAGTCTGGTGGATACACAGCTGATAGTCCTACTTAATAGACTGTTAGAATTTGTATTATGGCAAGAAAAAAAGCAGCCAAGTAAAAAAAAAATGCGTGGCCATCATTACTTTAAGAAATGAAGGTCAGTCAGTCCGAAACATTGGGAAAACTTTGAACGTGTCCCCAAGTGCAGTGGCAAAAAACACCAAGCGCTACAAAGAAACTGGCTCACATGAGGACCGCCCCAGGAAAGGAAGACCAAGAGTCACCTCTGCTTCTGAGGATAAGTTTATCCGAGTCACCAGCCTCAGAAATCGCAGGTTAACAGCAGCTCAGATTAGAGACCAGGTCAATGCCACACAGAGTTCTAGCAGCAGACACATCTCTACAACAACTGTTAAGAACACAAAAAAGCACAGTAAAACCAAAAACACTCCGTTTTAAAAAAAATCACAGTGGACAGCAAGTGCTAGTAAAAAGATGGAAAAAAACAGGGTATTTGGTTGATACGTTTTTTGCAAAAAATGTATATTAAGCCTCTCTACCAAACGTCAAGGTATACTAATATCAGAGCAGTCCTAACTAATGTATGTAATCCCTATCTGAAAAAAGAGGGGTGGAGGCAACAGAGTATTTTTGGTTTTACTGTGCTTTTTTGTGTTTTCAAGTCTCTAGGTGGTGTGAACATGTCTCCACGGGCTTGTTCACTGTGCGCGCAGTTCATGTGTTCTGGTTTCACATAATTGTTTTCTTGTGCCCACAAGACTGGGGAGGCCTCCATCCCTCTTTTTTTGAGCTGTGCGCACAGGAGCCGTTCTGTCCAGCGTGTCCACATGGACATTCCTTTTCTGAATCCTGCTCATACAGGTATTGTACATATGACCAGGTTTTAAATACATCAGATAGGGATTACATACATTAGTTAGGACTGTTCTGATATGGGTATACCTTGACGTTTGGTAGAGCGGCTTAATATACATTTTTTGCAAAAAACCTATCAACCAAATACCCTGCTTTTTCCATCTTTTTACTAGCACTTGCTGTCCACTGTGATTTTTTTGCAACAGAGTGTTTTTGGTTTTACTGTGCTTTTTTGGTGTGAACATGTCTCTACGGGCTTGTTCACTGTGCGCGCAGCTCATGTGTTCTGGTTTCAAACAACTGTTAAGAGGAGACTTTGTGCAGCAGGCCTTCATGGTAAAATAGCTGCTAGGAAACCACTGCTAAGGACAGGCAACAAGCAGAAGAGACTTGTTTGGGCTAAAGAACACAAGGAATGGACATTAGACCAGTGGAAATCTGTGCTTTGATCTGATAAGTCCAAATTTTAGATCTTTGGTTCCAACCACCGTGTCTTTGTGCGACGCAAAAACGGTGAACGGATGGACTCTACATGCCTGGTTCCCACCGTGAAGCATGGAGGAGGAGGTGTGATGGTGTGGGGGGGGGCTTTGCTGGTGACACTGTTGGGGATTTATTCAAAATTGAAGGCATACTGAACCAGCATGGCTACCACAGCATCTTGCAGCGGCATGCTATTCCATCCGGTTTGTGTTTAGTTGGACCATCAATTATTTTTCAACAGGACAATGACCCCAAACACCTCCATGCTGTGTAAGGGCTATTTGACCAAGAAGGAGAGTGATGGGTGCTACACCAGATGACCTGGCCTCCACAGTCACCAGACCTGAACCCAATCGAGATGGTTTGGGGTGAGCTGGACCGAGAGTGAAGGCAAAAGGGCCAACAAGTGCTAAGCATCTCTGGGAACTCCTTCAAGATTGTTGGAAGACCATTCACGGTGACTACCTCTTGAAGCTCATCAAGAGAATGCCAAGAGTGTGCAAAGCAGTCATCAAAGCAAAAGGTGGCTACTTTGAAGAACCTAGAATATTAGACATAATTTCAGTTGTTTCACACTTTTTTATTAAGTATATAATTCCACATGTGTTAATTCATAGTTTTGATGCCTTCAGTGTGAATGTACAATTTTCATAGTCCTGAAAATACAGAAAAATCTTTAAATGAGAAGATGTGTCCAAACTTTTGGTCTGTACTGTACATAGGGGCAGTATTATAGTAGTTATATTCTTGTACATAAGAGCAGTATTATAGTAGTTATATTCTTGTACATAGGGGCAGTATTATAGTAGTTATATTCTTGTACATAGCGGGCAGCATTATAGTAGTTATATTCTTGTACATAAGAGCAGTATTATAGTAGTTATATTCTTGTACATAGGGGCAGTATTATAGTAGTTATATTCTTGTGCATAGGAGCAGTATTATAGTAGTTATATTCTTGTACATAGAGGCAGTATTATAGTAGTATATTCTTGTACATAGCAGCAGTATTATAGTAGTTATATTCTTTTATATAGGAGCAGTATTATAGTAGTTATATTCTTGTACATAGGAGCAGTATTATAGTAGTTATATTCTTTCACATAGGAGCAATATTATAGTAGTTATATTCTTGTACATAGCAGCAGTATTATAGTAGTATATTCTTGTACATAGCAGCAGTATTATAGTAGTTATATTCTTTTATATAGGAGCAGTATTATAGTAGTTATATTCTTGTACATAGGAGCAGTATTATAGTAGTTATATTCTTGTACATAGGAGCAGTATTATATTATTTATATTCTTGTACATAGGAGCAGTATTATAGTAGTTATATTCTTGTACATAGGGGCAGTATTATAGTAGTTATATTCTTGTACATAGGGGCAGTATTATAGTAGTTATATTCTTGTTTATTGGGGCAGTATTATAGTAGTTATATTCGTGTACATAGGAGCAGTATTATAGTATTTATATTCTTGTACATAGGAACAGTATTATAGTAGTTATATTCTTGTACATAGGGGCAGTATTATAGTAGTTATATTCTTGTACATAGGCGGCAGTATTATAGTAGTTATATTCTTGTTTATTGGGGCAGTATTATAGTAGTTATATTCTTATACATAGGAGCAGTATTATAGTATTTATATTCTTGTACATAGGAGCAGTATTATAGTAGTTATATTCTTGTAAATAGGGGCAGTATTGTAGTAGTTATATTCTTGTACATAGGGGCAGTATTATAGTAGTCATATTCTTGTACATAGGGGCAGTATTATAGTAGTTATATTCTTGTACATGGGAGCAGTATTATAGTAGTTATATTCTTGTACATGGGAGCAGTATTATAGTAGTTATATTCTTGTACATAGGGGCAGTATTATAGTAATTATATTCTTGTACATATTGGCAGTATTATAGTAGTTATATTCTTGTTTATTGGGGCAGTATTATAGTAGTTATATTCTTGTACATAGGAGCAGTATTATAGTATTTATATTCTTGTACATAGGAGCAGTATTATAGTAGTTATATTCTTGTACATAGGGGCAGTATTATAGTAGTTATATTCTTGTACATAGGGGGCAGTATTATAGTAGTTATATTCTTGTTTATTGGGGCAGTATTATAGTAGTTATATTCTTGTACATAGGAGCAGTATTATAGTATTTATATTCTTGTACATAGGAGCAGTATTATAGTAGTTATATTCTTGTAAATAGGGGCAGTATTGTAGTAGTTATATTCTTGTACATAGGGGCAGTATTATAGTAATTATATTCTTGTATATTGGGGCAGTATTATAGTAGTTCTATTCTTGTACATAGAGGCAGTGTTATAGTAGTTATATTCTTGTACATAGGGGACAGTATTATAGTAGTTATATTCTTGTACATAGGAGCAGTATTATAGTATTTATATTCTTGTACATAGGAGCAGTATTATAGTAGTTATATTCTTGTACATAGGGGACAGTATTATAGTAGTTATATTCTTGTACATAGGAGCAGTATTATAGTAGTTATATTCTTGTACATAGTGGGCAGTATTATAGTAATTATATTCTTGTATATTGGGGCAGTATTATAGTAGTTTTATTCTTGTGCATAGTTGCAGTATTATCTTTTGTGAATTGTTACTTGTACCCAGTAATTTTCTTAACATATTTTAGAATCTACATATCTTTGCTCTCCGGTTACACGCCGCAGTTTCTGAATGGTTCCGCATGCCCCATGACAGTGCGTCTGTAGTCAATACTTCCGTGTCGGCTGTAAGACAAAGACTTTTAGTGTTGAGGAAATTTAATATCCTATAAATAATTGGCTCTTAACATTGTAATATTGTATTGTTCTTTATTGAACGGCATTAATCGTCAGCATTGTTGAGAAGTATTTGCCCCCTGTTATATTCCATTATTTCGGTCACTGCATTAATCACTGATATTTGTGGAATCCGTTTAGGATTTCATCTGTGCAGATCTGCAGGTATTTTCCTGAACATTTGCAATCCATGTGGACATATGAAGAGGGGGCGGCTGTGAGTCAGGGAGGATGATGAGGGTCCTGAGAGGACAGGATACGTCTCACGCCGTCACAATGCTGCAGCCTTATGTATCTGGTCATAGATCGGAGGCCTTCACCTTGCGGTTTTTCGTGCACGGATGGTGTGATAATGCTGATTATTTCCAGTGATTCCACAGTGATGGGCGGTGGGAAGTTCTCCGGCAGGTCCTGGTCCTGTGGGTGACTTATAAGTCCTAGCAGCTCTTATGTATAACACAACAGACCAGACGGACTCTGATGTATTGGGCAGAGACCTGTGACTGTTCATCCAGTTCTGCTGATTCATGAGGGGCTCAAAGTCAGGGAAGCCAATACAATGGGGGTAACTCACCAACCTCTCCATTCAGAATTTGTATCTATGAGGAGTATGGCATTAATTCTTTTATTTTGTTGTTTTTTTTCCACTTGAAAATTTTCTTTAATATGTGAATAGGGCAAAAAAACAAATAGAAAAAAAAAAAAACATTTCAGAGCAAAGGACACAGATTGTGATTCTACGCTAGAGTTGTTGTCAACTGCATCACATGTGAATTCAGCCATAATGTCGATTCCTTCTTCAATTCATCTGTCCGACAGTCTGAATCTCCAAAGACTGAATGGCTGATAGCAGGGAGCAATAGAGACTGTATATGCATAGGTGGCAGCTGCACCCTGACTCATGTTTATAGGCTCCTTTGCCATAGAAGAAGACCCCATAATTACAGATAACACATTGGAGGTGGGCCCCTTGTTATAGACTTAACATAGCAGATAACAGAGAATACTAGAGAGTTTACAACTGCGCTGAAAATGCTGAGATATCTAGGATAATCTAAGTACTACATCAACATTATTAATGTTTTATCTTCATCCTATTTTAGAAATATATATTTTAGCTATAATAATGAAATGTTAGGTTTTATAACCTGTTAGTGAGGGTTAATATCCAGGGGCTTTGCCCTTTTAAGCAGTTTGATGTCTTAGGGGCAAAGTTAAAGTTTAGACTAGAAAATTCTATAATGAACAATATTTTAACCACACGGCAGTCCAATTCTTTATTACACTGGTGCGACTAAGTATCGTCTTCTTATAGCCCTCTGTCTATAAAGAAAACCTGTTCTCATTTCAAACTGTCAGTAATGGCACCACATGGAAGAGAAATGTCGCAAGACCTGAGAAAAACAAATATTTCTTTACTCAAGAAAGATGAAGGCTACAGGGAGATCATCAAAGCTTTACTTATCAGTCAGATACTGGAACAACAGTGATACAAAAAAATGTAACCGGTATAGACAGAGTAGGGGTCCCAGGACAGAGCTTTGATGTCTTAGGGGCAAAGTTAAAGTTTAGACTACAAAATTCTATAATGAACAATATTTTAACCACACGGCAGTCCAATTCTTTATTACACTGGTGCGACTAAGTATCGTCTTCTTATAGCCCTCTGTCTATAAAGAAAACCTGTTCTCATTTCAAACTGTCAGTAATGGCACCACATGGAAGAGAAATGTCGCAAGACCTGAGAAAAACAAATATTTCTTTACTCAAGAAAGATGAAGGCTACAGGGAGATCATCAAAGCTTTACTTATCAGTCAGATACTGGAACAACAGTGATACAAAAAAATGTAACCGGTATAGACAGAGTAGGGGTCCCAGGACAGAGCTTTGATGTCTTAGGGGCAAAGTTAAAGTTTAGACTAGAAAATTCTATAATGAACAATATTTTAACCACACGGCAGTCCAATTCTTTATTACACTGGTGCGACTAAGTATCGTCTTCTTATAGCCCTCTGTCTATAAAGAAAACCTGTTCTCATTTCAAACTGTCAGTAATGGCACCACATGGAAGAGAAATGTCGCAAGACCTGAGAAAAACAAATATTTCTTTACTCAAGAAAGATGAAGGCTACAGGGAGATCATCAAAGCTTTACTTATCAGTCAGATACTGGAACAACAGTGATACAAAAAAATGTAACCGGTATAGACAGAGTAGGGGTCCCAGGACAGAGCTTTGATGTCTTAGGGGCAAAGTTAAAGTTTAGACTACAAAATTCTATAATGAACAATATTTTAACCACACGGCAGTCCAATTCTTTATTACACTGGTGCGACTAAGTATCGTCTTCTTATAGCCCTCTGTCTATAAAGAAAACCTGTTCTCATTTCAAACTGTCAGTAATGGCACCACATGGAAGAGAAATGTCGCAAGACCTGAGAAAAACAAATATTTCTTTACTCAAGAAAGATGAAGGCTACAGGGAGATCATCAAAGCTTTACTTATCAGTCAGATACTGGAACAACAGTGATACAAAAAAATGTAACCGGTATAGACAGAGTAGGGGTCCCAGGACAGAGCTTTGATGTCTTAGGGGCAAAGTTAAAGTTTAGACTAGAAAATTCTATAATGAACAATATTTTAACCACACGGCAGTCCAATTCTTTATTACACTGGTGCGACTAAGTATCGTCTTCTTATAGCCCTCTGTCTATAAAGAAAACCTGTTCTCATTTCAAACTGTCAGTAATGGCACCACATGGAAGAGAAATGTCGCAAGACCTGAGAAAAACAAATATTTCTTTACTCAAGAAAGATGAAGGCTACAGGGAGATCATCAAAGCTTTACTTATCAGTCAGATACTGGAACAACAGTGATACAAAAAAATGTAACCGGTATAGACAGAGTAGGGGTCCCAGGACAGAGCTTTGATGTCTTAGGGGCAAAGTTAAAGTTTAGACTACAAAATTCTATAATGAACAATATTTTAACCACACGGCAGTCCAATTCTTTATTACACTGGTGCGACTAAGTATCGTCTTCTTATAGCCCTCTGTCTATAAAGAAAACCTGTTCTCATTTCAAACTGTCAGTAATGGCACCACATGGAAGAGAAATGTCGCAAGACCTGAGAAAAACAAATATTTCTTTACTCAAGAAAGATGAAGGCTACAGGGAGATCATCAAAGCTTTACTTATCAGTCAGATACTGGAACAACAGTGATACAAAAAAATGTAACCGGTATAGACAGAGTAGGGGTCCCAGGACAGAGCTTTGATGTCTTAGGGGCAAAGTTAAAGTTTAGACTAGAAAATTCTATAATGAACAATATTTTAACCACACGGCAGTCCAATTCTTTATTACACTGGTGCGACTAAGTATCGTCTTCTTATAGCCCTCTGTCTATAAAGAAAACCTGTTCTCATTTCAAACTGTCAGTAATGGCACCACATGGAAGAGAAATGTCGCAAGACCTGAGAAAAACAAATATTTCTTTACTCAAGAAAGATGAAGGCTACAGGGAGATCATCAAAGCTTTACTTATCAGTCAGATACTGGAACAACAGTGATACAAAAAAATGTAACCGGTATAGACAGAGTAGGGGTCCCAGGACAGAGCTTTGATGTCTTAGGGGCAAAGTTAAAGTTTAGACTACAAAATTCTATAATGAACAATATTTTAACCACACGGCAGTCCAATTCTTTATTACACTGGTGCGACTAAGTATCGTCTTCTTATAGCCCTCTGTCTATAAAGAAAACCTCTTCTAATTTCAAGCTATCAGTAATGGCACCACATGGAAGAGAAATGTTGCAAGATCTGAAAAAAACAAATATTTCTTTACTCAAGAAAGATGAAGGCTACAGGAAGATCGGCAAAGCTTTACTTATCAGTCAGATACTGAAACAACAGTAATACAAAAAATGTAATCGGTATAGACAGAGTAGGGGTCCCAGGACAGAGCCTTGAGGGACACTAGCAGAGAAAGGGTGGGATGAGGAGGTAATATAGACATGGTCGATGCTAAATGTGCGGTGGGAGAGGTTTAGGAGATCCAGGAAAGGGAAAGGTCCTTGACGCCAAGGAAAGTGAGGATTTGTAGTAGGAGGGACTGGTGGAAGGTAGCGGACAGGTCTAGAAGGAGAGGAAGAGTAAAGAGAATTGTCTGTTGGCTTTGGCAGTGAGTCGTTAGTAATTTTGGTCAGGGTAATTTCGGTGGAGTGGTGGAGACGGAAACCGGACTATAGGTCATCAAAGAGTGAGTTAGATGAGAGATGGGAGAAAAGTTCAGCGTGAACGTGCTGTATAAGGAGGTTGTAGGCGAACGGGAGCAGCGATATGGGGCGATAGCTGAATTTCTGAAGAAGAACAGGGTGACAGTGATTCGGTGGCCGAGTGTCTCCTGATCTGACTCCAACTGAACAGCGATGAGGAGTTCTGAGAAGACAAGTGGTCGCCGCTCTCCATCCGGCACCCAGACACTCACAGAGCTCAATCTTGAAGAATGAAATAAGATCGATCTTACAATATGTCGCCAACTTGCTCATTCCAGACCAAGAAGATTTGGTGCCGTCCTTACACATCATGAGGGACTTACATAATACTAGATATAGTTTTTGTTGTGGGGTGTACTCCTTTTTGCATTGACTACTTTGCGTAAAACTGAAGATTTTGTATTGAAGGTTGTATTATTAACCTTACAGTCATTGTTCTATGAAACTTGTCAAAATCTTGGAAATTGTTCTTGTATTTAGTTGGATATTGATTATAAGCTTATTTTCCAAAAGGGGTGTACTTATTTATGCTGAGCATTATTAAATATATACATGCAAGCCGATCCTGATCTGCACTGTGCCCATCAGACAGATAATGGAGGGACGGGTCCAGCCCTGAAATGCACGGTGTTCCTCAATTTCAAGGTTATCTGAAATGTGTTGTGAATCAGCTTCATGGGATGAAGAGGATCATACTAATCCCAAAACTCATTCTGGGCATCAGCTGAGGCCAATTCTGAGTTATTCTGTTAATCAGCGTCTTCTTATGGAGAGTTTAGACCTAAAATGCGTTGTGTGATGAAAGGACGACGGTAATCTAGAAACACGTTGTTTAAATCAGACAAAGGGATAAACTAATGATTGATGCAGTCGGTGCACGAGGCCGGTCTCCAAATGCGTTAGTCATCAGTATCATCTAAAGAATTCGCGAGGTCAGTCCCGAAAAGTGCTGTGTACAACTGTGATGTCTAACAAAGGCATCAATGTTGCTCTTGAAACACATATGTATTTGACTTATTTGTTGAAAGAACAAGTCCAATCCACAAAAGCCAGTTCTGAAATGCATAGTGTGAATTGACGCCATCCCATCCCATGAAGATACTGGACAGGGTCTACAACGTGAAGTCGATATATCATGAGGGGCATTTTTAAGGTCCACTTAGTATCTGATTTGCCACTTGTCACCATGTTAACAAAAAAAAAATGCAAAAAATTAAATATCCCCCAAATCGTTTGCTTCAGCATCCTATGATAAAATAATCCAGAAACGCGTTGTCTTCACCTGCGATTAAGAAATGCGCCTGATCCTCATGTGTGTTATGTGCTTCATCATCATTTGGAGAATTGACGAGGTCCATTATCATATAATAAAGGGATGAGGCCGATCATGAAATGCGTTGTGTACGTCATCTAATAAGGAAGATCCCAGGAAGTTCCCAGTACATCCACATCATTTAGAAAAGACAAAGTCCATTCTGAGATCTGTCGTGTGCATTACTTTCCTACAATGAAGGCGTGAGACATTCAGATTGTGAAATGCGTGGGCATCAATATATATTGAAGATCAGCGCACAATTCCGCAATGCATGGTCTAATGAGAAGACTGGGCGTTGTGGGCATTAATATATGATCAAAAGATAACGACAATGAAGAAACGTGCTGGGAATTGACTTCATTTGATCCGCAGATGCGTCTGACCCTGAACGGCACGAAACAGATCTTCAAATGCGTTGAATCATCAGCGTTGTCATCTCAGCAGGGGATGTGGCTGACCGTCACCGCCAGAGCCCGATCTTCACATGCGTTGTGTGCATCAGCACAAACTGGAGAATTGATGAGATCCGTCAGCAACATCTAATAAAGCTAAGATAAAGCAGCTGCGCTCTGAACGCTGTAGTATGCAGACCCTGAATATATGGAATCGGAGCGGCATTAATGCTGCAGAAAAGACATTAAAAATGAAGGGACTTGGCGCACAAATTGGCCAATTCATGAGAACCTAACAGCCAACATGTAATAATGGGATGGGGTCTATCATAAAACGCGTCGACCGACTCATTCGTCATCATCCGTGCTGCTTAGTGGACGTCGCCCCGCAGCTCAGGACTGGACAGTGGGAATATTTATCTTGTAAAACTGACTGCGTCTGGACCTTACCAAGCTGCCAGGTCCTGTCCGGATTCCCAATAATAAAGGCAGGATTCCGGAGGAAGAGATTGTGTCCCCTCCCTGCTAAGGAAAGGGAGAGGGGGTGATCGCAGTGACAGACCACCGGTCCCGATCACACAGGGGGGGGCTTGGTCGGAGTGCTGCCAGCACTGACTGTTTACACAGGACAATAACACAGGGGTGTGACGTCCTGGCGAGTGTCCCCATGTCCTGACTCGGGGATTCGTACGGTCACAGATTTGTCCCTGGAGGTTTTGGGATAATGTTACCGCGCCCAGTGCACGGCCCGTTCCTGAGTCACATTCTCTGGTGGTCAGCGGGGGACTACAATCAGCCCCCACAATTCTACACTGTTTGCAGTGACATGTCCTCGATGTGAAACGTTTAGCCACTTTCTAATATACGCCATTTTTTGGTTTTGCGCCAGTTTACAGATCTCTGCTTTCTATCAGGGAATGAGAACTTTCAAGTCCAGAAGTTAAAAATACGTCGGTGTCTGAAACCAAAGACTTTACTACAATTTACCTCAGTCTGAACAATCCTTTATGACAGAAGAAGTGACCCATCCCAGCCGGGGCTCTCCAGCCTCCTCATTGCCCAGTGACCCATCCCATTCCTCCAACCTCTATGACCTCCATTCTTCCAGCCTCCATGCCCTCCATTCCTCCAGCCTCTATGACCTTCATTCCTCGAGCTTCTTTGGCCTCCATTCCTCTAGCTGCCATACAGCCTCTATGGCCTCCATTCCTCCAGCTTCTATGACCTCCATTCCTCCAGCTTCTATGGTCTCCATTCCTCCAGCTTATATGGCCTCCATTCCTCCAACTTCTATGACCTCCATTCCTCCAGCCTCTATGGCCTCCATTCCTCTAGCTGCCATCCAGCCTCTATGGCCTCCATTCCTCCAGCTTCTATGACCTCCATTCCTCCAGCCTCTATGGCCTCCATTCCTCTAGCTTCTATGGCCTCCATTCCTCCAGCTTCTATTGCCTCCATTCCTCCAGCTTCTATTGCCTCCATTCCTCCAGCTTCTATGGCCTCCATTCCTCCAGCTTCTATAGCCTCCATTTTTCTAGCTGCCATCCAGCCTCTATGGCCTCCATTCCTCCAGCCTCTATGGCCTCCATTCCTCCAGCTTCTATGGCCTCCATTCCTCCAGCTTCTATGGCCTCCATTCCTCCAGCTTCTATGGCCTCCATTCCTCCAGCCTCTATGGCCTCCATTCCTCCAGCCTCTATGGCCTCCATTCCTCCCGCTTCTATGGCCTCCATTCCTCCCGCTTCTATGGTCCCCAGCTTCTATGGCCTCCATTCCTCCAGCTTCTATGGCCTCCATTCCTCCAGCTTCTATGGCCTCCATTCCTCCAGCCTCTATGGCCTCCATTCCTCCAGCTTCTATGGCTTCCATTCCTCCAGCTTCTATAGCCTCCATTTTTCTAGCTGCCATCCAGCCTCTATGGCCTCCATTCCTCCAGCCTCTATGGCCTCCATTCCTCCAGCTTCTATGGCCTCCATTCCTCCAGCTTCTATGGCCTCCATTCCTCCAGCTTCTATGGCCTCCATTCCTCCAGCCTCTATGGCCTTCATTCCTCCAGCCTCTATGGCCTCCATTCCTCCCGCTTCTATGGCCTCCATTCCTCCCGCTTCTATGGTCCCCAGCTTCTATGGCCTCCATTCCTCCAGCCTCTATGGCCTCCAGCTTTTATGGCCTCCATTCCTCCAGCTTCTATGGTCTCCAACTTCTATGGCCTCCATTCCTCCAGCGTCTATGGCCTCCATTCCTCCAGCTTCTATGGTCTCCATTCCTCCAGCTTCGATGGCCTCCATTCCTCCAGCCTCTATGGCCTCCATTCCTCCAGCTTCTATGGCCTCCATGCCTCTAGCTACCATCCAGGCTCTGTTGCCTCCATTCCTGCACATATTATCCAGCATAAACATAGACAATTCCTAGCAGCTGGACAGATTGCCGCAAGAAACCAGAAAAGATTCTCGCTAAAATCAGTAGTAAACTTTATTACGTGATGATCCACAAAAAAGTACAAAAACAGGGTGGGAACAACAACGTCCAGAGGTGGAGGTGAAGAAGGAGAAGCTGAGGTGCTGCAGGTGGATGATATCTGCTGTGAGAAATGGAATTGTTTATAATGAGATGCCGGTCGGCTCAGTGAGCAAAGGAAAACACCAAGGTTACTTACCGGTAGCCGGTTTTTCTGGAACCCATGACGGCACACCTGAGACAGAGGGGATCCGCCCAGTCAGGACAGGAAACCCTACTGAAAATAAAAGGGCGGTACCTCTCTGTCGCTTCAGTTGGTTTTCAGAGCATGAGAGGCCCCCCTGGTTAGTATACATGGCAATCCATCACCACATCATATTAACTAAAAAAGCACCCAAAGCAATAGTGCACACCGAAAGGGTGATAAAGGGGGGGGAATATACGGGTGCCATCATGGGTTCCGGAAAAAAACTGCTACCGGTAAGTAACCTTGGTGTTTTCCCTTCCCCCATGACGGCACACCTGAGAGACTTTTGTAGAATGAAACCTTAGGGAGGGACCACCGCTTGTAGTACCCTTCTACCAAAGGTTAGGGCAGCAGAGGAAGAAAGATCTAGCCGGTAGTGCTTGAAAAAAAGTTAAGGCTGAGGACCAGGTAGCGGACTTGCAAATTTGATCAATTGATACCTCAGCCTTTTCTGCCCAGGAGATAGCCACGGCTCTGGTGGAGTGAGCCTTGATGCCTTCAGGAACCGGAGTGCAACCCGCAGAGTAGGATAAACTAATGGCCTCCCTGATCCATCTAGCAATAGTACTTTTAGCTACCCCACACCCTCTTTGGCTACCCTGAAAGGCTACGAATAGGGTTTGATCTTTCCTCCACTGACTAGTCATAGATATGTATTGTAACATAGATCTTCTTACATCTAATTGAGGAACTTTTGTTCCCCTGGATTTCTAGGATTACTACAGAATGATGGTAAAGTAATCTCTTGACTCCTACGGAACTTTTGAACCACCTTGGGGAAATACGCCGGTCTGGTCTTAGAATGATCCTGTCATCAAAAACCTGAGTATAAGGAGGGCATATTGACAGGGCCTGTAAATCACTTACTCTACGTGCCGATGTTAAGGCTACTATTAGGCTTATATAAGGCTTATTATTATTATTATATTATTATTACTAGTAGAACTGTTTTAAGGGTAAGTAACTTAGGTGATAACTCCTGTAAGGGCTCAAAAGGGTCTTTAGTTAGGGCTTCTAAGACTACATTTAGATCCCAAGGAGGGATTTTTGGGATAACGACCGGTCGAGATCTACTACAAGATTTTATGAATCGCGAAACCCATCTATTTGAGGCAAGATTACAGTTATATAGGGCCCCCAAGGCTGAAACCTGAACTTTAAGGGTGCTGGTTGCTAACCCAAGATGTAATCCTGCTTGCAGAAATTCTAGGATTGGAGCCACCTCCCCCAATGGTTCACCCAGGAAGTTAAGACATTTTTTCCATGTCCTACCATAGATCCTAGAGGTTATGGGTTTTCTGCTTTTCAATAGGGTGGAGATTAAACCTGGTCAGAATCCTTGGCGACTTAGTAACGCCCTCTCAAATTCCAGGCTGCCAGATGGAAGCCCTTCACCTGAGAGTGGGTCACTGGTCCCTGGGTTAGCACGTCCGGAACCTCTGGCAGAATCCATGGGTCTGTTACCGACATCTGCTTCAGAAGGGAGAACCATGGTCTCCTTGGCCAGAATGGAGCAATGAGGATAATTTTCGCTTGATCCTCTCTGATCTTCCAGATCACAGCTGGAATCATTACTATCAGGGTAAATGCGTAGGCCAGAGAGAACTTCCAGGGTATCAGTAGGGTATCTACTGCAAAAGGATGTTCTCTTGGATTTAAGGAGCAGAACTTTTTGACTTTTTTGTTGTGTGAGTTGGCAAACAAGTCTATTTCTGGTGTGCCCCAGGCTTGGACTATTTGTTGGAATATCTAGGGGTTTAGGGACCATTCCACCTGTCTTAAGCCTCTGCGACTCAGGAAGTCTGCTTGTGTGTTTTCTATGCCCCTGATGTGTAGTGCCGTCAGGGATGACAGGTGTTTTTCTGCCAACTGAAAGAGATTTGATGCTTCCATGAGGCCTTGGAATCTCGTCCCCCCCTGATGATTGATATACGCCACCATTGCTCGATTGTCCGTCAGGATTCGAGTATGGCGACCCCGGAGCAAAGGGAGAAAATGTATTAGGGCTTTTTCCACTGCCCATAGCTCTTTTTCGTTTGACCCATAGTTTCTTTCTAGTAAGGATCAGGTTCCTCGTACTGAGTGAGACCTCAGGTGAGCCTCCCAACCTGTACCGCTTGCGTCGGTCGTGATGATTTCTTTGACCGGATTTTGCCACTGGACACCCATTGTCAGGTGGTCTTCCACCGTCCACCAAACTAGGGAATCCCTTACGCCCAGGGAGAGACATAGATTTCCTTCTAAATGCCCTATTAACAGTCTTTGAGCTGAGAGAACTTCCCACTGTAGTTGTCTTAAGTGGAATTGTGCCCATCCTACTGCCGGAATACACGATGTTAACGAGCCTAGTAGAGACATCACCTTTCTTAGAGTCATTGCTGGTTGATGTATTGCTGTACTGGCCAGGTTTATTATCTTGGCTACTTTGTTTTCTGAAAGGAGGCACAGCTGACGCTCGGAGTCCAGCATTAACCCCAGGAAGGACTGTAGTTTTACTGGTAGTAATCTTGACTTGGAGATATTTATTATCCAACCCAGCTCCATTAGAGTTGATGTTATCACTGATACTTGATGAGTGCAGTGGGACTCTGACCTCCCTATTACAAGGAAATCGTCCAGATATGGGACAATTACTACATCCCGGGACCGGAGGTATGACATTACTTCCACCATTACTTTGGTGAAAACCCTGGGTGCTGTAGCCAGGCCGAATGGAACGGCTGTATATTGGTAATGCTTTACCTGATTCTGAATATAGAGAGCTACTCTCAAGTATTTCCGATATTCCTGATGTATTGGTATATGGTAGTATGCATCTTTTAAGTCTACTACTGCCATGAAGCAGTGTTGGAAGAGAAGTTTTATGGTCGTGTTGATAGACTCCATCTTGAAGGAGTAGTTCTCTATCGATTGGTTGAGCTTCCTTAGATTTATTATAGTTCTCCAAGAGCCATCCGGTTTTTGCATCAAAAAGAGGGGGGAGTAAAATCCGCCTCTTTCTTCCCGAGTCAGGACTTCCTGAAGAACCTTTTTGTGAATGAGTCCCAAGACGTAGGTTTCCAGAGCAGATTGCTCCTGCTGGGACCTCCTTCGGGGAGTTATTATAAAGTTTTGTCTTGATGGACGGGTGAATTTTATTTTTAGGCCGTCTTTGATAATATTCACGACCCAGGTACTGGGGGAGATATTTATCCAGGCCGGAAAGAAGAGGGATAGTCTTCCTCCCACTTCTGGCGTAATGTCATTGGGGGGATTTTTTTGCCGATGTAGAGGGCCCTTTAAACATGTAGCCCGATTCTCTCTTATCCTTAAAGTCCCAATTTTTCCTCTCCCCTGGGGGGCAACCTCTGTTATATCTTCTCCTCCGAAAAAAAAGTTTTTGGGGAATCTTTAGGGATATTGGGAAAAACTCTTTTTATCTCCTGCATGTTCCAGGATCTCTTCTAGTTTTTTCCCAAAAAGTAGTTGGCCGTCACATGGAATGGAGCACAGCTTATGTTTAGATGGCAAATCCCCTGGACAACCCTTGAGCCAAAGGGCTCTTCTTGCCGCCGCATTGGACAAGCTCGCTGCTCTGGCTGTTAGTCTTGCGGAATCTGCGGAAGAGTCTGCCAAGAAAGCTACTGCTCCTTGCACTAAAGATATATTTGCAAGGATGTCGCCTCTGGGTACTTTGTCCCTTAGCTGATCCTCTATCTGCAACACCCGAGTCTTCTAATGGAAGGGACGATCATTTTAAACATTTGGCTACTGCCCCATCAATTTTAGGGATCTTCTCCCAGGATTCAGAGTCTTTTTCCTCAAAAGGATATCTCCTTTTGGATGAAGAGGGCAAAGCACCCATTTTTTCAGGTTTTTTCCACTCTCTCAATTAATGCCTTGATTTTCGCATTGACCGGAAACGTACGTTTCCTTTTCTCTTCTAAGCCACCAAACATGACATCTTCTAGTGACCTAGGTGTCTTCTCCTCTTTAAGACCCATTGCAGATCTAACTGCTTTAACTAATTTGTCTACGTCCTCTGTTGGAAAGCATGGATGACCTCCTGAATCACTGTCCGAGGAGGAATCTGAAGACTGGACAGAGGCCGAGGAGGTAGAGGGAGATCGGGACGATTTATGACTCTCCTGTCTCTGAGAGGCATCTGACTCTGTAGACGCCCTACGGCTTTTCCTTCTCGGTTTATTAAGGGCCATTTTCAAGGAGTCTTTTATTTCTGCCTTTATTATGGCTTTAAGGTTAGTGGCGAAATTAGGGGGTCTCTTCTTGTATGGTTTTGTTAATGCAGTCAGCACAGATTCTTCTGCCACTGAACTGCAAGCGGGTCTTTACAAAGGACACACTCTCGGTTCTTTGCTTTACCGCTAGATTTCCTGGACCCCTAATGATCAAACAGAAAAAAATGGACCCTGTTACCATAAGGGTGACATTCACGTAGATCACTCACCACCGCCGGCAATCAATGGTACCAGTTTTGGAGGCTGGACAGATGCACGTGAAGCGTCCCTCCTGGACGCCGACGAATCTTGCCGGACAGGACGACTGCCACTCCTACCACTTGAGCGGCTGCTCCTGGTACGCTGGTGGCTCGGCAAGGCATCTGGCGAGAGCTCCTGCTGCTGTGATGGCGGCTGCTGCTGCTCTTGCTGCCCCACTTCCATAATGAAGTTTCTGGGCATGAGTGCATCGTCTGTGGTTATCACCCCTTTTATGGGGGATCCACTGCACTCCCCGCCTCCTCCGGTGCCCAATAGTGGCCCCTCCCCTGCTCTGCCACGCCGCCGGAGTCTTTATCCACCGGCCGGCGTTTTTCTTCATGGGCGCCGCCATCTTGGATCCGATGCCCGCCCCCGACGTCACACGGGCACACCCATTCCCAGCGTGCCTTGCACGTGATGTCAGGCGGGCAACCCGGAAGCGGCCGCCGCATGGCAGAGAGAGGAGGGCTGCGTGGCAGCCACGGAAGGACCCGGCCATCCGACCATGCTGCACAGACGCCAGCTCAGACGCAGAGCCCCGGAGGACCCGCGGACGGCGCATCCAGACCCCGAGCGCCGACACACAGGCGCTGCCTGTTCTTCCATGCCTGGACGGAAGCTGGGTAAGTGGAATCACCGCCATGTTCAGCACAAGGATCCCTGTCAGGACAGGAAACCCAACTGAAGCGACAGAGAGGTACCGCCCTTTTATTTTCAGTAGGGTTTCCTGTCCTGACTGGGCGGATCCCCTCTCAGGTGTGCCGTCATGGGGGAAGGGAAAATATTTGTTGTAGCAAAAGTAAATAAAAGTAACAAATATTCTGAATAAAGTGCTCAGTGCCTAAATTATAAGGCGACTGTAACCAGCGTAGCCTCCTATGTGCATTCACAGAAAAATGTATAGAAACCCTAATAAGTGGAAGTTGGATGCAACAAACCTACGAAAATGCCAAATATCATAGTTACATATGTAACAGCTACCGGAAAAGTATAAATATTAACAAAGCGTTTCCCATTAGTACATCACCTTGTACGCCGTTTCACTTACGCTTACTTGCCATCAGGTCCTCCAGCCTCTATGACCTTTGTACCTGCACACGCCATCCTGACTCTCTCTATGGCCTCCATTCCTGCACATGCCATCCCGCCTCTTTGGCCTCCATTCCTGCACATGCCATCCCGCCTCTACGGCCTCCATTCCTGCACACGTCATCCCGCCTCTATGGCCTGCATTCCTGCGCACACCATCCCACCTCTATGGCCTCCATTCCTGCACACGCCATCCCGCCTCTATTGCCTCCATTCCTGCACACGCCATCGCCTCTATTGCCTCCATTCCTGCACACGCCATCGCCTCTATTGCCTCCATTCCTGCACACGCCATCGCCTCTATTGCCTCCATTCCTGCACACGCCATCTCCTCTATGGCCTCCATTTCTGCACATTCTATCCCGCCTCTATGGCCTCCATTCCTGCACACGCCATACCGCCTCTATGGCCTCCATTTCTGCACATACCATCCAGCCTCTTTGTCGTCTGTTCCTGCACATGCCATCACCTCTATGGCCTTTGTTTCTGCACACGCCATCCCGCCTCTATGGCCTTTGTTCTTGCACATGCCATCCAGCCTCTATGGCCTCCGTTTCTGCACATGCCATCCAGCCTCAATGTCCTCTGTTCCTGCACATTCCATCACCTCTATGGCCTTTGTTTCTGCACATGCCATACCGCCTCTATGGCCTTTGTTCCTGCACCTGCCATCCAGCCTCTATGGCCTCCGTTTCTGCACATGCCATCCAGCCTCTATGGCCCCCATTCCTGCATATGCCATCCAGCCTCTATGGCCCCCATTCCTGCATATACCATCCAGCCTCAATGGCCTCCATTCTTGCACATGCCATCCAGCCTCTATGTCCTCTGTTCCTGCACATTCCATCACCTCTATGGCCTTGGTTTCTGCACACGTCATACCCCCTCTATGACCCCCATTCCTGCATATGCCATCCAGCCTCTATGGCCTCTGTTCCTGCGGCTGATTCCCCTTGCTGTATCCGTGCTACATTCCATCTGTTCACCCGTATCAAGGGTTCGGGATCCAGCAGATGAGACGTAAGAGATGTGTTTGTCCTCCGGACTGATACAGGGAATCCTGGCAGGTAAAATGTAGGAAACTATCTGGACAGGATGGAGGTTTGTGCTGCTGAAGTTTCCGCCGCTCACAGAGCATTGTCCGGACTGGACCCCTCTGATGTGACCTATATTTGGTTTGTGCAGAATTTCCGATGTCACCAGTCGCTGAGGTCTAGAGCATCGCAGCACAGGACACCGTTTATTGGAATTATATACATTGGAGTCAGACACGATATTTCATGCAAGCAGCGTAAAAATAATATACTTTCCGGGAAAACCTGCCGTCCCCGAGTATAGCCATGACCTGTGTGACTGCGGTGATGAGTGATTGTGGCGGCGCTGCTTCCGATCATCTTCCTATTGTCCTGCTTCCTCCAAAAGAGGACTACAGTCCTTATTAGTCATACATGGAGACAGTCAGCATGCAGGTGCAAATATGAGATCTGATTGAAGCTTTACATTTCCTTCCCAGTACTATGTGGCTCGGTATGGCAGTATTGTTTAGGTGCTATAAAGCACTATGTGACCGCTGTATGTCAGCATTGTATTTTCAGACTAGGTCCTCACACGACGGCTCTTATTTTGGCAGAGTATAGTAGGATTACATGAGCACTGTATGACCAAAATATAGTATCACCTATGGCCGGTGTATGTGAGCACTGCATGGAAATTCTCACGGTGACCTACGGTGAACTCAGAAACTTTTTTCTCACTGTGCTCAGGGCACCGCAGTTCAGGGGCCCGGCTGGTAACGCAGCCTCACTGACTGCCGGTAACCCCGATGATATCACCGCCGGTCACTGACGCTGCGCTTGCAGCAGCTCATTCCTCAGTGGTTCTCAGACTGGACGGTCGCATCTTGGCAACGTCCAGGTTGAAAATGGTTTATCCCTCAGTCATGGATTACGGTGTGGGAACGAACGACGGAGAGGTAAGGGATATTGTTGTTTTTTTACAGGAGACAAGGGCTTCAATGGGATGGGCGTTAGGTGTGTATAACTGTGTATATTATTTTTTAAAAGAAAAATGAAAATGTGTGTTTTGTTTTATTTCTAATAAAGGACTTTATTCTGGGAAGATCCGGGCAAAGCAACAGAATTGGCAGCTGCGGGGTGCAATTTTAACCCCTTAACCTTCCTCTAGTGTTAGCTTTCTGTTACTCTTTCTTATGTTAACGGGTCGGTTTTGACCCGTGTCTTAAATCACCCCTAGGATACCCTAAAAAAAGTTATTTATGATCCAATTTGTTTCTTACCTCTTAGTTACCTTGTTAGGGTTTCTGATCCATGGAAGGATTGATTTTAATATTTTTGTTGTGGCCCCCTGGGCCTTTCATTTGAGAGCATACCCTTAATTTTCAATATAAAAATATTGTCAAATGAACCTCAAGAGAATAATATAAACTATACTCTGCAAAGTACCAACTCTAAGCTGATTTGGCCATGTATGCCTGGACATGTCCCTAACTCAAGTTGTTGGAGGTAGATCTGGCTGTGGGCTGTTGGTTTATATTGTGTTTACGAGTTCAGTTTTGGGACTTATTATTGTTTTTTTTACTCTTATATTAGACCTGGGTCGAAATTGACCCCAACACAAATATTATAATTTTAATAAGAGCATTTTACAATTTAGTAAAATAGTTTTATTTTATTGTATTTTGTTTAAAAATAAGTTCCTGAAAAAGTCAAAAAGTCTTGATGCAATAAACAAATGTATGTAGAATTTGTATGCATTTAAAACCTAAAACGGGTCAGTCGTGACCCTAACACTAGAGGGAGGTTAAGCCCTGACTGTGGTTTGCACGTTAATGACCGGGCCAATTTTTACAATTCTGACCACTGTCCCTTTATGAGATTATAACTCTGGAACGCTTCGACGGATCCCGGTGATTCTGACATTGTTTTCTCGTGACATATTGTACTTCATGATAGTGGTAACATTTATTTGATATTACCTGCGTTTATTTGTGGGAAAAAAAAAGGAAATTTGGTGAAAATTTCGCAATTTTCCATCTTTTAAATTTTATGCCCTTAAATCACAGAGATACAGTACAGACCAAAAGTTTGGACACACCTTCTCATTTAAAGATTTTTCTGTATTTTCAGGACTATGAAAATTATAAATTCACCCTGAAGGCATCAAAACTATGAATTAACACGTGGAATTATATACTTAACAAACAAGTGTGAAACAACTGAAATTATGTTTTATATTCTAGGTTCTTCAAAGTAGCCACCTTTGCTTTGATGACTGCTTTGCACACTCTTGGCATTCTCTTGATGAGCTTCAAGAGGTAGTCAAGAGGTGCATGGCAGAGCTCAGAAGGGAAGGAGCACCGTTTGACTTTTCAATGCAAAATTGGCTGGAATTAAGATGGGACACCGTGTTGCATTTGGAGAGCCCTTAATGTGCCTAAACATTGAAATCCCCACTAGTGACACCATTTTGGAAAGTAGACCCCCCTAAGGAACTTATCTAGATGTGTTGTGAGAACTTTGAACCCCCAAGTGTTTCACTACAGTTTATGACGCAGAGCCGTGAAAATAAAAAAAAAAATTTTTTCCACAAAAATTATTTTTTAGCCCCGAGTTTGTATTTTCCCAAGGGTAACGGGAGAAATTGGACCCCAAAAGTTGTTGTGCAATTTGTCCTGAGTACGCTGATACCCCATATGTGGGGGGGGGGAACCACTGTTTGGGCGCACGGCAGAGCTCGGAAGGGAAGGAGCGCCATTTGGAATGAGGACTTAGATGGAATGGTCTGCAGGTGTCACGATGCATTTGCAGAGCCCCTGATGCACCCAAACAGTAGAAACCCCCCACAAGTGACCCCATATTGGTAACTAGACCCCCCAAGGAACTTATCTAGATGTGTTGTGAGAACTTTGAATCCCCAAGTGTTTCACTACAGTTTATAACGCAGAGCCGTGAAAATAAAAAATCATTTTTTTCCTACAAAAATGTTTTTTTAGCCTCCCAAATTTTTATTTTCCCAAGGGTAACAAGAGAAATTGGACCCCAGAAGTCATTGCCCAATTTGTCCTGAGTACGTGGATACCCCATATGTTGGGGTAAACCCCTGTTTGGGCGCATGGCAGAGCTCGGAAGGGAAGGAGCACTGTTTTACTTTTTCAACGCAGAATTGGCTGGAATTGAGATCGGACGCCGTGTCGCGTTTGGAGAGCCCCTGATGTGCCGAAACAGTGGAAACCCCCCAATTATAACTGAAGCCCTAATCCAAACACACCCCTAACCCTAATCCCAACCGTAAATGTAATACAAACCCTAGCCCTAATGGGAAAATGGAAATAAATAAATTTTTTATTTTTCCCTAAGGGGGTGATGAAGGGGAGTTTGATTTACTTTTATAACGGGTTTTTTAGCGGATTTTTATGATTGGCAGCCGTCACACACTAGATGCTTTTTATTGCAAAAAATATTTTTTTGCGTTATCACATTTTGAGAGCTATAATTTTTCCATATTTTGGTCCACAGAGTCATGTGAGGTCTTGTTTTTTTGCGGGACAAGTTGACGTTTTTATTGGTAACATTTTCGGGCACGTGACTTTTTTGATCGCTTTTTATTCCGATTTTTGTGAGGCAGAATGACCAAAAACCAGCTATTCATGAACTTCTTTTGGGGGGGGGTTTATACCGTTCCACGTTTGGTAAAATGGATAAAGCCGTTTTATTCTTCTGGTCAGAACGATTACAGCGATACCTAATTTACATCTTTTTTTATGTTTTGGCGCTTAAAAACTTTTATAGAAAAAATAATTATTTTTATTTTTTCGATGATGATGCTGTATGGCGGCTCGTTTTTTGCGGAACAAGATGACGTTTTCAGCGGTACCATGGTTATTTATATCCGTCTTTTTGATCGCGTGTTATTCCACTTTTTGTTCGGCGGTATGAAGATAAAGCGTTGTTTTGTTGCCTCATTATTTTATTTTTTTTACGGTGTTCACTGAAGGGGTTAACTAGTGGGACAGTTTTATAGGTCGGGTCGCTATGGACGCGGCGATACTACATATGTGTGCTTTCATTGTTTTTTTTATTTAGATAAAGAAATTTATTTATGGGAATAATATATACATATATATATATATATATATATATATATTTTCTGTATTTAGGAATTTTTAGTTTTTAGTTTTTTATTTTTTTTACACAACTAAATTTTTTTTTTTTTACTTTATAACATTGTCCCGGGAGGGGGGGGGGGGGGGAGGGCGTTATCATGTTATAAGGTCAGATCGCTGATCTGACACTTTGCAGAGCACTGTGAGCTCTGAGCAGGCGCTTGGTAAGCCACCTCCCTGCAGGACCCGGATGTAGCCCCGCGGCCATTTTGGATCTGGGGCCTGCAGGGAGAAGAAGGTAGGAGACCCAGGGATCTCAGGGAAGCACGTAGGGACCCCCCTCCCTGCACGATGCTTCCCTATACCGCCGGAACACTGCGATCATGTTTGATCGCAGTGTGTCGGGGTTAATGTGCCGGGGGCGGTCCGTGACCGCTCCTGGCACATAGTGCCAGATGTCAGCTGCGATAGTCAGCCAACACCCGACCGCGTTCCCCCCGAGAGTGCGGCCGATCGCTATGACGTACTATCCTTTCCCTGGTTATTAAGTCCCAGATCACCTTGACGGGATAGTACGACAAATGGGATTAAGCAGGTGGGGGCCCAATATCCATGGCCCCTTGCCAGCCTGAGAATACCAGCCCCCAGTTGTCTGCTTAGGCAAGGCTGGTTGTCAAAAATGGGGGGGGACTCCACGCCGTATTTTTTTAAATTATTTATTTACTTAACCCATTACTTGCCAAATTAGACATTTTAATTTTACCGATTTTTCAGAAAAGGGCGTCCCAATATTCAATTAAAAATTACAATGACATGATTTCCTATTTTGAAAACATTCATTTTACAAACACAACACAAAACTTTGGACCTAATTATAAAAATTATAAAATCTTAGTTACTAGTAGCAAAATATTAGGCATCCCAAAAAAAGGACATTGGTAGATAATGGGTTAATTGAAAAAAACAGCGTGAGGACCCCTCTATTCTTGATATCCAGGCATGCTAACACTGACAAGTGAGGGTTGCACCCCCCAACGTGAGTTTTGCCTAACTGGTTATCAAAAATAAAGGGGAACCCATGTCAGTTTTTTTTTATTTATTTATAGCGCAGGCGGTGGTTAACCCCTTCATGACCCAGCCTATTTTGACCTTAAAGACCTTGCCGTTTTTTGCAATTCTGACCAGTGTCCCTTTATGAGGTAATAACTCAGGAACGCTTCAACGGATCCTAGCGGTTCTGAGATTGTTTTTTCGTGACATATTGGGCTTCATGTTAGTGGTAAATTTAGGTCAACAATTTTTGCGTTTATTTGTGAAAAAAATGGAAATTTGGCGAAAATTTTGAAAACTTCGCAATTTTCTAATTTTTATTCTGTTAAACGAGAGAGTTATGTGACACAAAATAGTTAATAAATAACATTTCCCACATGTATACTTTACATCAGCACAATTTTGGAAACAAAATTTTTTTTTGTTAGGAAGTTATAAGGGTTAAAATTTGACCAGCGATTTGTCATTTTTACAACGAAATTTACAAAACCATTTTTTTAGGGACCACCTCACATTTGAAGTCAGTTTGAGGGGTCTATATGGCTGAAAATACCCAAAAGTGACACCATTCTAAAAACTGCACCCCTCAAGGTACTCAAAACCACATTCAAGAAGTTTATTAACCCTTCAAGTGCTTCACAGCAGCAGAAGCAACATGGAAGGAAAAAATGAACATTTAACTTTTTAGTCACAAAAATTATCTTTTAGCAACAATTTTTTTATTTTCCCAATGGTAAAAGGAGAAACTGAACCACGAAAGTTGTTGTCCAATTTGTCCTGAGTACGCTGATACCTCATATGTGGGGGTAAACCACTGTTTTGGCGCACGGCAGGGCTTGGAAGGGAAGGAGCGCCATTTGACTTTTTGAATCAAAAATTGGCTCCACTCTTTAGCGGACACCATGTCACGTTTGGAGAGCAACCGTGTGCCTAAAAATTGGAGCTCCCCCACAAGTGACCCCATTTTGGAAACTAGACGCCCCAAGGAACTTATCTAGATGCATAGTGAGCACTTTGAAGCCCCAGGTGCTTCACAAATTGATCCATAAAAATGAAAAAGTACTTTTTTTTCACAAAAAAATTCTTTTAGCCTCAATTTTTTTCATTTTCACATGGGCAACAGGATAAAATGGATCCTAAAATGTGTTGGGCAATTTCTCCTGAGTACACCAATACCTCACATGTGGGGGTAAACCACTGTTTGGGCACATGGTAAGGCTCGGAAGGGAAGGAGCGCCATTTGACTTTTTGAATGAAAAATTATTTCCATCGTTAGCGGACACCATGTCGCGTTTGGATAGCTCCTGTGTGCCTAAACATTGGCGCTCCCCCACAAGTGACCCCATTTTGGAAACTAGACCCCCCAAGGAACTTATTTAGATGCCTAGTGAGCACTTTAAACCCTCAGGTGCTTCACAAATTGATCTGTAAAAATGAAAAAGTACTTTTTTTTCACAAAAAAATTCTTTTCGCCTCAATTTTTTCATTTTCACATGGGCAGTAGGATAAAATGGATCATAAAATTTGTTGGGCAATTTCTCCCGAGTACGCCGATACCTCATATGTGGGGGTAAACCACTGTTTGGGCACTCGGCAGGGCTCGGAAGGGAAGGCGCGCCATTTGACTTTTTGAATGGAAAATTAGCTCCAATTGTTAGCGGACACCATGTCGCGTTTGGAGAGCCCCTGTGTGCCTAAACATTGGAGCTCCCCCACAAGTGACCCCATTTTGGAAACTAGACCCCCCAAGGAACTTATCTAGATGCATATTGAGCACTTTAAACCCCCAGGTGCTTCACAGAAGTTTATAACGCAGAGCCATGAAAATAAAAAATAATTTTTCTTTCCTCAAAAATGATTTTTTAGCCTGGAATTTCCTATTTTGCCAAGGATAATAGGAGAAATTGGACCCCAAATATTGTTGTCCAGTTTGTCCTGAGTACGCTGATACCCCATATGTGGGGGTAAACCACTGTTTGGGCGCATGGCAGGGCTCGGAAGGGATGGCACGCCATTTGGCTTTTTAAATGGAAAATTAGCTCCAATCATTAGCGGACACCATGTCACGTTTGGAGAGCCCCTGTGTGCCTGCCTAAACATTAGAGATCCCCCAGAAATGACCCCATTTTGGAAACTAGACCCCCAAAGGAACTAATCTAGATGTGTGGTGAGGACTTTGAACCCCCAAGTGCTTCACAGAAGTTTAAAACGCAGAGCCATGAAAATAAAATGAAAAAATTCTTTTCTCAAAAATGATCTTTTAGCCTGCAAGTTTTTATTTTCCCAAGGGTAACAGGAGAAATTTGACCCCAAAAGTTGTTGTCCAGTTTCTCCTGAGTACGCTGATACCCCATATGTGGGGGTAAATCACTGTTTGGGCACATGCCGGGGCTCGGAAGTGAAGTAGTGACGTTTTGAAATGCAGACTTTGATGGAATGCTCTGTGGGCGTCACGTTGCGTTTGCAGAGCCCCTGATGTGGCTTAACAGTAGAAACCCCCCACAAGTGACCCCATTTTGGAAACTAGACCCCGAAAGGAACTTATCTAGATGTGTGGTGAGCACTTTGAACCCCCAAGTGCTTCATAGAAGTTTATAATGCAGAGCCGTGAAAATAATAAATACGTTTTCTTTCCTCAAAAATAATTATTTAGCCCAGAATTTTTTAATTTTCCCAAGGGTAACAGGAGAAATTTGACCCCAATATTTGTTGTCCAGTTTCTCCGGAGTACGGTGATACCCCATATGTGGGGGTAAACCACTGTTTGGGCACACGTTGGGGCTCGGAAGTGAAGTAGTGACGTTTTGAAATGCAGACTTTGATGAAATGCTCTGCGGGCGTCACGTTGCGTTTGCAGAGCCCCTGATGTGCCTAAACAGTAGAAACCCCCCACAAGTGACCCCATTTTGGAAACTAGACCCCCCAAGGAACTTATCTAGATATGTGGTGAGCACTTTGAACCCCCAAGTGCTTCACAGACGTTTACAACGCAGAGCCGTGAAAATAAAAAATCATTTTTCTTTCCTCAAAAATGATGTTTTAGCAAGCATTTTTTTAGATTCACAAGGGTAACAGGAGAAATTGGACCCCAGTAATTGTTGCGCAGTTTATCCTGAGTACACTGATACCCCATATGTGGGGGTAAACCACTGTTTGGGCACACGTCAGGGCTCGGAAGTGAGGGAGCAACATTTGACTTTTTGAATACGAGATTGGCTGTAATCAATGGTGGCGCCATGTTGCGTTTGGAGACCCCTGATGTGCCTAAACAGTGGTAACCCCTCAATTCTACCTCCAACACTAACCCCAACACACCCCTAACCCTAATCCCAACTGTAGCCATAACCCTAATCACAACCCTAACCACAACCCTAATTCCAACCCTAACCCTAATGCTATGTGCCCACGTTGCGGATTCGTGTGAGTTATTTCCGCACCATTTTTGAAAAATCCGCGGGTAAAAGGCACTGCGTTTTACCTGCGGATTTTCCGCGGATTTCCAGTGTTTTTTGTGCGGATTTCACCTGCGGATTCCTATTGAGGAACAGGTGTAAAACGCCGCGGAATCCGCACAAAGAATTGACATGCTGCGGAAAATACAACGCAGCGTTTCCGCGCGGTATTTTCTGCACCATGGGCACAGCGGATTTGGTTTTTCATATGTTTACATGGTACTGTAAACCTGATGAAATACTGCTGCGAATCCGCAGCGGCCAATCCGCAGCCAAATCCGCACCGTGTGCACATAGCCTAATTCTAAAGGTATGTGCACACTGCGGAAAACGCTGCAGATCCGCAGCAGTTTCCCATGAATTTACAGTTCAATGTAGACCTATGGGAAACAAAAATCGCTGTACACATGCTGCGGAAAAACTGCACGGAAACGCAGCGGTTTACATTCCGCAGCATGTCACTTCTTTGTGCGGATTCCGCAGCGGTTTTACAACTGCTCCAATAGAAAATCGCAATTGTAAAACCGCAGTGAAATTCGCAGAAAAAAACGCGGTAAATCCGCCATAAATCCGCAGCGGTTTAGCACTGCGGATTTATCAAATCCGCAGCGGAAAAATCCGCAGAGGACCAGAATACGTGTGCACATCCCGAAACCCTAACCCTACCCCTAACCCTACCCCTAGCCCTAACCCTAGCCCTAGCCCTATTCTAACATTAGTGGAAGAAAAAAAATTTCTTTATTTTTTTATTGTCCCTACCTATGGGGGTGACAAAGGGGGGGGTCATTTATTATTTTTTTTTATTTTGATCACTGAGAGAGATTATATCTCAGTGATCAAAATGCACTTTGGAACGAATCTGCCGGCCGGCAGATTCGGCGGGCGCACTGCGCATGCGCCCGCCATTTTGGAAGATGGCGGCGCCCAGGGAGAAGACGGACGGGACCCCGGCAGGATCGGTAAGTATGATGGGGTGGGGGGGGACCACGGGGGGGGGGGGAATCGGAGCACGGGGGGGGGGAAATCGGAGCGCGGCAGGCGTGGAACGGAGCACGGGGGGCGTGGAACGGAGCACGGGGGGCTGAAACGGAGCACGGAGCACGGGGGGGTGGAACGGAGCACGGGGGGGTGGATCGGAATGCAGGGGGGGTGATTGGAGCACGGGGGGGTGATTGGAGCACGGGGGGAGCGGACAAGAGCACGGGGGGGAGCGGAGCACTGGATGGAGGGGAGCCGGAGCAGTGTACCGGCCAGATCGGGGGGCTGGGGGGCGATCGGTGGGGTGGGGTGGGGGCACATTAGTATTTCCAGCCATGGCCGATGATATTGCAGCATCGGCCATGGCTAAATTGTAATATTTCACCCGTTATAATAGGTGAAATATTACAAATCGCTCTGATTGGCAGTTTCACTTTCAACAGCCAATCAGAGCGATCGTAGCCACGAGGGGGTGAAGCCACCCCCCCCTGGGCTAAACTACCACTCCCCCTGTCCCTGCAGATCAGGTGAAATGGGAGTTAACCCTTTCACCCGATCTGCAGGGACGCGATCTTTCCATGACGCCACATAGGCGTCATGGGTCGGATTGGCACCGACTTTCATGACGCCTACGTGGCGTCATGGGTCGGGAAGGGGTTAATGAATACTCCAATCAGGCGCTCCTGCTCTCACTGATATTAGGGGCAGCAGGTGTAGGCTGATGGAGTAGTAGTCAGAACAGCTGCAGCCGTTGCTGTTTTCAGTTGATTATAAGGCTATGTGCACATGGAGCGCCCCCAGACACAGGGCCACGAGTTCTCGGTACCGGGCCTCTCTGGTTCGATTCTGATGCTGTCACGGTGGCTAGACCCAGTCCGCGACCCTGCTAAGGGGCGTCCAATAAAGGTGGTGCAATCTGTCAGGGGTTCGTGACGCCACCTGTGGTGTTCGGTCAGGGTGACCGACGCTGCTGTGGGGTCCGCTGGGGTGATGGAATGGCAGCTAGATGGTATACCTTCCCACAGGTGAAGTATGTCCCCAGGGCTTCCCAGTAAGGTTGCAGTCTCTTTACTGAAGACTTCAGGATCCTCAATCCAGAGCACGTTTAACAGGGCTATCAGAGACCGGTCGGTCTGATGGACACTTCCAGAGTTTCCCTCGCAGATGGAAATTGTTGCCAACCACTAGCGCCTGTGTGTTGTAGTCCTACCCTGCTGAGCATTCGGAATAGTCCTAACAACTTCTGTTCTCGTTCGTTCGTTCTCTACAGCTCTCTCTCTCTTTAGTTCCAGATGTTACTAGTTTCTCATCCCCCAGTATGTTATGGCTAGGACGCACCCGTATGACGGGAAGGCCTGGAGGTCTTCCGGGACCCTAGAGACGCCCCTCTCCCACAGTTGCGCCCTATGTCTTCTTAGGAAATTTAAGGTAGACAGCCAACCTATAATTAACTGTCCGGCGGAGTTTGAAGTAAGGCCTGAAGTCAGTTACTCCCGCGGTGTTCCGGCCACCGGCTACGCGCCTCAGTAGGATGTTGCCTCGGTCTCACGGCACGACTCCTACTGGCTCTCCTTTGTGCTTGATCTCGTTTACACTGTTCCACAATATTCTTCCCTTCGTGTCTCTTTCTTAGGATACCGCCGCAAGGTAGTGCAGGCGCGGTTCCGTAACGTTCTGTTCGCTAGGTACCTGCCAGGTTCCCATGCCTGACAGGGACCCCCCTGTGTCTTCTCCCTGCAACACCCCCTGCCACGGGATGTTGCCTGAATCCAACCCAGTCAGCTTCTGCCTAACTTCCTCCCCAACCCCTAGTTTTACCAGTGTGAGGAGTGGCCCAATAAATAAAGCCTTTTTCTCCCCCTAGTGGCCGGAGTGTGAAGTGTAATGTGTTCTGGTGATACCTGGTCAGGAGAACTCCTTAGTGCCATCAGACGTACCATCACTCCCCTTAGTGGCAGAGCGTCATACTGCAACGACCAGGTCTCTGGGGCGCTGCACACACGTTGCGGATTAAGCTTAGGAATTTCTGGTGCGGATTCTGCCTCTCCTGGCAGAAAACGCACCTGCGGATTTGTTGCGTTTTTTTGTGCGGTTCCGCAGCGTTTTTTTGTGCATTTTTGCTGCGTTTTTTTTACCCCTGCGGTTTTCTATAATGGAATGGGTACAAAAACGCTGCAGATTCACAAAAAAGAAGTGACATGCTACTTCTTTTTAACAGCAGCGTTTCCGCAGCGGATTTTCCGCAAAGTGTGCACAACGTTTTTTTTTCTCAATGATTTACATTGCACTGTAAATCAATTGCGGATCTGCAGCGTTTCTGCACCTCAAAAAATGCGTATCCGCAGAGAATCCGCAATGTGTGCACATACCCTTACTGTAGCGCTGCTTCTCAGGCGCCGGTACGTGCGGCACTGCTGCGGCACACGTGTCCCACAAGTATTACACGCACCGATATCTCCAGTAGTGGTATTTCTGGTACTGGAAATATCAGGAGGTGTGAATCCGGCTTCATACATCAGGATAAGAAAGTGATTGAGGAAAAAAAAAAAAATCAGACAAAGAAAGAGAAGTTCAAAAGTGACGCAAAAGGTATAGAAAGTAAGGCGGAGAAACAACAATGATGAATGGCGGCCAATGTGAGTAATCTTCCTCTTGGCTCTGCTGAGCAGACGCCTCCCAACCTGGCAGTGCGCACCTGGCGGCGGCGAAGCTCCGCACCGCAGAGCCTGTCCCGTCTGTTCCTGCCAGCAGACGACAATGGGATCCGCATCGCCCCAGAAAGATCCCAGACTCCTGGACGGGTACGTACAAGATCCATGATCTACCCCTGATCTACAGGTCCGGTCCATCAGGTGTCACAACCTCTGACTCTCCACTACAAGTCTCAGCATGCACTAACTACCTGCAGCCTGCATGTCATGCTGAAACTAGTAGTTCCACAAGTGCAGGAGACACTTTATTCGGTTGTATAAGAATCAATTATTAAACGCTTTGAGAAAACCTTTCTGAGAAAATGTAAATGTCCTCATCACATGCTTTATAATACTGAATGTACTACAACTCCCATCATGGCATCAGCTACAACCCAAAGTTATCCTGTATCTAATCCTATCCTGTGTGATACTGTCTGCTGAGCCGTGTATCTAATCCTCTCCTGTGTGATACTGTCTGCTGAGCCGTGTATCTAATCCTATCCTCTGTGATACTGTCTGCTGAGCCGTGTATCTAATCCTCTCCTGTGTGATACTGTCTGCTGAGCCGTGTATCTAATCCTATCCTGTGTGATACTGTCTGCTGAGCCGTGTATCTAATCCTCTCCTGTGTGATACTGTCTGCTGAGCCGTGTATCTAATCCTATCCTGTGTGATACTGTCTGCTGAGCCGTGTATCTAATCCTATCCTGTGTGATACTGACTGCTGAGCCATGTATCTAATCCTCTCCTGTGTGATACTGACTGCTGAGCCGTGTATCTAATCCTCTCCTGTGTGATACTGTCTGCTGAGCCGTGTATCTAATCCTCTCCTGTGTGATACTGTCTGCTGAGCCGTGTATCTAATCCTCTCCTGTGTGATACTGTCTGCTGAGCCGTGTATCTAATCCTCTCCTGTGTGATACTGTCTGCTGAGCCTTGTATCTAATCCTGTCCTGTGTGATACTGTCTGCTGAGCCTTGTATCTAATCCTATCTTGTGTGATACTGTCTGCTGAGCCTTGTATCTAATCCTCTCCTGTGTGATACTGTCTGCTGAGCCTTGTATCTAATCCTGTCCTGTGTGATACTGTCTGCTGAGCCTTGTATCTAATCCTATCTTGTGTGATACTGTCTGCTGAGCCGTGTATCTAATCCTGTCCTGTGTGATACTGTCTGCTGAGCCTTGTATCTAATCCTATCTTGTGTGATACTGTCTGCTGAGCCTTGTATCTAATCCTGTCCTGTGTGATACTGTCTGCTGAGCCTTGTATCTAATCCTATCTTGTGTGATACTGTCTGCTGAGCCTTGTATCTAATCCTCTCCTGTGTGATACTGTCTGCTGAGCCTTGTATCTAATCCTGTCCTGTGTGATACTGTCTGCTGAGCCGTGTATCTAATCCTGTCCTGTGTGATACTGTCTGCTGAGCCTTGTATCTAATCCTATCTTGTGTGATACTGTCTGCTGAGCCGTGTATCTAATCCTCTCCTGTGTGATACTGTCTGCTGAGCCGTGTATCTAATCCTGTCCTGTGTGATACTGTCTGCTGAGCCTTGTATCTAATCCTATCTTGTGTGATACTGTCTGCTGAGCCTTGTATCTAATCCTCTCCTGTGTGATACTGACTGCTGAGCCGTGTATCTAATCCTCTCCTGTGTGATACTGTCTGCTGAGCCGTGTATCTAATCCTCTCCTGTGTGATACTGTCTGCTGAGCCTTGTATCTAATCCTGTCCTGTGTGATACTGTCTGCTGAGCTGTGTATCTAATCCTCTCCTGTGTGATACTGTCTGCTGAGCCGTGTATCTAATCCTATCTTGTGTGATACTGTCTGCTGAGCCTTGTTTCCAAATCATATAAGATTTACCTATATTTCTAATAATACTGCTATAAAAGATTTACTAATACAGCAATATAACAAATATCCTGGTATATACAGCAGTGTTATTACCGCCATACAGTGACCACATACTGGTGACATCAGCTTTACACTCTCGCGCTGCAGACCATATATCGTTATTGTGCCATTTGTCACCACTGACGTGTCACCCATTGCAGTCATTCATTTTCCCTGTTTCATTCAGCCCGGACCGCCATGACCTTTTCTCCAGCCATAACTCGTCCCTGCACCTCTATACAATCCATACGCTGCTATAACCAGTGCCCCTTATAATAATGCCCCTTATAATAACGCCCTCACCTCTATTGTGCCTCCTTATAATAACGTCCCCACCTCTATAATAATACCTCCTTCTCTATAGTGCCCTGGTGCCACTGATCATGATTGACGCAGGGCGCTGCTGCCGGCACACGGCCGGATCCTGGTGCTTCGTGCTGTGAATTCTGCTCTCTAAAGCTGCCGTCGCAAAAAAAAAAAAAAAATCGCCGTACAGATGCCATACGGATGACACACGGATAAATTTGTGCGTACAAATCGCATCCTCGCATTGAATACGGAACAGTGTTTTGGGACAATTACTGCGTATTACGGCCGTAAAAAACTGACTGTATTTACTTACGCCTAGTGTGACGCCGGCCTTAGGCTGCCGTCACACGCTCAGTATTTGGTCAGTATTTTACATCAGTATTTGTAGCCAAAACCAGGAGTGGAACAATCAGAGGAAAAGTATAATAGAAACATCTGCACCACTTCTGCATTTATCACCCACTCCTGGTTTTGGCTACAAATACTGATGTAAAATACTGACCAAATACTGATAGTGTGACGGCAGCCTAAGGCCGGCGTCACACAAGGCGTAAGTAAATACAGTCCGTTTTTTACGGCCGTAATACGCAGTAATTGTCCCAAAACACTGTTCCATATTCAATGCGAGGATGCGATTTTTACGCACAAATTTATCCGTGTGTCATCCATATGGCATCTGTACGGCGATTTTTTTTCTCGCAGGCTTGCAAAATAGACATATTATCGATCCATCGGCTCAAATATTCTTACAAACATATATACAGTCTATATATATATATACAGACAGTTATATGAAAAAGTTTGGGTACCCCTATTAAGCTTAAATTTTTTGCAACAGCTATTTCAGTTTCATATATCTAATAACTGTTGGACACAGTAATGTTTCTGCCTTGAAATGAGGTTTATTGTTCTAACAGAGAATGTGCAATCTGCATTCAAACAAAATTTGACAGGTGCATAAGTATGGGCACCCTTATCATTTTCTTGTTTTAAATACTCCTACCTACTTTTTACTGACTTACTAAAGCACTTTTTTGGTTTTCTAACCTCAGTGAGCTTTGAACTTCATAGCCAGGTATATGCAATCATGAGAAAAGCTACTTAAAGTGGCCACTTGCAAGTTGTTCTCCTGTTTGAATCTCCTCTGAAGAGTGGCATCATGGGCTCCTCAAAACAACTGTCTAATGATCTGAAAACAAAGATTATTCAACATAGTTGTTCAGGGGAAGGATACAAAAAGCGGTCTCAGAGATTTAACCTGTCAATTTCCACTGTGAGGAACATAGTAAGGAAATGGAATTACACAGGTACAGTTCTTGTTAAGGCCAGAAGTGGCAGGCCAAGAAAAACATCAGAAAGGCAGAGAAGAAGAATGGTGAGATCAGTCAAGGACAATCCTCAGACCACCTCCAGAGAGCTGCAGCATCAACTTGCTGCAGATGGTGTCACTGTGCATCGGTCAACTATACAACGCACTTTGCACAAGGAGAAGCTGTATGGGAGAGTGATGCGAAAGAAGCCGTTTCTGCAAGCACACCACAAACAGAGTCGGCTGAGGTATGCAAAAGCACATTTGGAGAAGCCAATTTCTTTTTGGAAGAAGGTCCTGTGGACTGATGGAACCAAGATTGAGTTGTTTGGTCATACAAAAAGGCATTATGCATGGCGGCCAAAAAACACAGCATTCCAAGAAAAACACTTGCTACCCACAGTAAAATTTGGTGGAGGTTCCATCATGCTTTGGGGCTGTGTGGCCAATGCCGGCACCGGGAATCTTGTTAGGCCGGGATCACACATGCGAGAAACACGTCAGTGTCTCGCATGTGAAATCCAAGCTCTGGCGCCGGCACTGTGGAGCGGAGCGTATGGCTGCATAGGAACACATGGAGCTGCACGCTCTGCTCTGGAGTACCGGCGCCAGAGCTTGGATTTTACATGCGAGACACGGACGTGTTTCTCGCATGTGTGATCCCGGCCTTAAAGTTGAGGGACGCATGGATTCCTCTCAGTATCAGCTGATTCTTGACAATAATGTTCATGAATCAGTGACAAAGTTGAAGTTGCGCAGGGGATGGATCTTTCAGCAAGACAATGATCCAAAACACTGCTCCAAATCTACTCAGGCATTCATGCAGAGGAACAATTACACTGTTCTGGAATGGCCATCCCAGTCCCCAGACCTGAATATCATTGAACATCTGTGGGATCATTTGAAGAGGGCTGTCCATGCTCGGCCACCATCAAACTTAACTGAACTGGAATTGTTTTGTAAAGAGGAATGGTCAAAAATACCTTCATCCAGGATCCAGGAACTCATTAAAAGCTACAGGAAGTGACTAGAGGCTGTTATTTTTGCAAAAGGAGGATCTACTAAATATTAATGTCACTTTTCTCGTGGGGTGCCCATACTTATGCACCTGTCAAATTTTGTTTGAATGCAGATTGCACATTTCCTGTTAGTATAATAAACCTCATTTCAAGGCAGAAACATTACTGTGTCCAACAGTTATTAGATATATGAAACTGAAATAGCTGTTGCCAAAAAAACTATTTGTTATAAAACATTAAGTGTAAGATTAATTGTCTAAGGGTTTTTCTGTCTGTCTGTCCTGGAAATCCCGTGTCTCTGATTGGTTGAGGCCGCCAGGCCTCGACCAATCAGCGACGGGCACAGCATGGCGACGATGATGTCATAAAGGTTGCCTTGACCAATCAGCGACGGGCACAGTCTGCCGCGAATTCGCCTCGACCAATCAGCGACAGGCACAGTATCGACGTAGATGTCATAATGGTTGCCATGGGGATGATGATGTCATAAAGGTTGCCTCGACCAATCAGCGACGGGCACAGTCTGCTGCGAATTCTGGAATCATCATTGTCCATATACTACGGGGACATGCATATTCTAGAATACCCGATGCGTTAGAATCGGGCCACACTCTAGTCTATATATATATATATCTATATATACATACACACACACAGTATATACCTATTCTATGTGTCCACATTTATTCTACTGTAACCTGTCAGTGTGATTTTACTGTACACCGCACTGAATTGTCGGCTTTTCTATAGAACACCGCTGCGTATTTCTCGCAAGTCACACTGCTGGTCCGTGTGTAATCCGTATTCTTCTCGCCCCCATAGACTTTCATTGGCGTTTTTTTGCGCAATACGCTGACAAACGGAGCATGCTGCGATTTTCTACGCCCGTAACATACCGTATATTACGGATGCGTAATACACGGCAGATAGGAGCTGCCCCATAGAGAATCATTGGGCCGTGTGCAATGCGTATTTTCTGGATGTATTTTCTGCGCTCATACGTCCGTAAAACTCGCTAGTGTGACGCCGGCCTAAGGGTCACACAGTTTGGGGGAAAATACAGGAACGACGGTCGTGTATCAGAATCCTGGATGTTCAAGAACTAGTCCGACCCGAGTCATAAGGGAAACGGGACTAATGTCCCCCCCCAATACTACCACATACTAGTAGATAATACCGCCACACCGTGACCGGACTGCCGACTGTCTCCACCATGCAGTGGTCAGATATTCTGCCGATCACCTGCGAGATCACCACACTGGACGGTTCTTAGAATACCGATCAGAAGGTGATGCCGCCGCTGATCGCCGTCTCCTCCATCCGCCATGACGGCGTCTTCCAGCTGCGATTCATTTTGGCAGGATTTTGGGATAATTAATATAAGTGGTGCACCCCTGCACAACACATAGAGATGGGGTGCAAAAACCTGGTCAGTAAATAGAATGCTATAAACACAAAAGAAAAAAGACTCGACCAATAATGGTATGCACACCCATAAAATATGTGAAAATATAAAAAAATGTTTAATTACACCTCAAAGAACATGACAAACATATAAAACCATTTAAAAAGGTCTGAATACAGAACCATAAGTCACCACCCCTAAGCACAAATATCATGAAATAACAACACTGCATAGATAAAGTGCTATATATATATATATATATACACACACAAGATGTGTCCTGTCTAAACATGTAACAGTCCAATATGACATACATGAATATATAAAGGCCAAAACAAATGCATACGTAAACCTGTGGTCGTACACTGACAGATAATCTAGCAATAAAATTACTGCAATTCAGTGTTTGGTATATAACAATGTGAAGTGTTATATCAGCATGCTGTTTAGCCAAGATGATGGCAGTACCAGGATAGGTATATAAATGCGGGCTACAAGCATGTGCCAGAAAGCCTCAAATACGCATACACTGGTGCTCCCCTGCAATCAAATAATAACCCAATGGGTGCCAAGATGTAAGAAAAAATGGGGGGAGTAAAGAGAGGAAAAAATGTTCCAAAGGAACGGCATGAACACTGAACAATGGTATACCATGAGCCCAGATGCCTAATGGAGACAGGAGACAGGCTGAGGCGAGAGCCCCCTGACGAAGCTGTGTCCGCAGCGATACGCATGGGGCTCTCGCGCCATTCTTCATGTCCATTACTTTTTCATGAGTTTGTGGAAAAGCTGAGGACAATCAATGTGCCCACCATGAGTGCGGCCGCGGGGAGGGTCCCAAACCATCGCCGTCGCCCCAGTGGCAAGACCGCGATGTCCGGCCCCGGACACTTGTCAGCTCCATATAGGTCTACGAGGCTGTTGGTTCGGGTCAGGACATTACGGGCACGAGAAGCCGGACACTCTGCTAGGACAATTACTCCCATCCAGATGGGGGATGCTGAGACTAGTAGTCCTACAGTACGCAGACCATTCACTCTCTGAAATAATGTCAGCGGACATCGCCTAGTGATGGAATGAGGGACAACAGCCAGGATCTGTGTGCAGAGTGTTTGCAGTCTGCGGAGAAGACCTCTGGGGCGTTTACTGACAGGGAGGAGCAGTGACTGACATCCAACCCCTGAGGAGCAGCCGGCTCTGTGATTGGTGGAACGGCAGCCACAAGTCACCAGTCATTCTTATGCTCCACCCCTGCAGACACATCATGTGTATACAGCGTATACTCACACTGAGGACGTACAGGGCGCCATTCATCAACACCAATGTTTTGTACCCCAGTTTTGCCTACCTGAATTCGGTGCATCGTTCAACCGCCGTGCGTCACCGCCAGAAATGTTACCTGCCCCCCCCCGGCGCCATAATGTAGGCCACAATGGTGACCTAAATTATCATGAATTAGTCGGGGGCGCTTGGTCTGGCCAAAGATCTGATCACTAGTTTAAAAGCTGGAGTGATGCAAAACTTTGAGTTGCGCAGGAGCAACTCTGTGCCTCCTCAGCGGTGCCGGTGCACTGCACTGATTGGTGAAGCTGCCGGCAGAGCAGCGCTGCATCGTGCATCTGTAGAAATCGCAGGAACGTGAGAGGTCGTCACGGACAGGAGGCAGATGAAGAGTTAACAGGTTTATTAACAGCACGTGTACTCCGCGCAGGGAGTGTGAGGACTCGGGAGGTGTGTAAGGGAGAACTGGGAGCTCGGAAGGGACACGACGAACCATAGTTCGATAGGAAGAAACAAAGGCAATGAAACGTATCAGTCTGCAGTCTTCTTGATTGCAGCGTCTCGGTTCTCCAACAGCGGCACGTGACGTCTCAGAGGTGTCTGTAGAGGACGGGGCTCCAATCCACGGAGCGGGTGACGGGTCTTTGGAGGATGCGGAGTGCTCCTGCACTGACAAACGCCAAACACCGTGCTCAGTCCAAAGCCTCGCTCCGCGGTGTACACAGGTACCTGACTAAGGGGCTCTGGCCTAGTCACCGGCGCCTAGTCACTGGCGCCTAGTCACCGGCTCTCACTGCGCTGCACGCACGTTACAGTCGCTGCTCTCAGCTCAGAGTCACCTCCTGGCGTGGAGGTCAGCGGGAACCTGGCAGCCTGTTGACCACTTACAGTAGACCTAAACGCTCGGGATCTGTCTATTCGGCCTGCACTCAAGGGGCGCTCCGCTGTCTCTGCTAACACTGCATCCAACTGCCGCTTAGCTTTTCCGCTTCGACTCCACCTCTTTTCCCGCGCACAGCGCTTTTTAACCCGGCCCCACCTAACGCAGTCACATGCAAGGGTCGGTCCTTGTCTGAAAGTCTTCCCCCCTGCAACATTGGAGACAGTCTCTGTAGTTCCAGAAACAGTGTGAGAAAGCTATAGTAACATAGTAACATAGTAACATAGTTAGTAAGGCCGAAAAAAGACATTTGTCCATCCAGTTCAGCCTATATTCCATCTTGTCCTATACCCGATCTTGTTCTTCCTCTTTCACATACAGTCTGCAGGACTCTTGTTTCAGCACTGTTGTCTGACCTGCTATTTAACCCCATCACGCGTGGCACCGTTGGCTGAGCCGTCCATCTAATACCGCCACATTTCATATGGTTTCCTGAGCCACGCATCTTACCCCGCCATGTCTGATACCTCCTGCTGAGCTACATATTTAATCCCGTCACATGTGCTACCACCTACTGAGCAACGCATTTTATCCTATCCTGTGTGATACCTTCTGCTGCTTAGCCATGTATCTACCACTGTCACGTGTGATACCGTCTGCCGAGCTGTGTATCTACCACTGTCACGTGTGATACCGTCTGCTGAGCCATGTATCTACCACTGTCACGTGTGATACTGTCTGCTGAGCCGTGTATCTACCACTGTCACGTGTGATACCGACTGCTGAGCCATGTATCTACCACTGTCACGTGTGATACCGTCTGCTGAGCCGTGTATCTACCACTGTCACGTGTGATACCGACTGCTGAGCCATGTATCTACCACTGTCACGTGTGATACCGTCTGCTGAGCCCTGTATCTACCACTGTCACGTGTGATACCATCTGCTGAGCCATGTATCTACCACTGTCACGTGTGATACCATCTGCTGAGCCATGTATCTACCACTGTCACGTGTGATACCGTCTGCCGAGCTGTGTATCTACCACTGTCACGTGTGATACCGTCTGCCGAGCCGTGTATCTACCACTGTCACGTGTGATACCGTCTGCCGAGCCGTGTATCTACCACTGTCACGTGTGATACCGTCTGCTGAGCCGTGTATCTACCACTGTCACGTGTGATACTGTCTGCTGAGCCGTGTATCTACCACTGTCACGTGTGATACTGTCTGCTGAGCCGTGTATCTACCACTGTCACGTGTGATACCGTCTGCTGAACTGTGTATCTACCACTGTCACGTGTGATACCGTCTGCTGAACTGTGTATCTACCACTGTCACGTGTGATACCGTCTGCTGAGCCGTGTATCTACCACTGTCACGTGTGATACCGACTGCTGAGCTGTGTATCTACCACTGTCACGTGTGATACCGTCTGCTGAGCTGTGTATCTACCACTGTTACGTGTGATACCGTCTGCTGAGCTGTGTATCTACCACTGTCACGTGTGATACCGTCTGCTGAGCTGTGTATCTACCACTGTTACGTGTGATACCGTCTGCTGAGCTGTGTATCTACCACTGTCACGTGTGATACCGTCTGCGGAGCCGTGTATCTACCACTGTCACGTGTGATACCGTCTGCTGAGCTGTGTATCTACCACTGTCACGTGTGATACCATCTGCTGAACTGTGTATCTAATCCTCTCCTGTGTGATACTGACTGCTGAGCCGTGTATCTAATCCTCTCCTGTGTGATACTGTCTACTGAGCCGTGTATCTAATCCTATCACATGTGATACTGTCTGCTGAGCCGTATCTAATCATATCACGTATCATACACTTTGCAGCACCACCTGGCACATTACGGGTTAAGCCTTGGGACAATCGGTTTTTATTTTGCAATGATCGGGTGGAGAAATCTCGGAGATCGCCGTCTCATTTCCCCCCGGAATCACTCTCAGCACAACGCAATCTGTAGGGCAGGTCGTGGATCTGGGGGGCCGGCGCGCGGTGACAGGGGGCTACCTCGTTTGGGAAGGGCCGCTCCTGAGCATTGTTATTTGGGGGGGAAAAGGAAAAGACACTTCCTGTCTGAGAGTCTTGTTCTGCGGAGATCGAGGGAAGGAGATTTACCCATTTATAAATGGGCACCTCCGCCAGTCGCCTCAAGGAGCTGCCGTCGCCCTTCTCCATAAACTGCTGCCACAAGGAGGAGGAAGAGGAGGAGGTGGCCCTGACCGAGAAGGGGACCCCCAGGTGAGCACCTGCCGCCCCCATCACCTGTACATGAATATCGGGGAAGTGCAAAGTTCGGAGACTTTAGAAGACAGTTTGTGCTTCACGTCTTCACCGTTTTATAGATCTCTGCTTGCTGTCAGTGAATGAGAACTTTGGCTCCGGTGACGCTGTATCTATCCGGCCCTGCGGGTACATTGTATCCAGTGTAGACAATGCTCTGCCAGCGGAACAGCCTGCACCGACACATTGTAACAAAGTCGTCTTGTGTACTGAACGGTCACTCATTCAGGCTATGTGCACACGTTGCGGATTAGGCTTAGGAATTTCTGGTGCGGATTCTGCCTCTCCTGGCAGAAAACGCACCTGCGGTTCCGTAGCTTTTTTGTGCAGTTCCGCAGCGTTTTTTGTGCGTTTTTGCTGCGGTTTTCTTGCGGATTTGCTGCGTTTTTTACCCCTTCGGTTTTCTATAATGGAATGGGTACAAAAACGCTGCAGATTCGCAAAAAAGAAGTGACATGCTGCTGCTTTTAAACCGCAGCGTTTCTGTAGCGGATATTCCGCCAAGTGTGCACAGCTTTTTTGTTCTCATTGCACTGTAAATCAATTGCGGATCTGCAGCATTTCTGCACCTCAAAAAACGCTGCGGATCCGCACAGAATCCGCAACGTGTGCACATACCCTTATGGGGTTTTCTGCATGGAGCCGCGCTGTTCTCATTCACTGACAGCAAGCAGAGATCTGGAAATGGAGAAGAACTGAAGCAAAGTTTATCAGAAAGTTAACCCCGTGCCTCCCTGGCTCTGACACCCGGGGCTCACACCTGTGTCAGGAGCTTTTCGGTGGAGCGTTGAGTCCAGAGCCGGGACCATGAGACTCACAAATCCCGGTCAGGATGATTGTAAGCTCCGCTGCCGACCATGGGCACCTACCGTACCGGGGTCTGGACCCGCAACCACGAGACTCCGGATACATTGTGTTCCCTCATTGTATCCTGCTAGTAATGGATCAGTGCTCACCACTGAATGGGCCTCAGCTGGTTGTCAGCGCTGGGTTAACCCTTCGAGAAAAGTTTTGCTTCTGCTACGAGGTGAGTGGTCACAAGTAATGAGGGTCTGAAGAACGACTCTGTGACTGAAAGATCTAAAAAAAATCCAAATCCTGATCTGGTTTTATCAATTAGGTTGTATTACAGGGGTCCGGGTGTATTACAGGGGTCCGGGTGTATTACAGGGGTCCGGGTGTATTACAGGGGTCCGGGTGTATTACAGGGGTCCGGGTGTATTACAGGGGTCCGGGTGTATTACAGGGGTCCGGGTGTATTACAGGGGTCCGAGTGTATTACAGGGGTCCGGGTGTATTACAGGGGTCCGGGTGTATTACAGGGGTCCGGGTGTATTACAGGGGTCCGGGTGTATTACAGGGGTCCGGGTGTATTACAGGGGTCCGGGTGTATTACAGGGGTCCGGGTGTATTACAGGGGTCCGGGTGTATTACAGGGGTCCGGGTGTATTACAGGGGTCCGGGTGTATTACAGGGGTCCGGGTGTATTACAGGGGTCCGGGTGTATTACAGGGGTCCGGGTGTATTACAGGGGTCCGGGTGTATTACAGGGGTCCGGGTGTATTACAGGGGTCCGGGTGTATTACAGGGGTCCGGGTGTATTACAGGGGTCCGGGTGTATTACAGGGGTCCGAGTGTATTACAGGGGTCCGGGTGTATTACAGGGGTCCGGGTGTATTACAGGGGTCCGGGTGTATTACAGGGGTCCGGGTGTATTACAGGGGTCCGGGTGTATTACAGGGGTCCGAGTGTATTACAGGGGTCCGAGTGTATTACAGGGGTCCGGGTGTATTACAGGGGTCCGGGTGTATTACAGGGGTCCGGGTGTATTACAGGGGTCCGGGTGTATTACAGGGGTCCGGGTGTATTACAGGGGTCCGGGTGTATTACAGGGGTCCGGGTGTATTACAGGGGTCCGGGTGTATTACAGGGGTCCGGGTGTATTACAGGGGTCCGGGTGTATTACAGGGGTCCGAGTGTATTACAGGGGTCCGGGTGTATTACAGGGGTCCGGGTGTATTACAGGGGTCCGGGTGTATTACAGGGGTCCGGGTGTATTACAGGGGTCCGGGTGTATTACAGGGGTCCGGGTGTATTACAGGGGTCCGGGTGTATTACAGGGGTCCGGGTGTATTACAGGGGTCCGAGTGTATTACAGGGGTCCGGGTGTATTACAGGGGTCCGGGTGTATTACAGGGGTCCGGGTGTATTACAGGGGTCCGGGTGTATTACAGGGGTCCGGGTGTATTACAGGGGTCCGGGTGTATTACAGGGGTCCGGGTGTATTACAGGGGTCCGGGTGTATTACAGGGGTCCGGGTGTATTACAGGGGTCCGGGTGTATTACAGGGGTCCGAGTGTATTACAGGGGTCCGGGTGTATTACAGGGGTCCGGGTGTATTACAGGGGTCCGGGTGTATTACAGGGGTCCGGGTGTATTACAGGGGTCCGGGTGTATTACAGGGGTCCGGGTGTATTACAGGGGTCCGGGTGTATTACAGGGGTCCGGGTGTATTACAGGGGTCCGGGTGTATTACAGGGGTCCGGGTGTATTACAGGGGTCCGGGTGTATTACAGGGGTCCGAGTGTATTACAGGGGTCCGGGTGTATTACAGGGGTCCGGGTGTATTACAGGGGTCCGGGTGTATTACAGGGGTCCGGGTGTATTACAGGGGTCCGGGTGTATTACAGGGGTCCGGGTGTATTACAGGGGTCCGGGTGTATTACAGGGGTCCGGGTGTATTACAGGGGTCCGGGTGTATTACAGGGGTCCGGGTGTATTACAGGGGTCCGGGTGTATTACAGGGGTCCGGGTGTATTACAGGGGTCCGGGTGTATTACAGGGGTCCGGGTGTATTACAGGGGTCCGGGTGTATTACAGGGGTCCGGGTGTATTACAGGGGTCCGGGTGTATTACAGGGGTCCGGGTGTATTACAGGGGTCCGAGTGTATTACAGGGGTCCGGGTGTATTACAGGGGTCCGGGTGTATTACAGGGGTCCGGGTGTATTACAGGGGTCCGGGTGTATTACAGGGGTCCGGGTGTATTACAGGGGTCCGGGTGTATTACAGGGGTCCGGGTGTATTACAGGGGTCCGGGTGTATTACAGGGGTCCGGGTGTATTACAGGGGTCCGAGTGTATTACAGGGGTCCGGGTGTATTACAGGGGTCCGGGTGTATTACAGGGGTCCGGGTGTATTACAGGGGTCCGGGTGTATTACAGGGGTCCGGGTGTATTACAGGGGTCCGGGTGTATTACAGGGGTCCGGGTGTATTACAGGGGTCCGGGTGTATTACAGGGGTCCGAGTGTATTACAGGGGTCCGGGTGTATTACAGGGGTCCGGGTGTATTACAGGGGTCCGGGTGTATTACAGGGGTCCGGGTGTATTACAGGGGTCCGGGTGTATTACAGGGGTCCGGGTGTATTACAGGGGTCCGGGTGTATTACAGGGGTCCGGGTGTATTACAGGGGTCCGAGTGTATTACAGGGGTCCGGGTGTATTACAGGGGTCCGGGTGTATTACAGGGGTCCGGGTGTATTACAGGGGTCCGGGTGTATTACAGGGGTCCGGGTGTATTACAGGGGTCCGGGTGTATTACAGGGGTCCGGGTGTATTACAGGGGTCCGAGTGTATTACAGGGGTCCGGGTGTATTACAGGGGTCCGGGTGTATTACAGGGGTCCGAGTGTATTACAGGGGTCCGGGTGTATTACAGGGGTCCGAGTGTATTACAGGGGTCCGGGTGTATTACAGGGGTCCGGGTGTATTACAGGGGTCCGAGTGTATTACAGGGGTCCGAGTGTATTACAGGGGTCCGAGTGTATTACAGGGGTCCGGGTGTATTACAGGGGTCCGGGTGTATTACAGGGGTCCGAGTGTATTACAGGGGTCCGAGTGTATTACAGGGGTCCGGGTGTATTACAGGGGTCCGGGTGTATTACAGGGGTCCGAGTGTATTACAGGGGTCCGAGTGTATTACAGGGGTCCGAGTGTATTACAGGGGTCCGGGTGTATTACAGGGGTCCGAGTGTATTACAGGGGTCCGGGTGTATTACAGGGGTCCGGGTGTATTACAGGGGTCCGAGTGTATTACAGGGGTCCGAGTGTATTACAGGGGTCCGGGTGTATTACAGGGGTCCGGGTGTATTACAGGGGTCCGGGTGTATTACAGGGGTCCGGGTGTATTACAGGGGTCCGGGTGTATTACAGGGGTCCGGGTGTATTACAGGGGTCCGGGTGTATTACAGGGGTCCGGGTGTATTACAGGGGTCCGGGTGTATTACAGGGGTCCGACTGTATTACAGGGGTCCGACTGTATTACAGGGGTCCGGGTGTATTACAGGGGTCCGGGTGTATTACAGGGGTCCGGGTGTATTACAGGGGTCCGGGTGTATTACAGGGGTCCGGGTGTATTACAGGGGTCCGAGTGTATTACAGGGGTCCGGGTGTATTACAGGGGTCCGGGTGTATTACAGGGGTCCCGGTGTATTACAGGGGTCCAAGTGTATTACGGTGGCGGCAGCACATGGAATGTTTGTGTGTGCGGCTGCGATGCTTCTCGCCACATGATCCAAATAATCTCCTAACATAGAACCTTATAGAAAGCCTGTAATAAACACCATCCGGTCTATAAGGCTGCCGTCACACTAGCAGTATTTGGTCAGTATTTTACATTATTATTATTATTTATTATTATAGTGCCATTTATTCCATGGCGCTTTACATGTGAGGAGGAGTATACATAATAAAAACAAGTACAATTATCTTAAACAATACAAGTCATAACTGGTACAGGAGGAGAGAGGACCCTGCGAGGGCTCACAATCTACAAGGGATGGGTGAGGATACAGGAGGAGAGAGGACCCTGCCCGCGAGGGCTCACAATCTACAAGGGATGGGTGAGGATACAGGAGGAGAGAGGACCCTGCCCGCGAGGGCTCACAATCTACAAGGGATGGGTGAGGATACAGGAGAGAGGACCCTGCCCGCGAGGGCTCACAATCTACAAGGATGGGTGAGGATACAGGAGGAGAGAGGACCCTGCCCGCGAGGGCTCACAATCTACAAGGGATGGGTGAGGATACAGGAGAGAGGACCCTGCCCGCGAGGGCTCACAATCTACAAGGATGGGTGAGGATACAGGAGGAGTGAGGACCCTACCCGCGAGGGCTCACAATCTACAAGGGATGGGTGAGGATACAGGAGGAGAGAGAACCCTGCCCGCGAGGGCTCACAATCTACAAGGATGGGTGAGGATACAGGAGGAGAGAGGACCCTGCCCGCGAGGGCTCACAATCTACAAGGGATGGGTGAGGATACAGGAGGAGAGAGGACCCTGCCCGCGAGGGCTCACAGTCTACAAGGGATGGGTGAGGATACAGGAGGAGAGAGGACCCTGCCCGTGAGGGCTCACAATCTACATGGGATGGGTGAGAATACAGGAGGTGAGAGGACCCTGCCCGCGAGGGCTCACAATCTACATGGGATGGGTGAGGATACAGGAGGAGAGAGGACCCTGCCCGCGAAGGCTCACAATCTACAAGGGATGGGTGAGGATACAGGAGGAGAGAGGACCCTGCCCGCGAGGGCTCACAATCTACAAGGGATGGGTGAGGATACAGGAGGAGAGAGGACCCTGCCCGCGAGGGCTCACAATCTACAAGGATGGGGGAGGAGAGAGGACCCTGCCCGCGAGGGCTCACAATCTACAAGGATGGGTGAGGATACAGGAGGAGAGAGGACCCTGCCCGCGAGGGCTCACAATCTACAAGGGATGGGTGAGGATACAGGAGGAGAGAGGACCCTGCCCGCGAGGGCTCACAATCTACAAGGATGGGTGAGGATACAGGAGGAGAGAGGACCCTGCCCGCGAGGGCTCACAATCTACAAGGGATGGGTGAGGATACAGGAGGAGAGAGGACCCTGCCCGCGAGGGCTCACAATCTACAAGGATGGGTGAGGATACAGGAGGAGAGAGGACCCTGCCCGCGAAGGCTCACAATCTACAAGGATGGGTGAGGATACAGTACATCAGTATTTGTAGCCAAAACCAGGAGTGGAACAAATAGAGGAAAAGTATAATAGAAACATCTGCACCACTTCTGTATTATCACCCACTCCTGGTTTTGGCTACAAATACTGATGTAAAATACTGACCTAATACTGCTAGTGTGAACGTGGCCTAAGTGTCTGTCAGCACAGAGTGACTGTTCAAACCAAGCACAGGCGCTCGGAGCAGCACGGTGCGGCCAAACAAGGCGCCTCTCCCCACCTGCTGGTTCCCTCCTGCTCCTCCCTTCTCTATGAGCTGTCAATCAAAGAAGAGGAGGTGGAGATGGGAGCGGAGGGAGGTGCAGGGAACGTCCAAAATGTATAAAAACCGCAACAAAACTACAAATCAGAGCAGATTACTAATGCGGACACCTGGAGCAATAATAAAGTGGGGAAAATGCACCGAGCAAACATGACCTGAGTGTAATGCTCTGCAGCCTGTCTCTGGGTCTGTGTGCAATGCTCTGCAGCCTGGCAGTAGTGTATATTCTCCTAGTATTAGTGTGCAATGCTCTGCAGCCTGGCAGGAGTGTATATTCTCCTAGTATCAGTGTGCAATGCTCTGCAGCCTGGCAGCAGTGTATATTCTCGTAGTATCAGTGTGCAATGCTCTGCAGCCTGGCAGTAGTGTATATTCTCGTAGTATCAGTGTGCAATGCTCTGCAGCCTGGCAGCAGTGTATATTCTCGTAGTATCAGTGTGCAATGCTCTGCAGCCTGGCAGTAGTGTATATTCTCGTAGTATCAGTGTGCAATGCTCTGCAGCCTGGCAGCAGTGTATATTCTCGCAGTATCAGTGTGCAATGCTCTGCAGCCTGGCAGTAGTGTATATTCTCGCAGTATCAGTGTGCAATGCTCTGCAGCCTGGCAGCAGTGTATATTCTCCTAGTATCAGTGTGCAATGCTCTGCAGCCTGGCAGCAGTGTATATTCTCCTAGTATCAGTGTGCAATGCTCTGCAGCCTGGCAGCAGTGTATATTCTCCTAGTATCAGTGTGCAATGCTCTGCAGCCTGGCAGCAGTGTATATTCTCCTAGTATCAGTGTGCAATGCTCTGCAGCCTGGCAGCAGTGTATATTCTCGTAGTATCAGTGTGCAATGCTCTGCAGCCTGGCAGCAGTGTATATTCTCGCAGTATCAGTGTGCAATGCTCTGCAGCCTGGCAGCAGTGTATATTCTCCTAGTATCAGTGTGCAATGCTCTGCAGCCTGGCAGCAGTGTATATTCTCCTAGTATCAGTGTGCAATGCTCTGCAGCCTGGCAGCAGTGTATAGTCTCGTAGTATCAGTGTGCAATGCTCTGCAGCCTGGCAGCAGTGTATATTCTCGTAGTATCAGTGTGCAATGCTCTGCAGCCTGGCAGCAGTGTATATTCTAGTATCAGTGTGCAATGCACTGCAGCCTGGCAGCAGTGTATATTCTCCTAGTATCAGTGTGCAATGCTCTGCAGCCTGGCAGCAGTGTATATTCTCCTAGTATCAGTGTGCAATGCTCTGCAGCCTGGCAGCAGTGTATATTCTAGTATCAGTGTGCAATGCTCTGCAGCCTGGCAGCAGTGTATATTCTCCTAGTATCAGTGTGCAATGCTCTGCAGCCTGGCAGCAGTGTATATTCTCCTAGTATCAGTGTGCAATGCTCTGCAGCCTGGCAGCAGTGTATATTCTCGTAGTATCAGTGTGCAATGCTCTGCAGCCTGGCAGCAGTGTATATTCTCGTAGTATCAGTGTGCAATGCTCTGCAGCCTGGCAGTAGTGTATATTCTCGTAGTATCAGTGTGCAATGCTCTGCAGCCTGGCAGCAGCGTATATTCTCGTAGTATCAGTGTGCAATGCTCTGCAGCCTGGCAGCAGTGTATATTCTCCTAGTATCAGTGTGCAATGCTCTGCAGCCTGGCAGTAGTGTATATTCTCGTAGTATCAGTGTGCAATGCTCTGCAGCCTGGCAGCAGTGTATATTCTCGTAGTATCAGTGTGCAATGCTCTGCAGCCTGGCAGCAGTGTATATTCTCGTAGTATCAGTGTGCAATGCTCTGCAGCCTGGCAGTAGTGTATATTCTCGTAGTATCAGTGTGCAATGCTCTGCAGCCTGGCAGCAGTGTATATTCTCGTAGTATCAGTGTGCAATGCTCTGCAGCCTGGCAGCAGTGTATATTCTCCTAGTACCAGTGTGCAATGCTCTGCAGCCTGGCAGCAGTGTATATTCTCGTAGTATCAGTGTGCAATGCTCTGCAGCCTGGCAGCAGTGTATATTCTCGTAGTATCAGTGTGCAATGCTCTGCAGCCTGGCAGCAGTGTATATTCTCCTAGTATCAGTGTGCAATGCTCTGCAGCCTGGCAGCAGTGTATATTCTCGCAGTATCAGTGTGCAATGCTCTGCAGCCTGGCAGCAGTGTATATTCTCCTAGTATCAGTGTGCAATGCTCTGCAGCCTGGCAGTAGTGTATATTCTCCTAGTATCAGTGTGCAATGCTCTGCAGCCTGGCAGTAGTGTATATTCTCCTAGTATCAGTGTGCAATGCTCTGCAGCCTGGCAGCAGTGTATATTCTCCTAGTATCAGTGTGCAATGCTCTGCAGCCTGGCAGTAGTGTATATTCTCCTAGTATCAGTGTGCAATGCTCTGCAGCCTGGCAGTAGTGTATATTCTCGTAGTATCAGTGTGCAATGCTCTGCAGCCTGGCAGTAGTGTATATTCTCGCAGTATCAGTGTGCAATGCTCTGCAGCCTGGCAGCAGTGTATATCCTGCGGCTCTGCAGGTGTTGATGGCACAGGCCCTGGATATAGCGCCGTCCGCCGCCCGCTCTTGTGCCCGGATCAGGTGTCCGTGCCCGGCTTTACATAGCTGACTAATGGGAAAGGTCAGTGGAAGCGACTGCGCAGAGCTGGACTGCAGGGTAAGAGCTGGACTGAGAGGATGAAGGCAGGAGCTCAGGGGTAAATAGTGAGTAGCTGCGGGATGGTGAACAGTGAGTAAGTGCCCCATTGTGCCACACATGATGCGACGTTCTGATGGTGAATGTGGAGCTGGGCGCACAGGGGTCAGCTGAAGATATCAATGTAATCACTGGCATGGCTGGGGTATTAATGAGCCAAGTGCAGAGGAGATCAGTGAGTAAGTTGCATGTGGATTAGTATGCAAGTGTGTCGGAAACCTTATGTGGCAGTGAGTTTGTGCTCCAAGAGTTAATAAAGTAGTAGTGGTAGTAGTGGTAGTAGTAGTGGTAGTGGTGGTAGTAGTGTGTTTGTAAGTACATTATGCTACAAATCTTGGATCAGTGAGTAAGCGGGTCAGAAACACGATCAGTGAGTTCACGCTCCGGGAGTATGTAAGGGCACACATAGGAAGCTGAGTGTTCCCGCGAGCAATGATCACCATGACAATCTGGCTTTAGTATTTGGATCAGAGATGCTTGATCACTGAGTAAGTGCTGTATTAGTTATTAATCAGGTGAGAGAAACTGGATCAGTGAGTAGGTGCTTTATGACAGTATTGTAATCTAGCAATTCTAAGGCTGTTTACTTGCGGCAGCTGGGTGGTGGTGGTGGTGGTGGTGGTGGTGGGTGCAGAGCAGAAGTTGCGTTTTACAATTGCAGTGTTTTTTTAATGTATTTTTGGTGAATAAAACCAACTGTTCTAAACATGTGCGGTGGACAAATCACACAAGTAATCCCCCAGAAAAACACGGCAAGAGCCCAGGTCTTGGCAGAAAAAAATGGTACGTTTTAATATCACCGAGGTCAATGAATGTGTGCATAGAAAATGGAAAATCACACTGTACCCATAAGTGGGCTGGAAACAATGGATCAGTGAGAAAATACTCGCTGTATTAAGAACCGAAACGCCAGATCAGTGAATGTGTGCCAGAAATGCATTGAATCGGTGAGTAAATGCTCCTTGTGTTACCTGTCATCTCTGGCACACTTTCTGAGTATCGGTGTGTAAGTGCTCTCTGTGTTACATATAGGTGAGAGTGTTCACTGTGCACTACTATAAAAGTGTCAGCAATGCTGTGTCTCAGTGGGTAAGTGCACCACTAAAAGTATCAGAAAGGTGCTCTTTCTTTTACAAAGGAACGCTGATTTACTTTTTACATTAGTGATTATTAGTTTGTGGTTTTACTAAGCATTTGTGTATTGGTGAGTAGATGCTCTGTCGATTAGTAAGGGTCGGTGTATTGGTGAGCAAATGCTCTGTCTATTAGTAAGGGTCCGGTGTATTGGTGAGTAGATGCTCTGTCTATTAGTAAGGGTCAGTTTATTGGTGAGTAAATGCTGTGTCTATTAGTAAGAGTCGGTGTATTGGTGAGTAAATGCTCTGTCAATTAGTAAGTGTCGGTGTATTGGTGAGTAAATGCTCTGTCTATTAGTAAGGGTCCGGTGTATTGGTGAGTAGATGCTCTGTCTATTAGTAAGGGTCAGTTTATTGGTGAGTAAATGCTCTGTCGATTAGTAAGGGTCGGTGTATTGGTGAGCAAATGCTCTGTCAATTAGTAAGTGTCGGTTTATTGGTGAGTAAATGCTCTGTCGATTAGTAAGGGTCGGTGTATTGTGAGTAAATGCTCTGTCTATTAGTAAGGGTCCGGTGTATTGGTGAGTAGATGCTCTGTCGATTGGTAAGGGTCGGTGTATTGGTGAGTAGATGCTCTGTCGATTAGTAAGGATCGGTGTATTGGTGAGTAGATGCTCTGTCTATTAGTAAGGGTCGGTTTATTGGTGAGTAAATGCTCTGTCGATTAGTAAGGGTTGGTGTATTGGTGAGTAGATGCTCTGTCTATTAGTATGGGTCGGTGTTTTGGTGAGTAGATGCTCTGTCTATTAGTAAGGGTCGGTGTATTGGTGAGTAAATACTCTGTCGATTAGTAAGGGTCGGTGTATTGATGAGTAAGTGCTCTGAATAGGGGTCTACAGTCATGGCCAAAAGTTTTGAGAATGAGACAAATATTAATTTTTCCAAAGTCTACTGCTTCATTTTTTCTAATGGCAATTTGCATATACTCCTGAATGTCAGAGTGATCAGCTTAACAGCAATTACTGTACTTGCAAAGTCAATATTTGCCCAGAAAATGAACTTTAACCCCCAAAACACATTTCAACATCATTGCAGTCCTGCCTTTAAAAGGAGCAGCTAACATCGTTTTAGTGATTGATCCATTAACACAGGTGTGGGTGTTGATGAGGACAGGGCTGGCGATCAATCAGTCATGATTAAGTAAGAATGACATCACTGGACACTTTAAAAGGAGGCTGGTGCTTGGTATCATTGTTTCTCTTCAGTTAACCATGGTTATCTCTAAAGAAACACGTGCAGCCATCATTGCACTGCACAAAAATGGGCTAACAGGGAAGAGTATCGCAGCTACAAAGATTGCACCTCAGTCAACAATCTATCGCATCATCAAGAACTTCAAGGAGAGAGCTTCCATTGTTGTCAAAAAGGCTCCAGAGCGCCCAAGAAAGACCAGCAAGCACCAGGACCATATCTTAAAACTGTTTCAGCTGCGGGATCAGACTACCAGCAGTGCCGAGCTTGCTCAGGAATGGCAGCAGGCTGGTGGGAGCGCTTCTGCACGCACTGTGAGGCGGAGACTCTTTGAGCAAGGCCTGGTTTCAAGGAGGGCAGCAAAGAAGCCACTTCTCTCCAGAAAAAACATCAGGGACCGACTGATATTCTGCAAAAGGTACAGGGAGTGGACTGCTGAGGACTGGGGCAAAGTCATTTTCTATGATGAATCCCCTTTTCGATTGTTTGGGACATCTGGATAACAGCGTATTGGGAGAAGAAGAGGTGAGCGCTACCACCAGTCTTGTCTCATGCCAACTGTAAAGCAACCTGAAACCATTCATGTGTGGGGTTGCTTCTCAGCCAAGGGAATCGGCCTAAAAACACAGCCATGAATAAAGAATGGTACCAGAATGTCCTCCAAGAGCAACTTCTCCCAACCGTCCAAGAGCAGTTTGGCGCCCAACAATGCCTTTTCCAGCATGATGGAGCACCTTGCCATAAAGCAAAGGTGATAACTAAATGGCTCATGGAACAAAACATAGAGATTTTGGGTCCATGGCCTGGAAATTCCCCAGATCTTAATCCCATTGAGAACTTGTGGTCAATCATCAAGAGACGGGTGGACAAACAAAAACCAACAAATTCTGGCAAAATGCAAGCATTGATTATGCAAGAATGGACGGCTATCAGTCAGGATTTGGTCCAGAAGTTGATTGAGAGCATGCCAGGGAGAATTGCAGAGGTCTTGAAGAAGAAGGGTCAACACTGCAAATATTGACTTGCTGCATTAACTCATTCTAACTGTCAATATAACCTATTCGTACTCATAATATGATTGCAATTATATTTCTGTATGTGATATAAACATCAGACAAACACTAATAAAAACCAGAGGGCAGCAGATCATGTGAAAATATAATTTTGGTGTCATTCTCAAAACTTCTGGCCATGACTGTAATTATTCTGTTTTTCAGTAATAGTCTATTTATAAGTGAGTGTTAATAATAGGCCGTATACTAGCAACAATCTGTGTATTAGTTGCTGATTTCTAATCTCCCTGTGTATTAAGGTACTGTCACACTAGACAATATCGCTAGCGATCCGTGACGTTGCAGCGTCCTCGCTAGCGATATCGTCCAGTGTGACAGGCAGTAGCGATCAGGCCCCTGCTGGGAGATCGCTGGTCGGGGAAGAAAGTCCAGAACTTTATTTCGTCGCTGGACTCCCCGTAGACATCGCTGAATCGGCGTGTGTGACACCGATTCAGCGATGTCTTCGCTGGTAACCAGGGTAAACATCGGGTAACTAAGCGCAGGGCCGCGCTTAGTAACCCGATGTTTACCCTGGTTACCATCCTAAAAGTAAAAAAACAAACACTACATACTTACCTTCCGCTGTCCTCCAGCGCTGTGCTCTGCTCTCCTCCTGCTCTGGCTGTGAGCGTCGGTCAGCCGGAAAGCAGAGCGGTGACGTCACCGCTCTGCTTTCTGGCTGCCCGGCGCTCACAGCCAGACCAGAGAAGCAGAGCGCCGAGGACAGACAGCGGAAGGTAAGTATGTAGCGTTTGTTTTTTTACTTTTTAGGATGGTAACCAGGGTAAACATCGGGTTACTAAGCGCGGCTCTGCGCTTAGTAACCCGATGTTTACCCTGGTTACCGGGGACCTCGGGATCGTTGGTCGCTGGAGAGCTGTCTGTGTGACAGCTCTCCAGTGACCAAACAGCGACGCTGCAGCGATCCGGATCGTTGTCGGTATCGCTGCAGCGTTAGTAACAATATGCAGGAAAACCAAAAGATAAAGCAACACGAGCCCTAGCAAAGAGCGGGTGCAAGATCTGACCCCTGGACACCGACATTCAGAAAAGGGAGCACTCAATCCGGCGGCTCTTTATTCCATGCCCAAGTATTCCATAAAAGGAAAAAAAAAATAGAGCGAGTGCTTCCTAGTGCTGAATGTATAGATCGAGCCAGGTCTAGAATTAATAAACTCCATTTTATGGAATGGACCTGCAGTGCTGGGTAATATTAACCAGTTTTCTCCAGACTACCTCGTACCTTTGCCAAGCATGCGACATTTCGGCTTTGTACCGTTTTTAATACAATAATAGGGGTATTACAAGCACCAAAGTCCATAAAGTAATTAACTTTATAATAAGTACTACATATCAACATGCAATTATATACAGAAAGTGCCAAAGTGTACTGCATAGATGAGATTCTGTTTTCAGAATTCCATTTGCACAGTTCTTTGAAGAAGATATGGCCTTTATATTTTCTTTTCTTGAGCTAGTACTTGAAAATATCTATTCCATATTCATAGACTAGTTCTTTTTTCATTTTGTGAGGGACTGCAATGGGTGCAAACATAGCACCTACATAAGCTAATATACACGGGGGAATTGGAGGAGGACATGGTTTATGTATCACACCACTTTTATTAGTTTTGAGCTTTAGGAGGTACATAGACGATGTTTTCCTCATCTGGCCTGGTACTAGTGAGGAACTATCATACACAGAAACTCCCAAAGTGCTATGGTTTAAATCCATGTATCAATTAAGTTTCTGCATTTAAAATAATTACACAAAAATGATTGTTGAACCTAACTGGTATAATATACATGTGTTATACAGTACATTGGAACTGAATACGATAAGTCCAGCACCATGTGTTAATGGAGGACGCCATCGTCGACATGCTCCTGAATGAAATGTGAGGGTCAACAATTAAGAGCGAGAGATACAGTTTGTCCATATCCATATAAAAGCCCATATCTCCATACTGGACCTGGCGGCATTGTAATGTGAGCGCATTATTAGAAGCCACCAGTTGTGCGGTTCGTCAGCTAATCAATTAATACAAATGAAATGCCCATCATTTCCAACCAATGAAGTGCTAACAAAGGCAATGATAATTTATAGATTATAAATCTATGAATATGTGTAAATTAAGATCTACGGAGAAAATATAAATACACCACAAAACAACTGCTCAGTGATTAAGTCCGTCCGTGTGGGACTTCCCAAAATCTGTAGAAAATAATATTAATGATGGTTTATTAAAGGAAAAGTCACTAATACGGGATCATCCTGGGGATGTTTGTTGCTTGTGGGTGAGACATTATGTTCCCAATTGTCTACAAAAACTAAGAATAGTAAATAGCGTTATACAAACAGAATACGAGTAAACGCCGTCACACAGGAGAGAAGAGGTTGTCGGCTGAGTCTCGGGGCAAAGTCAAACTGCCCCAATGGGACCTGTCATATGTAATATGTTTTTGGGAGTTTTTTTTTTTACCTTGTGTAAAATCTGCTGTTCTCCTGCATCTGGAGTTATCTTTTTTGTTCCTCTCCATTCCTGATATATGGGTGCCTCTTCCTCTTCCCATCATGGTGGGATCCTCATGAAGATGCCTCCAGAATAAAGCAGAGGGCCCCGCCCCCTTGGCTGACAAGAGTAGATTTACATACATGGATGACGGGGCCGTATCTCAGGAATGTCAGATTAAGGAGAACAGTGAAATCTACACTGGGTAAGAAAAAATTGCATATACATTGGGTATAGAAAGTATTCAGACCCCTTTAAATTTTTCATTCTTTGTTTCACTGCAGCCATTTGGTAAATTAAAAAAGAGTCATTTTTTTCTCATTAATGTACACTCTGCACCCCATCTTCACTGGAAAAAAAACAAATGTAGACATTTTTGCAAATTTATTAAAAAATAAAAACTGAAATATCACGTGGTCATAAGTATTGAGACCCTTTGCTCAGTATTGGGTAGAAGCCCCTTTTGAGCTAGTACAGCCATGAGTCTTCTTGGGAATGAGGCAACAAGTTTTTCACACCTGGATTTGGGGATCCTCGGCCATTCTTCCTTGCAGATCCTCTCCAGTTCCGTCAGGTTGGATGGTGAACGTTGGTGGACAGTCTTCTCATCTTAGGGTACCGTCACACAGTGGCATTTTGATCGCTACGACGGCACGATTTGTGACGTTCCAGCGATATATCCGTGACGTTCCAGCGATCTCGCTGTGTCTGACATGCTCCTGCGATCAGGGACCCCGCTGAGAATCGTACGTCGTAGCAGATCGTTTGAAACTTTCTTTCGTCGTCTAGTGTCCCGCTGTGGCGGCATGATCGCATGGTGTAACAAAGGTGTATACGATATTGTATATGATGTGCGCATAGTAACCAACGGCTTCTACATCGCACATACGTCATGAAATTATCGCTCCAGCGTCGTACATTGCAAAGTGTGACAGCAGTCTACGACGCTGGAGCGATATTGTTACGACGCTGGAGCGTCACGGATCATGCCGTCGTAGCGATCAAAATGCCACTGTGTGACGGTACCCTTAGTATTAGTAGACTGCTCAATATCCTTTGTTTGTCTTTGTCTGGGGTATTCTCTCTCTACAATGCTGTGTTCACCAAAAAAATACATAATTCTGGCATTTTGATTTGTTTCTCGTTATGTCATTTACCGATGGGTTTAATTTTATATTTTGATACATCTCACTTTTACTAATGCAGTGATGCTAAATATGTGTATTTTTAATAATAGGGTAAATGGGGGGTGATTTGAACTTGTATGTTTTCATTTTTTTCATGTCTTAAAAACTTTTTCTTCTCTCACTTTCTACCATATCTATTGGTTTCCTTAGGGGACTTGAAGCTGCGATCGTCATATACTGGTACATGTTAAATGCCGCTTTCAGAGACTGTCAGCGGGAACAACTGTTAGAGGCACATGATGGCTGATTAAACCAGCCATCATGTGCAGGGAAATATGTTTGCTCTGCCTATGAGCCTACATCAAAGGCAGGGACATACGTCAAAGGTCGTAAAGGAGTTATGAATTGTTATGACCAGTTGCATGCGATTACAGGTCACAACACATCCAGGAATTATATAAATAACTATGAACAATGTAATGCATATGAATGGAGTTCAAAAAGTTATCAAACTCAGTACATTCCTCAATATTACCTGTCCAGATAAAGAAAACATTGCCTATGTACCTCCACCGTCTCAATATATTGTCAAAATGGTAGGTAATAAGACAAGGTTGTCCTCCAATTCCCGTATGGCAATATTGACCTAGGCAGGTGTCATGTTTGTGCCCATGGTGGTCCCACACAATTGAACGCAGACTCTTAAATACCAGCTCAAGTGGAGAGAGTATAAAGGCCACCCCTTTTACAAGACTCTGTAAATGTAAAAACATTTGCGGCCTGCACTTTGTCAATTTCTGTATGCAAATTATATTAATGTATGCTCTAGATATTTTTATGAATTATTTTTGAACATCGGTGATATCTGTATTTAAAGCAGCTTCTAACATTGATGTATTCACTTGTAAAGGGCTCAATATCAAAGCTGAAACGTTTAATATTAATACTTGAACATAAAAGTCATTTTGTTCACCTTATTTATTTTTATGTATTTATGATTTTTGAGTGGCTATTAGTGAGTTTATGCTGATTGCGTTGCATAATAGTGAGCTAGTGCTTTGTGTGCTAACAAGTTTTGAGAGTTAGTGATCTTAAAGGGGTATTCTCAGGTTATTTCTTGAGCAGCTCTGAGCTATGCAGTCTCCTTACACTCGCCTCACATTCTGGCAGGGCGGCCTCTCTTCCTACAGTGACAGTTGTGGTGAGTAACAGAGCTGTACAATTAGTAGAACTATAAAGCTCAGCACAAGTTCTGCTGTAACGCATTCACCTATCGGTGCTTGGTCCTGAAGTATACACAGTATATTTACATTATACATATAGAGAAAACAGGGCATTTGAACAAGCACACCACTCTGGACAGTGAGAGCCATGATTAGGAGAACTGCTCTGGGAGAAGTCGATGCTGCGAGCTGGTGATTTTAAAAAGACATAACATCAGCTTATTAGTGGCTGAGAGGGAGATGGAGGGAGGTGAGCCAATAACAATAAAGGGCTGGAGAGAGCTGACTGGTATGTTAGGAGTTAACATCTCTTCTGCAATGTATCTACTGCGCACACTGACCAGGGTCTAGGCAGGCAATAAATGTAAAGTGCTGCAGAATATGTTGGGGCTGTAGAAATAAAAATAATTATTATTATAGTGCCTGAGCTCCACGGAAACCTGCTGTATATAATGAAAGATAAAAGCTTTCATTTTAGAAAAACGAAAACAGAAGAAGCAAGACAATTGCAAACTTGCTTATTTTCATGTTGTCTAACTAATTAAAGCAATTTAATAACTTGAGAATATCCATTTAATCTGAGTAAATGCTCCATATGTTTAGTGAGTCTTCTGTGCATTAGTAAGGGTCCGAGTATTGGTGAGTAAGTGCTCTGTAAATAAGTAAGGGTCCGAGTATTGGTGAGTAAGTGCTCTGTGCATTAGTGTTGGAATATTGGTAAGTGCTCTGTGCATTAGTGTTGGAGTATTGGTGAGTAAGTGCTCTGTGCATTAGTGTTGGAGTATTGGTGAGTAGGTGCTCTGTGCATTAGTGTTGGAGTATTGGTGAGTAAGTGCTCTGTGCATTAGTAAGTGTTGGAGTATTGGTGAGTAAGTGCTCTGTGCATTAGTGTTGGAGTATTGGTGAGTAAGTGCTCTGTGCATTAGTGTTGGAGTATTGGTGAGTAGGTGCTCTGTGCATCAGTAAGTGTCGGAGTATTGGTGAGTAAGTGCTCTGTGCATTAATAAGTGTTGGAGTATTGGTGAGTAAGTGTTGGAGTATTGGTGAGTAAGTGCTCTGTGCATTAGTGTCGGAGTATTGGTGAGTAGGTGCTCTGTGCATTAGTGTCGGAGTATTGGTGAGTAAGTGATCTGTGCATTAGTAAGTGTCGGAGTATTGGTGAGTAGGTGCTCTGTGCATTAGTGTTGGAGTATTGGTGAGTAAGTGCTCTGTGCATTAGTGTCGGAGTATTGGTGAGTAGGTGCTCTGTGCATTAGTGTCGGAGTATTGGTGAGTAGGTGCTCTGTGCATTAGTAAGTGTTGGAGTATTGGTGAGTAAGTGCTCTGTGCATTAGTAAGTGTCGGAGTATTGGTGAGTAGGTGCTCTGTGCATTAGTAAGTGTTGGAGTATTGGTGAGTAAGTGCTCTGTGCATTAGTAAGTGTCGGAGTATTGGTGAGTAGGTGCTCTGTGCATTAGTAAGTGTTGGAGTATTGGTGAGTAAGTGCTCTGTGCATTAGTAAGTGTCGGAGTATTGGTGAGTAGGTGCTCTGTGCATTAGTAAGTGTTGGAGTATTGGTGAGTAAGTGCTCTGTGCATTAGTAAGTGTCGGAGTATTGGTGAGTAGGTGCTCTGTGCATTAGTGTTGGAGTATTGGTGAGTAAATGCTCTGTGCATTAGTGTCGGAGTATTGGTGAGTAGGTGCTCTGTGCATTAGTGTTGGAGTATTGGTGAGTAGGTGCTCTGTGCATTAGTGTCGGAGTATTGGTGAGTAGGTGCTCTGCATTAGTAAGTGTTGGAGTATTGGTGAGTAAGTGCTCTGTGCATTAGTGTCGGAGTATTGGTGAGTAGGTGCTCTGTGCATTAGTGTCGGAGTATTGGTGAGTAAGTGCTCTGTGCATTAGTAAGAGTTGGAGTATTGGTGAGTAAGTGCTCTGTGCATTAGTGTTGGAGTATTGGTGAGTAAGTGCTCTGTGCATTAGTGTCAGAGTATTGGTAAGTGCTCTGTGCATTAGTAAGTGTTGGAGTATTGGTGAGTAAGTGCTCTGTGCATTAGTAAGTGTTGGAGTATTGGTGAGTAAGTGATCTGTGCATTAGCAAGTGTCGGAGTATTGGTGAGTAGGTGCTCTGTGCATTCGTGTCGGAGTATTGGTGAGTAGGTGCTCTGTGCATTAGTGTCGGAGTATTGGTGAGTAAGTGCTCTGTGCATTAGTGTCGGAGTATTGGTGAGTAAGTGCTCTGTGCATTAGTGTTGGAGTATTGGTGAGTAAGTGCTCTGTGCATTAGTAAGTGTTGGAGTATTGGTGAGTAAGTGCTCTGTGCATTAGTAAGTGTCCGAGTATTGGTGAGTAAGTGCTCTGTGCATTAGTAAGTGTCGGAGTATTAGTGAGTAAGTGCTCTGTGCATTAGTGTCGGAGTATTGGTGAGTAGGTGCTCTGTGCATTAGTAAGTGTTGGAGTATTGGTGAGTAAGTGTCGGAGTATTGGTGAGTAGGTGCTCTGTGCATTAATAAGTGTTGGAGTATTGGTGAGTAAGTGCTCTGTGCATTAGTAAGTGTTGGAGTATTGGTGAGTAGGTGCTCTGTGCATTAGTGTTGGAGTATTGGTGAGTAAGTGCTCTGTGCATTAGTGTCGGAGTATTGGTGAGTAGGTGCTCTGTGCATTAGTGTCGGAGTATTGGTGAGTAAGTGATCTGTGCATTAGTAAGTGTCGGAGTATTGGTGAGTAGGTGCTCTGTGCATTAGTGTTGGAGTATTGGTGAGTAAGTGCTCTGTGCATTAGTGTCGGAGTATTGGTGAGTAGGTGCTCTGTGCATTAGTGTCGGAGTATTGGTGAGTAGGTGCTCTGTGCATTAGTAAGTGTTGGAGTATTGGTGAGTAAGTGCTCTGTGCATTAGTAAGTGTCGGAGTATTGGTGAGTAGGTGCTCTGTGCATTAGTAAGTGTTGGAGTATTGGTGAGTAAGTGCTCTGTGCATTAGTAAGTGTCGGAGTATTGGTGAGTAGGTGCTCTGTGCATTAGTAAGTGTTGGAGTATTGGTGAGTAAGTGCTCTGTGCATTAGTAAGTGTCGGAGTATTGGTGAGTAGGTGCTCTGTGCATTAGTAAGTGTCGGAGTATTGGTGAGTAGGTGCTCTGTGCATTAGTGTTGGAGTATTGGTGAGTAAATGCTCTGTGCATTAGTGTCGGAGTATTGGTGAGTAGGTGCTCTGTGCATTAGTGTCGGAGTATTGGTGAGTAGGTGCTCTGTGCATTAGTGTCGGAGTATTGGTGAGTAAGTGCTCTTTGCATTAGTAAGTGTTGGAGTATTGGTGAGTAAGTGCTCTGTGCATTAGTAAGTGTCGGAGTATTGGTGAGTAGGTGCTCTGTGCATTAGTAAGTGTTGGAGTATTGGTGAGTAAGTGCTCTGTGCATTAGTAAGTGTCGGAGTATTGGTGAGTAGGTGCTCTGTGCATTAGTAAGTGTTGGAGTATTGGTGAGTAAGTGCTCTGTGCATTAGTAAGTGTCGGAGTATTGGTGAGTAGGTGCTCTGTGCATTAGTAAGTGTTGGAGTATTGGTGAGTAAGTGCTCTGTGCATTAGTAAGTGTCGGAGTATTGGTGAGTAGGTGCTCTGTGCATTAGTAAGTGTTGGAGTATTGGTGAGTAAGTGCTCTGTGCATTAGTAAGTGTCGGAGTATTGGTGAGTAGGTGCTCTGTGCATTAGTAAGTGTTGGAGTATTGGTGAGTAAGTGCTCTGTGCATTAGTAAGTGTCGGAGTATTGGTGAGTAGGTGCTCTGTGCATTAGTGTCGGAGTATTGGTGAGTAAGTGTTCTGTGCATTAGTGTCGGAGTATTGGCGAGTAGGTGCTCTGTGCATTAGTGTCGGAGTATTGGTGAGTAAGTGCTCTGTGCATTAGTGTTGGAGTATTGGTGAGTAAGTGCTCTGTGCATTAGTAAGTGTCGGAGTATTGGTGAGTAAGTGCTCTGTGCATTAGTGTCGGAGTATTGGTGAGTAAGTGCTCTTTGCATTAGTAAGTGTTGGAGTATTGGTCACTGCTGTCATTGACCTATATTGAGTCCTTTGATCCCTGAAAAGGAAATATGATGGATTGGGGGGTCCGTGCGACGTCTCTTCCCTGCAGCCAGGTGACCCCCGGGCCCTCAGATGAATAGTAATTCTTGTTCGGGATCCATGGACTGAGGGCCCAGAGGTAAATGTGCTCGGTAGATGCTGCTCTGTGTCCGTCACGATGGGAATGATGACGTTTCCACTGATTGTGATGGACGCTCCTGCTCCCATCTCTCTGCAGAGCATCGCTCTTCTCCTGAAGTCTCCGGACAGATACAAAGTGCTATGTTCTGAGTATTCCTACAGCGCTGATCTGTCAGGTCCGTACGGATATACTCCGCAGAGCGTCACACCAGATATATTCTGCAGACTGGTAACCATCAGTGATGATGGGTTCTGGGCACCAATGCCACCTGGAGAGTGACGGGCATCTCGGAGTTTGTCCTCTGGTTATTTTTGGCGGCGTTAGTTCGCTGTGCTGTGGTCGTGTGATGTCCGGGGTTTTATTAGGGGCTCATGTGATAAGTATATCGCAGGACATTGTATTTATATGCTGGCAGCTTCATCATGCTGCTATCCATCAATCCACCCAGGGGTCACAGCAAGACGCTCACACTCCGCAGACTGTAGGCAGAGCCATGATGTGGACTGAGCCCTCTCCCTTCATCTCTGCTCCTTGTAGGGACCATCAGTCACTTCACAGCTGGAGGTTTGGTGCTTTGTAAAAAGCCAATCACTGGATGCCCTCAAAGCAGCAAATAAGGGGTTAAGTTTACAATCTTCACTTTCCCTACAACTTTTCACTTTTAGATTCGTTATAAAGAAACCTTATAAGTCAGTGCAACGTGAAGAGGTAGTGCATTGTACAGTTAGTGAAGTGTGGAGAGGCAGTCAAATATATGGCAGATTATACAAGTCAGTGCAGCCTGGAAAAGTAATCAAATGTATAGCACATGATACAACTCAGTGTAACATAGAGAGGTGGTGCAGCGTATAGCATACAAGTCAGTGCAGTGAAGAGAAGTAGTGTACAGTACTATATGGCAAATTATATAAGTCAGTGCCGCATGGTAAGGTAGTGCATTGTATAAGGCCGGCGTCACACTAGTGAGTTTTACGGACGTATGAGCGCATAAAATACATCCGTAAAACTCGCCTAACAAACGTTCCAATTATTCTCTATGCCCCAGCTCCTATCAGCCGTATTTTACTGATCCGTATTATACGGCTTTGTACGGCCGTAGAAAATCGCAGCATGCTGCATTTGTCACCGTATTGCGCAAAAAAAAACGCAAATGAAAGTCTATGGAAGCCAGAAAAATACGGATTACACACGGACAAGCAGTGTGACTTGCGAGAAATACGCAGCGGTGTTAGAGAGAAAAGCCGGTAATTCAGTGCGGTGTACAGTAAAATCACACTGACAGCTTACAGTAGAATAGGTAGAATAAATGTGTACATATAGAATAGGTATATATATATATATATATATATATATATATATATGTCAGTAGACACATATATGTATATATATTATTATTTCATACAGCGCTAGGTAGCTTTAAAGCCTGTAATTCAATTGCCGGCTTTTGCTATCTCCTTCCTAAACCCGACATGATATGAGACATGATTACATACAGTAAACCATCTCATATCCCCATTTTTTTTTTTTTGCATATTCCACACTACTAATGTTAGTAGTGTGTATGTGCAAAATTTGGCCGTTCTAGCTATTAAATTAAAGGGTTACATGGCGGAAAAAATTGGCGTGGGCTCCCGCGCAATTTTCTCTGCCAGAGTAGTAAAGTCAGTGACTGAGGGCAGATATTAATAGTCTGGAGAGGGTCCATGGTTATTGCCCCCCCCCCCCCCCCGGCTAAAAACATCTGCACCCAGCCACCCCAGAAAAGACACATCTGGAAGGTGCGCCTATTCTGGCACTTGGCCACTCTCTTCCCATTCCCGTGTAGCAGTGGGATATGGGGTAATGAAGGGTTAATGCCACCTTGCTATTGTAAGGTGACATTAAGCCAAATTAATAATGGAGAGGCGTCAATTATGACACCTATCCATTATTAATCCAATACTAGTAAAGGGTTAAAAAAACAAACACATTATTAAAAATTATTTTAATGAAATAAAAACAAAGGTTGTTGTAATAATTTATTCTACGCTCAATCCATCTGAAGACCCTCGCTCTGTAACAAAGAAAAAATAATAAACCAACAATATACATACCTTCCGAAGATCTGTAAGGTCCCACGATGTAAATCCATCTGAAGGGGTTAAAATATTTTGCAGCCAGGAGCTCTGTTAATGCAGCGGTGCTCCTGGCTGCAAAACCCCAGGGAATGAAGGTAAAGTAGGTCAATGACCTATATTTACCTTCATTTGCGGTGAGGCGCCCTCTGCTCTGTAACATACACTGATGTGTCTCACTATATATTTACTAGCTATTGAACCCGTTCTACGCCCGGGTGGCGAGCATTTATATTGGTATATGGTCTCCATCCTGGTATGTGCTGCTCCATCCTGCGTCCCCATCCTGTCATGTGCTGCTCCATCCTGCATCCCCATCCTGTCATGTGCTGCTCCATCCTGCGCCCCCATTCTGTCATGTGCTGCTCCATCCTGCGCCCCATCCTGTCATGTGCTGCTCCCATCCTGCGCCCCCGTTCTGTCATGTGCTGCTCCCATCCTGCGCCCCCGTTCTGTCATGTGCTGCTCCATCCTGCGCCTCCATTCTGTCATTTGCTGCTCCCATCCTGTCATGTGCTGCTCCCATCCTGCGCCCCCGTTATGTCATGTGCTGCTCCCATCCTGCGCCCCCGTTCTGTCATGTGCTGCTCCCATCCTGCGCCTCCATTCTGTCATTTGCTGCTCCCATCCTGTCATGTGCTGCTCCCATCCTGCGCCCCCGTTCTGTCATGTGCTGCTCCCATCCTGCGGCCCCGTTCTGTCATGTGCTGCTCCCATCCTGCGCCCCCGTTCTGTCATGTGCTGCTCCCATCCTGCGCCCGTTCTGTCATGTGCTGCTACCATCCTGCGCCCGTTCTGTCATGTGCTGCTGCCATCCTGCGCCCGTTCTGTCATGTGCTGCTGCCATCCTGCGCCCGTTCTGTCATGTGCTGCTGCCATCCTGCGCCCGTTCTGTCATGTGCTGCTCCCATCCTGCGCCCGTTCTGTCATGTGCTGCTCCCATCCTGCGCCCGTTCTGTCATGTGCTGCTGCCATCCTGCGCCCGTTCTGTCATGTGCTGCTGCCATCCTGCGCCCGTTCTGTCATGTGCTGCTGCCATCCTGCGCCCGTTCTGTCATGTGCTGCTGCCATCCTGCGCCCATTCTGTCATGTGCTGCTGCCATACTGCGCCCGTTCAGTCATGTGCTGCTGCCATCCTGCGCCCGTTCTGTCATGTGCTGCTGCCATCCTGCGCCCGTTCTGTCATGTGCTGCTGCCATCCTGCGCCCGTTCTGTCATGTGCTGCTGCCATCCTGCCCCCGTTCTGTCATGTGCTGCTCCCATCCTGCGCCACCATTGTATGATATGCCCCCCATAAGACGCTCCAGTGTGTATGCCCCCGTATGCTGCTGCCATATAAAAAAAAAAAATACCATACTCCCCTATCGTCCGGCTCCACTGCAGGTGTGTCTTCAAGAAAATGGCGCCGGAAAGCGCGGACTGCGCAGGCGCCGATTCCGGCAGCAGGAATCGGCGCCTGCGCAGTCCGCGCTTTCCGGCGCCATTTTCTTGAAGACACACCTGCAGTGGAGCCGGAGTGTGTCTTCAAGAAAATGGCGCCGGAAAGCGCGGACTGCGCAGGCGCCGATTCCGGCAGCAGGAATCGGCGCCTGCGCAGTCCGCGCTTTCCGGCGCCATTTTATTGAAGACACACTCCGGCTCCTCTGCCTGTGACTGGTAAGTCAGAGGGCGGTGCCGGCGCGCATTAAGCGCGTCATCGCGCCCTCTGAACTGTCACAGCAGAGGAGCCGGGAGACGGAGCCGCACGCAGCGCTGGAACGGGGAAAGGTGAATATACTTACCCTCCTGGCGGTCCCTGACTCTCCGGTGGAGATCGCTGTATGCGTTCAGTGTTTACGCATACCGCAATCTCCTGGGAGCGTCACTCTGTGGGTGCCAGACTGCGCCGGCTATTGCGCCTGCGCAGTCTATAAAGGCTTCGGACAGAGTGACGCTCCCAGCGTTATATTATAGATACCTATTCTATGTGTACACATTTATTCTACCTATTCTTCTGTAAGCTGTCAGTGTGATTTTACTGTACACCGCACTGAATTGCCGGCTTTTCTCTCTAACACCGCTGCGTATTTCTCACAAGTCACACTGCTGGTCCGTGTGTAATCCGTATTTTTGGGGCTTCCATAGACTTTCATTGGCGTTTTTTTTGCACAATACGGTGACAAATGCAGCATGCTGCGATTTTCTACAGCCGTAGAAAGCCGCATAATACTGATCAGTAAAATACGGCAGATAGGAGCAGGGGCATAGAGAATAATTGGGACGTTTGTTAGGGGTGTTTTACGGACGTATTTTATGCGCTCATACGTCCGTAAAACTCGCTAGTGTGACGCCGGCCTAAGAGGATAATACAAGTCAGTGCCGTGTAAAGAGACAGTATAATATATGGCTGAGTATACAAATCTGTGCAGCCTGGAGAGGTAATCTAACGCAGTACATCTGGCAATACAATACAATGCACTACCTCTCCATGTCACACTGACTAATATCATAACCTGTCGCTCATGATACAAGTCAGTGTGACCTGGAGAGGCAGTGCATTGTATAGCAGATAATACAAGTCAGTATAGCAGCAGTATAATATATGGCAGATCATACAAGTCAGTGCATAATTATTATTATTTATTTATTTATATAGCACCATTGATTCCATGGTGCTGTACATGAGAAGGGGTTACATACAAGTTACAAATATCACATACAGTGAACAAACTAACAATGACAGACTGATACAGAGGGGCGAGGACCCTGCCCTTGCGGGCTTACATTCTACAGGATTATGGGGAAGAAGACAGTAGGTTGAGGGTTGCAGGAGCTCCGGTGTTGGTGAGGCGGTAGCTCCGGTGTTGGTGAGGCGGTAGCTCCGGTGTTGGTGAGGCGGTAGCTCCGGTGTTGGTGAGGCGGTAGCTTCGATAGTGATGAGGCAGCAGCGGTGTCAGTGCAGGCTGTAGGCTTTCCTGAAGAGATGAGTTTTCAGGTTCCGTATAATGAAGAGGCAGTGCAATGTAAAGGACACCATAGTCCGTGCCAGTATGCATAACATGGAGAGATAGTCACCTGTGCAGCAGATAATACATAACTGCTTAGCATGGTGAGATAGTCTACTGTACAGCAGATAATGAGTCCAATACGTCCTGTGACCACGTGTAGATGCATGCTCTTAGATGTTGCATTGCCGGCTACATGATGCCCGGCAGCCTGCAGAACACGGGGGACGCAGGGGTCTATACGCTGTGGAAGTTTACATTTTCGTTGCCATGATGAGAGGCCTTGTGCCCGGACGCCATCACAATGCCAGGATCGCACACCTTTGGGCGCCGTTTGCATTATCTCCACCTGTTTTGCGCTCTAGTTTTGGGACTATTGGCAAATACGTTCACTAGCGATTTGTCGGCTCATTGCAGCGTGACGTCACACCGGACCTGCTAATCAGAAGGGGATTCCGGCTGGTGGGGGTCCGCAGGGCTCTAGTGAGGCTGCCATGGACTATGGACGTACTGGACAGAAAAGCCGGAAGGTCGAGGTTTTGCTTTGCAATGTGAATTGCAGCAGATTCCTCTGGAGCCGCACTCCCCGCCATCACTAGGTGGATGCAGGCGGCCATTATCCGAATCCTCCTGCCCCTCATATGTCTGCGTAATGGGGAAGGGGAAAACCCACTAACAATCGCCTGCAACAAGTCTGACTTGGGGTAACCAGCTCCGCGAGGGCTTCGGACCGGTGTCTGACTTGGGGTAACCAGCTCCGCGAGGGCTTCGGACCGGTGTCTGACTTGGGGTAACCAGCTCCGCGAGGGCTTCGGACCGGTGTCTGACTTGGGGTAACCATCTCCGCGAGGGCTTCGGACCGGTGTCTGACTTGGGGTAACCAGCTCCGCGAGGGCTTCGGGCCGGCGTCTGACTTGGGGTAACTAGCTCTGCGAGGGCTTAGGGCTGGCGTCTGACTTGGGGTAACCAGCTCCGTGAGGTCTTTGGGACGGCGTCTGACTTGGGGTAACCATCTCCGCGAGGGCTTCGGACCGGCGTCTGATTGGGGTAACCAGCTCAGCGAGGGCTTCGGACTGGTGTCTGACTTGGGGTAACAAGCTCCTCGAGGGCTTCGGACCGGCGTCTGATTGGGGTAACCAGCTCAGCGAGGGCTTCAGGCCGGCGTCTGACTTGGGGTAACCAGCTCTGCGAGGGCTTCGGGCCGGCGTCTGGCTTCAGGGTAACCAGCTCAGCGAGGGTTTTGGACCGGCGTCTGACTTGGGGTAACCAGCTCTGCGAGGGCTTCGGGCCGGCGTCTGACTTGGGGTAACCAGCTCCTCGAGGGCTTCGGACCGGCGTCTGATTGGGGTAACCAGCTCAGCGAGGGCTTCAGGCCGGCGTCTGACTTGGGGTATCCAGCTCCGTAAGGGCTTCAGGCCGGCGTCTGGCTTCAGGGTAACCAGCTCAGCGAGGGTTTTGGACCGGCGTCTGACTTGGGGTAACCAGCTCTGCGAGGGCTTCGGGCTGGCGTCTGACTTGGGGTAACCAGCTCTGCGAGGGCTTCGGGCCGGCGTCTGACTTGGGGTAACCACCTCTGCGAGGGCTTCGGGCCGGCGTCTGGCTTGGGGTAACCAGCTCTGCGAGGGCTTCAGGCCGGCGTCTGACTTGGGGTAACCAGCTCCGCGAGGGCTTCGGGCCGGTGCCTGACTTGGGGTAACCAGCTCTGTAAGGGCCTCAGGCCGGCGTCTGGCTTCGGGGTAACCAGCTCAGCGAGGGTTTTGGGCGGCGTCTGACTTGGAGTAACCAGCTCTGCGAGGTCTTCGGGCCGGCGTCTGACTTGGGGTAACCAGCTCTGCGAGGGCTTCGTGCCGGCGTCTGACTTGGGGTAACCAGCTCTGCGAGGGCTTCGTGCCGGCGTCTGACTTGGGGTAACCAGCTCTGCGAGGGCTTCGTGCCGGCGTCTGACTTGGGGTAACCAGCTCTGCGAGGGCTTCGTGCCGGCGTCTGACTTGGGGTAACCAGCTCTGCGAGGGCTTCGTGCCGGCGTCTGACTTGGGGTAACCAGCTCTGCGAGGGCTTCGTGCCGGCGTCTGACTTGGGGTAACCAGCTCTGCGAGGGCTTCGGGCCGGCATCTGACTTGGGGTAACCAGCTCTGCGATTGCTTCAGACCGGCGTCTGACTTGGGGTAACCAGCTCCGCGAGGGCTTCAGACCGGCGTCTGACTTGGGGTAACCAGCTCCGCGAGGGCTTCGGGCCGGCGTGTGACTTGGGGTAACCAGCTCCGCGAGGGCTTCGGGCCGGCGTGTGACTTGGGGTAACCAGCTCCGCGAGGGCTTCAGACCGGCGTCTGACTTGGGGTAACCAACTCTGCGAGGGCTTCGGGCCGGCGCCTGACTTGGGGTAACCAGCTCTGCGAGGGCTTCGGGCCAGCGCTTGACTTGGGGTAACCAGCTCTGCGAGGGCTTCGGGCCAGCGTCTGACTTGGGGTAACCAGCTCTGCGAGGGCTTCGGGCCGGCGTCTGACTTGGGGTAACCAGCTCCGTGAGGGTTTCGGGCCGGCGCTGCCATCTGCATCTTCAGCTGTTTTCTTCCTTTCTCAGTCCTGAAGGAAGAGGTTTCTGGTCCCCGGTGGGACTTGACATGGAGCTGATGACGTGGAGGTCACTGATCCAACACTTCTCCCAGCTGTCCGCACCAGTGCGTGAAAGGACGTGCCCAGTTCCAGTATTAACGTCTCATTTCCCATAAATCTGAGCCAGTGAATCCGCCGTGCGAGGTGCCAGGATCTCCATTGTTGTGTGCAGGAAGGTGACGTCCGCCGCTTTGTACGTCCAGCTTTCCCGTGCACGGCTCCCTGTGCCTCGTGTCCTGGTAAACACGTCCCCCCATCACTAGAAGTTTTACTACTCTGTTAATTCTCATTTTCTTTTCTACCATTGTAAGCTGGAAACTGTCAGCAAGCTGCTGTTAGTGGATCTTTGTGTCTGTTCAGTATAATGGTGTCCTGCTCTGATTGGTCCGTGGCACAGATTGTTACCATCCTAATGCACATTTCATACCATGTAATCAACCTATAATATATATCTATCTGGGCTTACTGGCCCAGCGGTCATCGGCTGGGGCCTTCAGCAATGAGTCCGTCGCGATGTGTAATTGCCCTTTTCTACTTTGCAAATAATAAACTGTGACCGACCTGTTCAACCCATCAAGGTTTGTTAGTGTCTTTTATTACGGAGTGGTGGGACGGGGGAAGGCGCTGGTTACGACACACGGGTCTCTGCAGTCTTGATAACCGGGGTCTTCTTCCCCCATCCGTCACCAGAGAGGTTGTCGCTGTTATGAAAGTGTAGTAACTCGGGAAATGGGTAACGCACTGAAACCTTCTACCGACCCTGCTGGTTCCTGTACAGACTAGAGATCCTGACCCCTTAGTCCCTTGCGGTTTAAGAGATAGCCATAACCACAGACTAGAAAGGCCATTGAGCGCTTCACGTTCCTCCTAAAGAACCATAAGGCAGAGCAGAGTGCAAATTACCTACAAAAGAGAAAGTGTGCTGAAATAGAAGAGATCCCAGAGTGAGTAAAACCACGAAATAGAAAATAAAGGATTAAGTATGTAATGATGCAAAAATATGCCGCCTACTTTCTACAAAGAAACAGAAGATAGGTGCAAGGTAAAGAACATAAACAGCAGAGAGATAGACCAGCTAGGGTTCATCACTGGCATAAACTACAGCAGTATGGCTGGACATGCAAATGAGACTCACCAGCAGGAAATACCAGCAGGGGGAAAATATATTAAGTCGCACCGGAAAGGTGATAGGGCAGAGAAATGAGTAAATGAAAACATCTGTTACCCTAAAGAGACTAAATAAAGGATAACAGAAACTAAATAACAGGAGAAAAGATGCATCTATTGTGGCTTGGCAGACCAAGAATCCGACCACAAAGTACAGAATCAAGGGTTTGAACCCAGGAGCATGACATACACACACACACACACACACACACACACACACACACACACACACACACACACACACACACACACACACACACACACACTTACTTTTGAAAACTCCATACAAGCCAATGGAGTGTGGAAGACATTATATTATATAACCTATACTGATCCCAAGTTACATCCTGTATTATACCCCAGAGCTGCACTCACTATTCTGCTGGTGCAGTAACTGTGTACATACATTACTGATCCTGAGTTACATCCTGTATTATACCCCAGAGCTGCACTCACTATTCTGCTGGTGCTGTCACTGTGTACATACATTACATTACTGATCATGAGTTACATCCTGTATTATACCCCAGAGCTGCACTCACTATTCTGCTGGTGCAGTCACTATGTACATACATTACATTACTGATCCTGAGTTACATCCTGTATTATACCCCAGAGCTGCACTCACTATTCTGCTAGTGCAGTCACTGTGTACATACATTACATTACTGATCCTGAGTTACCTCCTGTATTGTACTCCAGAGCCGCACTCACTATTCTGCTGGTGCAGTCACTGTGTACATACATTACATTACTGATCCTGAGTTACATCCTGTATTATCTTCCAGGGCTGCACTCACTATTCTGCTGGTGCAGTCACTGTGTACATACATTAATGATCCTGAGTTACATCCTGTATTATTCTCCAGAGCTGCACTCACTATTCTGCTGGTGCAGTCACTGTGTACATACATTACAGTACTGATCCTGAGTTACATCCTGTATTATATCCCAGAGCTGCACTCACTATTCTGCTAGTGCAGTCACTGTGTACATACATTACATTACTGATCCTGAGTTACCTCCTGTATTATACCCCAGAGCTGCACTCACTATTCTGCTGGTGCAGTCACTGTGTAAATACATTACATTACTGATCCTGAGTTACATCCTGTATTATACCCCAGAGCTGCGCTCACTATTCTGCTGGTGCTGTCACTGTGTACATACATTAATGATCCTGAGTTACATCCTGTATTATACCCCAGAGCTGCACTCACTATTCTGCTGGTGCAGTCACTGTGTAAATACATTACATTACTGATCATGAGTTACATCCTGTATTATACCCCAGAGCTGCACTCACTATTCTGCTGGTGCAGTCACTGTGTAAATACATTACATTACTGATCCTGAGTTACATCCTGTATTATATTCCAGAGCTGCACGCACTATTCTGCTGGTGCAGTCACTGTGTAAATACATTACATTACTGATCCTGAGTTACATCCTGTATTATATTCCGGAGCTGCACTCACTATTCTGCTGGTGCAGTCACTGTGCACATACATTACATTACTGATCCTGAGTTACATCCTGTATTATACTCCAAAGCTGCACTCACTATTCTGCTGGTGCAGTCACTGTGTACATACATTACTGATCCTGAGTTACATCCTGTATTATACCCCAGAGCTGCACTCACTATTCTGCTGGTGCAGTCACTGTGTACATACATTACATTACTGATCCTGAGTTACATCCTGTATTATACTCCAAAGCTGCACTCACTATTCTGCTGGTGCAGTCACTGTGTACATACATTACTGATCCTGAGTTACATCCTGTATTATACTCCAAAGCTGCACTCACTATTCTGCTGGTGCAGTCACTGTGTACATACATTACTGATCCTGAGTTACATCCTGTATTATACCCCAGAGCTGCACTCACTATTCTGCTGGTGCTGTCACTGTGTACATACATTACATTACTGATCATGAGTTACATCCTGTATTATACCCCAGAGCTGCACTCACTATTCTGCTGGTGCAGTCACTGTGTACATACATTACATTACTGATCCTGAGTTACATCCTGTATTATACCCCAGAGCTGCACTCACTATTCTGCTAGTGCAGTCACTGTGTACATACATTACATTACTGATCCTGAGTTACCTCCTGTATTGTACTCCAGAGCCGCACTCACTATTCTGCTGGTGCAGTCACTGTGTACATACATTACATTACTGATCCTGAGTTACATCCTGTATTATCTTCCAGGGCTGCACTCACTATTCTGCTGGTGCAGTCACTGTGTACATACATTAATGATCCTGAGTTACATGCTGTATTATTCTCCAGAGCTGCACTCACTATTCTGCTGGTGCAGTCACTGTGTACATACATTACAGTACTGATCCTGAGTTACATCCTGTATTATATCCCAGAGCTGCACTCACTATTCTGCTAGTGCAGTCACTGTGTACATACATTACATTACTGATCCTGAGTTACCTCCTGTATTATACCCCAGAGCTGCACTCACTATTCTGCTGGTGCAGTCACTGTGTAAATACATTACATTACTGATCCTGAGTTACATCCTGTATTATACCCCAGAGCTGCGCTCACTATTCTGCTGGTGCAGTCACTGTGTACATACATTACATTACTGATCCTGAGTTACATCCTGTATTATACTCCAGAGCTGCACTCACTATTCTGCTGGTGCAGTCACTGTGTACATACATTACATTACTGATCCTGAGTTACATCCTGTATTATACTCCAGAGCTGCACTCACTATTCTGCTGGTGCAGTCACTGTGTACATACATTACATTACTGATCCTGAGTTACATCCTGTATTATACCCCAGAGCTGCACTCACTATTCTGCTGGTGCAGTCACTGTGTAAATACATTACATTACTGATCCTGAGTTACATCCTGTATTATATTCCGGAGCTGCACTCACTATTCTGCTGGTGCAGTCACTGTGTAAATACATTACATTACTGATCCTGAGTTACATCCTGTATTATATTCCGGAGCTGCACTCACTATTCTGCTGGTGCAGTCACTGTGCACATACATTACATTACTGATCCTGAGTTACATCCTGTATTATACTCCAAAGCTGCACTCACTATTCTGCTGGTGCAGTCACTGTGTACATACATTGCTGATCCTGAGTTACATCCTGTATTATACCCCAGAGCTGCACTCACTATTCTGCTGGTGCAGTCACTGTGTACATACATTACATTACTGATCCTGAGTTACATCCTGTATTATACTCCAAAGCTGCACTCACTATTCTGCTGGTGCAGTCACTGTGTACATACATTACTGATCCTGAGTTACATCCTGTATTATACTCCAGAGCTGCAGTCACTATTCTGCTGGTGCAGTCACTGTGTACATACATTACATTACTGATCCTGAGTTACATCCTGTATTATACTCCAAAGCTGCACTCACTATTCTGCTGGTGCAGTCACTGTGTACGTACATTACATTACTGATCCTGAGTTACATCATGTATTATACTCCAGAGCTGCACTCACTATTCTGCTGGTGCAGTCACTGTGTACATACATTATATTACTGATCCTGAGTTACATCCTGTATTATACTCCAGAGCTGCACTCACTATTCTGCTGGTGCAGTCACTGTGTACATACATTACATTACTGATCCTGAGTTACATCCTGTATTATACTCCAGAGCTGCACTCACTATTCTGCTGGTGCAGTCACTGTGTACATACATTACATTACTGATCCTGAGTTACATCCTGTATTATACCCCAGAGCTGCGCTCACTATTCTGCTGGTGCAGTCACTGTGTACATACATTATATTACTGATCCTGAGTTACATCCTGTATTATACTCCAGAGCTGCACTCACTATTCTGCTGGTGCAGTCACTGTGTACATACATTACATTACTGATCCTGAGTTACATCCTGTATTATACCCCAGAGCTGCGCTCACTATTCTGCTGGTGCAGTCACTGTGTACATACATTACATTACTGATCCTGAGATACATCCTGTATTATACTCCAGAGCTGCACTCACCTTTCTGCTGGTGCAGTCACTGTGTACATACATTACATTACTAATCCTGAGTTACATCCTGTATTATACTCCAGAGCTGCACTCACTATTCTGCTGGTGCAGTCACTGTGTACATACATTACATTACTGATCCTGAGTTACATCATGTATTATACTCCAGAGCTGGACTCACTATTCTGCTGGTGCAGTCACTGTGTACATACATTACATTACTGATCCTGAGTTACATCCTGTATTATACCCCAGAGCTGCACTCACTATTCTGCTGGTGCAATCACTGTGCACATACATTACATTACTGATCCTGAGTTACATCCTGTATTATACTCCAGAGCTGCACTCACTATTCTGCTGGTGCAGTCACTGTGTACATACATTACATTACTGATCCTGAGTTACATCATGTATTATACTCCAGAGCTGCACTCACTATTCTGCTGGTGCAGTCACTGTGTACATACATTACATTACTGATCCTGAGTTACCTCCTGTATTATACCCCAGAGCTGCACTCACTATTCTGCTGGTGCAGTCACTGTGTACATACATTACATTACATTACTGATCTTATTCTCCCCTTACAGTCCTGCTAACGGTGGTCAGAACCAAAAATGTCTTCGCATCAAGAACTGGGAGAACCGGACCCTGTCCTACGACATACTGAATGTGCAGGCCGAGCAGGTACAGGAATGGCTACATACTCTGGATATATCTATTATACTTTCTCCTTTTGATTTCTTCTAGGATTGCGCCTCCTGCTTCTAGGTAATTCTGCTAATAGGACTGTTTTATGGAATTGCTCTTCATGCAGTTCTCCTATGGAAAGCCAGTGTAGTATTACATAATATGCAGCAGTGAGTTACCAGCGCCACCTAGTGGTAAAATGTCAGTTTACATCATCCATGATCCTAAGCAGAGCTGTGCCAGAATCCAGTGTATTGGGTTCTCTGCTGAGTTCTGCAGAACATCATGTCGTTTTTTTTCGTTCTATTTCTTGTTTCACATGTGAAGCTGAACTCTGCGGCTTTCCTGCACTGTGGATTGTGGGAGCTTAGATGAGATACAGTTAGAGCCACGCTGTTCTAGCACATGTCTGACTGCAGGGCGGCGCTATGCTGCTGCTTCCAATGTCCGTCAGCAGAACCTGGTAACCGCCATTACATGTTGTACACAGGACGTGCCCTGCACAAAGGCTCGCTGCTTGGGCTCCGTCATGTTTCCACCCCAGATGTCCTGTCCTCAACCCCGAGAACCAAAATCCACAGAAGAACTTCTACCTAAGGCCAAAGACTTCATCAACCAGTACTACAGCTCCATCAAAAGGTGAGTGACTGCACCAGGAGGCTCAGGATGAGTACTTTTTTTTAAACTGATTTTCTCCTCCAATCCCGCTGATTCTGCAACAGGTTTTTTTATTTTCTGCGCCCCCCCGTTCCAAAGTTGTGCCCTTTCATTAAAAAAAAAAATGCAAGTTTTCCCTTCAACCAATTGGTCGTATTCAACAGAATTTCTTACTGAACAGATTAAATAATTTCATATTAAAATGTTAATAATATTTGGACCAATTCAGATGCCGCGATATTGAATGTTTTATTTTTTAACATTTTTTTTATTTTTGTTGCGATTTTTAGTAACTTTTTATTTCACTTTTGACCCTGTGTTTGATCACAAGGGTAATCCGTCAGCAGCACCCTGCAGGAGGAAAGCGATTGGCACCCGAGTCGGGGCAACGGCGGGATCGTGTGACCTAAATCTCCCAGTCGGGGGATTGACAATGGCATTTAAGTGGTTAAACAGCAGCGATCGGAGCCAGCACTGATCTCCGCTGTCCTCGACTCCAGAGCGCGCTCCTTACACCACAACGCTCTCGTAGTCTCGTATCAGGAAGGGGTTAAAGTGAAACTCCAACAATTCGTTTTTGTGCATATAATGGCCACTGTGGCAGCAATGGTGGTAGTGTGTGACATCCCCCTACCCAAGAGAAGACCCCCCAATGCTTTGACCCCCCAACGCACATTTTGCACAAGGGCAAATTTACAAAAATAAAAGTCGCCCAATCACCTAAAACCCATTTGTATCCGTCTTAGGTCCCAGGCGAAGTCGCACATCGAGCGGGTGAAGGAGGTGGAGCAGGAGGTCCTCGCCACAGGGACCTATCAGCTCAAGGAGAGCGAGCTGATCTTTGGCGCCAAGCAGGCTTGGAGGAACGCCGCGCGGTGCGTGGGCCGGATACAGTGGTCCAAGCTTCAGGTACTCCCAGTCCGGGGGGCTCTAATGTGGATCGTTGTGTTTATAAACATTCCGAGCTCTGGATACTTTGTATCTCTGTAGTTGTTTGACGCCAGAGACTGCAGGACCACCCACGAGATGTTCACCTACATCTGCAACCATATCAAATACTCCACCAACAAAGGCAATATCAGGTATGTTGTATTCATAGTAGTCTCTGAGGGGGGTCTTCAGAACAGCCCTGGAGCCCACCATACGTAGAAATTAAAGGGGTTGTCCACGCAGTCCCTGGACAATAAGATGATTGCAATACAAAGTGTCCCCCTGATGAAGCAATTGGTGGAGAAACCTGACAGTAAGGGTTGAGTCTCCCTGCAGCTCCCCCACAGGAGAAACTAAGTATTACAAGATGGCTAAAATACGAGGATCGAGAACAGAGGACCCTCTAATACCCCAGAATTCCCTAACAGGGTGTCTAACAATAGATCTTCCTAAGTGGGAGCCCCTCTTTAATATTCTGTATGAAGCTGGACGACCCCTGGTTCTCCTGATAATGGCTGACAATGCAGGGGATGTACGGTGTGGTTCTAGAACTTGCCCTCATATCAGGCATCTTGGTCGGCGTCACTTTTATGGATTTTTCATGTTTTTTTTATGTCTTTCTGAGCACAGGTCGGCGATCACCATCTTCCCCCAGAGAAAAGATGGGACGTCAGATTTCAGGATCTGGAACAGCCAGTTAATCCGCTATGCGGGATACAGACAGGAGGACGAGACTGTGGTGGGAGATCCCATGAATGTGGAGTTGACCGAGGTACGATTATTGTACTTTTTTCCCCCAGTGCTGAACTCCTTAATTCTCCCCCTGCTTATGTCTTCCTTGTTCTCACCATCTTCTGCTCTACAGTCAGTGATTCTTTATATTTCTCCTTTTCAATGGTAAACGATTGTCAAAGGCGTTAATCAGCACTTTCCACCTTACAGTTATGTGTCCAGCTGGGCTGGAAACCAAAAGGTGGCCGATTTGACGTGTTGCCTCTTCTCTTACAAGCCAATGGAGATGACCCAAAAATCTTTGAAATTCCACCTGAACTTGTCTTGGAGGTGCCTCTCAGACACCCAAAGTAAGGCACAAAGTCCTGCATGGCTGCGAGTCGTAATATCTGTAGACCCCCAGATATATTGATTTCTGAGCACCTCTAGACCGCCAGGGATGTAAAGGGGCTGTCCACTAGCTAATAATACTTTTAGATCTGTTCATAATAGGACTAGTAGTGTCAAAGGTTTCCCAGTATTCAGCTTTACCGGGATCGGCAGGTGATTAGTGCGGTGTGTGAAGGGGGCTGGAGGTCACAATTCTAATATCTAAGCCAGCCCCTTTATATGTGTGTGTATTAAAATATAGCTAAATGTGATTTTAACAGAAGTGGAAAACCCCTTTAAATCCATGCACTGCCTTACACCACCATAATTGCTTTCACCATTTGTCCACACTAGACCACCAGGGATGTCACCATTAACCACTCTAGACCACCAGGGATGTCCATATTCACCACTCTAGCCCACCAGGGATATCACTATTAACCAATTAATCACTCTAGTCACCAGGGATGTCACCATTAACCACTCTAGTCACCAGGGATGTCACCATTAACCACTCTATACCACCAGGGATGTCCCTATTCACCCATCTAGACCACCAGGGATGTCCTTATTCACCGCTCTAGCCCACCAGGGATATCACTATTAACCAATTAACCACTCTAGTCACCAGGGATGTCACCATTAACCACTCTAGTCACCAGGGATGTCACCATTAACCACTTTGTTATTGTAGACCACCATAGTTATCCCCAGTATCCACTTTCTTATTCTAGACCACATATGTCTGTCCCCATTAACCCATTACTGCCCTAGACCACCAGTTTTTTTTCTATTACCCCTTTTTTCCGTGCCAAACTTCCAAAGACATCCCCTGTGTGATAGTTCCTGATGATCGATGATTTTTTTGTTTTTGGTCATGGTCTCTAAAATGAAACAATTTATCACATCTAACTGTTTAATTAACGTTTTTTGTCTTTTCTTTTGATTTCCAGCTACGAGTGGTTTTCAGAATTGGGATTGAAGTGGTACGCATTGCCTGCCGTGAGCAGCTTGCTCCTGGAGATTGGGGGGCTGGAGTTCCCAGCGGTGCCATTTAATGGCTGGTACATGAGCACTGAGATTGGGATGCGGAACCTGTGCGACTCCTATCGATACAATATAACTGAGGCGAGTGCATAGAACAGGACTTCCCTTCTTGTCCGTACCATAGTGGTGCTAGTCCCCCTGCCCTGGCAGACTCCCCTGCCTTCCCTTCTTGTCCATACCGTAGTGGTGCTACCCCGCCTGCCGCGGCAGACTCCCTGCCTTCCCTGCTTGTCCGTACCGTAGTGGTGCTACCCCGCCTGCCCCGGCAGACTCCCTGCCTTCCCTGCTTGTCGATACCGTAGTGGTGCTACCCCGCCTGCCCCGGCAGACTCCCCTGCCTTCCCTTCTTGTCCGTACCATAGTGGTGCTAGTCCGCCTGCCCCGGTAGACTCCCTGCCTTCCCTGCTTGTCCATACCGTAGTGGTGCTACCCCGCCTGCCCCGGCAGACTCCCTGCCTTCCCTGCTTGTCCGTACCATAGTGGTGCTACCCTGCCTGCCCTGGCAGACTCCCTGCCTTCCCTTCTTGTCCGTACCGTAGTGGTGCTACCCCGCCTGCCCCGGCAGACTCCCTGCCTTCCCTGCTTGTCGATACCGTAGTGGTGCTACCCCGCCTGCCCCGGCAGACTTCCTGCCTTCCCTTCTTGTCCGTACCGTAGTGATGCTAGTCCGCCTGCCCCGGTAGACTCCCTGCCTTCCCTGCTTGTCCATACCGTAGTGGTGCTACCCTGCCTGCCCCGGCAGACTCCCTGCCTTCCCTTCTTGTCCATACCGTAGTGGTGCTACCCTGCCTGCCCTGGCAGACTCCCCTGCCTTCCCTTCTTGTCCGTACCATAGTGGTGCTAGTCCGCCTGCCCCGGCAGACTCCCTGCCGTCCCTTCTTGTCCGTACCATAGTGGTGCTACCCCGCCTGCCCCGGCAGACTCCCTGCCTTCCCTTCTTGTCCGTACCGTAGTGATGCTAGTCCGCCTACCCCGGTAGACTTCCTGCCTTCTCTTGTCTGTACCGTAGCGGTGCTAGCCTGTCTGCTCCGGTAGACTCCCTGCCTGCCCTTCTTGTCTGTACCGTAGTGGTGCTTGCTTGTCTGCCCCAGTAGACTCCCTGCCTTCTCTTCTTGTCCATACCGTAGTGGTGCTAACCCGCCTGCGCCAGTAGACTTCCTGCCTTCTCTTCTTGTCCGTACTGTAGTGGTGCTTGCCTGCCTGCCCCGGGAAATACCCTGCTTTCCCTTCTTGTCCCTACCATAATGGTGCTAGCCCGCCTGCTCCGGTAGACTCCCCTGCCTTCCCTTCTTCCCGTACCATAGTGGTGCTTGCCCACTGGCCCCGGGAGACTCCCTGCCTTCCCTTCTTGTCCGTACCGTAGTGGTGATACCCTGCCTGCCCCGGTAGACTCCCTGCCTGCCTTCCTTTCTTTTCCGTACCGCAGTGGTGCTACCTCACCTGCCCCGGTAGACTCCCTGCCTTCCTTTCTTTTCCGTACCGCAGAGGTGCTACCTCACCTGCCCCGGGAGACTCGCTGCCTTCCCTTCTTGTCCGTACCGTAGTGGTGATACCCTGCCTGCCCCAGTAGACTCCCTGCCTTCCTTTCTTGTCCGTACCGCAGTGGTGCTACCTCACCTGCCCCGGGAGACTCCCTGCCTTCCATTCCCTACTCTCATTGCAGAGTTCTCTGCGTTAGTGAAAAACTGCGATGGAAAAGAACGTGAAAAATGAACTTAAAACCGACCTGCAAACTCCAGTGTCAGGCAGCTGCTAAAAAGTTTATACAATTTTCGGATTCATAAAAAGAAGTGCAGGGAAAAAAATCCACATGTCCCGACAGAATTCAGAAATACTGTGTAAGGTTTTGGAATGTCATTTTGCTGGTGTCTATGGATGTAGAGCGGGAGGTCAGGAAAGCTCCTGGAGGTGGATGTGGGGGCACAGGCTTTTCTCCATACATTGCATGTATCTGTCCCGTATAGCCTTATTTCTCCTGGGTTGCGCTCACACTTCCAGCTCAAGGAGCTCCGGTTCTGGCTCATTGTAAGTTCTTCTACTTACTGAGATGTTTCCTTAGATATTTTGGCGCTGACGTGAAGCCTGTACTATAAACACTTGTGCACAGAAATATCTCACTAGTGCTGCTTTACCGGATTGATTCAAACCTCGGCAATCTTTACAGGACGTGGCCAAGAAGCTCGGACTGGACACCAAGAAAACCTCATCCCTGTGGAAGGACCGGGCCGCTCTGGAGATTAACATCGCAGTCCTACATAGCTACCAGGTAACCCCACGTCTGTGCTGCACAGTGGGGGACTCCCCTGTGTGACCCGACCATGTGTAGGGTTCATGGTGGTCACCTAGTCTTTTGTCATTATGTTCTGGCGTCATGTCTATTTCAGAGTGATAAGGTCACCATCGTGGACCACCATGCAGCGACAGAGTCCTTCATGAAACACATGGAACATGAGACCCGCCTACGAGGAGGTTGCCCAGCTGACTGGGTCTGGATTATGCCACCGATGTCTGCCAGTCTGACCCCGGTATTCCACCAAGAGATGGTCAATTACCACCTTTCTCCATCCTTTCTATACCAGGTACCTGACAACACTCTAAGGTCTCGTCTTCTACCTCCGGGGTCAGAGTCTCCATATTTCTCCAGCACTATTTCCATCTTTTGGTTCTTCAATGTCTGTTGTGATTTCTGTCCTTTGAGTAATCAAGTTGATCGTACCTAGTTGGGTATCTTGCTACTGTCAATGGTTGGTGAGACATTTCTTCATTCTCAGACCCTCTCAGCCCAGGTGCCATCACCAAGCCATTATCTGTTGTTGATAAATGACCATACATAGACCAAATGTAAGAACGAAAAACGTAACGCCATGTACGACCGTCCATACAGTTTTCTGCTCTGAGGTTCTTGTCTGTCTTCTTGACTCTTTCTTAATGACAGTCTTGATATTTTAGCCTGACCCTTGGAAGCATCACATCTGGAAGGGATCTCAGAGCACCATCACCAGGAAGAGAACCTTCAAGGAGGTAGCAAAGTAAGTGACAAAGATTCTGGAGGAGCTCAACATGCGGATTTTATCTACTGTTGTGGGAATAATGGGTCATCCCGTCCTGAAGGAACCCCATCACCACCATCGTGTTAGATGTCCAAGCTAATAACCCAAAAGGTATCAATATATTCTCCTTGTTCCCTATAGCGCTGTGAAGTTTTCCGCTAAACTGATGGGTCAGGCCATGGCTCGCAGAGTAAAGGCCACCATCCTCTATGCCACCGAAACCGGCCGCTCTGAGACCTATGCTCAGAAACTCTGCAACATCTTCACGTATGCATTTGATCCCAAGGTAAGAAGATAGTTGTTGAGCACGAGGACATGACAACTTGAGTAAGTGGGTCCCAGTGAGTGTTTTGGGTTTACAGTGGAGATAAGTGACTTGATAAGCAGGACCATGGTCCAGTGGACACCAGACGGGAGCGTTGTGAACTCCCTGCTACCTGCGGCATTTCTGGTAGTTCCTCTAATTTGTAGACTCGGTGCAATGACGTCAACCTGGGTCTACAAATCAAAAGAGGTGCCAGGATTCTGCAGGTAGGAGACGGTCTATAGGGCTCTTGTCCTGCGACCAATGACTACTGACGTGGCCACTGGTCCAGGTCTTGCCAGTCGACTTGCTCATCCCTAGTTTTGGGCCTAAAGAGAATGGGGAACCTAAAGTGGACGCAGCGTGGAATTACAGAACTGTCTCTTGCCTCTTGATGTTTCCAGATCGCTGGTAGTCAGATTCCAGTTGTGGAGGGTGATGGGGTTGTTGGGCCCCTTGTAGCCGTCACAGTCATTTGTCATCTCTCCTGTGTAGGTGATCTGTATGGATCAGTACGATACTGTGGACCTGGTGCACGAGACGCTGGTTCTGGTAGTTACAAGCACATTCGGCAACGGTGACCCACCAGAAAATGGCGAGGTAAATAACGCGGTGAAATCTTACCTGCTCCTGCAGCCGCGGTATAATCTCTCCGAGTCCAACGTCTTCTATATATGCGGTATTATACTTCATAGGGATTTGCCCGGGAACTTATGGAGATGACGTCCCCCAACATCGCTGCCCTCCAGCCGGAGCAACAGAAGTGAGTACACCGGCCTGCCAGAGTGAGGTGGCGCCATGAATGTCCGACCATCTAAGGCTTGCAACCAGCATTGTATGGTGACTTGTATATAATTGTATTATATGTGCATTGTATGGCAGTACAATATGAGCACTGTATGGCGGTATTATATGACCTCTGTATAGTGGTATTATACGGGCCCTCTATGACTGTATCATATGAGAACTGTATGGCAGCATGGTATGAGCACTGTATGGTGGTATTATGTGAGAACTGTATGGTGGTATCATATGAGCGCTGTATAGCAGTATGATATGAGCGCTGTATAGCAGTATGATATGGCCACTGTGTGGCGGTATTATATGGGCACGCTATCGCGGTATGATATGAACACTGTATGGCGGTATTATATGAGCTCTGTATAGAGGTATTATATGGGCCCTCTATGACTGTATCATATGAGCATTGTATAGCTGTATAGTATGAGCACTGTATGGTGGTATTATATGAGAACTGTAAGGTGGCATTATGTGGGCCCTGTATGGTGGCATTATATGGGCCCTGTATGGTGGTATCATATGAGCACTGTATGGCAGTATATGACCACTGTAAGGCAGTATCATATGAGCACTGTATAGCATTATGATATGGCCACTGTGTGGCGGTATTTTATGGGCTCGCTATCGCAGTATGATATGAACATTGTATGGCGGAATTATATGAGCACTGGTGGTATTATATGAACACTGTATGGCGGTATCATAAGCACTGTATGGCGGCATTATATGGGCACTCTATGGCAGTATCATATGAGCACTCTATAGCGATAACATATGGGCAGTGTATGACAGTATCATATGAGCACTGTATGGAAGTATGATATGAGCATTGTATGGTGGTATTATATGGGCAATGTATAGCGGTAACATATGGGCACAGTATGGCACTATGATATGAGCACTGTAGGGCAGTATTATTTGAGCACTCTATGGCACTATTATATGAGAACTTTATAGCAGTTCCATAGAATCATAGAATGTTAGAGATGGAAGGGACCTCCTGGGTCATCTGGTCCAACCCCGTGCTTACAGCAGGATTCACTAAATCATCCCAGACAGATGTCTGTCCAGCCTCTGTTTTGAAGACTTCCATTGAAGGAGAACTCACCACCTCTTGTGGCCGCCTGTTCCACTCATTGATCACCCTCACTGTCAAAAAGGTTTTTCTAATATCTAATCTGTGTCTCCTCCCATTCAGTTTCATCCCATTGCTTCTAGTCTTTCTTTGTGCAAATGAGAATAAAGATGATCCTTCTACAATGTGACAGCCCTTGAGATATTTGTAGACAGCTATTAAATTTCCTCTGTCTTTTGCAAACTAAACATTCCCAGATCCTGTAACCGTTCCTCATAGGACATGGTTTGCAAACCAGTCACCATTCTGGTCGCTCTTCTCTGAACTTGCTCCAGTTTGTTAATGTCTTTTTTTTAAATGTGCAGCCCAAAACTGGACTCAGTATTCCAGATGAGGTCTGACCAAAGAGGAGTAGAGGGCAATAATGACTTCATGTGATCTAGACTATATGCTTCTGTTAATACATCCCAGAATTGTATTTGCCCTTTTTGCTGCTGCATCACACTGTTGACTCCTGTTCAGTCTGTGATCTATTAGTATACCCAAGTCTTTTTCACATGTGCTGTTGCTTAGCCCTATTCCTCCCACTCTGTATATGCTTTTTTCAATTTTATTGCCCAGATGTAGTACTTTGCATTTTCCCTGTTAAAAATCATTCTGTTAGTTGCTGCCCACTGCTCCAGTTTATTTATATCTTTGTGAATCCTCGCTCTCTGTTCTCTAGTTTCAGCTATTAGTGATGAGCGAATATACTTGTTACTCGAGATTTGTCGAGCACGCTCGGGTGACCTCCGAGTATTTTTTAGTGCTCGGAGATATAGTTTTCCTCACCGCAGCTAAATGATTTACATCTGTTAGCCAGCATAAGTACATGTGGAGATTCCCTAGCAACCAGGCAACCCCCACATGTACTTATGCTGGCTAACAGATGTAAATCATCCAGCTGCGGCGATGAAAACTAAATCTCCGAGCACTAAAAAATACTTGGAGGACACCCGAGCGTGCTCGGGAAATCTCGAGTAACGAGTATATTCGCTCATCATTATTAGCTATCCCTCCTAGCTTTGTGTCATCAGCAAATTTAATCAGTGTACCCTCAATTCCTTCATCTAAATCATTGATAAAGTTGTTGAACAATACAGGGCCAGGATAGAACCCTTGGTACCCCACTTAAGATATTCTTCCAACTGGATGTGCAGCCATTTACATCCACTCTTTGGGTCCGATCACTAAGCCAGTTATGAGTCCACCTAACGGTTGCCTTGTCCTTTTCTTACTTAGTCATTTTTTTCAATAAGGACTGTGTGAGATACTTTGTCAAATGCTTTGCTGAAGTCAAGATATACTACGCTGCTCAAAAAAATAAATGGAACACTTAAACAACAGAATATAACTCCAAGTAAATCAAACTTCTGTGAAATCAAACTGTCCACTTAGGAAGCAACACTGTTTGACAATCTGTTTCACATGCTGTTCTGCAAATGGAACAGATGGAAATTATTGGCAATTATCAAGACACTCAATAAAGGAGTGGTTCTGCAGGTGGGGACCCCAGACCACATCTCAGTACCAATGCTTTCTGGCTGATCTTTTGGTCACCTTTGAATGTTGGTTGTGCTTTCACACTCATGGTAGCATGAGACAGACTCTACAACCCACACAAGTGGCTCAGGTAGTGCAGCTCATCCAGGATGGCACATCAATGCGAGCTGTGGCAAGAAGGTTTGATGTGTCTGTCAGCATAGTGTCCAGAGTCTGTAGGCACTACCAGGAGACAGGCCAGTACACCAGGAGACGTGGAGGGGGCCGTAGCAGAGCAACAACCCAGCAGCAGTACCGCTACCTCAGCCTTTGTGCAAAGAGGAACAGGAGGACCACTGCCAGAACCCTGCAAAATGACCTTCAGCAGGCCACAAATGTGCATGTGTCTGCACAAATGGTTAGAAACTGACTCCATGAGGATGGTCTGAGTGCTCGACGTCCACAGTTGGGGGTTGTGCTCACAGTCCAACACCGTGCAGGATGCTTGGCATTTGCCACAGAACACCAGGATTGGAAAATTCGCCACTGGCGCCCTGTGCTCTTCACAGATGAAAGCAGGTTCACACTGAGCACATGTGACAAATGTGACAGAGTCTGGAGACGCCGTGGAGAGCGATCTGCTGCCTGCAACATCCTTCAGCATGACCGGTTTGGCAGTGGGTCAGTAATGGTGTGGGGTGGCATTTCTTTGGAGGGCCGCACAGCCCTCCATGTGCTCGCCAGAGGTAGCCTGACTGCCATTAGGTACCGAGATGAGATCCTCAGACCCCTTGTGAGACCATATGCTGGTGCGGTTGGCCCCAGGTTCCTCCTAATGCAGGACAATGCCAGACCTCATGTGGTTGGAGTGTGTCAGCAGTTCCTGCAAGATGAAGGCATTGAAGCTATGTACTGGCCCACCCGTTCCCCAGACCTGAATCCGATTGAACACATCTGGGACATCATGTCTCGCACCATCCACCAACGTCATGTTGCACCACAGACTGTCCAGGAGTTGGCGGGTGCTTTAGTCCAGGTCCGGGAGGAGATCCGCTGCCTCATCAGGAGCATGCCTAGGCATTGTATGGAGGTCATACAGGCACCTGGAGGCCACACACACTACTGAGCATGATTTCCTTGTTTTGAGGTATTTCCACTGAAGTTGGATCAGCCTGCAATTTGATTTTCCATTTTGATTATCGTTCCAAATCCAGGCCTCCATTGGTTAATAAATTTGATTTCCATTGATGATTTTTGTGTGATTTTGTTGTCAGCACATTCAACTTTGTACAGAACAAAGTATTCAATGAGAATATTTCATTCATTCAGATCTAGGATGTGTTATTTGAGTGTTCCTTTTATTTTTTTTGAGCAGTATATATCTACAGCATTTCCCTGATCCACCCAGTCAGTGATTTTGTCATACAACCCCTGGCAAAAATTATTGAATCACCGGCCTTGGAGGATGTTCATTCAGTTGTTTAATTTTGTAGAAAAAAAGCAGACCACAGACATGGCACCAAACTACAGTCATTTCAAACGGCAACTTTCTGGCTTTAAGAAACACGAAAAGAAATCAATAAAAAAAATGTGCTACTCAGTAATGGTTACTTTTTTTAATCAAGCATAGGGGAAAAATTATGGAATCACTCAATTCTGAGGAAAAAATTATGGAATCATGAAAAACAAACGAACAAAAAACCCTCCAACACATCACTAGTATTTTGTTGCACCACCTCTGGCTTTCATTACAGCTTGCAGTCTATGAGGCCTGGACCTAATGATTGTCACACAGGACTGTTCACCAATCTGGCTCCTACTTTCCCAGATTGCTGTTGCCAGATCAGCTTTGCAGGTTGGATTCTTGTCATGGACCATTTTCTTCAACTTCCACGAAACATTTTCAATTGGATTGAGATCCGGACTATTTGCAGCCCATGACATTCACCTTATGTGTCTTTTTTCCAGGAACGTTTTCAGTTTTTGCTCTATGGCAGGATGCATTATCATCTTGAAAAATGATTTCATCATCCCCAAACATCCTTTCAATTGATGGGATAAGAAAAGTGTCCAAAATATCAACATAAACTTGTGCATTTATTGAAGATGTAATGACAGCCGTCTCCCCAGTGCCTTTACCTGACATGCAGCCCCATATCATCAATGACTGTGGAAATTTGCATGTTCTCTTCAGGCAGTCATCTGTATAAATCTCATTGGAACGGCACCAAACAAAAGTTCCAGCATCATCACCTTGCCCAATGCAGATTCGTGGTTCATCACTGAATATCACTTTCATCCAGTCACCACAGTCCACGATTGCTTTTCCTTAGCCCATTGTAACCTTGTTTTTTCTGTTTAGGTGTTAATGATGGCTTTCGTTTAGCTTTTCTGTATGGAAATCCCAGCGGTTTCTTACAGTTCGGTCTCAGACGTTGACTCCAGTTTCTACCCATTCGTTCCTCATTTGTTTCGTTGTGCATTTCCTGTTTTGGAGACATATTGCTTTAAGTTTCCGGTCTTGACGCTTCGATGTCTTCCTTGGTCTACCAGTATGTTTGCCTTTAACAACCTTCCCATGTTGTTTGTATTTGGTCCAGATTTTAGACACAGCTGACTGTGAACAACCAACATCTTTTGCAACATTGCGTGATGATTTACCCTCTTTTAAGAGTTTGATAATCCTCTCCTTTGTTTCAATTGACATCTCTTGTGTTGGAGCCGTGATTCCTGTCAGTCCACTTGGTGCAACAGCTCTCCAAGGAGTGATCGCTCCTTTTTAGATGCAGACTAGCGAGCAGATCTAATTTGATGCAGCTGTTATTTTTGGGTATGAAGTTTACAGGGCGATTCCATAATTTTTTCCTCAGAATTGAGTGATTCCATAATTTTTCTCCTGCGCTTGGTTAAAAAAAAGGCAGGTGATTCCATAATTTTTGCCAGGGGTTGTAGAAGGAAATGAAGTTAGTCTGATATGACCTATTAGTTACATGAGCACTGTATGGCAGCATTTCCTTTGTGACAGTGCTATATGCGCTATGTTAATATTACCCTGTAGCGCTTTGGAAACACTATATAGCATTATTATTTAGAACTGTAGGAACATTTTCCTTGGCCCACATATGGCACAGTATCTGAGCACTATAACAAATGGCACTTTTACGCGTTATCGGTTCCAGTCTCACCTGGTCTCTAGAGCATAAGGGCCCATACGAGGACAATGGTATTATGGCCAATAATAGTTGAGGACTTGTTGGTGATTTTGCATTGACATCCACGAGCTTCAAGTTTAACCACTAAATCCAGAAATCGATTGGGCCGTGTCTTGTATCCCGGCTGCTGACGGCTCCCACAAGCTCCAGGAATCATTATGGGGTGCTGGCTTGGTGAGTCTTTCTGCTCCATATTTATCCAAGAAAACCTCCCTCGTCAAACTGGGTGACAACTAATGGCAGCCATGTGGCCGTATTAATCCAGCAGGCAGACACCGCTCCTCCAGAAAGGAATAGTCAATTCCCATATTTGTTGAGATCACGGGCGACACCAATCATTTATTATGTGAAGTTCTCCCACATCCAGCAGGAAACAGGATCCCCGGGAAGGAAGCGCGAAAGATTAATTTTAGAGCCCAGTCATCTTCTCACATAATTCAGAAAAGTCACAGCGGCCGTGTAGAGCGCACACGACGCATGTTAGGCTACTTTCACACTAGCGTTTTTTGCAATACGTCGCAATGCGTCGTTTATGGGAAAAAACGCATCCTGCAAAGTTGTTTGCAGGATGCGTTTTTGCCCCATAGATTAACATTAGCGACGCATTGCCACACGTCGCAACCGTCGTGCGACGGTTGCGCCGTGTTGTGGCGGTCCACCGGAAGCAAAAAACGCTACATGTAACGTTTTTTTGCTGCCGACGGACTGCTTTTTCCGACCGCGCATGCGCGGCCGGAACTCCTCCCCCACCTCCCCGCACCTCACAATGGGGCAGCGGATGCGATGAAAATCTGCATCCGCTGCACCCGTTGTGCGGCGCAAACAACGCTAGCGTCGGTAGTAGCCTTATCAGAGCCGGCATGTCCACACTAATCACTGTATACAGGATCATGTGTACCGACAAGTGGTATGGGGTCATGTAAGAGATAAGCTACATGTACATAGGCGTAGTATTATAGTAGTTATATTCTTGTACATAGGGGCAGTATTATAGTAGTTATATTCTTGTACATAGGGGGCAGTATTATAGTAGTTATATTCTTGTATATAGGAGCAGTATTATAGTAGTTATATTCTTGTACATAGCGGCAGTATTATAGTAGTTATATTCTTGTACATAGGGGCAGTATTATAGTAGTTATATTCTTGTACATAGGGGGCAGTATTATAGTAGTTATATTCTTGTATATAGGAGCAGTATTATAGTAGTTATATTCTTGTACATAGCGGCAGTATTATAGTAGTTATATTCTTGTACATAGGGGCAGTATTATAGTAGTTATATTCTTGTACATAGCGGCAGTATTATAGTAGTTATATTCTTGTACATAGGGGCAGTATTATAGTAGTTATATTCTTGTACATAGGAGCAGTATTATAGTAGTTATATTCTTGTACATAGGGGGCAGTATTATAGTAGTTATATTCTTGTATATAGGAGCAGTATTATAGTAGTTATATTCTTGTACATAGCGGCAGTATTATAGTAGTTATATTCTTGTACATAGGGGCAGTATTATAGTAGTTATATTCTTGTACATAGGGGGCAGTATTATAGTAGTTATATTCTTGTATATAGGAGCAGTATTATAGTAGTTATATTCTTGTACATAGCGGCAGTATTATAGTAGTTATATTCTTGTACATAGGGGCAGTATTATAGTAGTTATATTCTTGTACATAGCGGCAGTATTATAGTAGTTATATTCTTGTATATAGGAGCAGTATTATAGTAGTTATATTCTTGTACATAGCGGCAGTATTATAGTAGTTATATTCTTGTACATAGGGGCAGTATTATAGTAGTTATATTCTTGTACATAGCGGCAGTATTATAGTAGTTATATTCTTGTACATAGGGGCAGTATTATAGTAGTTATATTCTTGTACATAGCGGCAGTATTATAGTAGTTATATTCTTGTACATAGGGGGACAGTATTATAGTAGTTATATTCTTGTACATAGGAGCAGTATTATAGTAGTTATATTCTTGTACATAGGGGCAGTATTATAGTAGTTATATTCTTGTACATAGGGGGCAGTATTATAGTAGTTATATTCTTGTATATAGGAGCAGTATTATAGTAGTTATATTCTTGTACATAGCGGCAGTATTATAGTAGTTATATTCTTGTACATAGGGGCAGTATTATAGTAGTTATATTCTTGTACATAGCGGCAGTATTATAGTAGTTATATTCTTGTACATAGGGGCAGTATTATAGTAGTTATATTCTTGTACATAGGGGGCAGTATTATAGTAGTTATATTCTTGTATATAGGGGCAGTATTATAGTAGTTATATTCTTGTACATAGGGGCAGTATTATAGTACTTATATTCTTGTACATAGGGGCAGTATTATAGTAGTTATATTCTTGTTTATAGGGGCAGTATTATAGTAGTTATATTCTTGCACATAGGGGCAGTATTATAGTAGTAGTTATATTCTTGTATATAGGGGCAGTATTATAGTAGTTATATTCTTGTACATAGGAGCAGTATTATAGTAATTATATTCTTGTACATAGGGGGCAGTATTATAGTAGTTATATTCTTGTACATAGGAGCAGTATTATAGTAGCTATATTCTTGTACATAGGAGCAGTATTATAGTAGTTATATTCTTGTGCATAGGGGCAGTATTATAGTAGTTATATTCTTGTTTATAGGGGCAGTATTATAGTAGTTATATTCTTGCACATAGGGGCAGTATTATAGTAGTAGTTATATTCTTGTATATAGGGGCAGTATTATAGTAGTTATATTCTTGTACATAGGGGCAGTATTATAGTAGTTATATTCTTGTACATAGGGGGCAGTATTATAGTAATTATATTCTTGTACATAGGGGGCAGTATTATAGTAGTTATATTCTTGTACATAGGGGCAGTATTATAGTAGTTATATTCTTGTACATAGGGGCAGTATTATAGTAGTTATACTCCTGTACATAGGGGCAGTATTATAGTAGTTATATTCCTGTACATAGGAGCAGTATTATAGTAGTTATATTCTTGTACATAGGGGCAGTATTATAGTAGTTATATTCCTGTACATAGGAGCAGTATTATAGTAGTTATATTCTTGTACATAGGGGCAGTATTATAGTAGTTATATTACACATGGTGGGAATATATTTTTCTAGTGTCGCCCTTTTCCCCTGTACAGTTAGTAATTTTTTTTTTTTATCATTTATATTCTAATTTTGCAGGAGTTATAAGACGCGATTTAATAGTGTCTCTCAGACTGATCAACTTGTTGCAACCTGGAAGAAGAAGCGGAAGGAATCCAGTAACACTGACAGTGCGGGGCCCCTGGGGACGCTCAGGTAATGGTCCGATTCTCTGTGGCAGCCATATCATGTTATTCTCGCCCGTCCTTCATTATCTCTGATTTCCAGGTTCTCGGTGTTCGGCCTGGGTTCTCGAGCATACCCACATTTTTGTGCCTTTGGACACGCTGTAGACACCCGACTAGAGGAGTTGGGGGGAGAACGAATCCTGGAGATTGGGGAGGGCGATGAGCTCTGCGGGCAGGAGGACTCTTTCCGGGCTTGGGCCAAGGCCGTGTTCAAGGTGAGATATGATTTTAATATGACTCTCATGCCATTATACGATTGTGCCCCCGGTAACCAGTATGTTTGTGACTATTTAGGTCTACAACTTCAGGAATCTTTGGGTAAAAGAAAAAAAAATCACTAATGAATGGATTGTTTCACAGCAGGATGTAAAGCAAGATGTTGTTTTTATTAGTCCAGAGTGTAGCGTGTTGTACTGACATCTGGTGGACAGAATATAAACTGCAGTATACTACTGTGCATTTTATGTGGAAAATGTCCTGAAGCTATTAAATGACATAAAAGGAAAGAAACCTTGTGACTTGTCTAGTTCTCACAGATAATCAGAGGGTGAGGATGGAAGCCATTAATCACCTAGACTCACACCACCCATCCTTATCTACCAGAAGATAAAGCCGACAATGGTCTTTAGTCCTCGCCCTGTTCTCCATCACTTTCCTCTTGGGTCAGGATGGGGTGGAGATAAAAAGTGACATCTGAAAATATAGAAAAACAAAAAGGATTTAAAGCTGTATAATATTGTCCAGCAACTGTGCTGCACCCACCTCCAGAGCTGCATTCACAATTCTGCTGGCTGGTATTTGGCGCCTGTCTCCAGTTTTTCTCCACCAGCTATATCTTTACCATACTTACCATATGCGCTCCCCCAATGCACAGGGAAGCAGCAGAATTGTGATTTCAGCTCTGGTTGATGGCAGAGTAGATCAGTATCATTATTTGCATCCTGTTTCCATTTCTTACACTCCTGACGGTGGCTGAGTGTCGGATCGGCCGGTGCGGTGCGTGCGCCCAGGTCTCGCCTATGACTAGTGTTGAGCATTCCGATACCGCAAGTATCGGGTATCGGCCGATATTTGCGGTATCGGAATTCCGATACTGAATTCCGATACTTCCCGCGTATCGGATACCGGAATCGGAAGTTCCCAGAATTCAAATTGAACGCAGCAGCCAATGAGGAATGAATGAAAGTGTGGGCACATCCTGTTTAGCATGGTGGGCATGTAAGTACTGGCAAGGCTTGGATTGGCTGCTGAAATGATGTCACTCTGCACTATAAAAAAGCGCTGCCGCCATTTTGCGCTCACTCTGCTGTGATTTCAGTTAGGGACAGGACGCTGTGTTCTAACTGAGGGCCAGTCGAGCTAGCTAATTGCTTTATTTTCCTTTCCAAAGGCTAATTTAGCAAAACGCTGTGTGTTCTTCACTGTTCACCTTGCTCTTGCCTTGCAGCGCTGTTTTAACAGCGTTCTGCAAGGTCTCTGTGTGTGTGTGTGTGTGCAGCTCACTCTGTAGTCTGTGTGCAGCCATATACCCGGTTGTATTCAGCTCAGGGGGGGTTCACACTGCCTCACACAGTTGTTCTTTTTTGCTCTTAGTGCAGCCTGCTGCACATTTTTTCTCAAATTTCCTATTAGTGTTTTTCCACCAGTCTCCAGCTCTATTGTGGAAAAACACTACATAGGATAACCTAGAGGGGGGTTTTTGGGCCTTGCAGCGCCGTTTACGGCTGTCTGCACGGTCTCCGTGTGAGCCCAGCTCGCCCTGTAGTCTGTGTGCAGCCATAGCCGGTTGGATTCAGCTCAGGGTTCGTTACTGGCTCATACCTTGAGAAAAATTTTCCTTTTTTTCAAATAGTGCAGCCTGTTTAAAATTTGAAAAAAAAAATTCCTATTAGTGTCTTTCCACTCGTATCCAGCTAAATAGTGGAAAAACACTATATAGGATAACCTAGAGGAGGGTTTTTTGGCCTTGCAGCGCCGTTTACGGCTGTCTGCACGGTCTCCGTGTGAGCCCAGCTCGCCCTGTAGTCTGTGTGCAGCCATAGCCGGTTGGATTCAGCTCAGGGTTCGTTACTGGCTCATACCTTGAGAAAAATTTCCCTTTTTTTCAAATAGTGCAGCCTGTTTAAAATCTGAAAAAAAAAATTCCTATTAGTGTCTTTCCACTCGTATCCAGCTAAATAGTGGAAAAACACTATATAGGATAACCGAGAGGAGGGTTTTTTGGCCTTGCAGCGCCGTTTACGGCTGTCTGCACGGTCTCCGTGTGAGCCCAGCTCGCCCTGTAGTCTGTGTGCAGCCATAGCCGGTTGGATTCAGCTCAGGGTTCGTTACTGGCTCATACCTTGAGAAAAATTTTCCTTTTTTTCAAATAGTGCAGCCTGTTTAAAATTTGAAAAAAAAAATTCCTATTAGTGTCTTTCCACTCGTATCCAGCTAAATAGTGGAAAAACACTATATAGGATAACCTAGAGGAGGGTTTTTTGGCCTTGCAGCGCCGTTTACGGCTGTCTGCACGGTCTCTGTGTGAGCGCAGCTCGCCCTGTAGTCTGTGTGCAGCCATAGCCGGTTGGATTCAGCTCAGGGTGCGTTACTGCCTCATACCTTGAAAAACAATTTCCTTTTTTTCAAATAGTGCAGCCAGTTTAAAATTTGAAAAAAAAAATTCCTATTAGTGTCTTTCCACTCGTATCCAGCTAAATAGTGGAAAAACACTATATAGGATAACCGAGAGGAGGGTTTCTTGGCCTTGCAGCGCCGTTTACGGCTGTCTGCACGGTCTCCGTGTGATTTAAACTAGCTCTGTAGCCCGATCTGCACCAAAAAAAAGGTTAAGTTCACCAAACACAACTTACACTTGTGTAGGCCACATTTGCAAAATAATAAAGTTTAGTCCACAATTTACAACATTAGTGTTTCTTACACCTGTTAGGAGGAGCATTACAGGAATAAGCACACTAAGGCCTTAGTACTTTTCTGCTTATCTTTATCTGTCAACCAAGATGAAGAGGGCAGGGAGTAAGGCACGTGGGCGTGGGCGCGGAGCAGGGAGAGGAGCAGGGAGAGGACGTGGTGATTCTGTGCCTGCTGCGGGCGCCGGTGACTCGTCGTCACTCAGTTTCAGCAGGGAACAGTCCTTCATGCGCAGCTTTGTCGGAGAGCGCCGTGCACCGCTGCTGCGTGAAGACCAAATTGAAGCCGTTGTCGGGTGGATGGCAGCTAACGCCTCGGCATCGACTTCAGTTAGTGCCACATCCTCTCAGGCACAGAGCACTGGAGAGCAGCCATCTGTCTCTTCACCACCTGCCAAATTGGCCAGGCAGTCAGAGAGCCCAGGACAGGAGCCGTCTCTACTTCTGTTCTCTGAATCTCTTGGCTTGGAAACAGGGGGCCAGCCAAGCAGCATTGGAGAAATGGAAGAAGAGGCAGTGTGCAGTGATGCCCAACACCTTTTTCTCTCTGACTCTGAAGAGGCAGGTGGGCCAGTGCCTCCGGTGACCACAGCGCAGTACGCATCTGATGATGAAACTCAGGTGCCGCTTTCTCGTGCGTACTGTGCTGCTGAGACTACCCAGGAGGAGCAGTTGGTGGCAGAGGGTAGTGGAGATGATGAGGTCCTTGACCCATCGTGGCGTGAGGAACAGGAAGGTGGTGGGAGCAGCTCAGAGGAAGAGCTTCCTCTTACGGGCCAAAGAGGGAGAGGGAGGGGGAAGACTGCGGAGCCTGTAGCCTCCACTTTGGCACCCGTTAGGAGCCTGTCTCTTTCCAAAGCCAAAAAGGGCGCTCCCAAGACTTGCAGTGCCTGGTCCTTTTTTGACACAGTTGCAGATGACATTTGTTTTGTCAAATGCAAGCTGTGTCATCATAAAGTAAAAAGAGGGAAAAATGTCAGCAACCTCAATACCACAAATATGTGGAAACATGTGCGGACCAGGCACGCGGTGGAGTTACAGAAACACACTGAAGATGTAGGCCAACCAACAGCGGCAGCTACCACCTCTTCAGCTCGTGTTGCCTCTTCCTCCAGCTCACGCACAGCTGGTTTGGCTTCCTCCCAGAGACCTTGTGTAATTCCACCCACAGCACCACCTTCCCAATCATCCTCACACTCCCAGTCTACTCTACAGCCATCGGTAGTACAGGCATGGGAGAAAAGGCGGGTATTCTCGGCCAACCACCCCCGAGCACAGGCTCTGAATGCAGGCATTGCCAAACTGTTGTCCCTGGAAATGCTCTCGTTCAGGCTGGTGGAGACTGACAGCTTCCGTGACTTGATGGCATTGGCAGTCCCACAGTACAAGGTGCCCAGCCGCTTTTACTTCAGCAGGCAGGCTGTCCCTGCCCTGCACAGGCATGTTGAGGCAAACATAAAACATGCGCTACTGAACGCCGTCAGTAGCAAGGTCCACCTCACCACCGATGCGTGGACCAGTCAGCATGGACAGGGGCGATATGTTTCCCTCACTGCCCATTGGGTTAATGTTGTTGAGCCAGGTACAGATCGTGCGAGTGGCGCAGGACGTGTCCTGCCCACTCCAAGGATTGCAGGAATCCAGTCTGTACGCATCGACTCCTCCTCTTACACCAGTTCCTCTGATTCCTCTCTGCAGGATCCGTCACAGTCCACCCCCACATGGACCCGTGAACGTTTACCTATGACCGACATGAGCACAGCCGTGGCCAAACGTCAGCAGGCCGTCTTGAAACTAGTTTCATTGGGGCATCGAAGCCACACAGCGCAGGAGCTCTGGAATGCTATAAAGCAGGAGAGCGATGTGTGGTTACTGCCAGCGAATCTCCAGCCAGGCATGGTAGTGTGTGACAATGGCCGAAATCTGGTGGCAGCTTTGGCCCTTGGCAACCTCACTCACATCCCATGTCTGGCACATGTGCTCAATTTGGTTGTGCAGAGTTTTCTGAGGGACTATCCGGATCTTGATGCCCTGCTGCACAAGGTCCGCCTAGAGTGTGCTCACTTGCGGCGTTCCAGCTTGGCCAGATCCCGCATTGCTGCTCTGCAGCGCCGATTCCGCCTTCCGGAACACCGCATCATATGTGACCTACCTACCCGGTGGAATTCCACGTTACATATGTTGGAGCGGTTGTGTGAGCAGCAGCAAGCAGTTATGGAGTACCAGCTGCATCAGGCGCAAAGAAGTCGCAGTCAGCGCCGATCAGACTTCACAACCACAGAGTGGGCCACTATGAAGGACGTCTGCCAGGTTTTGCGTCCTTTTGATTATTCCACGCGGATGGCAAGTGCAGATGATGCACTAGTCAGCATGACTGTCCCCCTTATCTGCCTGCTTCAGCAAACTTTGCAAGGGTTAAGGGATGATGTGGTGGAAGAGGTGGAGGATGAGGAGTCACCTTTTCCATCAGCTTCTGGAGAGTCAGCGCCACGTGGTTCCTCACAAAGGGGTACGCAGGGGCCAATTTGTGAGGAGGATGAGGAGGAGTCAATGGAGGAGGAAGAGCTCCGTCCAGAGGAGGGAGCGACACAATTGTCCAGTGGTCAGTGTGTACAGCGAGGGTGGGGTGATGACGAGCGGGCAGAGATCATGTCTCAAGCAGGGGACAGCGTTTCTGGGCCGGTTGGCACTCTGCAGCACATGGTGGATTTCATGCTGCAGTGCCTGAGAAACGACCGCCGCATCGACCACATTCTCAACATGCCTGATTATTGGGTGTTCACCCTCCTCGATCCTCGCTACCGGGACAACGTCCAAAACCTCATCCCTGCGTTGACCCGGGAGCGTAAATTGCGGGAGTACCACGACACACTGGTGAATTCCATCATCTTCTCCTGTCCAACTGAGAGGAGTGCTGCTAGTGCTTTACAAAGCAGCTCAGTGCGTCGAGGCAGTGGGGGAGGCTCTGCCCAAAGAGGGAGCAGAAGCAGTGCCTCTGCCCAAGGCAAGCCCAGTATGGCACAACTCTGGCACACTTTTGTGTGCCCGCCCCAAATGTCTACACCATCACCGGCGGCTCCAGTCAGCAGGAGGCAACGGTTCCGTCAGATGGTGACAGACTACATGGCTTGCCCTCTTACTGTACTCCCAGACGGCTCTTCCCCGTTCAAGTTTTGGGTCTCTAAGCTGGATACATGGCCAGAGCTAAGCCAGTATGCATTGGAGGTGCTGGCTTGCCCTGCGGCTAGTGTCTTATCGGAACGTGTCTTTAGTGCCGCAGGTGGTGTACTAACAGACCGTCGCATGCGACTATCCTCCGATAACGTTGACCGGCTTACTTTCCTGAAAATGAACCAGGCCTGGATCTCGCAGGAATTTGCCACTCCTCTGCCTGATTAAGTAATTGGGTGTCATCCAGGTCTCCTGCTGTGTTCATCTTTCTACCACCTGAACTGCTATTCCTGGGCTCCAACACCGCCAGTTGCGGCTCAGAAGTGCAGGCTGCACAGTAAAAACATACGACCCAGTGTTATTGGGTTTCAGTAACGTCAGCTGATCCCCAGCTGTGTAGCCGGCAATGTGTCCTGCGACCGCCACGCTGGCACAACAACCTAAATGTAAGGGAACCTGTCCCCCCCCCCCCCCCCCGTCGTTTGTTACTGAAAGAGCCATCTTGTGCAGCAGTAATGCTGCACAAGGAAAAGGTAGCTCTTTTTTTTTAGCTCTTTGCACACGCAGAACTTAACACTTATAAAATGTGTTCACTGATACCGTTATACCGTCCCGGAGCTGGGACTTTCCTTCGTAATGTGACGCAGCACAGCCGTCATTCCTACCCCCTTGGTGCCATGCGCTGCCTCCTCAGCGTTGTTTTAAGCTGTCACGGAGCCTGCGCTGTTCTGTTATCCCTTGGGCATGCCCTATTTGCGCTGCCTGTCTTCTGACATAATTTGGTGTCAGGCTGGCTGCGCCTGTGCGGCCGCGGTGCCCGAGATCCCGCCTCGCAGTGTCTTCTGATTGAGTCACACTGCGGGCCTGGGATCCATGGGCATGCGCAGTGCATATCTTCCCCTCGGGCTCTCGCTCATTTCCCTCCGCCTTCTTTAGACTGTGCGCCGTCAGCTGATCCCTAGCATGCCACGGCCGTGACACCGCACAGTCTGAAGAAGAGGGAAGGAGGGGAGTGAGAGTCGAGGTTATGCACTGTGCATGCCCATGGTTCCAAGGCCCGCAGTGGGATTACGTTAGATGAGACTGCGAGGTGGGATCTGGAGCAGCGTGGACGCACAGGCACTGACAGCCTGACACCAAATTATGTCAGAAGACAGGCAGCGCTAATTGGGCATGGCCAAGGGCTAACAGAACAGCGCAGGCTCCGTGGCAGCTTAAAACAACGCTGAGGAGGCAGCGCACGGCATCAAGGGGATAGGAATGACAGCTGTGCTGTGTCCCATTACGAAGGAAATTCGCACCTCCGGAACGGTTTAACGGTATAAAGGGACACATTTTTAGTGTTTACTTCGGTGTTTGCAAGGAGCATAATTAAAAGAGCAACCTTTTCCTTTTGCATCCTTAGTGCTGCACAACATGGCTCTTTCAGCTACAAACGTCTTGGGGGGGGGGGTTAAAGGTTTCCTTTCAACTTGCTCCAATCAGGCTTCGGCCTACACTCTGTTCCTCTGCTCCTCCTGCTGTCCCTGGGCTCTAACACCGCCAGTTGGTGCCTGGAAGTGCTGTGTGCACAGTCAACAGTCGCTCCTCTGTTATTGGGGTTCAGTAACGTCAGCTGATCCCCAGCTGTGTGTGCGGCAATACCTCCAATCTGCTCCTCCTGCTGTCCCTGGGCTCTAACACCGCCAGTTGGTGCCTGGAAGTGCTGTGTGCACAGTCAACAGTCGCTCCTCTGTTATTGGGGTTCAGTAACGTCAGCTGATCCCCAGCTGTGTATCCGGCAACGTGTCATGCGACCGCCACGCTGGCACAACTAAAATGTAAGGGGACCTGTCCCCCCCCCCCCCTAGGCGTTTGTTACTGAAAGAGCCACCATGTGCAGCACTAATACTGCACAAGGGAAAGGTCGCTCTTGAAATTATGCTCCTTGCAAACGCTGAACTACACACTCATGTAATGTGTCCCCTCACACCGTCCAACCGTCCTGGAGGTGGGACTTTCCTTTGTAATGTGACGCAGCACAGCCGTCATTGCTACCCCCTTGGCACCGTGCGCTGCCTCCTTAGCGTTGTTTGATTCCGTCATGGACCCTGCGCTGTTATGTTATCCCTTGGCCATGCACAGTTTGCGCTGCCCGTCCTCTGACATCATTTGTTGTCGTCCTGGCTGCGCCTGTGCGTCCACGCTGCCCGAAATCACACCTCGCAGTGTCGTCTAATGTGATCCCACAGTGGGCCTGGTATCCATGGCCATGCGCAGTGCATATACTAGCCTCTCACTCCCCTTCTTCACGCTTCTTCAGACTAGGCGGCGTCAGCTGATCCCTAATAGCATGCCACGGCCGTGACGCCGCACAGTCTGAAGAAGCAGGAAGGAGGTGAGTGAGAGGCGATGATATGCACTGCGCATGCCCATGGATCCCTGGCCCGCAGTGGGACTACATTAGATGACACTGCAAGGTTGGATCTCGGGCAGCTTGGACGCACAGGCACTGCCAGCCTGACACCTACATGATGTCAGAAGACGGGCACCGCTAACTGTGCATGGCCAAGGGATAACATTACAGTGCGGGCTCCGTGACAGAACCAAACAACGTTGAGGAGGTGGTGCCCGGCACCAAGGGGGTTGGAATGACGGCTGTGCTGTGTCACATTACAAAGGAAAGTCCCACTTCCGGGATGGTTTGACGGTGTGAGGGGACACATTATATGAGTGTGTACTTCAGCGTTTGCAAGGAGCATAATTTTCGGAGCCACCATTTTCCATGTGCAGTATTACTGCTGTACAAGATGGCTCTTTCAGCAACAAATGCCTGGGGGGGGGGGTTAAAGGTTCCCTTTCAACTTGCTCCACTGCAGGCTTCGGCCTACACTCTGCTCCTCTTTGATTCCCTGGGTTTCAACACTGTCAGTTGCCACCTGGAAGTGTTGTCTACACAGAAAAAAACACTAGGTGATGTGTCAGTGGGGTTCAGCACCGCCAGCTGTTCCCCTGCTGTGTAGTCGGCAACGTGTCCAGCACAAGCCACGCTGGCACAACAGAACAAAAGCTGCCACCAGTGCAGGCTTCGGCCTACACTCTGCTCCTCTCCTCCTCCTGCTGACCCTGGGCTCAAACACCGCTAGTTTTTGCCCGGAAGTGCTAGCTGCACAGAGAAAAACACCAGCCAATGTGTTAGTGGGGTTCAGCAACGCCAGCTGTTCCCCTGCTGTGTAGCCGGCAACGTGACCTGCAAACGCCATGCAGGCACAGGAACTGAAATTAAAAGGGAACCTGGCCCCACCCCCCCAGGTGTTTCTATGTATAACAGCCACCTAGTACAGCAGTACTGCTGCATTTGTACAAGGTGGCTGACTTTTTCTCCTTGCCCACGTGGAACTCAACACGTACAAAATGTGTCTCATTGAGACCATTCCACTGTCCCTGAGGTGTGACTTTCCTTTGTAATGATACGCAGCACCCCCCTTGGTAGCGTTTCCCGTCTTTTGTCATCATGGTTAGCTGGCTGCGCCTGTGCATCCGCCCTGCTAGAAACAACGCCCCTCGTTGTCATATTTATTTTGTCAGCGAGGGTGTGGTTTATGGGCACGAGCAGTGCATATGTTCGCCTGTCTTAACTCATCTCCTTCCGCCTTCTTCAGACTGTGCGGCCTCCTGGCCGTGGTAGGCGATAAGGGATCAGCTGAGGCCGCCCAGTCTGGAGCAGGTGTAAGGACATGTGTAAGCGGCAAACCTATTTAGTGCACCAGGGCACGAATCCCAGCACCGCAGTGTGATTTTTTAAAAACACACTGTGGGTCTGGGATTCATGTCCATCGCTAACCGCAACGGCCGACATGAAATGAGGTCAGAAGACAGGAAGCGCTCACAGCGCATGGCCAAGGGATCACAATAGCGCAGACTCCTGTACAGCAAATAACAACGCTCAGGAATCTGCGCCCAGTACCTAGGTGCAAATTTTGACACCTGTGCTGCGTCTCGTTAAAAAGACAAGTCACGCCTCCACAACTGTTTGACAGTATAATGGGCTAAATAGTGTACGTGTTTAATTCAGCGTGTGCAAGGAGCAAAATTAAATAGAGCAACCTTTGACTTGTGCATCATTAATGCTGTTCAAGGTGTGGCTCTTGTACCTTGCAACACCTGAGGGGGGGGTTAAAGGTAACCTTTGAAATTGGTTCAACTAGGCTTCGGCCTACACTCTGCTCCTCTCCTCCTCCTGCTGACCCTGGGCTCAAACACCGCTAGTTTTTGCCCGGAAATGCTAGCTGCACAGAGAAAAACACCAGCCAATGTGTTAGTGGGGTTCAGCACCGCCAGCTGTTCCCCTGCTGTGTAGTCGGCAACGTGTCCAGCACAAGCCACGCTGGCACAACCGACCAAAAGCTGCCACCAGTGCAGGCTTCGGCCTACACTTTGCTCCTCTCCTCCTCCTGCTGACCCTGGGCTCAAACAACGCCAGTTTCTGCCCGGACATGCTAGCTGCACAGAGAAAAACACCAGCCAATGTGTTAGTGTGGTTCAGCACCGCCAGCTGTTCCCCCGCTGTGTAGCCGGCATCGTGTCCAGCACAAGCCACGCTGGCACAACCGACCAAAAGCTGCCACCAGTGCAGGCTTCGGCCTACACTTTGCTCCTCTCCTCCTCCTCCTGCTGACCCTGGGCTCTAACACCGCTAGTTTTTGCCCGGACATGCAATCTGCACAGAGAAAAACACCAGTCAATGTGTCAGTGGGGTTCAGCAACGCCAGCTGTTCCCCTGCTGTGTAGCTTGCAACGTGACCTGCAAACGCCACGCAGGCACATGAACTGAAATTGAAGGGAGCCTGCCCCCCACCCCCCCAGGTGTTTCTATGTATAACAGCCACCTTGTACAGCAGTACTGCTGCATTTGGACAAGGTGGCTGACTTTTTCTCCTTGCACACGTGGAACTCAACAAGTACAAAATGTGTCTCATTACAGACCATTACAATGTCCCTGAGGTGTGACTTTCCTTTTTAATGACACGCAGCACCCCCATTGTTAGCGCTGCCCGTCTCCTGACATCATTGGTTGGCTGGCTGTGCCTGTGCGTCCCCCCTGCCCGACACAACGCCCCCCGTTGTCTCATATATTTTGACTGCGAGGGTGTGATTGATGGGCACGAGCAGTGCATATGTTCCCCTGTTTTCACTCCCCTCCTTCCGCCTTCTTCTGACTGTGCGGCCTCATGGCCGCGGCATGCGATAAGGGATCAGCTGAGGCCGCCCAGTCTGAAGCAGGTGTAAGGACATGTGTGAGCGGCGAACATATTTACTGCACAAGGCCACGAATCCCAGCACCGCAGTGTGACTTTAGGAAAAGCCACTGTGGGTCTGGGATTTATGGCCATCGTTAACCGCACCGGCCAACATGAAATGAGGTCATGAGACGGCCTGCACTAACAGGGTATTGCCAAGGGATAACACAAGAGCGCAGTTTCCTGTACTGGAAATAACAACGGTAAGGAATCTGCGCACAGCACCTAGGTGTAAATTTGTACACCTGTGCTGCGTCTCCTTAAAAAGACTAGTAGTCACGCCTCCACTACTGTTTGACAGTATAATGGGCTAAATAGTGTACGTGTTTAATTCAGCGTGTGCAAGGAGCAAAATTAAATAGAGCAACCTTTGACTTGTGCATCAATAATGCTGTTCAAGGTGTGGCTCTTGTACCTTGCAACACCTGAGGGGGGGGTTAAAGGTAACCTTTGAAATTGGTTCAACTAGGCTTTGGCCAACACTCTGCTCCTCTACTCCTCCTGCTGACCCTGGGCTCAAACACCGCTAGTTTTTGCCCGGAAATGCTAGCTGCACAGAGAAAAACACCAGCCAATGTGTTAGTGGGGTTCAGCACCGCCAGCTGTTCCCCTGCTGTGTAGTCGGCAACGTGTCCAGCACAAGCCACGCTGGCACAACAGAACAAAAGCTGCCACCAGTGCAGGCTTCGGCCTACACTTTGCTCCTCTCCTCCTCCTGCTGACCCTGGGCTCAAACAACGCCAGTTTCTGCCCGGACATGCTAGCTGCACAGAGAAAAACACCAGCCAATGTGTTAGTGGGGTTCAGCACCGCCAGCTGTTCCCCTGCTGTGCAGCTTGCAACGTGACCTGCAAACGCCACGCAGGCACATGAACTGAAATTGAAGGGAGCCTGCCCCCCACCCACAGGTGTTTCTATGTATATCAGCCACCTTGTACAGCAGTACTGCTGCATTTGTACGAGGTGGCTGACTTTTTCTCCTTGCCCACGTGGAACTCAACACGTAAAAAATGTGTCTCATTAGAGACCATTACAATGTCCCTGAGGTGTGACTTTCCTTTGTAATGACACGCAGCACCCCCATTGTTAGCGCTGCCCGTCTCCTGACATCATTGGTTGGCTGGCTGTGCCTGTGCGTCCCCCCTGCCCGACACAACGCCCCCCGTTGTCTCATATATTTTGACTGCGAGGGTGTGATTGATGGGCACGAGCAGTGCATATGTTCCCCTGTTTTCACTCCCCTCCTTCCGCCTTCTTCTGACTGTGCGGCCTCATGGCCGCGGCATGCGATAAGGGATCAGCTGAGGCCGCCCAGTCTGAAGCAGGTGTAAGGACATGTGTGAGCGGCGAACATATTTACTGCACAAGGCCACGAATCCCAGCACCGCAGTGTGACTTTAGGAAAAGCCACTGTGGGTCTGGGATTTATGGCCATCGTTAACCGCACCGGCCAACATGAAATGAGGTCATGAGACGGCCTGCACTAACAGGGTATTGCCAAGGGATAACACAAGAGCGCAGACTCCTGTACAGCAAATAACAACGCTCAGGAATCTGCGCCCAGTACCTAGGTGCAAATTTTGACACCTGTGCTGCGTCTCGTTAAAAAGACAAGTCACGCCTCCACAACTGTTTGACAGTATAATGGGCTAAATAGTGTACGTGTTTAATTCAGCGTGTGCAAGGAGCAAAATTAAATAGAGCAACCTTTGACTTGTGCATCATTAATGCTGTTCAAGGTGTGGCTCTTGTACCTTGCAACACCTGAGGGGGGGGTTAAAGGTAACCTTTGAAATTGGTTCAACTAGGCTTCGGCCTACACTCTGCTCCTCTACTCCTCCTGCTGACCCTGGGCTCAAACACCGCTAGTTTTTGCCCGGAAATGCTAGCTGCACAGAGAAAAACACCAGCCAATGTGTTAGTGGGGTTCAGCACCGCCAGCTGTTCCCCTGCTGTGTAGTCGGCAACGTGTCCAGCACAAGCCACGCTGGCACAACAGAACAAAAGCTGCCACCAGTGCAGGCTTCGGCCTACACTTTGCTCCTCTCCTCCTCCTGCTGACCCTGGGCTCAAACAACGCCAGTTTCTGCCCGGACATGCTAGCTGCACAGAGAAAAACACCAGCCAATGTGTTAGTGTGGTTCAGCACCGCCAGCTGTTCCCCCGCTGTGTAGCCGGCATCGTGTCCAGCACAAGCCACGCTGGCACAACCGACCAAAAGCTGCCACCAGTGCAGGCTTCGGCCTACACTTTGCTCCTCTCCTCCTCCTCCTGCTGACCCTGGGCTCTAACACCGCTAGTTTTTGCCCGGACATGCAATCTGCACAGAGAAAAACACCAGTCAATGTGTCAGTGGGGTTCAGCAACGCCAGCTGTTCCCCTGCTGTGTAGCTTGCAACGTGACCTGCAAACGCCACGCAGGAACATGAACTGAAATTGAAGGGAGCCTGCCCCCCACCCCCCCAGGTGTTTCTATGTATAACAGCCACCTTGTACAGCAGTACTGCTGCATTTGTACAAGGTGGCTGACGTTTTCTCCTTGCCCACGTGGAACTCAACACGTACAAAATGTGTCTCTTTGAGACCATTCCACTGTCCCTGAGGTGTGACTTTCCTTTCTAATGATACGCAGCACCCCCCTTGGTAGCGCTTCCCGTCTTCTGACATCATTGGTTGGCTACTTGCGCCTGTTCGTCCGCCCTGCCTGAATAAAATGCTCCTCGTTGTCTTAATTATTTTGACTGCGAGGGTGTGATTGATGGGCACGAGCAGTGCATATCTTCGCCTGTCTTAACTCATCTCCTTCCGCCTTCTTCAGACTGTGCAGCCTCATGGCCGCGGCATGCGAGAAGGGATCAGCAGAGGCCGCCCAGTCTGAAGCAGGTGTAAGGACGTGTGTGAGCGGCCAAAATATTTACTGCTCAAGGCCACGAATCCCAGCACCGCAGTGTGACTTTAGGAAAAGCCACTGTGGGTCTGGGATTTATGGCCATCGTTAACCGCACCGGCCAACATGAAATGAGGTCATAAGATGGGCAGCGCTAACAGGGCATTGCCAAGGGATAACACAAGAGCGCAGACTCCTGTACAGCAAATAACAACGCTCAGGAAGCTGCGCCAAGCACCAAGGCGTTATTTTGGACACCTGTGCTGCGTCTCATCAAAAAACCAAGTCACGCATCCACTACAGTTTTACTGTAGAATGGGGTAAATTGTGTATGTCTTTCATTCAGCGTGTGCAAGTAGAATGAAATAGAGCAACCTTTCACTTGTGCAGCATTAATACTGCACAAGGTGTGTCTCTTGTACTTTGTAACACCTGAGGGGGGGGTTAAAGGTTTCCTTTGAAATTGGTTCAACTAGGCTTCGGCCTACACTCTGCTCCTCTCCTCCTCCTCCTGCTTCAACACGGGCTCTAACATCGCAAGTTTTTGCCCGCAAGTGCTAGCTGCACAGATAAAAACACACGCCATTGTGTTAGTGGGGTTCAGCAACGCCAGCTGTTCCCCCAGTGTGTAGCCGGCAAAGTGTCCTGCAAACGCAACGCAGACACAAAGCTGCCTCCAGTGCAGGCTTCGGCCTACACTCATCTCCCCCTGCTTACCCTTTGCTCCAACACCGCTAGTTGGGGCTCTAGGAAGACAATCTTTAATAGGCAAGGCAACGCATCCGGGTTCCAGCACCGCCAGCTGGTTCTCGGCAGTGTTCTTGTCACAGGTACTCCCTCGTGCCAAGCCTGGTTTCAGCACCGTCAGCTGTTTCCGGGTTGTGTCAACTTCACTGAGACGCCTATGCTTGCCCCGTCGTGGGGCGGTCGAGTTAGCCAACTCCAGGGTGCCTCCAGTTTAGGAGCTTCCTATGTGGGCTGCGTGAACTGGTAGTCAAGGCTGGTTCTGTAGTGCCAGTAGGCCCAGCTCCCCCTGTAGGACTGTTGGGGTTCGGTAACTGCGGCTGCCTCGCGGCCTAGCTGTTCTCTCCTCTCCTGTGGGCCTTGGGGTCCACCACCTGGTTCCAGCACCGTCAGCTGGTTCCGGGCCGAGCCTTTGGCTTAGGTGCCTCCTCCTGGGTATCCGAGTTCCGCCAACGCCAGGCGGTCCTTGGTAGTGCTTTTAAGCGCGGGCACCTACAGCTTAGTAACCGGGTTCCAGCACCGTCAGCTGGTCCTCGGTCGTGCCATTGGCTCTTGCACACTGGGGCAACGCATCCGGGTTCCAGCACCGCCAGCTGGTTCTCGGCAGTGTTCTTGTCACAGGTACTCCCTCGTGCCAAGCCTGGTTTCAGCACCGTCAGCTGTTTCCGGGTTGTGTCAACTTCACTGAGACGCCTATGCTTGCCCCGTCGTGGGGCGGTCGAGTTAGCCAACTCCAGGGTGCCTCCAGTTTAGGAGCTTCCTATGTGGGCTGCGTGAACTGGTAGTCAAGGCTGGTTCTGTAGTGCCAGTAGGCCCAGCTCCCCCTGTAGGACTGTTGGGGTTCGGTAACTGCGGCTGCCTCGCGGCCTAGCTGTTCTCTCCTCTCCTGTGGGCCTTCGGGTCCACCACCTGGTTCCAGCACCGTCAGCTGGTTCCGGGCCGAGCCTTTGGCTAAGGTGCCTCCTCCTGGGTATCCGAGTTCCGCCAACGCCAGGCGGTCCTTGGTAGTGCTTTTAAGCGCGGGCACCTACAGCTTAGTAACCGGGTTCCAGCACCGTCAGCTGGTCCTCGGTCGTGCCATTGGCTCTTGCACACTGGGGCAACGCATCCGGGTTCCAGCACCGCCAGCTGGTTCTCGGCAGTGTTCTTGTCACAGGTACTCCCTCGTGCCAAGCCTGGTTTCAGCACCGTCAGCTGTTTCCGGGTTGTGTCAACTTCACTGAGACGCCTATGCTTGCCCCGTCGTGGGGCGGTCGAGTTAGCCAACTCCAGGGTGCCTCCAGTTTAGGAGCTTCCTATGTGGGCTGCGTGAACTGGTAGTCAAGGCTGGTTCTGTAGTGCCAGTAGGCCCAGCTCCCCCTGTAGGACTGTTGGGGTTCGGTAACTGCGGCTGCCTCGCGGCCTAGCTGTTCTCTCCTCTCCTGTGGGCCTTCGGGTCCACCACCTGGTTCCAGCACCGTCAGCTGGTTCCGGGCCGAGCCTTTGGCTAAGGTGCCTCCTCCTGGGTATCCGAGTTCCGCCAACGCCAGGCGGTCCTTGGTAGTGCTTTTAAGCGCGGGCACCTACAGCTTAGTAACCGGGTTCCAGCACCGTCAGCTGGTCCTCGGTCGTGCCATTGGCTCTTGCACACTGGGGCAACGCATCCGGGTTCCAGCACCGCCAGCTGGTTCTCGGCAGTGTTCTTGTCACAGGTACTCCCTCGTGCCAAGCCTGGTTTCAGCACCGTCAGCTGTTTCCGGGTTGTGTCAACTTCACTGAGACGCCTATGCTTGCCCCGTCGTGGGGCGGTCGAGTTAGCCAACTCCAGGGTGCCTCCAGTTTAGGAGCTTCCTATGTGGGCTGCGTGAACTGGTAGTCAAGGCTGGTTCTGTAGTGCCAGTAGGCCCAGCTCCCCCTGTAGGACTGTTGGGGTTCGGTAACTGCGGCTGCCTCGCGGCCTAGCTGTTCTCTCCTCTCCTGTGGGCCTTCGGGTCCACCACCTGGTTCCAGCACCGTCAGCTGGTTCCGGGCCGAGCCTTTGGCTAAGGTGCCTCCTCCTGGGTATCCGAGTTCCGCCAACGCCAGGCGGTCCTTGGTAGTGCTTTTAAGCGCGGGCACCTACAGCTTAGTAACCGGGTTCCAGCACCGTCAGCTGGTCCTCGGTCGTGCCATTGGCTCTTGCACACTGGGGCAACGCATCCGGGTTCCAGCACCGCCAGCTGGTTCTCGGCAGTGTTCTTGTCACAGGTACTCCCTCGTGCCAAGCCTGGTTTCAGCACCGTCAGCTGTTTCCGGGTTGTGTCAACTTCACTGAGACGCCTATGCTTGCCCCGTCGTGGGGCGGTCGAGTTAGCCAACTCCAGGGTGCCTCCAGTTTAGGAGCTTCCTATGTGGGCTGCGTGAACTGGTAGTCAAGGCTGGTTCTGTAGTGCCAGTAGGCCCAGCTCCCCCTGTAGGACTGTTGGGGTTCGGTAACTGCGGCTGCCTCGCGGCCTAGCTGTTCTCTCCTCTCCTGTGGGCCTTCGGGTCCACCACCTGGTTCCAGCACCGTCAGCTGGTTCCGGGCCGAGCCTTTGGCTAAGGTGCCTCCTCCTGGGTATCCGAGTTCCGCCAACGCCAGGCGGTCCTTGGTAGTGCTTTTAAGCGCGGGCACCTACAGCTTAGTAACCGGGTTCCAGCACCGTCAGCTGGTCCTCGGTCGTGCCATTGGCTCTTGCACACTGGGGCAACGCATCCGGGTTCCAGCACCGCCAGCTGGTTCTCGGCAGTGTTCTTGTCACAGGTACTCCCTCGTGCCAAGCCTGGTTTCAGCACCGTCAGCTGTTTCCGGGTTGTGTCAACTTCACTGAGACGCCTATGCTTGCCCCGTCGTGGGGCGGTCGAGTTAGCCAACTCCAGGGTGCCTCCAGTTTAGGAGCTTCCTATGTGGGCTGCGTGAACTGGTAGTCAAGGCTGGTTCTGTAGTGCCAGTAGGCCCAGCTCCCCCTGTAGGACTGTTGGGGTTCGGTAACTGCGGCTGCCTCGCGGCCTAGCTGTTCTCTCCTCTCCTGTGGGCCTTGGGGTCCACCACCTGGTTCCAGCACCGTCAGCTGGTTCCGGGCCGAGCCTTTGGCTTAGGTGCCTCCTCCTGGGTATCCGAGTTCCGCCAACGCCAGGCGGTCCTTGGTAGTGCTTTTAAGCGCGGGCACCTACAGCTTAGTAACCGGGTTCCAGCACCGTCAGCTGGTCCTCGGTCGTGCCATTGGCTCTTGCACACTGGGGCAACGCATCCGGGTTCCAGCACCGCCAGCTGGTTCTCGGCAGTGTTCTTGTCACAGGTACTCCCTCGTGCCAAGCCTGGTTTCAGCACCGTCAGCTGTTTCCGGGTTGTGTCAACTTCACTGAGACGCCTATGCTTGCCCCGTCGTGGGGCGGTCGAGTTAGCCAACTCCAGGGTGCCTCCAGTTTAGGAGCTTCCTATGTGGGCTGCGTGAACTGGTAGTCAAGGCTGGTTCTGTAGTGCCAGTAGGCCCAGCTCCCCCTGTAGGACTGTTGGGGTTCGGTAACTGCGGCTGCCTCGCGGCCTAGCTGTTCTCTCCTCTCCTGTGGGCCTTGGGGTCCACCACCTGGTTCCAGCACCGTCAGCTGGTTCCGGGCCGAGCCTTTGGCTTAGGTGCCTCCTCCTGGGTATCCGAGTTCCGCCAACGCCAGGCGGTCCTTGGTAGTGCTTTTAAGCGCGGGCACCTACAGCTTAGTAACCGGGTTCCAGCACCGTCAGCTGGTCCTCGGTCGTGCCATTGGCTCTTGCACACTGGGGCAACGCATCCGGGTTCCAGCACCGCCAGCTGGTTCTCGGCAGTGTTCTTGTCACAGGTACTCCCTCGTGCCAAGCCTGGTTTCAGCACCGTCAGCTGTTTCCGGGTTGTGTCAACTTCACTGAGACGCCTATGCTTGCCCCGTCGTGGGGCGGTCGAGTTAGCCAACTCCAGGGTGCCTCCAGTTTAGGAGCTTCCTATGTGGGCTGCGTGAACTGGTAGTCAAGGCTGGTTCTGTAGTGCCAGTAGGCCCAGCTCCCCCTGTAGGACTGTTGGGGTTCGGTAACTGCGGCTGCCTCGCGGCCTAGCTGTTCTCTCCTCTCCTGTGGGCCTTGGGGTCCACCACCTGGTTCCAGCACCGTCAGCTGGTTCCGGGCCGAGCCTTTGGCTTAGGTGCCTCCTCCTGGGTATCCGAGTTCCGCCAACGCCAGGCGGTCCTTGGTAGTGCTTTTAAGCGCGGGCACCTACAGCTTAGTAACCGGGTTCCAGCACCGTCAGCTGGTCCTCGGTCGTGCCATTGGCTCTTGCACACTGGGGCAACGCATCCGGGTTCCAGCACCGCCAGCTGGTTCTCGGCAGTGTTCTTGTCACAGGTACTCCCTCGTGCCAAGCCTGGTTTCAGCACCGTCAGCTGTTTCCGGGTTGTGTCAACTTCACTGAGACGCCTATGCTTGCCCCGTCGTGGGGCGGTCGAGTTAGCCAACTCCAGGGTGCCTCCAGTTTAGGAGCTTCCTATGTGGGCTGCGTGAACTGGTAGTCAAGGCTGGTTCTGTAGTGCCAGTAGGCCCAGCTCCCCCTGTAGGACTGTTGGGGTTCGGTAACTGCGGCTGCCTCGCGGCCTAGCTGTTCTCTCCTCTCCTGTGGGCCTTCGGGTCCACCACCTGGTTCCAGCACCGTCAGCTGGTTCCGGGCCGAGCCTTTGGCTAAGGTGCCTCCTCCTGGGTATCCGAGTTCCGCCAACGCCAGGCGGTCCTTGGTAGTGCTTTTAAGCGCGGGCACCTACAGCTTAGTAACCGGGTTCCAGCACCGTCAGCTGGTCCTCGGTCGTGCCATTGGCTCTTGCACACTGGGGCAACGCATCCGGGTTCCAGCACCGCCAGCTGGTTCTCGGCAGTGTTCTTGTCACAGGTACTCCCTCGTGCCAAGCCTGGTTTCAGCACCGTCAGCTGTTTCCGGGTTGTGTCAACTTCACTGAGACGCCTATGCTTGCCCCGTCGTGGGGCGGTCGAGTTAGCCAACTCCAGGGTGCCTCCAGTTTAGGAGCTTCCTATGTGGGCTGCGTGAACTGGTAGTCAAGGCTGGTTCTGTAGTGCCAGTAGGCCCAGCTCCCCCTGTAGGACTGTTGGGGTTCGGTAACTGCGGCTGCCTCGCGGCCTAGCTGTTCTCTCCTCTCCTGTGGGCCTTGGGGTCCACCACCTGGTTCCAGCACCGTCAGCTGGTTCCGGGCCGAGCCTTTGGCTTAGGTGCCTCCTCCTGGGTATCCGAGTTCCGCCAACGCCAGGCGGTCCTTGGTAGTGCTTTTAAGCGCGGGCACCTACAGCTTAGTAACCGGGTTCCAGCACCGTCAGCTGGTCCTCGGTCGTGCCATTGGCTCTTGCACACTGGGGCAACGCATCCGGGTTCCAGCACCGCCAGCTGGTTCTCGGCAGTGTTCTTGTCACAGGTACTCCCTCGTGCCAAGCCTGGTTTCAGCACCGTCAGCTGTTTCCGGGTTGTGTCAACTTCACTGAGACGCCTATGCTTGCCCCGTCGTGGGGCGGTCGAGTTAGCCAACTCCAGGGTGCCTCCAGTTTAGGAGCTTCCTATGTGGGCTGCGTGAACTGGTAGTCAAGGCTGGTTCTGTAGTGCCAGTAGGCCCAGCTCCCCCTGTAGGACTGTTGGGGTTCGGTAACTGCGGCTGCCTCGCGGCCTAGCTGTTCTCTCCTCTCCTGTGGGCCTTCGGGTCCACCACCTGGTTCCAGCACCGTCAGCTGGTTCCGGGCCGAGCCTTTGGCTAAGGTGCCTCCTCCTGGGTATCCGAGTTCCGCCAACGCCAGGCGGTCCTTGGTAGTGCTTTTAAGCGCGGGCACCTACAGCTTAGTAACCGGGTTCCAGCACCGTCAGCTGGTCCTCGGTCGTGCCATTGGCTCTTGCACACTGGGGCAACGCATCCGGGTTCCAGCACCGCCAGCTGGTTCTCGGCAGTGTTCTTGTCACAGGTACTCCCTCGTGCCAAGCCTGGTTTCAGCACCGTCAGCTGTTTCCGGGTTGTGTCAACTTCACTGAGACGCCTATGCTTGCCCCGTCGTGGGGCGGTCGAGTTAGCCAACTCCAGGGTGCCTCCAGTTTAGGAGCTTCCTATGTGGGCTGCGTGAACTGGTAGTCAAGGCTGGTTCTGTAGTGCCAGTAGGCCCAGCTCCCCCTGTAGGACTGTTGGGGTTCGGTAACTGCGGCTGCCTCGCGGCCTAGCTGTTCTCTCCTCTCCTGTGGGCCTTCGGGTCCACCACCTGGTTCCAGCACCGTCAGCTGGTTCTCGGCAGTGTCTTTTGCTCTTGTACCTTCTGCTCCCCATCCTGGTTCCAGTACCGTCAGCTGGTTCCGGGCAGAGCCTTTGGCTTAGGTGCCTCCTTCTGGGTATCCAAGTTCCACCAATGTCAGGTGGTCCTTGGTAGTGCTTTCAGGCACGGGTACCTCCTGCTTAGTAACCGGGTTCCAGTAACGTCAGCTGGTCCTTGGTAGTTCCATTGGCTCTTGGACATTCGGCTACCCATCCGGGTTCCAGTACCGTCAGCTGGTTCTCGGCAGTGTCTTTTGCTCTTGTACCTTCTGCTCCCCATCCTGGTTCCAGTAACGTCATCTGGTTCCGGGCAGAGCCTTTGGCTTAGGTGCCTCCTTCTGGGTATCCGAGTTCCGCCAACGTCAGGCGGTCCTTGGTAGTGCTTTTTAGCACGGGTACCTCCTGCTTAGTAACCGGGTTCCAGTAACGTCAGCTGGTCCTCGGTAGTTCCATAGGCTCTTGAACCTTCGGGTAGCCATCCGAGTTCCAGTTCCATCAGCTGGTTCTTGGCATTTTCTCAGCCTTCTTGTACCTTCTGCTACATTTCCAAGTTGAAGACCCTAACGTCGACAACCCGGAAGACCACCCCGATGACGACGACCCGGAAGACCACCCCGATGACGACGACGACGACGACGGCGGAGACGACGACGGCTGAGACGACGACGGCGGAGATGACGACACTGGAGACGAAGACCCTGGAGACGACAACATGGAAGACCGAGAAGCAGAAGAACAAGAGGCTGCAGAACAAAGAGCAGAAGAACATTAAGCATAAGACTTAATATCAGAGCAAAAGATATTATCTAAATTATATGCAGAAGAAGACTAAGCAGTGTATGGGGGTGAGTCCGTTCCTCCTCGTGGTGCCCCTGGATAAAGCCTGATGCTGCAGGCCAAACTGAACGCGGACAAATGTAACTTTTGTGACTGGCAGAACGGAAGGTGTAATCTTCCAACTTTTATAGATAACAACTACGGGAATGCCTGTCACAAATGAGAATATGATGAAGAAGTAGAATAGGAAGAATAATAACAGTGGAATAAAAAGAATATGTAGAATAGGAAGAATAATAATAGTTGAAGAAAATGAATATGAAGAATGTAATAAAAAAAAAAATAGGTAGAAGATGAAGAAGAAGATGAATAAGGTGAAGAAGTTGATGTCAAGGATGCTGATGATGATGAAGATGAAAGTGTGGGAAAAGAAAAAAAAAAAAAAGAAAAAAAAGAAGGGGAAGGGCGTGGAATAGTGAAACATCAATATCTGACAAAATAAAAAAAATTTACATACTCAATATCTTTTTCAATCCGAACTTCTTTAAAAAAAAAAAAAAAACATGCTATTCTATTTGATTGGACTAATCCTCATTGCCTTTAATGTCTCCGCCACCTCCCCCATACATCCTACATTATTCTTAGTTGTTTTCCTTCAGGTAGAATGAACCTACAAGGAAAGAAAGGGTTTATTTTAATTCCGATATTTTGGTCCCATTGACTTGCATTGGGATCGGGTATCGGTATCGGCGATATCCGATATTTTTTGAATATCGGCCGATCCAAACCGATACCGATACTTTCCGATATCGGAAGGTATCGCTCAACACTACCTATGACACAACCGTTTCCTCCTGGCATCGTATTAGGGAGGGTCTGTCCTGGACTGAGCTGGATAAACACTGCAGCCCCTCTATCACAATCGCTTTCCTTCCCTGCTGCTGAGAGGGGGAAATGGAGAGCGATAAGGAGGGAGGGACCCGCATGGAGCCACCATTGTCCTACACGGCCACAACCACCAACACGGGGACATTAACCAATTCACTGCAGCAGGAAATTCTGCTGGTAAAATTAGTATTGAAGACGTCATCAATTTTCAAAGTAAATCTATTTCTAAAGGTGCTATTGCCATGAAATTCTCACCAGATGTCGGTATCAACCCATCCAATCCACACAGGTAAAGGAATCGCCATTGATGTCCATAAGTTATGTGTAATAATGAGAAATGACGCAGGGAAAAAGGACTGAACGCATTTCTGAAATGTAATTGATACTTCGTATAAAAGCCTTTGTTGGTGATGAAGCTTCTAGATGCCACCTGTGTGGAGAAACTAGTCGCAGGCATTGCTCAGGTGGGATTTTGTCCCATTCTTCCACACAAACACTCGTTACATTTTGAAGCTTCCATAGCTCCTTCTATGAACTCTGAGCTTTAGTTCCTTCCATATATTTTCTATAGGATTCAGGTCCGGTGATCGTCTTGGCCATTCTAGCCGCTTTATTTTCTTTCTCTGAAAGCATTGTAGTTTCCTTGGATGTGTGTTTGGAATCATTGTATTGCTGAAGTGTCCTCCCTGGTTTCATCTTCATCATCCTGATAGATGGCAGAAATTTTTTTATGAAGAAAGTCTGTTCATTTGTGCATGGAGGCCATGGAGGTTGCGTGGTGAGCGTGCATATAGGCCATGGGTGTATTACTCTTGGACAAGCCATGAAACGAAGAAAAAAAAGTGCACTTACCCGTGTATGTAAAAAGTCACAACTTTATTCGGACAACATTACAGTAAATTTCAGGGAGAGTGTAGAAAAAATGCGGACAACGATCGTTTCGTGCCTCAGCACTTCAACGGGTCCAAACACTGAGAGGAAATAGGGTGGGTCTATATCAGCATAAGCTGAAAGGTGCTGCCCCTCCTATTACTCCTCCTGTCGACAATGTGAACCAATCACCTATATCACAAATGTGAAGACATTAATTACAAAAACACATTTAAAAATAATTTAAAAACAATGCCACCAAAGATATAAATCTGAAATATAACATTGCAATGAATTTTATAATAACTTTTCAGAGGAAAACTGCCATGTCGATCCTTTCATTTAAACCTAGGGAGCCTGCAGCGTCTGCACGCATGATCCATCTCCCTTCTTTTTGGAGTAACAAGCGCTGCAAGTCTCCACCTTGTTTTGGTAAGGAAACCTGTTCCAACCCCGCAAAACGTAAGGAATGTATATTACCATCGTGTTCATTTCTTACATGGTTAATAAACCTTGGGACCCCTTTGCCTGTTCTCACCGAATTAAAGTGTTCTCTTATTCTTTTGAACAACGGCCGGATTGTCTTGCCTATATAATAAAAGCCACATGGGCAAAAAATAACATATACAATATGAGTGGACCTGCATGAAATGAAATCTCGAACCGTATGTTGGATGGGGCCAATTTTAACATAGGTGCCTGTCAGATGGTATTTACAAAAATTACAATGGCCGCATTTAAAATTTCCTTTAGATGTATTTGATGTGAGCCAATTATCCCGATCTGAGGAGAACCTATTTCGCACTAACAGATCCCTAATATTTCTGCTACGTCGACATGCAAATAAAGGCCCCCTATCTGTCATTTCTTTCAAGTCAGTGTCCCGACCTAGGATATGCCAGTTTTTACGAATTACTGATCTAATTATTGAATCCATAGGTCCAAATTCAAAACAAAAAAACAAATCTTTTTTCTTTTTTTGTGGGTCCATTGTCCGCATTTTTTCTACACTCTCCCTGAAATTTACTGTAATGTTGTCCGAATAAAGTTGTGACTTTTTACATACACGGGTAAGTGCACTTTTTTTTCTTCGTTTCATGGACTGTTATGTATTACTTTGCAAGTCGCACCCCGTTGTATAAAAAAGGATATTATATCGGCTTACTCCAAAAAAAAGGGTGATAAAAATAACAGAGTCTAGCCTAATAACAGCAGTGCGGAGGTTCATTGTTTCCTTTGGTCGTTTGATTTTACTCTTGGACAACTCTTCTAATAATTCTTTTCACTCCTTAGTCTGAAATCTTGTGCGTAGCACCTAGTCGTGGCCGGTTTATGGTGAAATTATGTTCTTTCCACTTCCAGATTATGACCCCAACAGTGCTCATTGGAAGCTCCAGTAGATTAGAAATTCTTCTGTATGCATTAACATCAGTATGTTTTGCAACAATAAGGTTGTGAAGGTCTTGAGACACTCATTGGTTTTACCGATCATGAGATTCTTGTTTGGTCTATTGGGGTAATGAAACCCCATTTTATAGGCCCTCATTTGAACCAGCTGATATTATTTGTCACAAAGTGGCAGGATTGCCTTCTAATTACTGATAGATTTCAGCGGGTGTTACAACTTTCCATGGCTATCTGCATCTTTCTTTCGTCATGTGTTCAATACTTTTCCCTGTGTCATTTCTCATTATTTCACATAATTTATGGACATCTATGGTGCTTTCTTTGCCTGTGTTTGTATTGCACGGGTTAATTCCGACATTTGATGAGAATTTTTTGGCAATAGCACCTTTAGACATAAATTTACATAGAAAATGGGTGACGTGTTCAATACTTATTTCACCCGCTGCATGAACTTGTGTAGTAGATATCACCTGCAGTTCTATGTAACACCACAGATAACACAGTGATAACTCTGAATACAGATAATGTAGTAGATGTCACCTGCAGTCCTATGTAACACCACAAATAACACAGTGATAACTCTGAATACATATAATGTAGTAGATGTCACCTTCAGTCCTATGTAACACCTCTTTCTCTCCTCCTCAGGCCGCCTGTGACACATTTTGTGTTGGAGATGACACCGACTTAAATATTCCTGACTTTTTCCAAGCCAAAGGCAGCTGGCAGAGGTCCATGTACCGCATGTCCATCCAGGCCTCCTCCCCGGACCTCGTTACCGGTATTTCCCTGTTTTCTGCTTCTCTTCTACCTGTCTTAAGTTACATCGTTTCATTCTCCAGTCACCTCCAGAGCTGCATTCATAGTTCTGAGATCTGACCTCACTTCTTCCAGTCTGTGATCCAATGTAGAGAAACTACATCTCCAGAGATGCACTCACAGGTTTGCAGGAAGCTGAGATACATGGAGCTGTTTGCAGGGAGCTGTCATTGTGCTCCCTGTGAGGAGTGAGACATTGGGGTCCCTGGGCTCACTGTGGGGGCCCTTTCTGTTGGGTCATCTTTCTGCAATGTCTGTGCTACATCTGATCTGTCAGGTTTGGCTTCGATCCCTCTTAGGTCTTTCTCAGGTGCACAGAAGGAAGGTGTATGAGGCGACGCTCATCTCAAAGGAGAATTTGCAAAGTGAGAAGTCCAGGTGAGGCGCTGGGGTTGGAGCGGTGCGATGATCCAGCAGGATGATGTAGATCTGGTGTACGGGGACATTGTGCGGCTCCCTGTGGGTGGGAATCAGGATTCTACTCTTATCCCACATACTTTACACTGCAGCTCCACTACTTGACTTAAAATTTCTATGAAACAGTCCTAGGGGCACGTTGTTCTGTTTGTTTTTTTAAGCTGGAGGGGCGATAATGAGACACAACAACAATCTTTTGTATAATTTTCCTTTCCAGGCTCCCCTATCCTCCAGACTTTTCTACCTGCTCCTGCAGATTTCTCTGTCCCTCCTCCTCTTGCTCTGTCCCTTCTCCTCTTCCTCCTGCAGGCTCCTCTGTCCCTCCTTCCTGCAGGCTCCTCTGTCTCTCCTCCTTGTCCTCCTGCAGGCTCCTCTGTCCCTCCTCCTCTTCCTCCTGCAGGCTCCTCTGTCCCTCCTCCTCTTCCTCCTGCAGGCTCCTCTGTCCCTCCTTCCTGCAGGCTCCTCTGTCCCTCCTCCTCGTCCTCCTGCAGGCTCCTCTGTCCCTCCTCCTCTTCCTCCTGCAGGCTCCTCTGTCCCTCCTCCTCTTCCTCCTGCAGGCTCCTCTGTCCCTCCTCCTCTTCCTCCTGCAGGCTCCTCTGTCCCTCCTCCTCTTCCTCCTGCAGGCTCCTCTGTCCCTCCTCCTCCTGCAGGCTCCTCTGTCCCTCCTCCTCTTCCTCCTGCAGGCTCCTCTGTCCCTCCCCCTCCTGCAGGCTTCTCTGTCGCTCCTCCTTGTTCTCCTGCAGGCTCCTCTGTCCCTCTTCCTCCTGCAGGCTTCTCTGTCCCTCCTCCTTGTCCTCCTGCAGTCTCCTCTGTCCCTCCTCCTCTTCCTCCTGCAGGTTCCTCTTCCTCATCCTCATGCAGGCTCCTCTGTCCCTCCTCCTCCTGCAGGCTCCTCTATACCGCCACGTTTTCATCCTGCACGCTGCTCTGTCCCTCCTCCTCTTCCTCCTGCAGGCTCCTCTTTACCTCCTCCGTCCCTCCTCCCCATCCTCCTGCAGGCTCCTCTGTTCCTGCTACTCTGTCCCTCCTCCTCTTCCTCCTGCAGGCTCCTCTATTCCTCCTTCCCGTCCTCCTGCAGACTCCTCTGTTCCTGCTCCTCTATTCCTCCTCCTCCTGCAGGCTTTTTTGTCCCTCCTCCTCTTCCTCCTGCAGGCTCCTCTGTCCCTCCTCTTTCTCCTGCAGGCTCCTCTGTCCCTCCTCTTCCTCCTACAGGCTTTTTTGTCCCTCCTCCTCTTCCTCCTGTAGGCTCCTCTGTCCCTCCTCCTCTTGCTCTGTCCCTCCTCTTCTTCCTCCTGCAGACTACTCTGTCCCTCCTTCCTGCAGGCTTCTCTGTCCCTCCTACTTGTCCTCCTGCCGGCTCCTCTGTCCCTCCTCCTCTTCCTCATGCAGGCTCCTCTATACCGCCACGTTTTCATCCTGCAGGCTCCTCTGTCCCTCCTCCTCCTGCAGGCTCCTCTAATTCTCCTCCTCTTCCTCCTGCAGGCTCCTCTATTCCTCCTCTGTCCCTCCTCCCCGTCCTCCTGCAGGCTCCTCTGTTCCGGCTCCTCTGTCCTTCCTCTTCCTCCTACAGGCTTTTTTGTCCCTCCTCCCCATCCTCCTGCAGGCTCCTCTGTCCCTCCTCTTCCTCCTACAGGCTTTTTTGTCCCTCCTCCTCTTCCTCCTGCAGGCTCCTCTGTCCCTCCTCTTCCTCCTACAGGCTTTTTTGTCCCTCCTCCCCATCCTCCTGCAGGCTCCTCTGTCCCTCCTCTTCCTCCTACAGGCTTTTTTGTCCCTCCTCCTCTTCCTCCTGCAGGCTCCTCTGTCCCTCCTCTTCCTCCTACAGGCTTTTTTGTCCCTCCTCCTCTTCCTCCTGCAGGCCCCTCTGTCCCTCCTCTTCCTCCTACAGGCTTTTTTGTCCCTCCTCTTCCTCCTGCAGCCTCCTCTGTACCTCCTCCTCCTCTGGTATCGGAGAGCCATCATAACCCTCTAAAATAATCTTACAATATGATATTCATGTCAGCACTTTTATGGGGTATCTATTTTGTTAGGGGTGGGTTTTTTTTCTGGGAGGTGGTTGGGGGGTTCATAACCATTCTATGTCGCCCACCTTCTGCCTCTCCTCTAACCTCAGCCGCTCAACCATCATAATCAAGCTGAACACCGAGGGTCAGGATGAGCTGAGATATTCTCCTGGAGACCACCTGGGGGTCTTCCCATGTAACCGAGAAGAGCTGGTGCAGGCTCTGCTGGAAAGGGTGGAAGACCCTCCTCCCGCTAACGACACCGTGCAGGTGGAAACCATGGACAAAGACTCGAGCCAACGTAAGCAGGAGCTGCCGCCATCTTTAGTGTCCTACTTTCTGCAGTCTCTAGTTTATGCTCCACTTTGTGTATCTCCTCTCAGGTTTGGGGACAGGCCGTAAGGCTACCTGGGTCTCTGACACCAGAATCCCACCTTGTACTCTGCGACAGGCACTGACTAATTACCTGGACATTACTACACCCCCCACACCTCAGTTCCTGCAGCTGCTCAGCGTCCTCTGTGAGGATCCGGAGGAACGGCAGCGGCTAGAGATGCTCAGCCAGGTATGATCAGGACTGCAGGTCATTAAAAGTCAAAAAGTCAGCACACAACCCAACATCCCTTCCTTCTTTGCCGATATTCTGTTGCTTAGAAAGAGGGGGAGGTGCTTGCATTAATACCGCCCATGAGGAGCCGAAGGTGGAGCTGACATTATTATTCCTTCTCATATATTACTCAAATCTGTGGAAAACCTAAATACTCCCAAGGAGAAACTCAGACACAACCTTTCTCGTATATGTGCAAGCTTAAACTATGACATAACTCGCCCCCACAGGATGCCCGTCAGTACGAGGAGTGGAAGTGGTACCGGTGCCCTACTCTGGTGGAAGTGCTGGAGGAATTCCCATCCATCAGTGTCCCCAGCTCCCTTCTGCTGACGCAGCTACCCCTCCTCCAACCGCGATACTACTCCATCAGCTCCTCTCTGGAGGCCTACCCCGACCAGATACACCTGACTGTAGCAGTGGTGTTGTATCACTCACAGGGTGAGTATGGACTGTCAGGAACTATGGAGAAATCGAATAACGGATACAACATGTACAAAATAATACCGTAGTACTCCGTATACTGTATATACAGTGTCTGGTGTAAGAAAACCTAAATGTATTGTATGTGTTATGTAGAGAATAAAGGCCCTCTGCATTATGGCGTGTGCTCAACATGGCTGGATCAGCTGACTCCTGGAGCCCCCGTGCCTTGTTTTGTCAGAGGGTAAGAACTTCTCATAATACTGCCCCTATATTCAAGAATATAACTGCTATAATACTGTTCTTATGTACAAGAATATAACTACTATAATACTGATCCTATGTACAAGAATATATCTACTATAATACTGCTCCCTATGTACAAGAATATAACTACTATAATACTGCCCCTATGTAAAGGAATATAACTACTATAATACTGCCCCTATGTACAATAATATAACTACTTTAATACTGCCTCCTATGTACAAGAATATAATTACAATAATACTGCCCCTATGTACAAGAATATAAGTACTATAATACTGCCCCTATGTACAAGAATATAACTACTATAATACTGCTCCTATGTACAAGAATATAACTACTATAATACAGCTCCTATGTACAAGAATACAACTACTATAATACTGCCCCTATGTACAAGAATATAATTACAATAATACTGCCCCTATGTACAAGAATATAAGTACTATAATACTGCCCCTATGTACAAGAATATAACTGCTATAATACTGCCCCTATATTCAAGAATATAACTGCTATAATACTGCCCCTATGTACAAGAATATAACTACTATAATACTGCCTCTATGTACATGAATATAACTACTATAATACTGCCCCAATGTACAAGAATATAGTTGCTATAATACTGCCTCTATATTCAAGAATATAACTGCTATAATACTGCCCCTATATTCAAGAATATAACTGCTATAATACTGCCCCTATGTACAAGAATATAACTACTATAATACTGCCCTTATGTACAAGAATATAACTACTATAATACTGCCCCTATGTACAAGAATATAACTACTATAATACTGCCCTTATGTACAAGAATATAACTACTATAATACTGCTCCTATGTACAGGAATATAACTACTTTAATACTGCCCCTATGTACAAGAATATAACTACTATAATACTGCCCCTATGTACAGGAATATAACTACTATAATACTGCCCCTATGTACAAGAATATAACTACTATAATACTGCCCCCTATGTACAAGAATATAACTACTATAATACTGCCCCTATGTACAGGAATATAACTACTATAATACTGCCCCTATGTACAGGAATATAACTACTATAATACTGCCCCTATGTACAAGAATATAACTACTATAATACTGCCTCTATGTACAAGAATATAACTACTATAATACTGCCCCTATGTACAGGAATATAACTACTATAATACTGCCCCTATGTACAGGAATATAACTACTATAATACTGCCCCTATGTACAAGAATATAACTACTATAATACTGCCCCTATGTACAAGAATATAACTACTATAATACTGCTCCTATGTACAAGACTATAACTACTATAATACTGCCCCTATGTACAAGAATATAACTACTATAATACTGCTCCTATGTACAAGAATATAACTACTATAATACTGCTCCTATGTACAAGAATATAACTACTATACTACTGCTCCTATGTACAAGAATATAACTGCTATAATACTGCCCCCTATGTACAAGAATATAACTACTATAATACTGCCCCTATGTACAAGAATATAACTGCTATAATACTGCCCCCTATGTACAAGAATATAACTGCTATAATACTGCCCCCTATGTACAAGAATATAACTACTATAATACTGCCCCCTATGTACAAGAATATAACTACTATAATACTGCCCCCTATGTACAAGAATATAACTACTATAATACTGCTCCTATGTACAAGAATATAACTACTATAATACTGCCCCCTATGTACAAGAATATAACTACTATAATACTGCTCCTATATACAAGAATATAACTACTATAATACTGCTCCTATGTACAAGAATATAACTACTATAATACTGCCCCCTATGTACAAGAATATAACTAACATAATACTGCTCCTATGTACAAGAATATAACTACTATAATACTGCCCCTATGTACAAGAATATAACTGCTATAATACTGCCCCTATGTACAAGAATATAACTGCTATAATACTGCCCCCAGATATGAGAATACATGTAGTCTCAGATTGATCTGACGTGTCGCTGTCTGTGTACAGGGCTCCATCTTTCCATCTGCCGTCTGACATTACGGCGCCCTGTATCCTCGTGGGGCCGGGGACGGGTATTGCACCCTTCAGGGGCTTCTGGCAGCAGAGACTTTACGACTTAGAAAATAAAGGTAATAATTATTGCATTGTTCTATGTTTGTGACTTGTGAGCTGGGTTGTCAGACTATAACTCACCATCTGTGCGGTTCCAGCATTATCTCCTCTGCAGGTGGTGGAGACCAGGAGAACCACTGACTGATTGCAGAAATAAAGTCCACACCAAGGTTATTGTTGTTATTTCCCTTTTGCAGATTTAGTTCCTGGTGAAATGACTTTGGTCTTTGGATCCAGGTGTCCAGAACTTGACCACATATATAATGAGGAAACCTATGACGCCCAGAAGAGGGGTGCCCTCAGCCAGATCTACACGGCCTTTTCACGCCAGCCAGGCTGCTCAAAGGTGAGAGGTGATCCCACGCTGAAAAGGGTTAACTTCATTTTATTAGTGAAAAAAAAGATGGTTAGAACTGCAGGGATTTTAGCTCTATGGATCACATTCGCCATCTAGTGGTCACCTACAAGAATACATATGGCTTCCATAATCGCTCAACCTGCTGGACATTCCCATAAAGCCCTGAAACCAATTCCAAGACTTCAAGTTGCTCCACTTTGGTAAATATCAATGAAAACCTTAATATCCATCTTAGCTAGCCGACTTATAGTAAAAGACTGCGATACCTGCCTCCCCTAAGACTAAGAGTCTTATCATGTATCTCTGTATACAGAGAGCTCCCCCTAGTGGTGGCTGCAGACAGAATCTTATCATGTATCTCTGCATACAGGGAGCTCCCCCTAGTGGTGACTGCAGACAGGATCTTATCATGTATCTCTGTATACAGGGAGCTCCCCCTAGTGGTGGCTGCAGACAGGATCTTATCATGTATCTCTATATACAGGGAGCTCCCCCTAGTGGTGGCTGCAGACAGAATCTTATCATGTATCTCTGTATACAGGGAGCTCCCCCTAGTGGTGGCTGCAGACAGGATCTTATCATGTATCTCTGTATACAGGGAGCTCCCCCTAGTGGTGACTGCAGACAGGATCTTAACATAGTAACATAGTAACATAGTTAGTAAGGCCGAAAAAAGACATTTGTCCATCCAGTTCAGCCTATATTCCATCATAATAAATCCCCAGATCTACGTCCTTCTACAGAACCTAATTGTATGATACAATATTGTTCTGCTCCAGGAAGACATCCAGGCCTCTCTTGAACCCCTTGACTGAGTTCGCCATCACCACCTCCTCAGGCAAGCAATTCCAGATTCTCACTGCCCTAACAGTAAAGAATCCTCTTCTATGTTGGTGGAAAAACCTTCTCTCCTCCAGACGCAAAGAATGCCCCCTTGTGCCCGTCACCTTCCTTGGTATAAACAGATCCTCAGCGAGATATTTGTATTGTTCCCTTATATACTTATACATGGTTATTAGATCGCCCCTCAGTCGTCTTTTTTCTAGACTAAATAATCCTAATTTCGCTAATCTATCTGGGTATTGTAGTTCTCCCATCCCCTTTATTAATTTTGTTGCCCTCCTTTGTACTCTCTCTAGTTCCATTATATCCTTCCTGAGCACCGGTGCCCAAAACTGGACACAGTACTCCATGTGCGGTCTAACTAGGGATTTGTACAGAGGCAGTATAATGCTCTCATCATGTGTATCCAGACCTCTTTTAATGCACCCCATGATCCTGTTTGCCTTGGCAGCTGCTGCCTGGCACTGGCTGCTCCAGGTAAGTTTATCATTAACTAGGATCCCCAAGTCCTTCTCCCTGTCAGATTTACCCAGTGGTTTCCCATTCAGTGTGTAATGGTGATATTGATTCCCTCTTCCCATGTGTATAACCTTACATTTATCATTGTTAAACCTCATCTGCCACCTTTCAGCCCAAGTTTCCAACTTATCCAGATCCATCTGTAGCAGAATACTATCTTCTCTTGTATTAACTGCTTTACATAGTTTTGTGTCATCTGCAAATATCGATATTTTACTGTGTAAACCTTCTACCAGATCATTAATGAATATGTTGAAGAGAACAGGTCCCAATACTGACCCCTGCGGTACCCCACTGGTCACAGCGACCCAGTTAGAGACTATACCATTTATAACCACCCTCTGCTTTCTATCACTAAGCCAGTTACTAACCCATTTACACACATTTTCCCCCAGACCAAGCATTCTCATTTTGTGTACCAACCTCTTGTGCGGCACGGTATCAAACGCTTTGGAAAAATCGAGATCTACCACGTCCAATGACTCACCGTGGTCCAGCCTATAGCTTACCTCTTCATAAAAACTGATTAGATTGGTTTGACAGGAGCAATTTCTCATAAACCCATGCTGATATGGAGTTAAACAGTTATTCTCATTGAGATAATCCAGAATAACATCCCTCAGAAACCCTTCAAATATTTTACCAACAATAGAGGTTAGACTTACTGGCCTATAATTTCCAGGTTCACTTTTAGAGCCCTTTTTGAATATTGGCACCACATTTGCTATGCGCCAGTCCTGCGGAACAGACCCTGTCGCTATAGAGTCACTAAAAATAAGAAATAATGGTTTATCTATTACATTACTTAGTTCTCTTAGTACTCGTGGGTGTATGCCATCCGGACCCGGAGATTTATCTATTTTAATCTTATTTAGCCGGTTTCGCACCTCTTCTTGGGTTAGATTGGTGACCCTTAATATAGGGTTTTCATTGTTTCTTGGGATTTCACCTAGCATTTCATTTTCCACCGTGAATACCGTGGAGAAGAAGGTGTTTAATATGTTAGCTTTTTCCTCGTCATCTACAACCATTCTTTCCTCACTATTTTTTAAGGGGCCTACATTTTCAGTTTTTATTCTTTTACTATTGATATAGTTGAAGAACAGTTTGGGATTAGTTTTACTCTCCTTAGCAATGTGCTTCTCTGTTTCCTTTTTGGCAGCTTTATGTATTCATGTAATTCATGTAATATGTATTCATGTATCTCTGTATACAGGGAGCTCCCCCTAGTGGTGACTGCAGACAGGATCTTATCATGTATCTCTGTATACAGGGAGCTCCCCCTAGTGGTGGCTGCAGACAGGATCTTATCATGTATCTGTGTATACAGGGAGCTCCCTCTAGACGTGGCTGCAGACAGGATCTTATCATGTATCTCTGTATACAGGGAGCTCCCCCAAGTGGTGACTGCAGACAGGATCTTATCATGTATCTCTGTATACAGGGAACTCCCCCTAGTGGTGGCTGCAGACAGGATCTTATCATGTATCTGTGTATACAGGGAGCTCCCCCTAGAGGTGGCTGCAGACAGGATCTTATCATGTATCTCTGTATACAGGGACCTCCCCCTAGTGGTGGCTGCAGACAGGATCTTATCATGTATCTCTGTATACAGGGAGCTCCCCCTAGTGGTGGCTGCAGACAGGATCTTATCATGTATCTCTGTATACAGGGAGCTCCCCCTAGTGGTGACTGCAGACAGGATCTTTATCATGTATCTCTGTATACAGGGAGCTCCCCCTAGTGGTGGTTGCAGACAGGATCTTATCATGTATCTCTGTATACAGGGAGCCCCCCCCCCCTAGTGGTGGCTGCAGACAGGAGCTTATCATGTATCTCTGTATACAGGGAGCTCCCCCTAGTGGTGGCTGCAGACAGGATCTTATCATGTATCTCTGTATACAGGGAGCTCCCCCTAGTGGTGACTACAGACAGGATCTTATCATGTATCTCTGTATACAGGGAGCTCCCCCTAGTGGTGACTGCAGACAGGATCTTATCATGTATCTCTGTATACAGGGAGCTCCCCCTAGTGGTGACTACAGACAGGATCTTATCATGTATCTCTGTATACAGGGAGCTCCCCCTAGTGGTGGCTACAGACAGGATCTTATCATGTATCTCTATGCAGGGAGCTCCCCCTAGTGGTGGCTGCAGACAGAATCTTATCATGTATCTCTGTATACAGGGAGCTCCCCCTAGTGGTGGCTGCAGACAGGATCTTATCATGTATCTCTGTATACAGGGAGCTCCCCCTAGTGGTGGCTGCAGACAGAATCTTATCATGTATCTCTGTATACAGGGAGCTCCCCCTAGTGGTGGCTGCAGACAGGATCTTATCATGTATCTCTGTATACAGGGAGCTCCCCCTAGTGGTGGCTGCAGACAGAATCTTATCATGTATCTCTGTATACAGGGAGCTCCCCCTAGTGGTGACTGCAGACAGGATCTTATCATGTATCTCTGTATACAGGGAACTCCCCCTAGTGGTGGCTGCAGACAGGATCTTATCATGTATCTGTGTATACAGGGAGCTCCCCCTAGAGGTGGCTGCTGACAGGATCTTATCATGTATCTCTGTATACAGGGATCTCCCCCTAGTGGTGACTGCAGACAGGATCTTATCATGTATCTCTGTATACAGGGAGCTCCCCCTAGTGGTGGTTGCAGACAGGATCTTATCATGTATCTCTGTATACAGGGAGCCCCCCCCCTAGTGGTGGCTGCAGACAGGATCTTATCATGTATCTCTGTATACAGGGAGCTCCCCCTAGTGGTGGCTGCAGACAGGATCTTATCATGTATATCTGTACACAGGGAGCTCCACCTAGTGGTGACTGCAGACAGAATCTTATCATGTATCTCTGTATACAGGGAGCTCCCCCTAGTGGTGACTGTAGACAGAATCTTATGTATCTCTGTATACAGGGAGCTCCCCCTAGTGGTGGCTGCAGACAGGATCTTATCATGTATCTCTGTATACAGGGAGCTCCCCCTAGTGGTGACTGCAGACAGGATCTTATCATGTATCTCTGTATACAGGGAGCTCCCCCTAGTGGTGACTGCAGACAGGATCTTATCATGTATCTCTGTATACAGGGAGCTCCCCCTAGTGGTGACCGCAGACAGGTTCTTATCATGTATCTCTGTATACAGGGAGCTCCCCCTAGTGGTGACCGCAGACAGGATCTTATCATGTATCTCTGTATACAGGGAGCTCCACCTAGTGGTGACTGTAGACAGAATCGTATGTATCTCTGTATACAGGGAGCTCCCCCTAGTGGTGGCTGCAGACAGGATCTTAGCATGTATCTCTGTATACAGGGAGCTCCCCTAGTGGTGGCTGCAGACAGGATCTTATCATGTTTCTCTGTATACAGGGAGCTCCCCCTAGTGGTGGCTGCAGACAGGATCTTATCATGTATCTCTGTATACAGGGAGCTCCCCCTAGTGGTGACTGCAGACAGGATCTTATCATGTATCTCTGTATACAGGGAGCTCCCCCTAGTGGTGGCTGCAGACAGGATCTTATCATGTATCTCTGTATACAGGGAGCTCCCCCTAGTGGTGGCTGCAGACAGGATCTTATCATGTATCTCTGTATACAGGGAGCTTCCCCTAGTGGTGGCTGCAGACAGGATCTGATCATGTATCTCCGTATACAGGGAGCTCCCCCTAGTGGTGGCTGCAGACAGGATCCTATCATGTATCTCTGTATACAGGGAGCTCCCCTAGTGGTGGCTGCAGACAGGATCTTAGCATGTATCTCTGTATACAGGGAGCTCCCCTAGTGGTGGCTGCAGACAGGATCTTATCATGTATCTCTGTATACAGGGAGCTCCCCCTAGTGGTGGCTGCAGACAGGATCTTATCATGTATCTCTGTATACAGGGAGCTCCCCCTAGTGGTGGCTGCAGACAGGATCTTATCATGTATCTCCGTATACAGGGAGCTTCCCCTAGTGGTGGCTGCAGACAGGATCTTATCATGTATCTCTATATACAGGGAGCTCCCCTAGTGGTGGCTGCAGACAGGATCTTATCATGTATCTCTGTATACAGGGAGCTCCCCCTAGTGGTGGCTGCAGACAGGATCTTATCATGTATCTCTGTATACAGGGAGCTCCCCCTAGTGGTGGCTGCAGACAGGATCTTATCATGTATCTCTGTATACAGGGAGCTCCCCCTAGTGGTGGCTGCAGACAGGATCTTATCATGTATCTCTGTATACTGGGAGCTCCCCCTAGTGGTGGCTGCAGACAGGATCTTATCATGTATCTCCGTATACAGGGAGCTCCCCCTAGTGGAGGCTGCAGACAGGATCTTATCATGTATCTCTGTATACAGGGAGATATAATGAATCCTTTCTTTTTCAGACTTATGTACAGGACATCCTGCGCATGCAGTTGGCGTGTCACGTGTACGAGGTGCTGCATCACAGTAACGGACACATGTACATATGCGGTGACGTCACTATGGCCACTGATGTCCTGCAGACAGTTCAGCTTATATTGGTGTCCCAGGGGGACATGAGCATCGTTGAAGCTGGAGACTACATTGGGGAGCTGAGGGTACGATAATTATGTGGAACTAAGAGAACTTCACCTGTTTATACACTGTTATAGTTTTGCTCAGTTATGTCTTATACCCCAGTCACCTTCAGAGCTGTATTCAGCATTCTGCTGGTTTCCTTGTACTGGAGAGCAGATTCGCACTGGTGCTCAGTTGTACGCTCACATGTCTGGCTGTAGATTGTAGATAATCCACCCATATACATAGAAGGAACCAGCAGAACGGTGAATGCTGCTCTGGAGGTAACGAACGTGTAACACCTGCTGTTATCTGTGCAGTTAATGTAGATTTATGAAATGAGATGTGAGTATCTGTTAGTGAGACTGAGCCGATGCACGAGGTGGTTGTGATCAGATTGGTGAGATAAAGGGGAATATAGGGCCGTGCTTGGGATTACTAGAGGAATCATCAGGACGAAAAATCAGATTGAGGATGCTTTAAAGTGAATGTTGTCCGGAAATGAGCTGCTGATTAAATCCGACTTTTGTATTAAATCTTCACGTTGGACACTATTTTATTCTTTTTTTTTAATAATTTAGCAATCCTGCATTTTTCGTACTGGCCCCTGGGACTTTTTTAAACTCGTACTACCTGTCCTTTCAGCAGACTCATTATCAGTAGAGGCATTAAACTGACAGAGTAGTTATCAAAACACAGCTAAGACACAAGTACCATTAATCACAATAGGTGATGTCACAGCTCACTTCCTCCCTCTTCCTTCTAAATGACCATTGCACACGCTCATTAGATGCTTCAATACCACGCATAGGGGCAGAGTGTTCATTGCTGCTAATGTAGATTTACTTTTCCAGAAACAATGGGAAGTTTACAGTCTAATGTACCTCTGTGGGAGATTTGGAAGTTTTTTTTGTATTTTTAAAGATTAAGTTTTTTGTTTTTTTTAATCTCAAATGCCAAAACCTCGATTTAAACATTGAGTAATTTTCTGATGACACATTCTCTTTAAGATATGATTGGTGGTGGATGAATCATGGATCAGATTGTTGATGAATATATTTTGATTGGTGGGATCAAAGTGGGGTGGAGGTGAATTATAGGATCGGTGGATGAATCGTGATCGGTGGGATCAGATCAGTGGATGAATCGTGATTGGCAGGATCAGGTTGGTGGATGAATCGTGATTGGTGGGATCAGATCAGTGGATGGATCGTGATTGGCAGGATCAGGTTCGTGGATGACTCATGATCGGTGGGATCAGATCGGTGGATGGATCGTGATTGTCAGGATCAGGTTCGTGGATGACTCATGATCGGTGGGATCAGATCAGTGGATGGATCGTGATTGTCAGGATCAGGTTCGTGGATGACTCATGATCGGTGGGATCAGATCAGTGGATGAATCGCGATTGGCAGGATCAGGTTGGTGGATGAATCGTGATTGGTGGGATCAGATCGGTGGATGGATCGTGATTGTCAGGATCAGGTTCGTGGATGACTCATGATCGGTGGGATCAGATCGGTGGATGGATCGTGATTCGCAGGATCAGGTTCGTGGATGAATCCTGATCGGTGGATGGATCGTGATTGGCAGGATCAGGTTCGTGGATGACTCATGATCGGTGGGATCAGATCGGTGGATGAATCGTGATTGGCAGGATCAGGTTGGTGGATGGATCGTGATTGGTGGGATCAGATCAGTGGATGGATCGTGATTGGCAGGATCAGGTTCGTGGATGACTCATGATCAGTGGGATCAGATCGGTGGATGAATCGTGATTGGCAGGATCAGGTTCGTGGATGACTCATGATCGGTGGAGGATGGATCACGTTTGGTGGATATCTCATGATTAGGGGTGGATAGAAGAGGGCAGATTTCTAAGATTGTTGTAGAATATCAAAGATTAAGATATCAAACTGTGGTGGATTGGTGACAGTTTTATGGCGATTGGTGGTTTCATATGGTTGGTTTGTTGGAGATCTGATTGTATTGAATGCATATTTTGATCAGATTGGAACGGTGTTTTTTTTAATAAATTCATCCCAACCTCAGTCAACCAATAAAATCGGTGTTCTGGTAATATTGGTGTGATATAAGGGGGCAGGTTTAGCGGAATGCTGGTGGTGAGATCCATGGAAGATGGAGATTTCGGGGAGGTAATCGGATTGGTGATGGACGTAGTAAATGTGTATTGGGATCTGATTTCAGGTAGACATTGATCACATCCGATCCTAATATCATCCAATCCTAATAAATATCTGCTGCCCCCATCCCAGGACTGTCGCAGATGGATTGGATCAGATTGGTGGTGAATACGTGGTCATTGATATGGTGGGCGCAGGTCTTGGCATCATATTGATGGGAGCAGGTTTATCAGACGGGGGAGGGTTACGATCGGATTGGTGGCAGATGTTTTATATGTGCGGAGTTTATAATGAAGGCAGATATATAATCTATTTCCAACGATTGCAGAGATCAGATTGGAGAAGGGTGAAGCCGTCGCCTGGTACCTGGGATTGTATTAGATGTTTCTCCAGATTAGATACTGAATTACCGTGAGATTGGAGAGGATTGTATTAGACGGGTGAAAGATCATTATAGTTTATTTCTGGTCTTTTCCCTTCTCGTAGGACCAGAACCGATACCACGAGGACATTTTCGGCATCACGTTGAGGACGCAGGAGGTGACGTCTCGTGTGCGGTGTCAGTCAATGTCCCTGCAGGAGAAGCGAGAGACGTGATGGCCGCACCAGGGCGAGGAGCTTACTACATAAAACTATCGCCCCGTGGAGGGTATACACCCACAAAATCTGTCATCACGCTGGGGCCGATGCTGCAGCAGCCAAAATGTGCAGTAAACCCCCTGAAAGCTGACGTCTGATTGGCTGTGGCAATTTATATTGGATTTCATATGTTGCACTCTCCACTTTTAAGTAGTTTCTTACAAGTTGAATACACGTCATGAACCGCCTGCTCACACCGTATGCAAAGGGAAAATCTGCCACCATCAGAATCACAGCTGGAAATAAATTACGTATTGATGATGATGATAGCCCTCGCCTAAGGGGGCACTTTTAGTTTTGGCGGACAAGAAAAAAAAATTGATTTTTTTTTTGCATAATAGGATCTGGAATTATGTGGAGGTCGCTCCTTACCTTGTGTCTTAGACATAAATCATCCCAGCCCCCAATCACTTATTTTTTTGTAATTTCTAAAAAATTATTGGCTGATTGACATGTTACCTGGGGCGCCGTTCCCACCATCAGTTTGTCTATATATGTGTGATAGCGACACAGATTCATAGTCGCGGATTCATTTCATGTTTCCTCATCTTGTACTTCTCAATAAAGAGCGAATGTTTATTACCAGGCGGAGCGCGGCTTCTCCAAGCAGAGTCCCGTTATTATAGGACACGTGGTGCTGTTCACACTCTGCTGTCAGTGCGACAACGGCAGATCTGGACCCCGACGCTCTGCATGACCTCAGCCTGGGGGGGGGACACAAAGATCCTCAGGGGCGGAGTCAGGCATTCCAATATACGCCCTGCAGGGGAGTGTCCAGCAGCATGCGAAAGGTTATCACAGCGCCGGACGGTAATAAATGCAGCCACATCACCAGAAGCCGGCAGGGGATGTCCTAGTGATCCAGGGTCTGGCATTTCATGCCTTTCTAAGCTGTGTACTTCATGCCGGCACTGAACCTGCCATCCAATCCTTCCCCTGGAGATGTCCGGCAGCCGCTTATCGCCCCTCTGGTTTCCACATATGGTATATTCTGTATGATTGTGGGTACTTTTATCACTGGGAAAGCTGGGTGACTACCACTATGGCTGCCGGTACGACTTTCCTAGTCTTCTGAGAGAGAAATGGCCACGTCTATAGAGGCTTCCTGCATCTGAGTATAGAGGACAGGAACGGACAATACCAAAGAACATTAACTCCATCAGTCCTGCAGTTAGCACAGCTCTGGCCTGGCTGATAACAGAGAACAATAGGTTGTACACAACAGCTTCTATTAGGCCCCCCTAGCCCCTATGCCATAGGACTACACAAGAAACCACACGCAGCCGCCATTTATTATCGACAAGGATGTAAACATTTATTGCAAAATGAGCCATGCCGCAGCCCAGCGTACGCCGTGCATCATTATAAGGTGCGGGCAGCTCCGCTGGGCACAGGGCCGCCACCGACCTCATCTGTGGGTGCAGCTTGGCAGTCAACAGCCGCATCTCTGAAATGAGTGCACACGAGACATGTACAGGGGGAGCAGACCCAGTGCAGCAGGAGACCATCAGAGACCCCAAAAAGCACCAATACTCCATGTACTAACACTCTACGATGGTGGCTGGAGGGGGCGCCATCGCCTCATGGAGGCAGAGTACCTATAGAAACGATGCTCTCCACTACTGGCTGATAACAGAGAGCAATAGCCATCTCCCAAGGTTAGGTGATCCCACCGGGCGATCCATTTGCACACGTCACTTCCTGAGCAGCAGTGTAGTATAATAGTGTTATTCCAGGACGCTGCCTTCACCCCTCGTTCCCAATCCTGGGGCTTGTACCTTTAAGTCCGGAATAGAGAAACTTTACCTATTTAAAAAGGGTAATGCTAATAGGCAGGCAGCACAGAGAACTACATCCATGAAGGCAGGGCGAGCATTTAGTTTTATGGAGACCCCCTTTAAAGAAAAAAAACACATTCAGAAAGAGCAGGGGTCACCTCTGTCTGTAGTGACTATGGAGCAGCGATGAGAGCAGCACGTGAAATGTTTGGCGCAGCATTGCTTAGACATGAATGTGGGCGCTGTGCCCCGACCGGACGGGCAGCACACCCCGGGACAAAGGCACTTCTGTAAAGCAGGTCCTGGCATCCACCAGAGAGATAGCACCAGCCTCCGGCCGTGATGTCACTGTTGATGGCGGCGGACTCTGTACGCCTTCAATGATGAGTGGTGGCACGACAATGATGGAGGTGGTAGTTGGAGAAACCATTGCGAAGCACCTCGAGTCTCCCCTGAAGCAGGAGAGTCTGTGATCGGACAGAGCGGCCGAGTCCTGGGAGTTCTTCACGCGGTGACAATAGATAATAACACTGTAAGGAAATCTCCAAAGACAGCGAGCAGCGGATTCAAGTCACTGACATCAATACAGACGCTGTTCCTTTAAGAAAGAGAGGGATTTGGGGGGGGAAGGGGGGGGGAAAATGACCCCTTAGTGTAAAGCTAATGTCACAAAGAGTCCCCCAATCCGCTCTCATACAAGCCAAGCACACACCAATATCTTCTGAAATCGCTGACGTTGGGGGAAGCAAGACCCCAAATCCGTCCCAGGAATAAATATCTGCAGAACCCGAGCTGCAAGAAAGCCGAAAAGATAGTGAGGAAGATAAAGATGTCCGGCTGCATCCAATCCAGGCATCTGCGATACAATCTAATCCCACCACGTGTAATACCTACTGCTGAGCCGTGCATCTAATGCCGCCATATGTGAGACTGTGCCGCTACATCTAAGCCGTCGTGTGTTAGGATTAGATACACGGCTCAGAAGGTGTGATACTGAGAACGTCATTCTCTGTTCTCCAGCCATGACACGTTCTATAAGATGAAAGCTCAGACTGTAATTACAGAATAATGTCTCCCCATCCGCTCACTTAATTCACTTTTTTCTGCCTTCTTTCCTTGACCCTACTCACCAGAGGGCCGTGTGTTAGCTGCTTCCGCTGCTGCTTGTGCTGTGTGCGGAGGACGCCGCCTGGAGGGGGGTCCTTTCTTCTGCCTCCTGTTCCTCCTCCTCCCATCCACCAAGGCGCAGACCCCGATAGCCGGAGCGATGACCGGACCTGGCGCCTGTAGTGTAGAAACATGAGAGGTCAGAGGGGGCTCGGGCACCAGGCCCCTACTGAGGCCAGAGGGTTGGGGTGGGTGGGGTTGAGCACCGGCCCTGCCGAGGCCAGAGGGGCACATACCTGGCACTTGTCTCTGATGCGGTGACATGTCTGCCGCCTGCCACATCCCTAGGGGGCGTTGTGACGAGCCCTGATTCTGGTGTACCTGGAATGACAAACCCGGAATTTCTCATCCTCCTACTGACACAGAGAGAGCCACAGGCCGGAGCGGCGCACGGACTCATGTACGGACACAGCCGTGTAGTCTTACCTCGTGCATGTAAATGGCGTGTAAGCTCATCTCGGCAGATGCAAATTCAGAGGCCAAAAGAGACAAGTGAGAAATGCTCTGGATCTGAGACTCACTGGGAGACATGGTGCTGAGAGAGAAGAGAATCATTAATGACAAGAACTACTACCCCTAACATCCATCAATCTATTGGATTTCAATGATTGCATTTTTACATTTGCAGTACAAGTTAATAACCTCCAGGTGGTGCTGTATACACAGATTTCACAGGATCTCCCTTTACTGCATACAGTAACAATCTGATCAATACCTACATTTTAAGCCACACTCCATATTTTAGCCCATTGACAAACACCAGAAATGCGGTTAATAGGAAATGAGCAGAATTTTCGGCTCGGACACTGACCTCTGCTGCAGGACCGTCCGGTCGCTGGTGTACAGTGAACTATTGGAGTGCAACCCCTGTGGTCGACTGGAGATCTGCGAAGCTGACAGAGATGCCAGGACACTCGCTGCAGCAGATGCGGTCGTAGTGGGCTGAGCAAAGCGGCGGTCTCGGGTGGGCAACCCACTGGCAGTCAGGACTGGATGGACCAGAACACTGGCCAGCAAAGTATCAGGCTAAAAAAAGAAAAAGAGATGGCACAGCAAACTTAACAACGGGTGGAAGTAAAAAGTACTGAATAGTACAGCGGTGGCGGGGCATGGCAAAAATAATACAGCGTGGGAGGGGCATGGCAAAAATAATACAGCGGTGGAAGGGCAGTACTGACCGCAGTCCCAGATTCATTGGACAGGATGGAGCTGCAGATGGGGGCATCACACAGAATCTGCTGGGCGGGGGGAGCGTTGGCTGCGTCTTGTTGAACCTTCTCCTTCACGTGGCCGATAAACATGGAGCTCTCCAGTGGGGGGTGCCAGCGCGGGTTCGTGATCGCAAAGTGCATCAAAGACAACTCGGTCTTCCCGTTCTCGGCCTGCTGGTAGACGGAGGCTTGAGTCTGCCCCTCCGACATCCACTGTGGGCAGTACAAAACCATACACGGGGGTTAGAAGGTGGAGGTGACAAAGCAATATTACTGTATATATACCCTGGGGCACGTGCCCGTCGCCTGCAGGAATCTCGGGCGTTAGATCTAATCCAGAGTAAAAAAAATCTGTGGATATTATCCGCACGGCTGAAGAAGACATTATTCCTCAATTGATGAACTGAAAGACGGTGGCTTATTTTATGCATATCGAAGTGTATAGTTACTTCTTCATCAGCAAATTACCACGATACCTGTGTTTTTGGTGCGTTTTTCACCACCCATTCAAGTCAATGGGTGAAAAGCGCAGAAAGAAGTGACGTGCTCTATGTAAAAAAACATGCAAAATACTGATAATCTCAAAGGCTTTGCTGATACTGTAAAAAGCAGCTGAAAATTAGCATAAAGAAACACCCAGTGTGAGCTTAGCCTAAAAGTAAAGCTGACCCTGCCGGAGCTGCGAGGAGTCACCTGTGGGTTTCCATGTTTCCTAATGTCCATTTGAGCGAATGAGCAGATATCACCGACTCCCACCACCTCCACGGAAAAGTTGCGGAAGAAATCAATGATCTCCAGGGACTTGGGACGCAGGGTGAAGATCAGGATGAACGGGGTGATGATGGGGCTGAGGAGTTCTTCTAGAATAAAGACCTACAGTAGCAGGAAAATGAAGAGGAAGGTATAAGACCCCCAGAATAAACAAACTCTGCAACATATAATATATAACCACAAAAATAGTACATCATTACGTGACTGCAGGCCCAGCGGCACACTACACAGTTATGGGCCCAGCGTCGCGCTACACCGCCACGGGCCCAGCGACGCGCTACACCCCTACAGGCCCAGCGGCGCGCTACACCCCTACAGGCCCAGCGGCACGCTACAGGCCCAGCTGCACGCTACACCCCTACAGGCCCAGCGGCACGCTACACCCCTACAGACCCAGCGGCGCGCTACACCCCTACAGGCCCAGCGGCACGCTACACCCCTACAGACCCAGCGGCACGCTACAGGCCCAGCTGCACGCTACACCCCTACAGGCCCAGCGGCACGCTACAGGCCCAGCTGCACGCTACACCCCTACAGGCCCAGCGGCACGCTACACCCCTACAGACCCAGCGGCGCGCTACACCCCTACAGGCCCAGCGGCACGCTACACCCCTACAGACCCAGCGGCACACTACACCCCTACAGACCCAGCGGCACACTACACCCCTACAGACCCAGCGGCACGCTACAGGCCCAGCGGCACGCTACACCCCTACAGGCCCAGCGGCGCGCTACACCCCTACAGGCCCAGCGGCGCGCTACACCCCTACAGGCCCAGCGGCACGCTACACCCCTACAGACCCAGCGGCACGCTACACCCCTACAGACCCAGCGGCGCGCTACACCCCTACAGGCCCAGCGGCACGCTACACCCCTACAGACCCAGCGGCACACTACACCCCTACAGACCCAGCGGCACACTACACCCCTACAGACCCAGCGGCACGCTACAGGCCCAGCGGCACGCTACACCCCTACAGGCCCAGCGGCGCGCTACACCCCTACAGGCCCAGCGGCGCGCTACACCCCTACAGGCCCAGCGGCGCGCTACACCCCTACAGGCCCAGCGGCGCGCTACACCCCTACAGGCCCAGCGGCGCGCTACACCCCTACAGGCCCAGCGGCGCGCTACACCCCTACAGGCCCAGCGGCGCGCTACACCCCTACAGGCCCAGCGGCACACTACACCCCTACAGGCCCAGCGGCACACTACACCCCTACAGGCCTAGCGGCACACTACACCCCTACAGGCCCAGCGGCACACTACACCTCTACATGTCCAGCACTGCACATGTCCACGCCCCACACCACACAGTAATGGCATCCCCAACTATATTATCCCCACACATTATAGGGCCAGGGACTACTTACCGCCTTGTACTGGAAGAGCTGTGCCAACTCATCGCGGGTTTCCAGCTTATGAGCGTGCCCTTGCCAGTGGTCCGGCATGTAGTGTATGTGGGCTAGGACACACTGCAGGAGCTGTTCCGGACACCACACCATGTGCTCATCAGGGATAAATGACCTGCGAGAAGATGAATATTAATAAAGAGAGACACTACAACACACTCAACCTGCAGACAACCCCACAATAAGTGCCACCCCTCCTGGAGAAGCATTCTGTTCTCTCACCTGGCTATAGTGACCAACACTCCGAGGACTGTAATGGCGGTCAGTATGTGCTGGACAGTTAACACATCTTCATCGTACACGGTCAGAGCGATGAGGACCGCCAGCAGGGACCCAGCGAAAAAGCCCAGGTTCTTGGCGGCAATGGCCAAAAGCGGAGATGCAAAAGAGTTCATGTACTTTGTAGCCGGCTTATAACCGCGACTCATCCGCGCCTGCAGCTCGTGCGTCAGCTCGTTAAAGTGGCGCAGGTAAAGTCGGCCGTACAGTGACCAACGTCTGGCGCCCAGGCTGCCCGGCTCCCTCTTGATGACTTCGGTGTAGCTGAAGAAGGCGTAGAGTATCTGCCAGACCAGTATAAACGGGCACAAGAAGAGGTTTGCCAGTCCAAGGAGGATGATGGTGCGGCTCAGCTCCTGAGCGAGCTCCAGCCTTTGCCCTGGACGCTTGTACTTGGGCTGCAAGTTCCATTTGTTTTGAAAAAGAGACCCGGGACCCCAGAAGAAGAGAAGCTCCAGGTTGTACTTAAGCCCCTGGCTGAGGAACGTGATGTCCCCGGCCAGAGGGAGGCGGAAGCGGACAGGGAGGAGGCTCTTGTTCACCATGGCCACCATGTAGTTCTTGAAGCGTAGGATGCGATGGTAGATGTCGAGCTCGGTCAGCTCCTTCTTGTGGACGCACATGGGCTGCTCTCTCTGCAGGGAGATGAGACGGGACTGGACCTCCTGCCATGTGAAGTTACACAACTCATCCTGCAAAACGGAGCAAGAGAAGAAGGGCAGGGGGAGACATTGACAATTAGGGGTAAAGATTAGGTACGGTGATACTGCAGGTGTGGATTCAGCTACACCCAGGACTGAAACAATTAAGCACCTGCACCAACTTACTCCAGCCCCGTCCTGCTCTCACCGCGCTGGATCGGCCCAGGACTACTAATGTCAGGGTGGGCCGGAGGCACGCTCGGCCGGAGAATGTACAAGTGCTTCTCACAAAATTAGAAGATCATCAAAAAGAGAATTTATTTCACTTCTTCAACACAAAAAGTGAAGCTCATATATTATATAGACATTACACACAGAGTGATCTATTTCACGTGTTTATTTCTGTTAATGTTGATGATTATGGCTTATAGCCAATGAAAACCCAAAAGTCATTATCTCAGTAAAATTAGAATACTTTATAACACCAGCTTGAAAAATGATTTTAAAATCTGAAATGTTTCTACTGAAATGTATGTTCAGTAAATGCACTCAATACTTGGTCTGGCTCCTTTTTGCATCAATCACTTTTTCCTTCCACTCCACTTTCCATTAATATTCTTGGATACAGCGCTCTGTGAACAGCCGGCTTCTTTATCAATGACCTTTTGTGGCTTCCCCTCCTTGTGGAGTGTGTCAGTGACGCCTTCTGGACATCTGTCAGGTCAGCAGTCTTCCCCATGATTGTGGAGCTACTGACACAGACTAAGGACCTTTATAAACACTTAGGAGCCTTTGCAGGTGTTTTATGTTAATTATTCTAATTTACTGAGATAATGACTTTTGGGTTTTCATTGGCTGTAAGCCATAATCATCAACATTAACAGAAATAAACATGTGAAAGATCACTCTGTGTGTAATGACTCTATATAAAGTTTCACTTTTTGGTGATCTTCTAATTTTGTGAGAAGCACCTGTATATGTTGTAGTAATCCTCCCCCAACATACATAGAGGAGCACAATACCCAGCGACAACTGCGACTACTCACCGATGGGATTTTCAGTGCTCGGATGTAGAACTTTCGGATCTCCCAGTAACTCAGCAGGTTGCAGAACATCTTGATCAGACGATAAAGCCAAAATATGGCCGCCATGACAAGAAGGAAGATGATCCAACCGCTCTCCTGAATCCTGTGTGTGCAAAAGAGATAAGAAATACACATCTCATTACTTATCCTGTATTATACCCCAGAGCTGCACTCACTATTCTGCTGGCAGATGGTGATCTTACATCACTCAGATCAGTGTTACAGCATGGCACACACCTGAGGGCACATTGCTGGGCAGGCAGGATGGCGTCAGCCAAGGTCACCTTGTTTCGGTCAGGACTGGTCCCTGAATGTGTGTGGTTGACAGGTTTGTTGGCAAAAAGGACGTCATATTCCACACAGTGAAATAGGAAGGTGGTGAACATAACGACAAACAGGAACTGGCTGCAAAGGAGGAAAATGGGCAGAGGTTATAAGAGAATCTCAAGAGCTCACATGAGAATAAGAGCATCTCAGCAGGTAGTATCATACATGATAGGATTAGATACACAGCTCAGCAGTCAGTATCACAGGATAGGATTAGATACACGGCTCAGCAGTCAGTATCACAGGATAGGATTAGATACATGGCTCAGCAGTCAGTATCACAGGATAGGATTAGATACACGGCTCAGCAGTCAGTATCACACAGGATAGGATTAGATACATGGCTCAGCAGACAGTATCACAGGATAGGATTAGATATAACAACTTAGCAGAAAAGTTTTATACTTACACAAGTTCAAAGAAGTCGGACAGCACCATGCAGGCGAAGCCATTCTTCTGGTGGAAATGGTAAATGTGCAGCAAGTGGTCAAGGAAAAGTGCAAACAGGTAAATCAGCTCCACTGCAGCCACCGGATGTCAGTGTCGGGGCACGTGGTTATCTACGGGGTCAGCCCCTCTGTTCAGACATGTCTCAGCTCTATCACTTCTCACACCGAGACTGTCACCCACTTTTTTTTTTTTAGACTCCTGAACATTAAACCTGCTCAAGTCCCCCACCACCCACCCTCCTACCAGTCGAAAGTCCCAGTTCATCACCCTCCTCCCAGTCCTCCCCCCTCCTCCCAGTCCACGTTCACCCACTCCTCCCAGTCCCAGGTCACCCACCCTCCCAGTCCAACCCCCCTCCTCCCAGTCCTCCCCCCTCCTCCCAGTCCACGTTCACCCACTCCTCCCAGTCCCAGTCCACCCACCCTCCTCCCAGTCCCAGGTCACCCACCCTCCCAGTCCAACCCACCTCCTCCCAGTCCACTCCCCTCCTCCCAGTCCATAGTACACCCACCTCCTCCCAGTCCAGAGACCCAGTCCACCCCCTTCTCCCAGTCCAAAGACCCAGTCCACCCCCTCCTCCCAGTCCACAGTCCCAGTCCACCCCCCTCCTCCCAGTCCACAGTCCCAGTCCACCCCCCTCCTCCCAGTCCACAGTCCCAGTCCACCCCCCTCCTCCCAGTCCACAGTCCCAGTCCACCCCCCTCCTCCCAGTCCACAGTCCCAGTCCGCCCCCCTCCTCCAAGTCCGCCCACTCTCCTCCCAGTCCCAGAACCCAACCACCCACCCCAGTCCTCGGAGCTTTATTTGCAGCTTTTGTTAGTCCATCAGGAAGGATATCTTAGTGAAGAAGTTATCCAAGTTCTTAATGTGATGCCAGGAGTCTGGAGGGAGAGAAAGAAAAGAAAAAGAACCCAAATTATAGCACACAGATCTATATCACAGCCCCTCATACCACTAGGTTCTTGTGTGGTGGGCGAACCTTTGGGCCCCCCCAAGGGCTTGATATGACTGATATCTCTGCGCACCCAACTACAACTTTTTCAATTTTGTCATATAATAATAATCTTTATTTGTATATAGCGCTAACATATTCCACAGCGCTTTACAGTTTTGCACACATTATCATCACTGTCCCCGATGGGGCTCACAATCTAGATTCCCTATAAGTCTTTGCATCGTGGGAGGAAACCGGAGAACCCAGAGGAAACCCACCCAAACACGGGGAGAACATACAAACTCCTTGCAGATGTTGTCCTTGGTGGGGTTTGAACCCAGGACTCCAGCGCTGTGAGGCTGCTGTGCTATCCACTGAGCCACTGTGCTATCCAATGTATTCCCCCATGGGTCTTAAAAGGGTTGTCCGGGATTAAAAAAAATAGTTGTCATCTTTGACAAACAGCGCCACGCCAATGTACAGGTAGAGAGTGGTATTACAGCTCAGCTTCTAATTGAATAGGCGCTCATCTGCAGCAGCCACTAAACAGTTTTCGGAGCGGCGGCGTTCGGCTCTGTGCGCAGGGTGCTAAACCTCAGACCACCTCCAGTCCGACATCTTAAAGATGGGTCATAATTAGGAAGTAGTGGAAGATCGCTCAGGTAGGAAACCCCTGTAAGATTTTTGCCCTTCGCTGGTCGGGCTCTTACCTTTGACGGCTTCAGGAACGTGCACCAGTAAATCCTCTTCTCCCGGAGGCGAATCCTCCTCGAAGTCTTCTAACCTCTGATATTCTCGGAATTGCTCCTGCGCCTCCATCCTCAAGACATCGCCCTCCGCAGCTCAGCTGGAACACAAAGCGCCAGCAGGTCACCCGGGGAGGAATTAGCTGGAGTTTGGAAACATTACCACCGTATTCACAGCATTTGTTTCCTTTCCCCTTGCAAAGAAAATATGTCCTGTCCTGCAAACCGCAGTCTGGGGTCACTTCACACTTTTAATGGCTTTTTTTTTTTTGGGGGGGGGGGGGATTTAGAAAAAATAATCCAGGTGTGTATATAAAATAAAGCCATAAAATGCTGGATAATAACCACGAATATCATGGAACTTTTCACATAAAAAGCTGAGAATGGAAGGGATAAACTGAAACTTTACAGGCACATAAGAACTTACCAGTGTACTTATTTCTAACCACATTACTTTGTACTGATTTTTACTCCATTCACAGCCAAAGCTGCACTCAAATTCTCCTGGGTTGTAGATGTGGTGACATCTGACATTACCCCGATGTATACGGTGTTATCTGCTTTATTACTGAGGTTCCCGGCATAGTTCATCTACCACCCAGCTTTGGCTGTGACTAGAGTCCAGATCAGACACTGAACCAGCAGCGGAGAATATAACAACAGGGCCACAAAAAGGCAGAGGATTTCTACATTCAGCTCTGGATGAACCAGCAGGAGGGGAGCAGAGATGAGAAGTTAAAGCCCCAAAAACAAGGCAGCGGATCTTCCTCTGAAGTGAACCACAGAACAGACACTGAACCAGCAGGACAAACTGGAAGATGTAACATTGACCTCATGATGTCAGATTTCTAAACGCAGCTTGGGATGTAACTGGAGACTGGAATCGATATGGAATTTGGAAACGTCCAGAGCAGACGATGAGCCAGCAAGGGGTGCAGGAACATACGACATAAGTCCCCCCCCAAAAAAAGGCGAATTTCTCAGGGCAGTTTGGAAAGTGACTGTATGAGAACAACCCTGAACCAGCAGGTGATGCCGGGAGATATGAAGTATGATACCAGATTGATGTGTGACTGGAGTATAGCCCCTATGGAGCTCCGCACACACTCTGCAGGCTGCTCCGCCCTGTACCTTGTACTGTGGTGACCCTGGGGCGACGCACATTGTAGGGTCTGATCAGAAAGAGGACCCCTGATATAAACAGGGCTATTCTTAGCGTTTCCTGGAGGTCTGCGGGCAGCACTTTTCCCCGGCTGGAGCACACGGTGTCCTGGCCGGCAGCCTAGTGACAGTAACACAAGCCACGTGCAACTCCGGATAAACAAGCGTCACCCCGGCCCCACCGCACATTCACTAGAGGAGGCCCTAAAGTGGATGTCCACAAGGGGACAAATAAAGCTTATTGAAGAGAACAGGGCGCGAGCTCCAATCCGAAACGTCCTACAGGTCACAGTTCTGTCCCTGAGAGCAGATCTCCAGAACTAGTGAGGAAAAAACAACTTTATTTATATTACTTCACATGAACATTTCTACATGAATCTGAACCTCAGTCATTTCTTAGGTCTCTTTTCAATATAACATCCACGAGGCCCCCCCAGGTTACCTACAAGCGAGCACCCAGCTTTCCCAGACCCTTGAATAAATATAAAAAGGACCTCATCCTTACAGTTTAAGAATTTCAAGTTGATTGCTCCAGTCACATCCAAAGCTGCTTTTCGAAATTCTGCTGGTGGGCTCTGGTAACAGCGGTTTATCTCCATGTCACTGAAAGAACAGGGAACAGGAGGATTGCGAGTGCAGCTCTGGATGTGATTGGAGTGTAACATGATATAGCTCAGGACCAATTAAAAAAAAAAATCTTGTGTAAAATCCAACTGAAATTAGCAAATCTGGCACAATGCAGCAAAGGGTAAAACAGGTCTTCAGTCTTTTTTTTTTTTTTTTTTTTAGAAAACTTCCAGATCACCTGGATCCAGCACTCAGACACCACCGCCGCTCTCTCATTTGGTGGGCTGAAATTTTCACATACCACCAGACCTGAGAACAGACAGGGTGGAGGTGCTGGTTTGCTCCTTTCATCACAATGTGCTTTCCAGGTCATCTCCCCAGTTCCCTCACTCACATTTCCTTCCTTTGAAGTCCACTCCGTCAGACTCTTTAAGCCCTTCTCCTTGCGGGTGGCGGTTGTTTATCGCCCTCCAGGCTCCTCCCTCCTGTTTCTAGACCACTTTGCCACCTGGCTTACTCACTTTCTATCCTGTGACATCCCCACCCTCATCATGGGAGACTTTAACATCCCCATTAATGATCCCCTCTCCCAATCTGCCTCTCATCTTCTCTCTAACTTCTTCATTCGGCCTCTCACAGTTTACCAATTCTCCTACGCATGAGGACGGGAATACTCTGGACCTGGTTTTCTCCCATCCCGGCTCGCTGCACGACTTTACTAACTCCACTCTCCCGCTCTCGGACCACAACCTTCTTTCCTTCTCTGTCAAGAATTGTCTCCTCACCCAGGACACCCCCCACTTACCGGAATACACGTACCATTAATACCCAGCAGCTTATGGACAACCTCCACACATCTTTAGCCCCCATCTCCTCCCTCTCCTGTCCAGACTTGGCATTGTCACACTTCAATATTACACTGAAGAATGCCCTAGATGAAGCAGCACCTTCTACACGCAGAAAGACCCTACACACTATGCAAACACGCTTTCTTCAGCATTGCTCAAGGTGTGCAGAGCGGCAGTGGAGAAAATCTCTCTTAGCAGAAGACTTCATCCACTATAAGTTCATGCTCAAAACCTATAACTCTGCCCTTTCTCTGGCCAAACAATCCTACTTCACCCTCATCACCTCACTATCCAACAACCCAAAACGACTTTTTGAAACCTTAAACTCCCTCCTGAAACCTAAAGTACAGGCCCCCCATCACCAACCTCAGCGGTGAGGATCTGGCCACTTATTTCCTAGAAAAAAATCAACCACATCCATCAGGATATCTCAGCCCAATCTCCTCAGTGCCTGGATCCCCTTCTCTGCCGCACCTCAAGCTCACTAGACATCTTTGAGCCTGTTTCAGAAGAAGAAGTTTCCAAGCTCCTCACTTCTGCTCGGCCTTCAACCTGCAACAGTGAGCCAATTCCTTCACCTCTCCTGCAGTCTCTCTCACCAGTGGTCACCACTCACCTGACTAAAATATTTAACCTCTCTCTTTCTTCAGGCATCTTTCCCTCCTCATTTAAACATGCCATCATTACCCCTTTACTTATACAGCCATGCCTGGACCAGAACTGCACGGCTAACTACAGACCTGTCTCTAACCTTTCCTTCATTTCTAAACTCCTGGAACGCCTGGTCCACTCCCGTCTAACCCGCTATCTCTCGGATAACTCTCTTCTTGACCCCTTACAATCTGGTTTCCGCTCTTTACACTCCACTGAAACTGCCCTCACTAAAGTCTCTAATGACCTAATAACAGCTAAATCCAAAGGTCATTGCTCCCTGCTGATTCTCCTGGATCTCTCTGCCGCATTTGACACTGTGGATCACCAGCTCCTTCTCACTATGCTCCGCTCCATAGGCCTCAAGGACACAGCCCTCTCCTGGTTCTAATCCTACCTCTCTGACCGCTCCTTCACTGTATCTTTTGCCGGCTCCTCTTCCTCTCCTCGTCCCCTTACTATCGGGGTCCCGCAGGGCTCAGTCCTGGGCCCCCTCCTCTCTCTATACACTGCCCCTATTGGACAAACAATCAGCAGATTTGGGTTCCAGTACCATCTTTATGCTGACGACACCCAATTATACACTTCTTCCCCCGACATCACCCCTACCCCAATTCAAAATACCAAGGATTGTCTGTCTGCTGTCTCTAACATCATGTCCTCCCTTTATCTGAAACTAAATCTCTCCAAAACTGAACTACTTGTGTTTCTCCCTTCTACTAACCTCACTCTACCCAACATCGAAATTACCCTGGAGGGTTCAACCATAACTCCCCAGCAGCATGCCCGCTGTCTTGGGGTCATATTCGACACCGAACTTTCCTTTACTCCCTATATCCGATCACTCACTCGCTCTTGTCACCTGCATCTTAAAAACATCTCCAAAATCCGAACCTTTTCTCACCTTTGAAACTGCTAAGACTCTCACTGTCGCTCTCATTCATTCCCGTCTGGACTACTGCAACTCTCTTCTGATCAGTCTCCCTATTAAAATTTCTCCTCTCCAATCCATCTTGAATGCTGCAGCCAGGGTCATATTTCTGTCCAGCCACTTCACCGATGCCTCCATCTTGTGCCAGTCATTACACTGGCTACCCATTCACTACAGGGTCCAGTATAAACTCACCTCTCTCACCCACAAAGCTCTCCGCAGTTCTGCACCGCCTTATATCTCCTCTCTCATCTCCGTCTATCGCCCTACACGTGCCCTCCGTTCTACAAATGACCTAAGACCAACATCCCCCATAATCCGAACCTCGCACCTCCGTCTCCAAGACTTCTCTCGTGCTGCGCCAGCTCTCTAAAATGCACTTCCCCAGACGATCAGACTGATACCTAGCCCCGACCTATTCAAGCGCGCTTTAAAAACCCATCTCTTCAAACAAGCCTACCACATCAACTACTCAGTAAACTAACTTTGTCCTGTTCCCTCCTTCCAAATATTACTCTGAACCTGCCCCCTACTATTCATCTGTCTCCACACCCTCCATGCACACGATAACTGCACTTGATACTTTACTATTGCACTTAAACACACGGGCTGATGACCGGATCATGCAGCTTTATATGAAAATCCCTATTTATTATAATTGCCAGACCTGAAATAACGAGCACTTTTCACCTATTGTGTCCCCCCATTTCCTTGTAGATTGTAAGCTTGCGAGTAGGGACCTCACCTAATGTCACTGATTAAATTGTCTTAACTTGTACTGAATTTATTGTCTGTACATGTCCCCGCTTATTGTAAAGTACTGTGGAATATGTTGGCGCTATATACCGTAAATAAAAATTATTATTATTATTATTATTATTATCATCATCATCATCAATTCATCACTCACTCTCCATTGGGATCCACGGGATCAAATAGATGGTTCCTGATCCCCCATAATATCGCCTCTGATTTACCTGTCAGTCTGAATCGGAGCCAGGGTTCAGTATGATCCTCCTGTCCGGCCGCCCGCCCGCCGACGTCACCTGTCTGCACTGCGTCCAGGAGATTACAACCCAGAAAACACGCACGAGGCTCCACCCGGCTCACAGCAATCAACACCACAGGGTGTAATTAACCAGTCACCGGTAATCATCCGACTGGTATTCCCTGTCTATTGCACACTGTGTATGGAGGAGATGTATACACGTCCACCAAAGGGTTAAGCACAGGATTTGTCTTTATTAACCTTTGAGACCTCATAATTAAAAGTGGAAGAAAGAACAGAACAACTATCCTGCCACAGGGACAGGAAAGAAAATGTTGTACCTTGTGCTACAGTGATAAATACGTAAGGCCAAGCACTGTGCAGAGAAAGGCCCACTGTACTCCAACAAAGGGCCCGCCGCAAGGGCAAAGCTCCGCGCCAACAAAGGGCCCGCCGCAAGGGCAAAGCTCCGCACCAACAAAGGGCCCGCCGCAAGGGCAAAGCTCCGCGCCAACAAAGGGCCCCGCCGCAAGGGCAAAGCTCCGCGCCAACAAAGGGCCCGCCGCAAGGGCAAAGCTCCACGCCAACAAAGGGCCCGCCGCAAGGGCAAAGCTCTGTGCAAAGCTCCGCGCCAACAAAGGGCCCGCCACAAGGGCAAAGCTCTGCGCCAACAAAGGGCCCGCCGCAAGGGCAAAGCTCCGCGCCAACAAAGGGCCCGCCGCAAGGGCAAAGCTCCGCGCCAACAAAGGGCCCGCCGCAAGGGCAAAGCTCCGCGCCAACAAAGGGCCCGCCGCAAGGGCTAGGCTCCGCGCCAACAAAGGGCCCGCCGCAAGGGCAAAGCTCTGTGCAAAGCTCCGCGCCAACAAAGGGCCCGCCACAAGGGCAAAGCTCTGCGCCAACAAAGGGCCCGCCGCAAGGGCAAAGCTCTGTGCAAAGCTCCGCGCCAACAAAGGGCCCGCCACAAGGGCAAAGCTCTGCGCCAACAAAGGGCCAAGCTCCGCGCCAACAAAGGGCCCGCCGCAAGGACAAAGCCCCGCGCCAACAAAGGGCCCGCCGCAAGGACAAAGCCCCGCGCCAACAAAGGGCCCGCCGCAAGGACAAAGCCCCGCGCCAACAAAGGGCCCGCCGCAAGGACAAAGCCCCGCGCCAACAAAGGGCCCGCCGCAAGGACAAAGCCCCGCGCCAACAAAGGGCCCGCCGCAAGGACAAAGCCCCGCGCCAACAAAGGGCCCGCCACAAGGACAAAGCCCCGCGCCAACAAAGGGCCCGCCGCAAGGGCAAAGCTCTGCGCCAACAAAGGGCCTGCCGCAAGGGCAAAGCTCCGCGCCAACAAAGGGACCCGTGACAAGGGCAAAGCTCCGCGCCAACAAAGGGACCCGTGACAAGGGCAAAGCCCCGCGCCAACAAAGGGCCCGCCTCAAGGCCAGTCTTTGTGATGATTGAAAATCCAACTGGAGGCTATCCTCCTTTTACAGAGGAAACGGTCATTCGCTGCCCTACAGCAAAATAAATAGGTCCATTCCTCAGTTGGCCCCAGCATGGTAATTGGGGATGAAAGACTGTTCTCTGTGATGAAGACTGACAAAGAGAACCACAAAGGTAAAAGTCACTACAATGCTATCCTCTCCAACAGACAACAGTTAGAGAGGCTGTGACAATGGTTAATTAAAAAAAAAACAAAAAAAAAAAAAAACACCACACCACAAGGCCATCCTTACATGTTGGTCTTATGGACAGACAGCTGCCACCATAAGACTATCCTTTGGTGCAGAAGCAAAAGTCACAACAAACAATTAGAAGGCCATGTTATGGGATGAGAACGCTCTGCAGTGTCCTAAGAGAAACCTACAAAATCCCAGAAGATGGGACCATCCATAGACAATAGTTGTAAATATAAATTATATATGACGTGTGTGAGGGTTAGAGCTGGTGATGAGACCGGGGCTCTGACTTCACGTGTTACATTGTTGTCGTCCACCAAGCCACCACCCGTGGTATGTGGGGTGACTGCATTCATGCATAGCTCAGGGAGCACTTCACGGATAATTAGCAAGTGACTCACAATGAGCTGTGCACCGGAAACTGCCGTCATCTACTCTGTACTGTACAGGCAAACAAACAACCGCCACTTTACAGTGTATGTGCTACACACAGACTGGTGCCGAGCGGGAGGAGACCACGGAGACACTCGGGCCCCAGCAGGGGAGGTGGGCCAAACAACTCCCATCTGTAAGTGCAGGGGGGTAGCATCAGCCTCCAATCCTCCAAATAATGAGAAGCCCAAAATATCAGATTTTCTTTCAAAGTTCCAAATGTCAATATTAAAGAATCTTAGTGATGAGCGAATATACTCGTTACTTGAGATTTCCTGAGCACGCTCGGGGGTTCTCCGAGTATTTTTTAGTGTGGGGGTTGCCTGGTTGCTAGGGAACCCCCACATGTAATCAAGCTGGCTAACAGATGTAAATCATTCAGCTGAGGTGAGGAAAACTAAATCTCTGAGCACTAAAAAATACTCGGAGGACCCCCGAGCGTGCTCAGGAAATCTCGAGTATATTCGCTCATCACTATTGAAGATCCCAAAAATCCCAAATCACATGTGCTCGGGGGAGGTGTGGCTGTCACATAGTCACCTGCTCCTGGCGCGGTCTCTGCATCTCCGGGCGCTGATAGCTTCTTCCAGCGTTGAGCGGTCACATGGTACCGCTCATTAGAGTAATGAATATGGACGTGACTCCACTCCCAAAGGGGTGGAGCCGCATATTTATTACCGTAATGAGCAGTAACAGTGACGGCTCAACACTGGAAGAAACTGTCAGCACCCGGAGAAGACCATCAGGGAAGCTGGCAGGGACCGCACCAGGAGCAGGTGAGTATAATGGGGAGGGTGACATTGCGTGATATTCACCTGTCCTCGTTCCACCGCCGGGCTCCGTCTTCCGCGTCCTCTGCTGTGACGCTCAGGTCAGAGGGCGCGATGAAGTGGTTAGTGCGCACCCTCTGCCTGAACAGTCAGTGCAGAGGACGCGGAAGACACAGCGGTGCCCGGCGGTGGAACGAGGACAGGTGAACATTGCAAGTGCCGGGGGGACTGAGCGACGAGAGGAGAGTATGTCATTTATTTATTTTTTTAATCGCAGCAACAACATATGGGGCAAATATCTCTATGGAGCATCTTATGGGGCCATAATCATCATTTGTGCAGCACTATATGGGGCATATTTTAATATGGAGCGTCTTATGGGGCCATCATAAACTGTATGGAGCATTATATGGGGCTCCTGATTCAATATGAATATTCAAAAACACTACCGACTTATGTCAATTAATTTTACTTTTATTGGTATCTATTTTTATTTTTGAAATTTACCAGTAGCTGCTGCATTTTCCACCCTAGGCTTATACGAGTCACTAAGTTTTTCCAGTTTTTTTGTGGCAAAGTTTGGGGTCTCAGCTTATACTCGAGTATATACGGTACATACATAATTTAAAAAGAAAAAAGACATAGGGATAATATAATATATATATATATATATACCAGCCAAGGTAAAGCAGACAGCTGTGGGCTAATATCAGACTGGGAAGGTCCTTGGTTATTGGGTCCTTCCCATCCTAAAAATACCACCCAGCATTAGATGTGCCAATTCTGCCGCTTGGCTTGGGCAAAAGGGGTAATGGTTTATGGGGTTGATGTCAGCTGGCATCAATGTTGTGAATTCTGTTGTCGGGCTCCCTCCTGTGGTCATGAATTGTACTTCGGCTGGTTCTGTCCATGGACTTTCTCTGGTGGCTGTGGGTGTTTCTGAGTTTCCTTCCACAGGTGACGAGGTTAATTCGTTAGCTGGCTGCTCTATTTAACTCCACTTAGATCTTTGCTCCATGCCACCTGTCAATGTTCCAGTATTGGTCTTGTTCACTCCTGGATCGTTCTTGTGACCTGTCTTCCCAGCAGAAGCTAAGTGACTGCTTGTTTTTCTCTGGTTTGCTATTTTTCTGTCCAGCTTGCCATTTTGATTGTTGTCTTGCTTGCTGGAAGCTCTGGGACGCAGAGGGAGCGCCTCCGCACCGTGAGTCGGTGCGGAGGGTCTTTTTGCGCCCTCTGCGTGGTCTTTTTGTAGGTTTTTGTGCTGACCGCAAAGCTACCTTTCCTATCCTCAGTCTGTTCAGTAAGTCGGGCCTCACTTTGCTTAATCTATTTCATCTCTGCGTTTGTATTTTCATCTTTACTCACAGTCATTATATGTGGGGGGCTGCATTTTTCCTTTGGGGAATTTCTCTGAGGCAAGGTAGGCTTTATTTTTCTATCTTCAGGGCTAGCTAGTTTCTCAGGCTGTGCCGAGTTGCATAGGGAGCGTTAGGAGCAATCCACGGCTATTTCTAGTGTGGTTGATAGGATTAGGGATTGTGGTCAGCAGAGTTCCCACATCCCAGAGCTCGTCCTATATTATCAGTAACTATCAGGTCATTCCGTGTGCTCTTAACCACCAGGTCCATTATTGTCCTGACCACCAGGTCATAACAGTACAGGTGGCCCAAAGTACTAATGCATCTCAATAGAGGGATAAGAGAAGTTCTGAGACCATTTTTTTTTTCTTTGCAGTGTGTTTTGTCTCTCTTTTCCCCTTTAAATCTGGGTGGTTCAGAACACAGGTGTAGACATGGACATTCAAGGTCTGTCCTCTTTGATGGATAATCTCACTATAAGTGTACAAAACATTCAAGATTTTGTGGTTCAGAATCCGATGTCAGAGCCTAGGATTCCAATTCCTGATTTGTTTTTTGGTGATAGATCTAAGTTCTTGAATTTCAAAAATAATTGTAAATTGTTTCTTGCCTTGAAACCTCGCTCCTCAGGTGACCCTGTTCAACAAGTAAAGATCATTATTTCTTTGTTACGTGGTGACCCTCAAGACTGGGCATTTTCCCTTGCGCCAGGAGATCCGGCATTGCGTGATGTTGATGCGTTTTTCCTGGCGCTTGGATTGCTTTATGACGAACCTAATTCAGTGGATCAGGCAGAGAAAATCTTGCTGGCTCTGTGTCAGGATGAAGCGGAGATATATTGTCAGAAGTTTAGAAAATGATAATTACTTACGGGTAATTTGATTTTCCGGAACCATGACAGCGCCGCACGTGAGAGATGGCATCCGCCCCCAGGAACAAGAAACCTGTAGCAGAGATATAAGAATGGGGCGGCCCCTCTCTCCTCAGTTTGTTTGCAGAGTATGGAAGATGACCGCTTTGTTAGTACACAGTTATGTATCATATTTACATTTGTATAGCCATTTCGTTAGCTCTTGTGTACACACATGCTTTGTACATATACATTTATCCATATACAATAAGTTTTTTTGTTTTTTTTGTGAATCACACAACCATCACCAAGATAGGGCGGGAATTAATGCGGCGCTGTCATGGTTCCGGAAAATCAAATTACCCGTAAGTAATTATCATTTTTCCCTTCACCATGACAGCGCCGCACGTGAGAGGAAAAAATAGAAGATTCCTAGGGTGGGACGACAGCAGACAACACCTTTCTCCCAAAAGACAAGTCTGATTGACCTAAGTCTAACCTATAGTGTCGGAAGAAGGTAGAGGGTGATGACCATACTGCCGCTTTACAAATCTGTTCTATCGAGGCGTTAGCCCTTTCCGCCCAAGAAGTGGCTATAGCACGCGTGGAGTGAGCCGTAACACCCTGTGGGGGAACTTGACCAGAAAAAGAATACGAAAGTGAAATAGCCGTACGCAACCACCGTGCAATAGTTGCCTTTGAGGCCTTTTTTCCCCTGTTTGTCCCCTGATAGGTGACAAAAAGGGCCGATGACTGACGCCAGGAATTTGTGGCCTCTAAGTATTGAAGGAGGCAGCGTCTGACATCGAGACAATGGGAGGTCTTCTCTCCCTGGGATTTTGGTTGGGAACAAAAAGAGGGCAGAATAATTTCCTGGTCTCTATGAAATTTAGAATTGACCTTCGGAAGAAAGGCAGGGTCGGTTTTAATAACTACTTTGTCATCATGGAAAGTAGTGTAAGGAGGGTTCACCGACATAGCTTGTAACTCACAAGTACGGCGGGCAGACGTTAAGGCAACTAGGAGAACCGTTTTTAGAGTCAAGGATTTTATTGATATAGAATCCAGAGGTTCAAAGGGGGAAACGGTAAGAGCCTTTAAAACTAAATTCAAATCCCAGGGAGCTATCTTAGGTATTAATTTTGAGGGTCTGGAAGTAAAGGAGGCTCGAATGAACCTATAGATCCAAGGGTGGTCAGCAAGTTTTTGATCGAACAGTGCACCAAGGGCAGAGACCTGCACCTTTAAGGTGTTAGTAGACAGACCTTTTTCCAACCCTTTTTGGAGAAATTCAAGAATTTCTTTTACTGGGACCTGTTGACCAGAGTCAGACAACTGTCGTCCCGAAAAATCTAGGAATTTTTGCCAGATTTTTTGGTATTTGTCTGAGGTGACCTTTTTCCTGCTAGCAAGCAATGTGGTCACCAAAGGGCTTGAGAATCCTTTTGCTAACAGAAGTCCCCTTTCAAGTTCCAGGCGGTGAGATGCAATCTGTGAACTTGGGGATGTTGAACTGGCCCTTGGTATAGGAGATCCGGAGCATCCGGAAAGATCCACGGGTCCGAGATAGACATGCGCCTGAGCCACGTGAACCACGCTCTCTTCGGCCAAAAGGGAGCTATGAGGATCACTCGTGCTTTGTCCTCCCGAATTTTCCTGAGGACTGCCGGGATTAATGGTATTGGGGGGAATGCGTATGCTAGATGGAAGTTCCACCGATACAGGAACGCGTCTACCCCCTCCGGGTGCTCTCTTGGGTTCAGAGAATAGAACCTCTTCACCTTCCGATTTTGTTTTGTGGCGAACAGGTCTACGTCTGGAACGCCCCAGCTGGCACATATTTTCCCAAATACTTGCTGGTTCAGGGACCACTCCCCCTGATGTAACGTGTGACGGCTTAAGTAGTCGGCTACTTGATTCTCTGATCCTTTCAAGTATGTTCCGGTTAGCGAAAGAAGGTTGTTTTCGGCCCATATAAAAAGTTCTTTGGCCTCTGCCATAAGGGATGTTGATCTTGTGCCCCCTTGGCGGTTTATATAAGCTATTGTTGTGTTGTTGTCGGATAACACTACCACATGTCTTCCCAGAATTCTTTCCCCTATATGAAGAAGTGCTAGTCTCACCGCAGACAATTCTTTTAGATTGGAGGACGCTGTTGTCATTGGGCTTCCCCATTGACCCTGTAGGACCTGATCTCCCAAATGTGCCCCCCAACCCCACGGACTCGCATCGGTAGTAATGACTACTGGATCTCGTACTGACCATGGCACTGCGTTGGTTAGATTTTCTGTTTTCAGCCACCACTCTAGTGAGTTTTGAACTTCTGGTGACAGAAGAATCTTCCGATTCAGATTGTATGGATTTTTTTCTTGTTCGGCTAGTATCTGCCATTGTAACTCCCGTGTGTGGCTTTGTGCCCATCGCGTTGCTGGAATCGTTGCCGTTAGGACCCCTAGGAGTGACATTGCGTTTCTCAGAGAGATAGTCTGTTGTAATTGGAATGACTCTACCCTCTGTTGGATAGATTGAACTTTCCTCTGTGGGAGGACACACTCCTGCTTGACTGAATCTAACACAATTCCGAGGAATTCTTGGGTTTGAGTTGGGACAAGCCTTGATTTTTTCAGGTTTATCATCCATCCTAAATTGGTCAGTACCTCCAGCACCCTTGCGGCCGCACTTTTGCAACTTTCTTTGTTTTTTGCTATTATCAAAAAATCGTCCAAATAGGGTACCAACATTATGTCTTCTTTCCTGACGAAAGATGCTACTTCGGAAATAATTTTTGTGAATATACGGGGCGCAATGGCTACCCCAAAAGGAAGACATTGATATTGTAGATGGACGGGGGTTTTTCCCAGATTTACCACCAATCTTAGGTATTGTTGGTGTTGGACGGCGATTGGCACATGGTAGTAAGCGTCTGTAAGATCGATCACCACCATGTAACAGTTTGGGTCGAGTACTTTTACTGCGGTCTTTAAAGTCTCCATCTTGAACTTGTCTATTTGAATGTAATGGTTTAGGGCTTTTAGGTTGAATATTACCTTCAGCGAGCCGTCTGGTTTTGGTGTTAGAAATAAAGTGCTGTAGAACCCTTTCCCTATCTCTTGATGGGGTACTTCTACTAACACTTCTTTTTGCATGAGGAGATAAATTTCTCTTTCTAATATGGCCTGATTTTTTCCCCCCACCTGGGTCATTTTTACACGATTTGGTGGGAGGTTGGAGAATTTGAACTTTAGACCTTCTGACAACAAATTTGTTATCCAATGAGAAGCCGGCAGTGCTGCCCAGTGATGGACAAACCGCCGGAGTCTTCCCCCCACCGGAATGCTGGCGTCACTGATTTTTGGGATCAGGCTTGGGGGGAGGTTTGTTGAAAAGGAATCCCCTTTCCTTTCGCTCTCTCCAGGGTCTGCCTCGACTAGACCTGTCATCTGATCGGCCGCGGGTCCCTCTATATCCACCACGAAAGGACGAACGAGAGGTATCCCATCGGCGCCTGAGAAAGGAAGGGGGTGGAAACCGCTTCTTTTTGTCCGACGCGTTCTCAAGGATCTCGTCTAGAGATTTGCCAAAAAGGTATTGCCCTTCACAAGGTACTCCGCAGAGTTTGACCTTTGATTGGAAGTCAGCCGTCCAATTTTTCAGCCATAATGTTCTCCTTCCTGAATTAGATAAGGCACACACGCGTGCGGCACTTCTAACTGAATCTATCGAGGCGTCTGCTAGGAATCTTGCGGCGCCTTGCAGAGAGGGCAATGCTTCCAGAAGCCTCTCTCTTGGGCATTTGTTTTTGATTTGGTCACTTAACTCCTCTAACCACTTGACCATAGCACGTGCCTTGCAAGTGGCAGCAACCCCGGGTTTAAATGACCATGTCGCTGCTTCCCAAGCCGACTTTAGAAAAGCATCTGCTTTTTTGTCGAGGGGGTCCCTTAGGGCTCCCATGTCTTCAAATGGTAACGCAACCCCCTTAGAAGTGCTGGCGATGGCTGCATCTAACTTAGGCGCCTTATCCCACTTCTCACAGACCTCCTCATCAAAGGGGTATTTGCGTTTTAATGCCTGAGGGACAGACATCTTTTTATTAGGCTTTTTCCACTCACATTTTATTAATTTAATTATGTTATCATGGAAGGGGAAAAACTTTCGCTTCTTCTCCTCCAAGTTGCTAAACATGGTGTCTTGGATTGTCCGTGGTTCTCTAGGGGTCTCTACTCCCATAGTCGTTCTGACAAGTTTGAGCAGCTTTCCAATGTCCTCCGACTGAAAGCATGGGCGGCCATACTCCTCATCTGAGGAGTCTAAATCTGAGGCATCAGAGGGGGTTAAGGCTCCCGGCTCATCCCCTGAATCTACATCCGACCCTTGTTCACTTGTTGGGGGAGGGGGGGTCTCCTTTGTGTGATGTCTCAACTGTTCTTTAACTGTAGATTTAACTTCCTCCCGTATGATTGTTTTAATGTTTTGTAATAGGGAAGAAGATTCCTCCGCAACTGTTCTGTCAATACAGGGCTGGCAGATCTTTTTGTTGTATAGCCTAGGGAGTTTTTCTTTACATAGTGGACAGACCCTATTCTTTTGCTTGGAGGTGGCTTTCCCTTCCTACAAAACGCAGTGTACAGGTATCAGTGTGTGCGTAGCTTGCCTTACAAAGGCACTCACCCCTCCAGGACCCTGGGTACCCCTGCAGCTTGAGTGTCTTCCGACATTTTAGGCGCAGGCATCAGCAGCTCCGGATCTACCGCTGGTTCGGTCATCTCCGTCTGAAGAGCAGGACCAGCGACTCCTCTTTGCTGCCGTATTTTATAGAGGAGCGGTGTGCGCGCCACTGGATCAGCTTCCGCCCGGAAGTGTCCAGCACACCGGCTCCCTCGGCGTGTGACGTCACTTCCTGCGACCGGAAGTCGTCATCCCTCACTTCGGCGCCAGCGTCAGTGAGGGACACGCCCCCGCAACCCCGGACCGGCCTCTTGCACAGAGCGGTCGCCGGGGAGTCCAGCGAGGAAAGGGATGGCGCGGACCCAGCAGCCCGACACCGGACAGCACCGCACGCGATGCCGCCGACTACGGCTGGCTTCCCCGCGGACCTCGGCCTCCGGACCGGACTCATCAGAGGGGGTATCCCTCCGGAGGTAGGAGCTCTGCGACAGGCGTCCACCTGCAGGAACAGGAAACCAAACTGAGGAGAGAGGGGCCGCCCCATTCTTATATCTCTGCTACAGGTTTCCTGTTCCTGGGGGCGGATGCCATCTCTCACGTGCGGCGCTGTCATGGTGAAGGGAAAAGTGGTCTGTGCTCACTCAGTGGAATGAATGTGCCCTGGCAGCAATCTTCAGAAAGGGTCTCTCTGAAGCCCTTAAGGATGTCATGGTGGGATTTCCCATGCCTGCTGGTCTGAATGAGTCTATGTCTTTGGCCATTCAGATCGATCGACGCTTGCGTGAGCGTAAAGCTGTGCACCATTTGGCAGTACTATCTGAGCATGGGCCTGAGCCTATGCAATGTGATAGGATTTTGACCAGAGCTGAACGGCAAGAACACGGACGTCGGAATGGGCTATGTTTTTACTGTGGTGATTCCACTCATGCTATCTCCGATTGTCCTAAGCGCACTAAGCGGTTCGCTAGGTCTGACACCATTGGTACGGTACAGTCGAAATTTCTATTGTCCGTTACTCTGATTTGCTCTTTGTCATCCTATTCTGTTATGGCATTTGTGGATTCAGGCGCTGCCCTGAATTTGATGGACTTGGAGTATGCTAGGCGCTGTGGTTTTTTCTTGGAGCCCTTGCAGTATCCTATTCCATTGAGAGGAATTGATGCTACGCCTTTGGCCAAGAATAAGCCACAGTACTGGACCCAATTGACCATGTGCATGGCTCCTGCACATCAGGAGGATATCCGCTTTCTGGTGTTGCATAATCTGCATGATGTGGTCATTTTGAGGTTGCCATGGCTACAGGTTCATAATCCAGTATTGGACTGGAAATCTATGTCTGTGTCCAGCTAGGGTTGCCAGGGGGTACATGGTGATGTTCCATTTTTGTCTATTTCGTCTTCCACTCCTTCTGAAGTTCCAGAGTTTTTGTCGGATTATCGGGATGTATTTGATGAGCCCAAAGCCAGTGCCCTACCTCCTCATAGGGATTGCGATTGTGCAATTAATTTGATTCCTGGTAGTAAGTTTCCTAAGGGCTGATTGTTCAACTTATCTGTGCCAGAACACCACACTATGCGGAGTTATATAAAGGAATCCTTGGAGAAGGGTCATATTCACCCGTCGTCATCACCGTTAGGAGCAGGGTTCTTTTTTGTGGCCAAGAAGGATGGTTCTTTGAGACCTTGTATTGATTACCGCCTTCTCAATAAAATTACAGTCAAATTTCAGTATCCTTTGCCGTTGCTGTCTGATTTGTTTGCTCGTATTAAAGGGGCTAGTTGGTTCACCAAGATAGATCTTCGAGGGGCGTATAATCTTGTGCGTATTAAACAAGGCGATGAATGGAAAACAGCATTTAATACGCCCGAGGGCCATTTTGAGTACCTGGTTATGCCATTCGGGCTTTCCAATGCTCCATAAGTATTTCAGTCCTTTATGCATGACATCTTCCGAGAGTACCTGGATAAATTCCTGATTGTGTATTTGGATGATATTTTGGTCTTTTCAGATGATTGGGAGTCTCATATGAAGCAGGTCAGAATGGTGTTCCAGGTCCTTCGTGCGAATTCCTTGTTTGTGAAGGGGTCAAAGTGTCTCTTTGGAGTTCAGAAGGTTTCATTTTTGGGGTTCATTTTTTCCCCTTCTACTATCGAGATGGACCCTTTTCTAGTGTTGCTAAACCGTTGACTGATTTGACCAAGAAGGGTGCTGATGTGGTCAATTGGTCTTCTGCAGCTGTAGAGGCTTTTCAGGAGTTGAAGTGTCGTTTTTCTTCTGCCCCTGTGTTGTGCCAGCCAGGTGTTTCGCTCCCGTTTCAGGTTGAGGTTGATGCTTCTGAGATTGGAGCAGGGGCTGTTTTGTCGCAAAGAAGTTCTGATGGCTCGGTGATGAAGCCATGTGCTTTCTTTTCTAGAAAGTTTTCGCCTGCTGAGCGCAATTATGATGTTGGTAATCGAGAGTTGTTGGCCATGAAGTGGGCATTCGAGGAGTGGCGTCATTGGCTTGAAGGAGCCAAGCATCGCGTGGTGGTCTTGACAGATCACAAGAATTTGACTTATCTTGAGTCTGCCAAACGGTTGAATCCGAGACAGGCTCAATGGACGTTATTTTTCTCCCGTTTTGATTTTGTGGTTTCGTACCTTCCGGGCTCTAAGAATGTGAAGGCTGATGCCCTGTCAAGGAGTTTTGTGCCTGACTCTCCGGGTGTTCCTGAGCCGGCGGGTATTCTCAAAGAGGGGGTAATTTTGTCTGCCATCTCCCCTGATTTGCGGCGGGTGCTGCAAAAATTTCAGGCTGATAGACCTGACCGTTGCCCAGCAGAGAAACTGATTGTCCCTGATAGATGGACTAGTAGAGTTATCTCTGAGATTCATTGTTCAGTGTTGGCTGGGCATCCTGGAATTTTTGGTACCAGAGATTTGGTGGCTAGATCCTTCTGGTGGCCGTCTTTGTCGCGGGATGTGCGTTATTTTGTGCAGTCCTGTGGGACTTGTGCTCGGGCTAAGCCCTGCTGTTCTCGTGCCAGTGGGTTGCTTTTGCCCTTGCCATTTCTATGGATTTTATTTCGGATCTCCCCGTCTCCCAAAAGATGTCGGTCATTTGGGTGGTTTGTGATCGCTTTTCTAAGATGGTCCATTTGGTACCTTTGTCTAAATTGCCTTCCTCCTCTAATTTGGTGCCATTATTTTTCCAGCATGTGGTTCGTTTACATGGTATCCCGGAGAACATTGTTTCTGACAGAGGTTCCCAGTTTGTTTCGAGGTTTTGGAGATCTTTTTGTGCTAGGATGGGCATTGATTTGTCTTTTTCCTCGGCTTTCCATCCTCAGACAAATGGCCAAACCGAACGAACTAATCAGACTTTGGAAACATATCTGAGATGCTTTGTTTCTGCTGATCAGGATGATTGGGTGTCCTTTTTGCCGTTGGCTGAGTTCGCCCTTAATAATCGGGCCAGCTCGGCTACTTTGGTTTCGCCGTTTTTCTGCAATTCTCGTTTCCATCCGCGTTTCTCTTCAGGGCAGGTTGAGTCTTCGGACTGTCCTGGTGTAGATACTGTGGTGGATAGGTTGCAGCAGATTTGGACTCATGTGGTGGACAATTTGACATTGTCCCAGGAGAAGGCTCAACGTTTCAATCTAATCAGTTTTTATGATGAGGTAAGCTATAGGCTGGACCACGGTGAGTCATTGGACGTGGTATATCTCGATTTTTCCAAAGCGTTTGATACCGTGCCGCACAAGAGGTTGGTACACAAAATGAGAATGCTTGGTCTGGGGGAAAATGTGTGTAAATGGGTTAGTAACTGGCTTAGTGATAGAAAGCAGAGGGTGGTTATAAATGGTATAGTCTCTAACTGGGTCGCTGTGACCAGTGGGGTACCGCAGGGGTCGGTATTGGGACCTGTTCTCTTCAACATATTCATTAATGATCTGGTAGAAGGTTTACACAGTAAAATATCGATATTTGCAGATGATACAAAACTATGTAAAGCAGTTAATACAAGAGAAGATAGTATTCTGCTACAGATGGATCTGGATAAGTTGGAAACTTGGGCTGAAAGGTGGCAGATGAGGTTTAACAATGATAAATGTAAGGTTATACACATGGGAAGAAGGAATCAATATCACCATTACACACTGACTGGGAAACCACTGGGTAAATCTGACAGGGAGAAGGACTTGGGGATCCTAGTTAATGATAAACTTACCTGGAGCAGCCAGTTCCAGGCAGCAGCTGCCAAGGCGAACAGGATCATGGGGTGCATTAAAAGAGGTCTGGATACACATGATGAGAGCATTATACTGCCTCTGTACAAATCCCTAGTTAGACCGCACATGGAGTACTGTGTCCAGTTTTGGGCACCGGTGCTCATGAAGGATATAATGGAACTAGAGAGAGTACAAAGGAGGGCAACAAAATTAATAAAGGGGATGGGAGAACTACAATACCCAGATAGATTAGCGAAATTAGGATTATTTAGTCTAGAAAAAAGATGACTGAGGGACGATCTAATAACCATGTATAAGTATATAAGGGGACAATACAAATATCTCGCTGAGGATCTGTTTATACCAAGGAAGGTGACGGGCACAAGGGGGCATTCTTTGCGTCTGGAGGAGAGAAGGTTTTTCCACCAACATAGAAGAGGATTCTTTACTGTTAGGGCAGTGAGAATCTGGAATTGCTTGCCTGAGGAGGTGGTGATGGCGAACTCAGTCGAGGGGTTCAAGAGAGGCCTGGATGTCTTCCTGGAGCAGAACAATATTGTATCATACAATTATTAGGTTCCGTAGAAGGACGTAGATCTGGGGATTTATTATGATGGAATATAGGCTGAACTGGATGGACAAATGTCTTTTTTCGGCCTTACTATGTTACTATGTTTCGCTAACCGCCGGCGTTGTGTGGGTCCCCGACTTAGTGTTGGGGATTTGGTTTGGTTGTCGTCTCGTTATGTTCCTATGAAGGTTTCCTCTCCTAAGTTTAAGCCTCGTTTCATTGGTCCGTATAAGATTTCTGAGGTTATCAATCCTGTGTCATTTCGTTTTGGCCCTTCCTGCTTCTTTTGCCATCCATAATGTGTTCCATAGGTCGTTGTTGCGGAGATACGTGGCGCCTGTGGTTCCATCCGTTGATACTCCTGCCCCGGTGTTGGTTGAGGGGGAGTTGGAGTATGTGGTGGAGAAGATTTTGGATTCCCGTATTTCGAGACGGAAACTCCAGTACCTGGTCAAGTGGAAGGGTTATGGTCAGGAAGATAATTCCTGGGTTTTTGCCTCTGATGTTCATGCTGCCGATCTGGTTCGTGCCTTTCATTTGGCTCGTCCTGGTCGGCCTGGGGGCTCCGGTGAGGGTTCGGTGACCCTTCCACAGGTGACTAGGTTAATTCGTTAGCTGGCTGCTCTATTTAACTCCACTTAGATCTTTGCTCCATGCCACCTGTCAATGTTCCAGTATTGGTCTTGTTCACTCCTGGATCGTTCTTGTGACCTGTCTTCCCAGCAGAAGCTAAGTGACTGCTTGTTTTTCTCTGGTTTGCTATTTTTCTGTCCAGCTTGCTATTTTGATTGTTGTCTTGCTTGCTGGAAGCTCTGGGACGCAGAGGGAGCGCCTCCGCACCGTGAGTCGGTGCGGAAGGTCTTTTTGCGCCCTCTGCGTGGTCTTTTTGTAGGTTTTTGTGCTGACCGCAAAGCTACCTTTCCTATCCTCAGTCTGTTCAGTAAGTCGGGCCTCACTTTGCTTAATCTATTTCATCTCTGTGTTTGTATTTTCATCTTTACTCACAGTCATTATATGTGGGGGGCTGCCTTTTCTTTTGGGGAATTTCTCTGAGGGCTAGCTAGTTCCTTAGGCTGTGCCGAGTTGCATAGGGAGCGTTAGGAGCAATCCACGGCTATTTCTAGTGTGGTTGATAGGATTAGGGATTGCGGTCAGCAGAGTTCCCACGTCCCAGAGCTCGTCCTATATTATCAGTAACTATCAGGTCATTCCGTGTGCTCCTAACCACCAGGTCCATTATTGTCCTGACCACCAGGTCATAACACATCAAACCCAAGGATTAGTAATGGAGAGGCATCTATCAGACACCCCCCATTATTAACCCAGTAAGTTAAAAGAAAACAAAAAAAAAACAAATATAGTGGCCAAGGGTCATAGAGAGTAGTGTGACTCGGCGACTGATGAGCGGTGTAGTTACTGATATCATCGCTGTTCAGAGCGGCCGGGTCTTGCAGGAGTCGGCAGCTCCGATTCTGTACTGCAACCATAGGTTACTCCAGGTCACGTCTCACGAGTGATTAGATGATGTCAGTAGCGTCATCGCTTGTGAGACCTGACTGGGAGTGACCAACGAAGTGCCGTTCTCAGAACAATGCTCCATCGTTTGCAGTAGAGAATCATTGGAAGAGAAGATCTTTTATGTCGGAGCTGCAGGGATTATTTTTTTATTTATACATTGGTGAATGAGGGAGTGTTTCTTGTTCTTATTTCTTTACCTATTTTTATGTCTTTCAGGTTCCCATTTGTGGACTACTTCGGATTCGGTGGACCACGTTGGAATCCCTGGACTGAATTTTTTTTCTTAATAAAATTGGTGAAACAAGGTCTAGAGTCAGGGGGTGTTTTTCAAAATAAAATATTTTTGGAAATGTTTTTTTCCTTTAAATTACTGGGTTAAGAATGGGGGTGTCTGATAGATGCCTCTCCATTACTAACCCCAGGGCTTGATGGCAGCTGACATCAACCCCAACTATCATTACCCCAACAGCCACCAAGAAGAGTTGGGCCAAGTGCCAGAATTGGTGCATTTCATTGGATGCGCAAATTCTGGGGCGGCTGCAGGCTGGTATTGTTCGGCTGGGAATAGCGCAATAACCAGGGACCTTTCCAGCCTGATAATATAAGACCACAGCTGTCTGCTTTACCTTGGCTAGTTATCAAAAATAGGGGGGGAAGCAGACGTCTTTTTTAATGCATTTAATAAGTTTAATAAGGCTAAACACCCTTTAGTAACACATGAAGGGCACTAAAGGTTGCTAGTTTATATGTAGGAGGCTTATAACCTTCAATTTCTACAAGACATCTAGGAAGTCTATTCGGGCTGTCAATTTACCGTACTTGGCTGTTGAAATGTTGTGTTTCCTAGAGATGTGTGCAACAACAAACAAACAAACAAAAAAAAAAAAAAAAGAATCAGACAGTATACACATGGTCCGTGTGTCTCCGATTTTTTTTCGTACCCATCGACTTGCTCTGACGAGTGCGATCCGATTTCCCCATCCACTTTTTCCTCAGTCTCAGAGCGGAGGGATAATTTGCAGATGAGCGCGGACTCACTGAATAACATTGGTCAGAGGGCAGTGCGACGCTTTCGTCCGATTTATACTCTCGTGAGCGAGGCCTCATATTGTATCAGGGGTGAGAGACAAATACTGAGGGCATAAACAGCAGTAAAGCACTGGAGGAGGCCGCCCCTAGTTATCCAAGGTCAGGGCAGGGAGCGTTTCTTCACCCCTGGCCCAGATGAGCACAGCATAAATGCTGCTACATATAAATGCTGCGATCAGATGAAGAGGCAGGAGTTCGCAGTTTAGGGTCACCACGTCACAAGACTCACGCAGCGCCCCCAACAGGCAGTGCGGACTGTCGTAGAAGAACAACCATTAGTGTCGGGCCACATGGCGACCTCTGTCGCTCAGCAGCTATTCTCAGACAAGGCGTGAAAATAAAAAAAGAAACCAAAAAAAGCGATTTTGATGTATGAAAAATACGTGAGCTACATGTCACCAAGTACCGAAAATCCAACACTTGGAAACAATGTGTCACAGATCACAATGAAGGGAGGGCGAAAAGGATCTTAAAAATGTTGCTTAGTAGTGTGCATCTGGCTCTCATGGAGTAACCATTACGGGGGCCGCGTGGCTTAGCGGCAGCGCTATGGGGCACCATGATAAACGGCACGCGGGTGGCTCTGTGGACACGTCCTGTACCAAGATACGGTGTTTGACCACGTTCCTTCAAAGTCTCAAATATAAAAGAAAAATGTTGTTCACCGCACAGGATCACATTAGTGGCAGGTTTGCCTGTGCGGTAGTGATGCCCCCCGTCATGCATCACTGCTGGCAGATGGGGTTCTGGTCCCCCCATCTTGGGCCCTGCTGCCTCCCCAGTCACAGCAGGAGGAGGAGACGTGCGCAGCCTCATGTCTCATCCCGACCCATCCACACACAGCCTCTAATTACACAGCTGATCCCAGGATCACAAGAATGAACCCAAAATAAACCGACAACCACAAGATTCGGCACAAAGGATCACAACTTATCCAACAGTCTTAGATACCGCAGCTCAGCAGACTGTATCACACGTGAGGATTTAGATACTTATTATTCTTATACACAGCTGTTTACCTGCAACACATTAACGTCATCACCTATCAGGTGTCTCCGCTAATATCCCGAAAATGGACATGGAAACCGAGCATTATACCGCCATACAGTGAGGAGAATGAAAACTATATAGTGTCCACATAATAGTAACACACAACACCTGATCTATTCTGCTGGTGCAGTCACTGTGTACATACATCACATTACTGATCCGGAGTTACATCCTGTATTATACATCAGAGCTGCACTCACTATTCTGCTGGTGCAGTCACTGTGTACATACATTACATTACTGATCCGGAGTTACATCCTGTATTATACCCCAGAGCTGCACTCACTATTCTGCTGGTGCAGTAACTGTGTACATACATTACTGATCCTGAGTTGCATCCTGTATTATACCCCAGAGCTGCACTCACTATTCTGCTGGTGCAGTCACTGTGTACATACATTACTGATCCTAAGGGTACCGTCACACTATACGATTTACCAACGATCACGACCAGCGATACGACCTGGCCGTGATCGTTGGTAAGTCGTAGTGTGGTCGCTGGAGAGCTGTCACACAGACAGCTTTCCAGCGACCAACGATGCCGAGGTCCCCGGGTAACCAGGGTAAACATCGGGTTACTAAGCGCACTTACATTCCGGTGTCTGTCCCTTGCCGTCTGCTTCCCGCACTCACTGACTGCCGGCCGTAAAGTGAAAGCACAGCACAGCGGTGACGTCACCGCTGTGCTCTGCTTTCACATTACAGCCGGCAGTCAGTGAGTGCGGGAAGCAGACGGCAAAGGACCTGACGGACACCGGAATGTAAGCATGTACTGTTTGGTTTTTTTTACGCTGGTAACCAGGTTAAACATCGGGTTACTAAGCGCAGCCCTGCGCTTAGTAACCCGATGTTTACCCTGGTTACAAGCGAACGCATCGCTAGATCGGTGTCACACACACCGATCTAGCGATGACAGCGGGAGATCCAGCGACGAAAGAAAGTTCCAAACGATCTGCTACGACGTACGATTCTCAGCAGGATCCCTGATCGCTGCTGCGTGCCGGACACAGCGATATCGTATGGATATCGCTGGAACGTCACGAATCGTACCGTCGTAGCGATAAAAGTGCCACTGTGTGACGGTACCCTGAGTTACATCCTGCATTATCCTCCAGAGCTGCACTCACTATTCTGCTAGTGCAGTCACTGTGCACATACATTACTGATCCTGAGTTACATCCTGTATTATACCCCAGAGCTGCACTCATATTCCATATACTGACTCCACCAGCAGAATAGTGAGTGCAGCTCTGCTGTATAACACGATGTACTGTAGTTATTTCTTATTACACACATTACATAACACCACACAGTACATTACAGGTTAAGGCCTCTTTCACATTTCCGTCTTTTGCTGTCCATCACAATGTGTCGTTCTGTGCAAAAAACGCATCCTGCAAAGTTGCCCGCAGGATGCGGTTTTTTGCACATAGACTTGTGTTACCGACGCATCCCAACGTATAGACACACGTTCCATATGTCGTGCACTGGATGCGTCGTGTTTTGGCGGACCGTCGTAGAGAAAAAACATTCAAGGGAACGTTTTTTCGTATGTCGGGACCTGCAATTCCTACCGCGCATGCGCGGCCGGAACTCCACTCCCTCCTCTCCGGGACTTTAGAATGGGCAGCGGATGCGTTGAAAAACTGCATGCACTGCCCACGTCGTGACAAATTTTCACAACGTCCGTCGGAACATCGCGCAGGCGCGTACCGACGGAAATGTGAAAGGAGCCCAAGACAACACCATGTACTGTAATAACCTGCAGTGCCTCCATGACTGTATCTACCGCGGATGCGACGCTCTGCAGCCCTGATAGGAGTTGCCCACTGACAGGACGGGTAACATACTAGATTCCCCTAAACAAACTGCATCAAGAGAGGCGACGACTGAAGGCAAAAGAAGCCATTTCTCTTATAAATTAGGCGAGGATGGCACAATAATATTCTAGATAATCCGTCATCCTCCAGGTCACACCGATCTATGATTCTGACAGATATATTAGGTATGAAGCCCTTCCTTTACATGCGGCAATAGCTACAGTGACCGGTCATTACTGACACTGAGCTGATAATAGTGTCCGGCCATTATACATGTAAGTTATACGAGCTGTGAGGTCACTGAGCTGATAATAGTGTCGGTCATTATATACACATTATAATCAGGTCAGTGACCTCTACAATATGTGCCTGTATTAGGCCACATTCACACGGTGAGTATCTCACATCAGTATTTGTAGCCAAAACCATAAGTGGGTGATAACACAGAAGTGGGGAACAGCTCCTATAATTTATACATGATGACTGGACATTACGACCGCTCGGCCGGCTCCATATTCCCATAATAGACGGAGTCAGAATTCCCAGTATCAGGATTTTAGGAGATTCTGTACCCATGTCACAGATGACAGCACCAGGGCCGGTGAGGCCTGCAGACCCCTGTGATGACCCCCAGCAGTAGGTCCATGTAGAGGGGGCCCTGCTGACAACACAGACAGCAGAGGGTGCACATCTCACCTTGTCCCAGGCTGTCCGGGGCTCCTCTTCTCATTGCAGCCTGAAGATATTCCCTTGTGTCCCTAGAACAGCTGTGGCCCTGGGCTCGGGGTCTCTGGCTCTTGCTGTGGCCCTGGGCTGGGGGGCTCTGGCTCCTGCTGTGGCCCTGGGCTGGGGGTGTCTGGCTCTTGTTGGGGCCCGGCTCCTGCTGGGGCCCTGGGCTGAGGGTGTCTGGCTCCTGCTGGGGCCCTGGGCTGAGGGTGTCTGGCTCCTGCTGGGGCCCTGGGCTCGGGGTCTCTGGCTCCTGCTGGGGCCCTGGGCTGAGGGTGTCCGGCTCCTGCTGGGGCCCTGGGCTGAGGGTGTCCGGCTCCTGCTGGGGCCCTGGGCTCGGGGTCTCTGGCTCCTGCTGTGGCCCTGGGCTGAGGGTGCCTGGCTCTTGTTGGGGCCCGGCTCCTGCTGTGGCCCTGGGCTGGGGGTCTCTGGCTCTTGTTGGGGCCCTGGGCTGGGGGTCTCTGGCTCCTGCTGGGGCCCTGGGCTGGGGGTGTCCGGCTCCTGCTGTGGCCCTGGGCTGAGGGTGTCTGGCTCCTGCTGTGGCCCTGGGCTGGGGGTCTCTGGCTCTTGTTGGGGCCCTGGGCTCGGGGTCTCTGGCTCTTGTTGGGGCCCAGTCTGTGCTATTGTAGTGTCCCAGCTGCTGAGTGCAGGGATTAGGAGGGGGCGGGGCTGAGCATAGACCTCCCTGCCTCCTGATTGGCTGCTATCAGTGTCTTACACAAGCCCAGAGCTGACAACAAGCTGTAACCCCCTCCCTGCTGCAGCGCAGCAATCACCAGGCCTGAGGCCTGCACTGCACAGCATGGCTCAATCCATGGCCTCCTTACACCATGTGACCTGTGCTATGTCTGCTGCTGAGCTGTGTATCTAATCATGTGTGATACTGTGTGCCGAGTCGCTGTATCTCATCCCATCATTTGTTATCCTGCCTGCTGAGCTGTGTATCTAACCATAACATGTGTGATTCTGTCTGCCAGGGACATTAGGAGTCATCACACTTTCTGGTGTTGCAAAACAGCTGACATCACTGGCTGGAAGGACTGTTGGGAGTTATTATAGTTTTCCTTCTTTGTCTACAGCTGTGGCCAAAAGTTTTGAGACAGGCACAAATGTAGGTTTTTACAGTTGGCTGCTTCAGTTTTTATAGTAACAGTTTACAAACTCTGGGGTGTTATGAAGTAAGAATTGCTAAAAACTGCAGAGTCATCCCAGCACAAGAAAACATTTCCCTACATCCCAGATGCAGGGGGGCTGTCCCATATTGGGGGCAATGTCTCCAGCCCAGGCGGCGTTCATTTCTGCTCTGTACACTTCTTACAGGTTCATTCACATGAGCAGATAATTGTTTAACCCCTTTCTGACGTCGGACGGGAGGTTAGAAGCCCCACTTCAAAGCCGCAACATGTCAGCTGTTTTCAACAACGTGCCCGCAATTGGCACGGGTGGAATCGCGATCTGCCTGCACCTATTAACTAGTTAAATGCCGCTGTGAAACTGACAGCGGCATTTAACGCGTGCTTCCGGCCATTGGGCGAATATATGAGCACCACTGACCCCGTCACATGATCTGAGCATCATCCTCTATGTAGCAGAGCCGATCAAGTTGTGCCAGCTTCTAACCTCTCATGGAGACTATTGAAGCATGCCAAAAGTAAAAACAAATGTGAAAATATGAAAAAAAAATATAAAAGTTTAAATCACCCCTCTTTAGCCCCATTCAAAATAAAACAATAAAAATAAAATCAAACCCACATATGTTCAAAATCGCCCGATCTATCAATAAAAAAAAAGGATTAACCTGATCGCTAAACGGCGTAGCGAGAAAAAAACAAAATGCCAGAATTACGTTTTTTTTGGTCGCCGTGACATTGCATTAAAATGCAATAATGGTCGATCAAAAGATCGTATCTACACCAAAATGGTATCATTAAAAATGGCAGCTGGGCGCGCAAAAAATAAGCCCTCACCCGACCTGAGGTCACGATAAATGGAGACACTACGGGTCTCGGAAATTTGCGCATTTTTTTTATTTTTAGCAAACTTTGGATTTTTTTTCCACCACTCAGATAAAAAAGAACCTAGACACATTTGGTGTCTATGAACTCACAATGACCTGGAGAATCATAATGGCAGGTCAGTTTTAGCATTTAGTGAACCTAGCAAATAAGCCAAACAAAAAACAAGTGTGGGATTGCACTTTTTTGCAATTTCATTGCACTTGGATGCGATCGTAACTCAGACAAGCACAATGTCAGACACGGTTGAATAACATTGTAAAAAAACATCATGCACTGTTCACATTGACAGATCATCAGAAATGTAGGCGCCTTCAACACTCAAATACTCAACTAAGACTAGGCCGCAAGTTTGCAACTCACAGACATGCAGTTACGTCACCGTCCACACGCATCAGCAATACCGGGGGATTGTGACAGCGTGCAGATTACACACTGTCACGATTCAGCAGTTGCATGGAAAGCATGCAGTCTGTTGTCCCATCTGGACAACCCCTTTCATTCTTCGCCTTGGAAGCCAATTTTAATTTTGACAATTTGCATTTTTCCTCTGGTTCTTTTTAACTTTTTCCCCTGAGGTCACCATATGAGGGCTTGTTTTTTCGCAGGAAGAGTTGTAACTTTGAGGGCCAGTATCCATTTTACCATACAATGCACTGAAAAACTAGAAAAAAAAATCCATGTAGGATAAATTGGTAAAAATTGTTTGCAAGCCTTTTTTTTTTTCAAAATGTACCTATAATTGACCTACTTTACCTTCATTCCCCGGGGTTTTGCAGCAAGGAGCAGCGCTGCATTAGCAGAGCTCCTGGCTGCAAAATTTTTTAACCCCTTCAGATGGATGTACATCGTGGGACGTTACAGATCTTCGGAAGGTAGGTATATTGTTGGTTTATTATTTTTACTTTGTTACAGAGCGAGGGTCTTCAGAAGGATTGAGCGAAGAATAAATTATTACAACAACCTTTGTTTTTATTTCATTAAAATAATTTTTAATAATGTGTTTGTGTTTTTTTTTAACCCTTTACTAGTATTGGATTAATAATGGATAGGTGTCATAATTGACGCCTCTCCATTATTAATTTGGCTTAATGTCACCTTACAATAGCAAGGTGGTATTAACCCTTCATTACCTCATATCCCACCGCTACACCGGAATGGGAAGAGAGTGGCCAAGTGCCATAATAGGCGCATCTTCCAGATGTGCCTTTTCTGGGGTGGCTGGGGCAGATGTTTTTAGCCAGGGGGGGGGGGGGGGGCAATATCCATGGTCCCTCTCTAGGCTATTAATATCTGCCCTCAGTCACTGGCTTTACTACTCTGGCGGAGAAAATTGCGCGGGAGCCCACGCAAATGTTTTCCGCCATTTAACCCTTTAATTTAATAGCTAGAACGGCCAAATTTTGCATATACACACTACTAACATTAGTAGTGTGGAATATGCAAAAAAAAAATGGGGATATGAGATGGTTTACTGTATGTAATCATGTCTCATATCATGTCGGGTTTAGGAAGGAGATAGCAAAAGCCGGCAATTGAATTACCGGCTTTAAAGCTATCTCGCGCTGTATGAAATATTAATATATATACATATATGTGTCTACTGACATATATATATATATATATATATATATATATATATATATATATATATATATATATATATATATATAGACAGTATGTATGTTTTTTTTTTTGATTTTTTTTTACACATGGATCCCTTGTATAGCCGTATGTCGGTTTTGCAAGCCTGCGAGAAAAACACGCAGTACAGATGCCATACGGATTACATACGGAGGATGCCATGCGCAAAATACGCTGACACACCCTGCCTACGGAGGAGATACGGACCACTATTTTGGGGACTTTTCAGCGTATTACGGCCGTAATATACGGACCGTATTGTCTTACGCTGAGTGTGACTCCAGCCGAAGAGTGTTATTACTAGTAGGGGCACTCTAGAGAAACACGGGTATTACATACCTGGTAATGTGTTTTTTCATGAGACATGACGGCACCACGAGAGAGGGGATCCGCCCATCAAGGACAGGAAACCTTCAAGATAAAAGGGGCGGCTCCTCTCTCCACATCAGTTGTTTTACAGAGTACGAGAGGAACTCCGCTGGTTAGTGTACACATAAATAATACATCCTATACGGTTCTATTCACCGATACCCCAGGGAGTGTATAATACAAATAATGCTAATAATGCACCCAACTAATGACGTGATCAAAAGGGTGGGAATATAAGGGTGCCGTCATGTCTCATGAAAAAACACATTACCAGGTATGTAATACCCGTGTTTTTCCATCATACATGACGGCACCACGAGAGAGTTACAGAGATTTGTATTCTCTTCTAGGGAGGGATCACTGCTTGTAACACTCTTCTCCCAAAAGTGAGATCAGAGGTAGCAGATAGGTCTAGCCTATAATGTTTAAAAAATGTAGACGGAGAGGACCAAGTGGCCGCCTTACAGATTTGGTCGATGGTAGCATCTGCTCTCTCCGCCCACGACGTCGCCATGGCCCTCGTGGAGTGGGCTTTCAGACCCTGTGGAACAACCCTGCCTGCACTACTATATGCTAGAATAATGGCCTCTCTCACCCATCTAGCTATAGTCTGTTTTGAGGCTTTAAGGCCCTTCCTTGACCCCTGGAATGAAACAAATAAAGCCCGTTTCCTCCAGGATTTAGTCACCTCTAGATACTGTAGGATACATCTCCTAACGTCTAGGCAATGGAGTCTCTCCTCTTTTTTGTTACTGGGATTGGGACAGAAAGAGGGTAGGGTTATATCCTGAGCTCTATGGAATCTCGATACCACTTTGGGGAGATATGCCGGATCTAATTTTAATACAACCTGTTGTGAATTCTGTGGCTGAGTTCACTTCTGTGGTCACAAGTGGTATTGCAGTCTCTGGGCTTCCTCCCTCAGGTGTTTTGGTGAGCTCATTGGCTGCCTTGCTATTTAGCTCCACCTGAGTCTGTCTTCCTTGCTCCTTGTCAATGTTCCAGTGTTGGATCTGAGCTACTGCATCTTTCCTTGGGCCTGCTGCTCTGCTAGATAAGTGCTTCTAGTTTGTTTTCTGTTTTTTCTGTCCAGCTTGCTATTAACTTTTGCTGGAAGCTCTGAGAAGCAAAGGGGTGCACCGCCGTGCTGTTAGTTCGGCACGGTGGGTCTTTTTGCCCCTTTGCGTGGTTTTCGTTTTAGGGTTTTTTGTAGACTGCATAGTTCTCTTTGCTATCCTCGCTCTGTCTAGAATATCAGGCCTCACTTTGCTGAATCTATTTCATTCCTACGTTTGTCTTTTCATCTTGCTAACAGTCATTATATGTGGGGGGCTGCCTATTCCTTTGGGGTATTTCTCTGAGGTAAGTCAGGCTTGTATTTCTATCTTCAGGCTAGTCAGCTCCTCAGGCAGTGCCGAGTTGCATAGGTAGTGATAGGCGCAATCCGCTGCTGCTTATAGTTGTGTGAGGATAGATCAGGTACTGCAGTCTACAGAGATTCCACGTCTCAGAGCTCGTCCTATTGTTTTTGGTTATTGCCAGATCTCTGTATGTGCGCTGATTACTGCACACTGTGTTGCCTGATTGCCGGCCATAACAACAACCCTATCGTCCATAATTTGTGTGTAAGGGGGGTCAGCTGACAACGCGTGTAAATCCCCCACCCTACGGGCCGACGTAAGTGCCACTAACAAAGCTGTTTTTAATGTTAGTATTTTATCAGAAGTTGTATTTAACGGCTCAAAGGGGCTTTCCGTCAGGGCAGTTAACACTAGATTTAGATCCCATGGTGGAGGAGTAGGAGATGGGACAGAGTCAGCTCTACTACAGGCTCGGATAAATCTCACCACCCACCTATTACTTGCCAGGTCACAGTTGAATAGGGCTGCTAAGGCTGAAATGTGTACTTTGAGGGTACTAACAGCTAACCCCAGATCCAAGCCCTTCTGCAGGAACTCCAGTATTGCCACTATCGGGACCTCCCCTTCCCGTACTGGCCCTGAGCTGGACAGGAATTTCTTCCATATCCTCCCATAGATCTTGGTCGTTACTGGTTTTCTGCTGCTGAGCAAGGTGGATCCATCTTGAGGGTTCCCCGTCAAGGACAGGAAACCAACTGATGTGGAGAGAGGAGCCGCCCCTTTTATCTTGAAGGTTTCCTGTCCTTGATGGGCGGATCCCCTCTCTCGTGATGCCGTCATGTATGATGGAAAAATACTATTACTAGTGGGGGCACTCTAGGAGTTTATTTTACTAGTAGGCACTCTAGATGAGTATTACTAGTAAGGGCACTCTAGAGGAGTATTATTACTAGTAGGGGCACTCTATAGGAGTATTATTACTAGTAGGGGCACTCTAGAGGCATTTTATTACTAGTAGGAGCACTCTAGAGGAGTATTACTACTAGTAGGGGAACTCTAGAGGTGTTTTATTACTAGTAAGGGCACTCTAGAGAAGGTTCATTACTAGTAAGGGCACTCTGGAGTACTATTACTAGTAGGGGCCCTCTAGAGGAGTATTATTACTAGTAGGGGCCCTCTAGAGGAGTACTATTACTAGTAGGGGCCCTCTAGAGGAGTATTATTACAGGAAGAGCACTCTAGAGGAGCATTATTACTAGTAGGGGCACTCTAGAGGAGTTTTTTTTTACTAGTAGGGACACTCTAGAAGAGTATTATTACTAGTAGGGGCCCTCTAGAGGAGTATTATTACCAGTAGGTGCCCCCTAGAGGAGTTATTACTAGTAGGGGCACTCTAGTTTTATTACTAGTGGGGACCCTCTAGAGTATTATTACTAGTAGGGGCCATCTAGAGGAGTATTATTACTAGTAGGGGCACTCTAGAGGAGTTTTAGTACTAGTAGGGGCACCCTAGAGGCATTTTATTACTAGTAGGGGCATTCTAGAGTATTATTACGACTAGGGGCACTCTAGAGGAGTATTACTACTAGTAAGGGAACTCTAGAGGTGTTTTATTACTAGGAAGGGCACTCTAGAGAAGGTTCAATGCTAGTAGGGGCACTCTAGAGTACTATTACTAGTAGGGGCCCTCTAGAGGAGTATTATTACTAGTAGGGGCCCTCCAGAGGAGTATTATTACTAGTAGGATCACCCTAGAGGAGTATTATTACTAGTAAGGGGCACTCTAGAGGAGTTTTAGTACTAGTAGGGGAACTCTAGAGGAGTACTATTACTAGTAGGGGCCCTCTAGAGAAGTATTATTACTAGTACGGGCCCCCTAGAGGAGTTATTACTAGTAGGGGCACTCTAGTTTTACTAGTGGAGGCCCTCTAGAGTATTATTACTAGTAGGGGCCATCTAGAGGAGTATTTTTACTAGTAGGGGCCCTATAGAGAAGTTTTATTACTAGTAGGGGCCATCTAGAGGAGTATTATTACTAGTGGAGGCCCTCTAGAGTTTTATTACTAGTAGGGGCACTCTAGAGGAGTTTTATTACTAGGAAGGGCACTCTAGAGAAGGTTCAATGCTAGTAGGGGCACTCTAGAGTACTATTACTAGTAGGGGCCCTCTGGAGGAGTATTATTACTAGTAGGATCACCCTAGAGGAGTATTATTACTAGTAGGGGCCATCTAGAGGAGTATTATTACTAGTAGGATCACCCTAGAGGAGTATTATTACTAGTAGGGGCCCTCTAGAGGAGTATTATTACTAGTACGGGCCCCCTAGAGGAGTTATTACTAGTAGGGGCACTCTAGTTTTACTAGTGGAGGCCCTCCTAGAGTATTATTACTAGTAGGGTCCATCTAGGGGAGTATTATTACTAGTAGGGGCACTCTAGAGGAGTATTTTTACTAGTAGGGGCCCTATAGAGAAGTTTTATTACTAGTAGGGGCCATCTAGAGGAGTATTATTACTAGTGGAGGCCCTCTAGAGTTGTATTACCAGTAGGGGCCATCTAGAGGAGTATTATTACTAGTGGGGGCATTCTAGAGGAGTATTATTACTAGTAGGGGCACTCTAGAGGAGTATTATTACTAGTGGGGGCCCTCTAGAGGAGTATTACTACTAGTAGGGGCACTCTAGAGGAGTATTATTACAGGAAGAGCAGTCTAGAGGAGCATTATTACTAGTAGGGGCACTCTAGAGGAGTTTTTTTTACTAGTAGGGACACTAGAGTATTATTACTAGTAGGGGCCCTCTAGAGGAGTATTATTACCAGTAGGGACCCCCTAGAGGAGTTATTACTAGTAGGGGCACTCTAGTTTTATTACTAGTGGGGACCCTCTAGAGTATTATTACTAGTAGGGGCCATCTAGAGGAGTATTATTACTAGTAGGGGCACTCTAGAGGAGTTTTAGTACTAGTAGGGGCACCCTAGAGGCATTTTATTATTAGTAGGGGCATTCTAGAGTATTATTACGACTAGGGGCACTCTAGAGGAGTATTACTATTAGTAGGGGAACTCTAGAGGTGTTTTATTACTAGGAAGGGCACTCTAGAGAAGGTTCAATGCTAGTAGGGGCACTCTAGAGTACTATTACTAGTAGGGGCCCTCTGGAGGAGTATTATTACTAGTAGGATCACCCTAGAGGAGTATTATTACTAGTAGGGGCCATCTAGAGGAGTATTATTACTAGTAAGGGGCACTCTAGAGGAGTATTATTACTAGTAGGGGCCCTCTAGAGGAGTATTATTACTAGTACGGGCCCCCTAGAGGAGTTATTACTAGTAGGGGCACTCTAGTTTTACTAGTGGAGGCCCTCCTAGAGTATTACTAGTAGGGGCCATCTAGGGGAGTATTACTACTAGTAGGGGCACTCTAGAGGAGTATTTTTACTAGTAGGGGCCCTATAGAGAAGTTTTATTACTAGTAGGAGCCATCTAGAGGAGTATTATTACTAGTGGGGGCATTCTAGAGGAGTATTATTACTAGTGGGGGCCCTCTAGAGGAGTATTATTACTAGTAGGGGCACTCTAGAGGAGTATTATTACTAGTAGGGGCACTCTAGAGGAGTATTATTACTAGTAGGGGCCATCTAGAGGAGTATTATTACCAGTGGGGGCACTCTAGGAGTGTTATTATGAGTGGGGGACCCCTAGAGGAGTATTATTACTAGTAGGGGCCCTCTAGAGGAGTATTATTACTAGTGGGGGCACTCTAGAGGAGTATTATTACTAGTAGGATCACCCTAGAGGAGTATTATTACTAGTAGGATCACCCTAGAGGAGTATTATTACTAGTAGGGGCCATCTAGAGGAGTATTATTACTAGTAAGGGGCACTCTAGAGGAGTTTTAGTACTAGTAGGGGCCCTCTAGAGGAGTGTTATTACTAGTAGGGGCCCTCTAGAGGAGTGTTATTACTAGTGGGGGCCCTCTAGAGGAGTATTACTACTAGTGGGGGCACTCTAGAGGAGTATTATTACTAGTAGGGGCCCTGTAGCGGAGTATTATTACTAGTGGGGGCCATCTAGAGGAGTATTATTACTAGTGGGGGCCATCTAGAGTAGTATTACTACTAGTGGGGGCCCTCTAGGAGTATTATTACTAGTAGGGGCCCTCTAGAGGAGTTTTAGTACTAGTAGGGGCCCTCTAGAGGAGTGTTATTACTAGTAAGGGGCCCTCTAGAGGAGTTTTAGTACTAGTAGGGGCCCTCTAGAGGAGTATTATTACTAGTAAGGGGCCCTCTAGAGGAGTTTTAGTACTAGTAGGGGCCCTCTAGAGGAGTGTTATTACTATGGAGGACTTATTACTCTGGGGCACTATATGTGTGATTTACAATAGTATTTTCAGGGGCTGCAGTTATCTCTGGAGCACAGTATTGGGGTCACAGCAGGGTGATGCTGCTCAGGGGGCACAACAATATGGCGGAAACGAAGTTATAAAATGTTATGAGGTGACAAAACCCCAAAGACACAAGTTCTGTCTGGAGAAGCGTCATGGCGGCACTGGGCGATGAGCACCAGCAGATGATGGCCCCTTGCATGTCACTATACACCCTGCACTTGTACTGATAGCAGCAGGTTACAGCGGGACGTCTGCTGCGCCATCATCGGTGGAACCCATGTAATAATTCACCACAGAATGGCGACATTTTCCTGTCGGATGTTGTTTCTCCCTCAGTCAGAAGAAGTCTTCACCTCAACCTGAAGTTTCCCGCCCTGAGGTCACATGACCCGCGGCACGCCGTCTGATTGGTGCTTACTGTGTAATCCCCTCAGGGTCCCTGTGGCCCTCACTCACACACAGGCTGGTCCCTCACACCAACTCCTCCACAGCGGTCCATTACCAGACAGGGGACACACCGGCCTTTATATCAGCCACTAACCACGCCCCCTATGATCACATGATCAAAGTCCAACCAATCAGTGTGAGCCGGGAGCAGGGTAGCTGCCGGTGGGGGCGGAGCTCCGTGGAGGCTGCCGGTGTCCGCTGCCGGTCATGCTGCTGCACGTCTTGCAGGCCGGTCTCCGGCGCTGCCCGGGCCCTGGCAGGTAAGAACTGACGTCATACGCACAGCCCGCAGGGAACTGTAGTTTCGACGACGAGTGAAAGACTACAACTCCCAGCATGCACTGGGAGGCCAACACTGAGTGTCCTTCCATTTGACCCAAACGGTGACAGAGGGGAACTACAAGTCCCATCAAGACCTGTAGAACTGCTACCTATAGTTCCAGCTCCTCGTGACATGGGGATTTGTGAAGAACTACAAGGTTCAGCATGTTGCTGCTTATTCTGTAGATATCTCTGCTTGCTGTCAGTGACTAGAAACCTCAGACCCGGAGGATTCCATGTGTTTCCATTCACTGACTGCAAGCAGAGGTGAAGATGATTGCAGCAGTGACCCCTGTGCCTTCTCTTCCAGGCTCCTGTCGCTGTCCTGCGTCTCCCGCGCTCCTCCGTCAGCGCCACGTCTGCAGCTGTACGCCCGCCTCCGAGAAGCCCCCCGCCTCCGAGAAGCCCCCCGCCTCCGAGATGCCCCCCGCCTCCGAGATGCCCCCCGCCTCCGAGAAGCCCCCCGCCTCCGAGAAGCCCCCCGCCTCCGAGATGCCCCCCGCCTCCGAGATGCCCCCCGCCTCCGAGATGCCCCCCGCCTCCGAGAAGCCCCCCGCCTCCGAGAAGCCCCCCGCCTCCGAGAAGCCCCCCGCCTCCGAGAAGCCCCCCGCCTCCGAGATGCCCCCCGCCTCCGAGAACCCCCGCGCCTCCGAGAAGCCCCCCGCCTCCGAGAAACCCCCCGCCTCCGAGATGCCCCCCGCCTCCGAGAAGCCCCCCGCCTCCGAGAAGCCCCCCGCCATCAAGATGCCCCCAACAAGGGCAGGACGCTGGCGCTGCTGCTGGGCCCCACCTTCGTGGGGCTGTGGGGGAAGAGCGCACTGTGCCAGGTGGAGGTGCAGCGCCCCCCGCCCATCCTGTCCGAGAGCCGCAGACCGGAGCCCGAGTTCTGCTGGAGAGAATTCTGGAAACTTCTGCGGCCGCAACTCCTGGCACTGATGTCAGCCGTGATTGTAAGCGAGTGACGTCATATGTGAGCGCAGAATAGTGAGTGCAGCTCTGGAGTATAATACAGGATCTGTAATGTAATGTACAGTATGTACACAGTGACTGCACCAGCAGAATAGTGAGTGCAGCTCTGGGGTATAATACAGGATGTAACTCAGGATCAGTAATGTAATGTATGTACACAGTGACTGCACCAGCAGAATAGTGAGTGCAGCTCTGGGGTATAATACAGGATGTAACTCAGGATCAGTAATGTAATGTATGTACACAGTGACTGCACCAGCAGAATAGTGAGTGCAGCTCTGGGGTATAATACAGGAGGTAACTCAGGATCAGTAATGTAATGTATGTACACAGTGACTGCACCAGCAGAATAGTGAGTGCAGCTCTGGGGTATAATACAGGAGGTAACTCAGGATCAGTAATGTAATGTATGTACACAGTGACTGCACCAGCAGAATAGTGAGTGCAGCTCTGGAGTATAATGCAGGATGTAACTCAGGATCAGTAATGTATGTACACAGTGACTGCACCAGCAGAATAGTGAGTGCAGCTCTGGGGTATAATACAGGATGTAACTCAGGATCAGTAATGTAATGTATGTACACAGTGACTGCACCAGCAGAATAGTGAGTGCAGCTCTGGAGTATAATACAGGAGGTAACTCAGGATCAGTAATGTAATGTGTGTACACAGTGACTGCACCAGCAGAATAGTGAGTGCAGCTCTGGAGTATAATACAGGATGTAACTCAGGATCAGTAATGTAATGTATGTACACAGTGACTGCACCAGCAGAATAGTGAGTGCAGCTCTGGGGTATAATACAGGATGTAACTCAGGATCAGTAATGTAATGTGTGTACACAGTGACTGCACCAGCAGAATAGTGAGTGCAGCTCTGGAGTATAATGCAGGATGTAACTCAGGATCAGTAATGTATGTACACAGTGACTGCACCAGCAGAATAGTGAGTGCAGCTCTGGGGTATAATACAGGATGTAACTCAGGATCAGTAATGTAATGTACAGTGGGGCAAAAAAGTATTTAGTCAGTCAGCAATAGTGCAAGTTCCACCACTTAAAAAGATGAGAGGTGTCTGTAATTTACATCATAGTTAGACCTCAACTATGGGAGACAAACTGAGAAAAAAAAATCCAGAAAATCACATTGTCTGTTTTTTTTATCATTTTTTTTTGCATTTTATGGTGGAAAATAAGTATTTGGTCAGAAACAAACAATCAAGATTTCTGGCTCTCACAGACCTGTAACTTCTTCTTTAAGAGTCTCCTCTTTCCTCCACTCATTACCTGTAGTAATGGCACCTGTTTAAACTTGTTATCAGTATAAAAATACACCTGTGCACACCCTCAAACAGTCTGACTCCAAACTCCACTATGGTAAAGACCAAAGAGCTGTCAAAGGACACCAGAAACAAAATTGTAGCCCTGCACCAGGCTGGGAAGACTGAATCTGCAATAGCCAACCAGCTTGGAGTGAAGAAATCAACAGTGGGAGCAATAATTAGAAAATGGAAGACATACAAGACCACTGATAATCTCCCTCGATCTGGGGCTCCACGCAAAATCCCACCCCGTGGGGTCAGAATGATCACAAGAACGGTGAGCAAAAATCCCAGAACCACGCAGGGGGACCTAGTGAATGAACTGCAGAGAGCTGGGACCAATGTAACAAGGCCTACCATAAGTAACACACTACGCCACCATGGACTCAGATCCTGCAGTGCCAGACATGTCCCACTGCTTAAGCCAGTACATGTCCGGGCCCGTCTGAAGTTTGCTAGAGAGCATTTGGATGATCCAGAGGAGTTTTGGGAGAATGTCCTATGGTCTGATGAAACCAAACTGGAACTGTTTGGTAGAAACACAACTTGTCGTGTTTGGAGGAAAAAGAATACTGAGTTGCATCCATCAAACACCATACCTACTGTAAAGCATGGTGGTGGAAACATCATGCTTTGGGGCTGTTTCTCTGCAAAGGGGCCAGGACGACTGATCCGGGTACATGAAAGAATGAATGGGGCCATGTATCGTGAGATTTTGAGTGCAAACCTCCTTCCATCAGCAAGGGCATTGAAGATGAAACGTGGCTGGGTCTTTCAACATGACAATGATCCAAAGCACACCGCCAGGGCAACGAAGGAGTGGCTTCGTAAGAAGCATTTCAAGGTCCTGGAGTGGCCTAGCCAGTCTCCAGATCTCAACCCTATAGAAAACCTTTGGAGGGAGTTGAAAGTCCGTGTTGCCAAGCGAAAAGCCAAAAACATCACTGCTCTAGAGGAGATCTGCAGGGAGGAATGGGCCAACATACCAACAACAGTGTGTGGCAACCTTGTGAAGACTTACGGAAAACGTTTGACCTCTGTCATTGCCAACAAAGGATATATTACAAAGTATTGAGATGAAATTTTGTTTCTGACCAAATACTTATTTTCCACCATAATATGCAAATAAAATGTTAAAAAAACAGACAATGTGATTTTCTGGATTTTTTTTTCTCAGTTTGTCTCACATAGTTGAGGTCTACCTATGATGAAAATTACAGACGCCTCTCATCTTTTTAAGTGGTGGAACTTGCACTATTGCTGACTGACTAAATACTTTTTTGCCCCACTGTATGTACACAGTGACTGCACCAGCAGAATAGTGAGTGCAGCTCTGGGGTATAATGCAGGATGTAACTCAGGATCAGTAATGTATGTACACAGTGACTGCACCAGCAGAATAGTGAGTGCAGCTCGGGAGTATAATGCAGGATGTAACTCAGGATCAGTAATGTATGTACACAGTGACTGCACCAGCAGAATAGTGACCGCAGCTCTGGAGTATAATACAGGATGTAACTCAGGATCAGTAATGTAATGTATGTACACAGTGACTGCACCAGCAGAATAGTGAGTGCAGCTCTGGGGGATAATACAGGAGGTAACTCAGGATCAGTAATGTAATGTATGTACACAGTGACTGCACCAGCAGAATAGTGAGTGCAGCTCTGGAGTATAATACAGGCTGTAACTCAGGATCAGTAATGTAATGTATGTACACAGTGACTGCACCAGCAGAATAGTGAGTGCAGCTCTGGAGTATAATACAGGATGTAACTCAGGATCAGTAATGTAATGTATGTACACAGTCACTGCACCAGCAGAATAGTGAGTGCAGCTCTGGAGGAGGGCAGTGTATAATTGTGTACAGTCTGTATATTGTGGATATTTAGATCCTGCTTCTCCTGTTGCCTCCTGTGCTGTCATTTTCCTCCTTTATCAGACAGTGTTGCTGGATCCATTGTTGATCTGTGATTTCGTCCGTCTCCGTCTTCTTTTCTCAGTTGGCTTTTGGGGCGGCGTTACTGAATATTCAGATCCCGCTCATTCTCGGGGAGCTGGTGAATGTAGTTGCCCGTTACACAAGGGAGCATGTGGGGAACTACCTCCGAGAAATCCGCGCTCCGGCTGTGAAGCTGCTGTCTTTGTATGCAGCCCAGGTAAGGGCCTCCCGGGACCGGTCCTACAGGCTGACGGAAGAACTGACCATCTATAGGTTCTGCCGTTATTTAGCTCCTGTACTCGCCATTGGGATGTTCCCAATACACCTGGAACTATAGGTTGGTGCGCCCTCTGGTGGTAATTGGCTGCATTGCAGGAATCAGCACTATTGTGAGAATGAGTGGGATTTCCCTCTGTCACGTATCCTACCGTGCTGCCACCAATTAGTCACATACCCACTCTCAGCACGCGACTTGGGGTTGCGCCTTGAAGGGTTAATCTATCTCCCCTCTCTCAGTCCAGCATTCAACCTCTATCCTATGCTGTAATGGGAGCATAAATCGCACACCGACCCAGGCCACACACCTGCTGATACACACTGCCACCACTCACCGAACACACAGGCGATGAGTCCCAGAAATATTACTACCACTGCCTGCCAATCATAAGACTCACACACTTTAAGGCTATGGATTCTTTAGAACATACAAGGTTCAACTTGTTAAAGTTTTATGCTTTAATACAAAAAGGTACAGTGCTTACAATAAAGAATAAGGTATAAAATATGGTAATAAAAAGACACACAAATATGGAAAAAAAAGTTATAAAAATAAACAGGAGAAAACTTACAGAAATAGCCAACTTTGTAGTCTGCTTTCTGCTCCCTGAGGGGGGAATGGATGGACTGGATCACATCAGTTTGGCTGCCATCAATCTGTGAACACTATTCTATGAGAAAGGAAAGATATCTTTCCTTTCTCTTAACTGAGTGGTTCCCACTTTATTTCTTGGCAGTATATCTGAGTATATTGACATATGTACATATATGTTATTTTATGTTTGAGTATTTAAACATCTTTATAATCGTTCAGGTATATTCCTTCTCACTTGTTAAGAACACGATTCTATGTATACAGGCCTGATTTATAGAGTCACCCTGGAGGTCAGATTTCTAGACCAGCCTCTCAGGTTAATATTACAATTGCTTGTTTTTTTCATTGGCCCATGGCCTCTCCACCAATGAATATATTCTTTTCTCTGAAATTCTTGGTGTAAAGTTTCCCACAGATAGATAGTGTCAGGCTGTAATTGACATCTCTCTTCAAAAGAGCTAGAAGGTGTTAAATGTTTCCCCTTTTTCGTGGTTCTCAGCAGATCCCCTGGCGAGATTGGAGACAGTAGCCTGCTTGCACAGGATACCATAAGTTGTGACCTTTGTGAGACCTGCAGTTTCAGGGCAGATGTTAAACTACTGCTGGTCACACATATAAACCTATACATATTTCGCTACATACATACATTTATACCTATGTATTAGAGCATCCTATAAATGATATTAAGACGTCTTGATCTCTTGTTGATTTCCATGTGAGTTATTGTCATCATCACTGTTTGCAGGCATTTCCCTTTTTGACTAGTAGATTGTGTATTATTATGTATGTACATTACTGACTCTTGTTTGCATCCCTCAGGGATTACTGACCTGCGGTTATATCATTCTGCTGTCTCGAGTTGGGGAACAAGTGGCCGGGAGTATGAGGAAGGCTTTGTTCACTTCTCTTCTCCAGTGAGTGTTGTGTGCGGACCCGTCCTGTGACCGGCGTAATGTCGTCTAATAGCAGATCATTATATCCATAGGTCCGGTCAGCTATGTAGTGCTGGGGTATTCCATAGGTCCGGTCAGCTATGTATTGCTGGGGTATTCCATAGGTCCGGTCAGCTATGTAGTGCTGGGGTATTCCATAGGTCCGGTCAGCTATGTAGTGCTGGGGTATTCTACTCCAACATGGCGGCCGTCGCCCCAGAGCTCCTGAGCCCCCCCATGTGACACAATGGCGAGTGCAGATGGGTTGCCATGAAATGTAGGGGTCTTCTGAAGGTTTCCATGTCTGCCATGGATTTATTCAGACCAGTAATTTTACAATAAACTGCAGTATTAAATGTAAAAAAAATACAAAAAAAATTTTAAAAAAAAAATGTTAAATATTAAGTCAGTCACTTTTTCACAAATATAATTGCAAAATGTAAAACAATAAAATACCTACTTGGAATTATCGCGTGGGTAAATGCTCAATAAAATCTAAAAAAAAAATCAAAAATACCAGAATTGACTTATTTTGATGCCGCATTAATCCCCCAAATTCAAAAACACTCAAAATGTGGAGTGTCCCTCAATGTTACCGTCAGCTCGGCACACAACACACGAGCCGTCGCACAACTCCATCCATGGGAAGATAAAAACAAGTCGGGAAGATAAAAACAAGTCGTGAATATCAGGAAATAGCCACACAAAACTTTTTTTCGTTTGTTTACAAAGTTCTGATATTTTTTTTCATCCACTAAAATATAGAAAACACCGGACGCGTTTGTTGTCGCCGTAATCGCACCGACCTGTAGAATCACGATCTCGGGTGATTTTTACCGTACACTGAACACCATAAATACAAAACCCCAAGAAACAATGATTGAATTGTAGTTATTTTTTCATCTTTTCGCTGCATTTAGAATTTTTCCCATTTTTCTAGCACATTATACGGTAAAGTGAATGGTGTCAGTCACAATTATAACTTTTTGCATCAAAAAACAATCCGTCACATGGACAGAAAAATAAAAACGTACGTCTCTTGGATGAAGGGCAGGGAAAACAAAATTGCAAAAAAGATGTAAAATGGCCTAGTCTTTAAGGGGTTAATGACAAGTGTCTAATTCCTCTCTATTTCCGAGATCTCTGCTTGCTGTCAGTGATGCAAGGGAATCATCCAGGGGCTAAAAACCCCAACCTGATCTAGTTCTGCTGACACAGCTGAGGGTTTGTCACAATGTGTCGGTGTAGATAAACACAGCAGCAGCACAAAGATGCCCCGGACTACAGGTTAATGCTTTTCCGATCTTTTTTCTGCCACAGTCAGGATGTAGCTTTCTTTGATGCTCAGAAGACTGGACTTTTAGTAAATCGTCTCACCTCCGACGTCCAAGAGTTCAAATCCGCCTTTAAGCAAGTGATATCCCAGGTGAGCCGGTGCGGGGTGTCTTATCCTAATCGGTAATAGACGGGCGCAGGAACACAATGTGATGCAATATAAGGGTATGTGCCCACGCTGCGGATTTTCCTGCGGATTTTTCCGCAGCGGATTTGGAAAATCCGCAGTGCAAAACCACTGCGGTTTTCACTGCGGATTTTCTTGTGGTTTCTTCTGCGGGTTTTCACCAGCACTTTTATATTGGTGCTGGTTGAAACCCGCTGCGGAATCCGCACAAACAATTGACATGCTGCGGAAAATAATCCGCAGCGTTTTCGCGTGGCATTTTCCGCAGCATGTGCATAGCGTTTTTTTTTCCCTTAGGTTTTCATGGTACTGTAAACTTTGGGAAAACTGCTGCGGATCCGCAGCGGTCAAATCCGCTGCGGATCCGCAGCAAAATCCGCAGCGTGTGCACACAGCCTAAATCTGATGCCGTTCTGGGTCTTTAGAAAGCCTTGTGGAATCCTTAATGGCTACTTTCATGACTTCTAGGGCCTCAGGAACATCACCCAGACGTTCGGTTGCTTCGTATCCCTCTATTACATCTCCCCAAAGCTGACGGGCCTCCTGGTGGTGGTGATGCCCTTGCTGGTGGGAGCTGGGGCCGTCATTGGCTCCTTTCTGCGCAGATTGTCACGTCGGGCCCAGGAGCAGGTGGGAGGCCCCTCCATGGATATAACCTACATTAGTGACATCAGTCGTGTGAACAACGTATTGTATTTGCAGATTGCAAAAGCGACGGGTGTGGCGGACGAGGCGATAGGAAATGTGCGCACGGTGAGAGCGTTCGCCATGGAGGACCGCGAGGTGGAGTGAGTGTTGGAGAGCGCAGCTTTCCACTAATTATCTGCTGAAGTCTTGTAATTACAGGTGCTGGGTCACCGCGGACCGCCATATAGTGCCCCAGCTTTCCCAGATAAGGATATACCTAGGTATGACATGATAGTGCTCTGCTCCTGGCGTCCTGTGACGTGTCTCTTCCATCCACGCAGGTTGTACTCCGCCGAGGTGGACAAGTCGGCTCAGATGAATGAAGTCCTGGGTGTCGGCATCGCCGTATTCCAGGGTCTCTCCAACGTCGCTCTGAACTGTAAGTTACACTCGGGGGTGCAGTATGGGCCGTAGGCAGCGGGAGGTGCTGCTGATGTGACCGCCTTTACCGGGTATCGGCAGTCCTGCACGCGTCCTAATTAAAGTCTGACTAGCCGCCATCGATGCCATGTCAGCAGCGCCTCCTGCCTCTGAATATGGAAGCGAGAGACGTAGAATAATAAATAATACGTACGGATCCCAGTGTGGGGTCTGCAGAGCTGTATACATCATATGAGACCCCCTGTCTCACACTGATCCTCTGCTTTTCTCCAGGTATTGTCCTGGGAACCATATTTGCCGGCGGTTCTTTAATGGCAGGGAATGAACTCTCAGCCGGGGACCTCATGTCCTTTTTGGTGGCTTCTCAGACCGTACAGAGGTTTGTCCGCCCTGTACTTGTATGTCAAGGATCGGCGCAGCGACGTTTGTACCTCCTGACTGTCTTTATTTTATTTTACACAGGTCTATGGCGAACACCTCGGTTCTGTTTGGACAGGTGAGCATGATGGGAACCGAGGTCTGTAGAGGTGGGAATAAGAAAAAATGGAAGGATCCCTGAATCCCCCGTTATACTATACTATTGCATCATACTAGAGCTGGTGCAAGATCCGATCCAGCGCTATGTGATAATCTTGGGCCGCTGGACGGGAACCGCCTCATCTGTTGCTCATTTTTTGATTAATCAGTCTGGGGCAATGTCACATGTGTTGATGTCAGCCCAGTCCGGCTAATCAAAGTTGGAGTCGTGGATTCTGTCAGGTAAAAGGTGGATCTCAGGGCTCCTGTCCAGAGGCCACAGATTACTTACATGAATGCTTGACCGGATCTTGCAAATGGATTTGCACCAAATTTCATGAGGACCATACAGTTCAAGTGATCCGCCATAGTACTGCATCATGGCTATGGTGTCAGCAATGGAGCTGTCTGTAATATATACTGCATCAATGCTGGCCACAGCATCTAAGTGGTTAACAGGAGGAGGGAGCTTCACCTTATTCACCTAGCTGCACGTTGCAGTATAACAACGAAAAACATGAAACATCCTGATTAAAAAAAAAAAGTGTCCATAATTAGCGTCACCACATCCGGGAACTATAGAATTATCACATTATAAAAAACCCCCGATGGTGAACACTGTACAAAATACCAGAATTGCTGTTTCTTGGTAATCCCACCAAATATACCGCAAACTGGTAAGAATAAAAACTTATCCCACAAACAAACAAAAAACATTGCACAATTCAATCGACAGATCAATAAGAATGTTGCCGCTCAATATAAAAAATAAGGTTTTATTGTGCAAAAAATGGCAAAACATAAAAAATTATAGAGCACACAGCGAACGTTGCAAAATGGGAAAAAGAAAAGGCTGGAGGAAATAATACTTTTTAAAAAAGAGAAAAAAAACATCTTTCCCAATTTATAAAAGAACGAGCGCTCTTATGGCCTTCACCGGGGGACGCTCTTAGGCTATGTGCACACGTAAGAAAAGAGGTGCAGAATTTTCTGCACAAAATCCGCATCTCCTGGCAGGATCCGTAGCTGCGGATTTGCCGCGGATTTTGTGCTTTTTTTTATGCGGAATTGATGCGGATTTTGTGCAGATTTTCAGCGTTTTTTGCCACTGCGGATTTTTAACATGGAGGGGTGCAGAAACGCTGCAGACCCGCACAAAAGAAGTGACATGCACTTCTTTGAAATCCGCAGCAATTCCGCACTGATTTTTCTGCACCATCTGCACAGCTTTTTTTTTTATCCCATTGAATAACATTGTACTGTACATCACAGTGCGGATCTGCAGCGATTCTGCGCGGAAAAATCCACTGCAGATCCGCAGCAAATCCGCATCGTGTGCAAATAGCCTTATAGCCACTTCATCACCGGGGTGCGCGCTTGTGGCCACGTCATCACTGGGGGATGCTCTTATGGCCACGTCATCACTGGGGGACGCTCTTATGGCCACGTCTTCACTGGGGGACGCTCTTATGGCCACGTCATCACCGGGGGATGGTCTTATGGCCACGTCATCACCGGGAGACGCTCTTATGGCCACGTCATCACCGGGGGACGGTCTTATGGCCACGTCATCACTGGGGGACGCCCTTATGGTAATCACCGGGGGATGCTTTTATGGCCACTTCATCACCGGGGGACGGTCTTATGGCCATCACCAGGGTGCGCTCTTATGGTAATCACCGGGGGGCGCTCTTATGGTCACTTCATCACCGGGGGGTGCTCTTATGGCCATCACCAGGGAGTGCTCCTATGGTAATAATCACCGGGGGACGCTCTTATGGTCACTTCATCACCAAGGGGCGCTCTTATGGCCATCACCAGGGTGCGCTCTTATGGTAATCACCGGGGGGCGCTCTTATGGTCACTTCATCACCAAGGGGCGCTCTTATGGCCATCACCAGGGAGCGCTCCTATGGTAATCACCAGGGGATGCTCTTATGGCCACGTCATCACCGGGGGACGCTCTTATGGCCACGTCATCACCGGGGGACACTCTTATGGCCACGTCATCACCGGGGGACGGTCTTATGGCCACGTCATCACCGGGAGACGCTCTTATGGCCACGTCATCACCGGGGGGGCACTCTTATGGCCACGTCATCACCGGGGGACGCTCTTATGGCCACGTCATCACCGGGGGACGCTCTTATGTACTGGTCATCACCAAGGGGCGCTCTTATGGCCATCACCAGGGAGTGCTCCTATGGTAATCACCAGGGGGCGCTCTTATGGCCATCACCAGGGAGCGCTCCTATGGTAATCACCAGGGGGCGCTCTTATGGCCACGTCATCACCGGGGGACGCTCTTATGGCCACGTCATCACCGGGGGGCGCTCTTATGGCCACTTCATCACCGGGGGGTTCTCTTTCTAGCTTTTATGATGGACTTAGGCTGAAATTTTTCATATTTGAAAACCTTTTTAGTAATTGTCCTCCGTTTATAGGATGTATTTCTGTCTCTTAGGTGGTCCGGGGTCTTAGTGCAGGGGGCCGAGTCTTTGAGTTCATGCGTTTGCAGCCAGAGATCCCGCTCAGAGGAGGGAAGAAACTTCCTCAGCTGACGGGAGAAATCCACTTCAGTAATGTCTCCTTCAGGTAAGATCTGGGGGTTTAGCAATGTCGGTAAGGTGGTCTTATACTCCGTACAGTGAGGGGGATTTATCCACAAAGATGGTGCAAGCTCTGGAGCTTTAGTAAATCTCTGGTGGTGTCTGGTACTGCAGCTCCTTTACATGGAAGTGGATGGAGCCGAGCTGCAATGCCACACACAACCTGTGGATGACTCTGTCTTGATCTTCTATTTCTGAGCGACCCCTTTAATATTTCACTGACCGGCGAGGGCAGGAGGGAGACGGATAAGGCTCCACAATGATACACCTCCGCTTCTCCAGTTATCCCACTCGGCCAGGACAAGAAGTCTTGAGTGGATTTGACCTGTACGTTCCCCCTGGTAAGACGGTGGCCATCGTGGGACAGTCAGGGGGAGGTAAGAACAGAAGAGTGACGGAGACCCCTTTCTTTTGGAAGGTCACATAGTTTCCCTCTGTACAATGTTTATTCTGACCGTTGTTTGTGGTGGGATATAGGAAAGTCCACGGTGGCGGCGCTGATGGAGCGATTCTACGACCCCAGCAGGGGTGCGGTGGAGCTGGACGGAGTCGACATCCGATTACTGGACCCCTCGTGGTTAAGAGGAGAGGTCATCGGATTCATTAATCAGGTGAGAGGCAGATCGGATACTCCGGCAAGGGCCCGATAATGGTCAGACGGGTACGTTATATTCTGCCCTGACGGATGACGGCAACGAAGAAGTTACCCCGGGCTGTAAGTGACATCGGAGGTCACTGCTCCGTAATAAGGAGAGCGATAAGCCAACCGGTCTGTAATAAGGAGACGACTGCTCTGTAATAAGGAGAGCGACGAGCCAACCGGTCTGTAATAAGGAGGGAGACGAGCCAACTGCTCTGTAATAAGGAGAGCGACGAGCCAACCGGTCTGTAATAAGGAGAGCGACGAGCCAACCGGTCTGTAATAAGGAGAGAGACGAGCCAACTGCTCTGTAATAAGGAGAGCGACGAGCCAACCGGTCTGTAATAAGGAGAGCGACGAGCCGACTGCTCTGTAATAAGGAGGGAGACGAGACGACTGCTCTGTAATAAGGAGAGCGACGAGCCAACCGGTCTGTAATAAGGAGGGAGACGAGCCTGCTGCTCTGTAATAAGGAGAGAGACGAGCCGACTGCTCTGTAATAAGGAGAACGACGAGCCAACCGGTCTGTAATAAGGAGAGCGACGAGACGACTGCTCTGTAATAAGGAGAGAGACGAGCCGACTGCTCTGTAATAAGGAGAGAGACGAGCCGACTGCTCTGTAATAAGGAGAGCGACGAGCCAACTGCTGTGTAATAAGGAGGGAGACGAGACGACTGCTCTGTAATAAGGAGAGAGATGATCCAACTGCTCTGTAATAAGGAGGGAGACGAGCCAACCGGTCTGTAATAAGGAGAGCGACGAGCCAACCGGTCTGTAATAAGGAGGGAGACGAGCCTGCTGCTCTGTAATAAGGAGAGAGACAAGCCGGCTGCTCTGTAATAAGGAGAGAGAAGAGCCGACTGCTCCATAATAAGGAGAGAGATGATCCAACTGCTCTGTAATAAGGAGAGAGACGAGCCGACTGCTCTGTAATAAGGAGAGAGAAGAGCCGACTGCTCTGTAATAAGGAGAGAGAAGAGCCGACTGCTCCGTAATAAGGAGAGAGAAGAGCCGACTGCTCTGTAATAAGGAGAGAGAAGAGCTGACTGCTCCGTAATAAGGAGAGAGATGATCCAACTGCTCTGTAATAAGGAGAGAGACGAGCCGACGGCTCTGTAATAAGGAGAGAGATGAGCCGACTGCTCTGTAATAAGGAGAGAGACGAGCCGACTACTCTGTAATAAGGAGAGAGAAGAGCCGACTACTCTGTAATAAGGAGAGAGACGAGCCGACTGCTCCGTAATAAGGAGAGAGACGAGCCGACTGCTCTGTAATAAGGAGAGAGACGAGCCGACTGCTCCGTAATAAGGAGAGAGACGAGCCGGCTGCTCTGTAATAAGGAGAGAGACGAGCCGACTGCTCTGTAATAAGGAGAGAGACGAGCCGACTGCTCTGTAATAAGGAGAGAGACGAGCCGACTGCTCCGTAATAAGGAGAGAGATGATCCAACTGCTCTGTAATAAGGAGAGAGAAGAGCCGACTGCTCTGTAATAAGGAGAGAGACGAGCCGACTGCTCTGTAATAAGGAGAGAGACGAGCCGACTGCTCCGTAATAAGGAGAGAGATGATCCAACTGCTCTGTAATAAGGAGAGAGACGAGCCGACTGCTCTGTAATAAGGAGAGAGAAGAGCCGACTGCTCCGTAATAAGGAGAGAGACGATCCAACTGCTCCGTAATAAGGAGAGAGACGAGCCGACTGCTCTGTAATAAGGAGAGAGACGAGCCGACTACTCTGTAATAAGGAGAGAGAAGAGCCGACTGCTCTGTAATAAGGAGGGAGACGAGCCGACTGCTCTGTAATAAGGAGAGAGAAGAGCCGACTGCTCTGTAATAAGGAGGGAGACGATCCAACTGCTCTGTAATAAGGAGAGAGACGAGCCGACTGCTTTGTAATAAGGAGAGAGACGAGCCGACTGCTCTGTAATAAGGAGAGAGAAGAGCCGACTGCTCTGTAATAAGGAGGGAGACGAGCCGACTGCTCTGTAATAAGGAGGGAGACGAGCCGACTGCTCCGTAATAAGGAGAGAGACGATCCAACTGCTCTGTAATAAGGAGAGAGACGAGCCGACTGCTCTGTAATAAGGAGAGAGACGAGCCGACTGCTCTGTAATAAGGAGAGAGACGAGCCGACTGCTCCGTAATAAGGAGAGAGACGAGCCGACTGCTCTGTAATAAGGAGAGAGACGAGCCGACTGCTCTGTAATAAGGAGAGAGACGAGCCGGCTGGACCGTAATAAGGTGATGGAGGAGAACAGGGCGGTGTACTGAGCCGGCAGATACGGTGACTGCTGTAATGAGGATGCAGAGGAGCTCGGGAACGTCTCATAGTTTGGGGGCCTCACTGTTCTCAGGTCACAGAGGAACCGATTGCGGGGTCTTGTAGAGACATAGTGCAGACATCGCTGCTTATTGTCCCCTCTCCTGTCACTCAGGAACCTGTTCTCTTTGGAACAAGCATCATGGAGAATATTCGCTTTGGACGACCGGACGCCAGTGACGCTGAGGTCCAAGAAGCTGCCAAACTGGCAAATGCCGATGACTTTATCCGGAACTTTCCAGATGGATATAATACACTGCTAGGTGAGTTGTTCCTCCTGTCTCAAAGAACAGCTCCTACTATAAGCACGGTCCCCCTATTAGAAGCACAGTGACCCCTATTGTAAGCATGGCCCTTATTATAAGCAGTGTCCCCTATTATAAGCACTGTGTCCCCTATTGTAAAGATGGCCCCTATATTATAAGCAGTGTCCCATATTATATGCACAGACCCTATTATAAAGATAGTGTCCCCTATTATAAAGACTGTGTCCCTATTATAAAGATGGTGTCCCCTATTTATATGCACAGACCCTATTATAAAGATAGTGTCCCCTATTATAAAGACTGTGTCCCTATTATAAAGATGGTGTCCCCTATTATATGCACAGCCCCTATTATAAAGATGGTGTCCCCTATTATATGCACAGCTCCTATTATAAAGATGGCGGCCCCTATTATAAAGATGGTGTCCCTATTATAAAGATGGTGTCCCCTATTATAAAGATGGTGTCCCTATTATAAAGATGGTGTCCCCTATTATATGCACAGCCCCTATTATAAAGATGGTGTCCCTATTATAAATATGGTGTCCCCTATGATACAGCCTGTATTATAAGTGCGGCCATTATTCTGCCCTCCCCGCACATACCCTGACACTTGGCACGTTGCAGAAATGCGACAAGATGGTAGTGGAGCCTCGTGCTCTGTAATGAGGTAGCAGAGGAGTTTCACCGCTGTTCATTAGGGTAAGAGAGGAGCAGATCCGACACATTGTGAAAATACATAGTGAAAAAAACAGCACTTTACAGTCGTTGCCTTCATGCAATTTTACATCAAAGCATAATAATTTGTTTAAAAAAAATGGAGCGAAATTCACGTCAGTTGTTAAAGCTTTGACCCCAGAAGAAACGTACAACCTTCAATATAAGTAAAAAAGTTCAAAACATGCGGTGTTCGTACATTCACATATCGGCACATAGTCTCCAAAAGGCCAAATACCAATAAACTTCCAAGGCAAACCAGCTGCCTGATTTGGCGTAGGGTTAATTATATGTGCAATAACTCACACCTTAATCTTTAGAAAAAAAAAGCCCCCTTTATATGTGACAATCATAGAGCACATATCCTCTCTGGGGTTACAGGAGGAAGGATGACAGTAAGAGGGGTGACACCATGAAGAAAAGCGCTTATTCCTCTTCCCTTTGGGTCTCAGGAGGCAGTACAGGGGGGAAATATCAGTAAGAGGGGTGATAACATGAAGGAAAGCTCTTGTTTCTCTTCCCTTTGTGTCAGAAGAGGCAGTACAGGAGCAAGGATGACAGTAAGAGGGGTGACACCATGAAGAAAAGCGCTTATTCCTCTTCCCTTTGGGTCGCAGGAGGCAGTACAGGAGGAAGGATAACATGAAGAAAAGCTCTTGTTCATCCTCCCTGTGTGTCAGAACGGGCAGTACAGGAGGAAGGATGACAGTAACAGGGGTGATAATGTGAAGAGAAGTTCCTGTATTTACCCTGGGGGTTGTGTAGGCCGTACAGAGGGACAGATGACAGTAACTGGCTGTAATTGATGAGGGTGATAACACGAGGATAAGTTCCTGTATTTACCCTGGGGGTTGTGTAGGCTGTACAGAGGGACAGATGACCGTAACTGGCTGTAATTGATGAGGGTGATAACACGAGGATAAGTTCCTGTATTTACCCTGGGGGTTGTGTAGGCCGTACAGAGGGACAGATGACAGTAAATGGCTGTAATTGATGAGGGTGATAACACGAGGATAAGTTCCTGTTTTTACCCTGGGGTTGTGTAGGCTGTACAGAGGGACAGATGACAGTAACTGGCTGTAATTGATGAGGGTGATAACATGAGGAAAAGTTCCTGAATACTCTGTCCTTGTACTTGTGATACGTGTCACATCATTTCTTTTTTTGGACCCATTTCTCTTGACTGACAGGTGAGCGTGGAGTTACCCTCTCCGGAGGTCAGAAGCAGCGGGTGGCCATCGCCCGCGCGCTCCTCAAAGACCCCCGGATATTAATCTTAGATGAAGCCACAAGTGCGCTGGACGCAGAGTCTGAGAGGATGGTGCAGATGGCGCTGGATCGTGCTTCCTCCGGCCGCACTGTCTTGGTCATTGCCCATCGGCTCAGCACCATTGCAGACGCCGATATCATCGTGGTCTTATCAAAGGGCCGTATCGTGGAGGTGAGCCCACAGTCCTTACTTAAAGGGGTTGTCCAGGGTGGTGATTTTGTCGCGCTATCTTGAAGATAGGACATCAGTATCGTATGGGCGGGTGTCGGACACCCCCACTGATCAGTTATCGGCGACCAGGTGTACCCCACTGTCCTGACTCTGCAGAGCAGGGGCTCAGCTCCTATCCACTTTAATGAGAGCGTTGCAGATCCTCTCCACACACTGCTGCCCTGGACGGCCCTGTAACAAAGAGTGAGGTCCTTTATTGTGTCAATGGGCATCTATCGGCTCGGTGCCGTCAGGTATCTGCACATCTGTCTGTATACAGGAGAGGAGCTCCATGCTGATGCCAGATCTTCAGTGCTGAGTGCAGGAGAGGAGCTCCTTGGTGTTCTCATACCTTCATTATAATGTACAGGAAAGGAGCTTCATGCTGATGTCTGATCCCTAATATTGTGTACAGGAGAGGAGCTTTGTGATCTCAAGTTTTCATTATTACATACAGGAGAGAAGCTCCATGCTAATGTCATATTATTTTACTCTACATAGGAAAGGAGCTGCTTGCTTGTCTGAGCCTCATTACATACAGGAGAGGAGCTGCTTGCTTGTGTCTCATCATCATAACCATACACACAAGAGAAGCTGCTTGCCTGTGTCGGAGCTTCATCACATACAGGAGAGGAGCTGCTTGCTTTTGTCTGATCCTCATTACATACAGGAGAGGAGCTGCTTACTTTTGTCTGATCCTCATTATATATAGGAGAGGAGCTGCTGGCTTGTGTCTGAGCTTCATTATATATAGGAGAGGAGCTGCTTTCTTGTGCATCAGCTTCATTACATACAGGGGAAGATCTGTTCGCTTGTGTCTGATCCTCATTATACGCAGGAGAGAAGCTGCTCGCTTGTGTCTGATCCTCATTATACGCAGGAGAGAAGCTGCTCGCTCGTATCTGATCCTCATTATACGCAGGAGAGAAGCTGCTCGCTTGTGTCTGATCCTCGTTACATACTGGAGAGGAGATACTCGCTTGTGTCTGAGACACGTTACATACAGGAGAGGAGCTGTTCGCTTGTGTCTGATCCTCGTTACATACAGGAGATGAGCTGCTCGCTTGTATCTGATCTTCATTATACACAAGAGAGGAGCTGCTCGCTAGTGTCTGAGACTCGTTACATACAGGAGATGAGCAGCTCGCTTGTGTCTGATCCTCATTATACGCAGGAGAGAAGCTGCTCGCTTGTGTCTGATCCTCGTTACATACAGGAGAGGAGCTGCTCACTTGTGTCTGATCCTCGTTACATACAGGAGAGGAGCTGCTCGATTGATCCTCGTTACATACAGGAGAGGAGCTGCTCGCTTGTATCTGATCTTCATTACATACAGGAGAGGAGCTGCTCGCTTGTGTCTGAGCCTCGTTACATGCAGGAGAGGAGCTGCTCGCTAGTGTCTGAGCCTCGTTACGTACAGGAGAGGAGCTGCTCGCTTGTTTCTGTGTAATGAAGCTGCTTCTCCTCTATTATTCTCAGAGTGGGACGCACCGCGAGCTGCTGCGGACGGGCGGTCTGTACGCAGAGCTTATTCGGAGGCAAAGCCAGGACCCCCCGGGACACAACACATAGAAGACCTCACGGCCTTTCCTCCCGAAAATACAGCTGAAGGCCATGAAACCAGCACAAAGCCCACAAGAAGACCATAACCAGGAGGCAGACGAGACCCCAGCCTGCTGCAGAACCTCATTTCTGTATACAGGAGTGAAGTACCCGGCTGATACCAGCTGTCAATCATTGCGTACAGGAGAGGAGCTGCACACACCATACAGGATCACACTCCAGACTGAGCTCATGTCCTAATGCATTTATACGGAGATCTTCGATTTCTGTATAGGAGAGAAGTGTCCTATAATGTGGCAGGAGAGGAGCTCCGCACTGATAGCAGCTGTGCATTACAGGATGGAGAATGGAAAAAAGCTTGTCAATTTGCAGTCACATGACCAAGGTCTGGGGTCGACTAAAAACTGAGAGGAGCCTCCCTGTTCACATCAGATGCTAATCCCAACATGGTGTAAGAACTGCTACATAGAGGAGAGGAGCTGCGCTCAGGTCTCTGCTGCTACTCACAGTTTACATAATCAAGAGAGATTGTCGGATTATCTGGACACTGAATCTGCATATGGTGACTCCTCTGTAACCTCATATAGTGGGTGTATATATACTGTATATAGCATCACACAGATACACCGCTCCATCACTCAGGAACGTAGGGGTCCGAAGCTGCAGCATTATACAATATACACAATATTTACTGCTAATGTAATAAAAGATTGATTACTGTTCCACTGCTGCAGTCACTGATACATTACTGATCCTGAGTTACATCCTGTATTATACTCCAGAGCTACACTCACTATTCTGCTGGTGCAGTCACTGTGTACATACATTACATTACTGATCCTGAGTTACATCCTGTATTATACTCCAGAGCTACACTCACTATTCTGCTGGTGCGTCACTGTGTACATACATTACATTACTGATCCGGAGTTACATCCTGTATTATACTCCAGAGCTGCACTCACTATTCTGCTGGTGCAGTCACTGTGTACATACATTACATTACTGATCCTGCGTTACATCCTGTATTATACTCCAGAGCTGCGCTCACTATTCTGCTGGTGCAGTCACTGTGTACATACATTACATTACTGATCCTGAGTTACATCCTGTATTATACCCCAGAGCTGCGCTCACTATTCTGCTGGTGCAGTCACTGTGTACATACATTACATTACTGATCCTGAGTTACATCCTGTATTATACTCCAGAGCTGCACTCACTATTCTGCTGGTGCAGTCACTGTGTACATACATTACATTACTGATCCTGAGTTACATCCTGTATTATACTCCAGAGCTGCACTCACTATTCTGCTGGTGCAGTCACTGTGTACATACATTACATTACTGATCCTGAGTTACATAATAATAATAATAATAATAATCTTTATTTTTATATAGCGCTAACATATTCCGCAGCGCTTTACAGTTTGCACACATTATCATCACTGTCCCCGATTGGGCTCACAATCTAAATTCCCTATCAGTATGTCTTTGGAATGTGGGAGGAAACCGGAGTGCCCGGAGGAAACCCACGCAAACACGGAGAGAACATACAAACTCTTTGCAGATGTTGTCCTGGGTGGGATTAGAACCCAGGACCCCAGCGCTGCAAGGCTGTAGTGCTAACCACTGCGCCACCGTGCTGCCCTGTTACATCCTGTATTATACCCCAGAGCTGCACTCACTATTCTGCTGGTGCAGTCACTGATACATTACTGATCCTGCGTTACATCCTGTATTATACTCCAGAGCTGCACTCACTATTCTGCTGGTGCGTCACTGTGTACATACATTACATTACTGATCCTGAGTTACATCCTGTATTATACCCCAGAGCTGCACTCACTATTCTGCTGGTGCAGTCACTGTGTACATACATTACATTACTGATCCTGAGTTACATCCTGTATTATACCCCAGAGCTACACTCACTATTCTGCTGGTGCAGTCACTGTGTACATACATTACATTACTGATCCTGAGTTACATGCTGTATTATACCCCAGAGCTGCACTCACTATTCTGCTGGTGCAGTCACTGTGTACATACATTACTGATCCTGAGTTACCTCCTGTATTATACCCCAGAGCTGCACTCACTATTCTGCTGGTGCAGTCACTGTGTACATACATTACATTACTGATTCTGAGTTACATCCTGTATTATACCCCAGAGATGCACTCATTATTCTGCTGGTGCAGTCACTGTGTACATACATTACATTACTGATCCTGAGTTACCTCCTGTATTATACTCCAGAGCTGCACTCATTATTCTGCTGGTGCAGTAACTGTGTACATACATTACATTACTGATCCTGAGTTACATCCTGTATTATACTCCAGAGCTGCACTCACTATTCTGCTGGTGCAGTCACTGTGTACATACATTACTGATCCTGAGTTACCTCCTGTATTATACTCTAGAGCTGCACTCACTACTCTGCTGGTGCAGTCACTGATACATTACTGATCCTGAGTTACCTCCTGTTATACTCCAGAGCTGCACTCACTATTCTGCTGGTGCAGTCACTGTGTACATACATTACTGATCCTGAGTTACATGCTGTATTATACCCCAGAGCTGCACTCACTATTCTGCTGGTGCAGTCACTGTGTACATACATTATAGTACTGATCCTGAGTTACATCCTGTATTATACCCCAGAGCTGCACTCACTATTCTGCTGGTGCAGTCACTGTGTACATACATTACATTACTGATCCTGAGTTACATCCTGTATTATACCCCAGAGCTGCACTCACTATTCTGCTGGTGCAGTCACTGTGTACATATATTACATTACATTACTGATCCTGAGTTACATGCTGTATTATACACCAGAGGACAGAGAAATAGGGTCTCCGATTGCCCCCCGATATCAGTGTCCCTCGGTCATCCTGCTTCTCCCTACGGCCACTGTCATTTTCTCTGTAAGAAAATGGTGGGCACATGCGCAGTGCGCCCACCGAGATCTGCCAGATAGCACCCGGCAACAATAGATTTTTCCTATTGATTCATTTTGGACACTGTGATATACCCTATTTATCACCCCCTTAGTTAGGGAAAAAAAAAAATAAGAACATGCATTTATTTCTGTTTTCCCATTAAGGTTACAGTTGGGCCAAAGTGAGGTGGGCAAAAGTTAGGGTTAGGGTTGTTATTAGGGTTAGGTTAGTGGTTAGGGTTTTAGTTAGGGTTGGTGTGGTGAAATATGTGTATATATATATGTGTGTGTGTGTAGTGACATATGTCTAGGGTTGTATGTGTGACTAGTGATAATGTAACATCTCTCCTAAAGGCAGGTCTCACCCAGGTGTTAATGTGTATTTTCCTGAGACAACCAGACTTCTGGCTCCAAATCTCACCAGGGGGTCTAGATAGGACCAAGAAGAAAGGGTAACACTTGACACCTCCCAGCTCTTGGAAGAGAGATGTCAATTACGGCCTGATAGTATCTCTGAGAACGTTTACACAAAGAGAAATTAATATATTAATTGGTAGCGTGGCCGTGGTCCAGTCAAAAACAATTATGATATTAACCTGAGGGGCTGGTCTAGAAATATGACCGCCAGACCAAAGCTATAAATTAGGCCTGTATACCTAGAAACGTGTTCACATGTGAGGGCAGCATGAGAAGCTGACGTGTTCCACCAACGCCATATTCACCCCCCCCCCCCCACCCCCACTCAGGGAGCAGAAAGCAGACAACCAAGTTAGATGATTTCTGTAAGTTTTCTCCTGTTATTTTATACTGTTTTGCATTAGTTGTATGTCTTTTTAATATATTTTTATACCTTTTTTTACTGTAAGCACTGAACCTTTTTGTATTAAAGTATAAAACTTTAACAAGTTGAACCTTGAATGTGCTAAAAGAATCCATAGCCTAAGGTGTGTGAGCCTTATGAGTGGTAGACATTATTAGTATTAATAGTCCGGGACTCATCGCCCCCGTGTGTTCAATGACTGGTGGAAGCATGTATGAGCGGGACTGTGGCTTGGGTCCTTGTGTGATTTATGCTCCCGTTACAGCATAGGACAGAAGTTGAATGCTGGACTGAGAGTGGGGAGATAGATTAACCCTTGCAGGCACAACCCCAAGTCACGTGCTGAGAGCAGATACGTGATGAGTTAGTGACACCACGGAGTAGGGATCCGTGATAATTGGCAGCGGTGGAATAGAATTATTTCTATTAGAGCATTAGTGCATGGTTTAAGCAATTATTCCCTGTACTAAAGAATTGGTATCCTTGCGAGGAGTGCACCAGTTCTACAAGGTTCAACTCAGTGCTTACTTAGACATACTTGCAAACAGTCTCCCCTCCCCATTTTTCTTTTCTATATTTTATTTGGCAAAGGCTGTTCATCGATATGGCAGACCAGTACAAGAAGCAGAGCAGAGAGGAATAGAGACGGCCGACAGATCCAGGGAGCTGCTGATACGCGCCTTAGTTGAGCAGGACATAGAGCAAAGTGCTGAAGCATCTGGGCAAGGAGAGAGTCCACCTCAGAGAGACCCAGCAATGCCAGCTCTTGCACCGGAGATGCCTGATGGAAATGCCAGTGCTGAGGAGCCTATGGACTGTACTATACAAATGGACTTACAACGGCTGGGAACAAGTTATCCCAATCTGCGCATGCAGCTATTCTACAGCACCGACAGGCTGAGAGAGAGGCTGCAGAAAGCTGCGACCGGGCCGAGAGAGAGGCTGCAGAACGCCGGGAGGAGAGAGCTTTCCAGCTTCAGATGGCTCAACTAGAGCGGGGTATCAGTCCTCAGATAACCCCCTCCCAGGACATAAATCCAAGGAGGCCACGTCTAGAAAACTTCCCTGTGATGGAGAAGGATACGGACTTAGATACTTTCCTGCGGGGGTTTGAAAAAACCTGCAGGCAGTACCATCTACCCCGTGAGCAGTGGGCGCAGTATCTAACCCCAGGGTTGAGAGGCAAAGCCCTGGAAGTTTTTGCTGGCCTCCCACCAGAGCTAGATGGGAGCTATGAGGCCATAAAAGAGGCCCTGATCAGGAAATACAACCTGACACCAGAAGTGTATCGTAGAAAGTTCCGGAACCTACAACGTGGATCAACTGACAGCTATGCGGATGTTGTGAGCACCTTGAGGACCACATTCCACCAATGGATTAGGGGAATTTCTGTTAACAGTTTTGAGGACTTAACGGATCTTCTGGTCAAGGATCAGTTTCTTCACATGTGCCCCACGGATGTACGACAATTTGTGTGTGATCGGGAGCCACAAACTGCAGATCAGGCTGCAAGGATTGCGGACTGCTATGTGGCTAACAGGATGCCTGAGGTGCGGAAGCCATCGGGATTCAGCTGGAGGGGAGGTAAGCCAAACGGGGATCCATCTCCCTCTGCCGGCCGATCACCAGTGCTGTCCAAGCCCACCTTCTATGGGGCCCCGGGAGATAGATAGACATCCTCTAGGCGATGCACGCCGGTGCTTCTCCTGCAACAAAGTGGGACATGTTAGCGCTGTCTGCCCTGATAGGGAGAAATGCCCAACTACAACCACAAAGCCGTCTGTGCCCCCACCGTCTGCCCTCTTTGTAGCCGGCTCTGATGCGAGGGCTAATGAGAACTGTCAGTCTGTCACTGTTGGCAATAAAGTCAGCATTGGTCTCAGAGACACTGGGGCAGAGGTGACCCTGGTGCATCCAGCCATGATCACCCCTGCCGATATCATACCAGGAAAGACTGTGTCTATAACCGGGATTGGAGGGGTCAGCCCCGCCGTGCCCATGGCCCGTGTGTACCTGGACTGGGGAGCAGGGAAAGGACTGAGAGAAGTGGGAGAATCAGAGGCTATTCCCACCAATGTGATGTTAGGCACGGACCTGGGGAGGATGGTGTCCCACTATGTTCCTCCCTTGCAAGTAAATGCTACAGAGAAGGTGGAAGAAAGTGACCCACCTGAGATCCCGAGGAGGGAAAATGTCCCAATGCACAGGACCGTAATTATGTGGCAGCTGTGACCCGGAGTCAGGCTGCGGCTCAGACTCAGGCCCAGAGATTAGAGGATGAGTCTCAGACAGAACAGGACAGGAGGCCCATACTGTGTTCCCGGAGCCTCCATACATGGCAGACCCACGAAGGTCCCTGATAACAGACACTGAAGACTCAGCTTCAGACCAGGGCCTGGCAGTCACACTGGGCCGGGGTCTGCAGGCTGACAGTCAGAACTTCCAGGAGGCCTGCAGACAGATGTCAGTCTGGAGGAGCTCAGATGTCTTGCAGACCAACCCCCTGCTGCTTCTGGCAAAGAGAGAGTATACTGGGACCAGGGCAGACTGTATACAGAGACTATCCCCACGGATAGTACAGAATCTTGGGACTATGAACAGCGGCTGATCGTCCCTTATCCATTTAAGGAACAATTATTGAGAATTGCCCATAAATTCCTTTGGCCCGACACCTTGGAATACAAAAGACTAAAGCTCGCCTGACACATAACTTCTATTGGCCCAAGATGGGGACAGATATTGCCAATTACTGCCGATCGTGCGTAGTTTGTCAGCGAGTTGGAAAGTTCGGGAATATACAGAAGGCTCCATTGATACCACTGCCTGTGATCGATTAACCTTCCCAGCGAGTGGCTGTGGATATCATAGGGCCACTTGCAATCCCTAGCAGCTCTGGCAAAAAGTACATCCTCACAGTGGTGGACTATGCTACACGATACCCGGAAGCTGTGGCACTGTCCTCCATCCGAGCAGACAAAGGGGCGGATGCTTTACTGACTGTGTTCTCTCGTGTGGGTTTCCCCAGGGAAATGTTGACCGATCAGGGAACCCAGTTCATGTCTGATCTGATGGAAAGTCTCTGTGAAAGAATACAAGTACAGCATTTTGTGGCCAGCGCCTATCATCCCCAAACCAACGGACTCTGCGAGCGCTTCAATGGAACATTAAAGCAAATGCTGAAAATGCTGGTGGAGACTGAAGGGAGAGACTGGGAGCGGTACCTTCCCCATCTGCTGTTTGCCTACAGAGAGGTACCCCAGGCGTCTACTGGATTCTCCCCCTTTGAACTGGTCTATGGAAGGAGGGCCAGGGGGAGAGAGAATGCAGAAACTGAGCAACCTGGCCCATGAGAACGTGACCCAGGCCCAAATCAACCAGAAGGTCTGGTACAACCGTAATGGCAGACTAAGGGCCTACGAGGAAGGGTCGAAGGTTTGGGTGTTGGTCCCTATGTTACAGAATAAATTGCAGGCTGCATGGGAGGGACCATATACTGTACATAAGCGGCTGAATTATGTTAATTATGTGGTGACACTAGATGAGCATGCAAAGCGTCAGAAAGTGTTTCATGTAAATATGTTGAAGGCTCATCATGGCAGGGAGGCCTGTGTCTTACCTGTCTGTAGCCGGCCTGAAGAGGGGGAGGCTGATCTGTTACTGGATGTGGGGGCCGGGACTCAGTACATGGAGTCCCTGGACTCAGCAGAGTTTACCCCTGAGCTATCCGACAGTCAGAGGTCCGAGCTGATGAGGGAGCTCCGCGAGTTCACCGAAGTCTTCACAGGGGAGCCTGGGAGGACGCACTTAGCAGTTCACCATGTGGACACTGGTACTAATCCCCCAGTACGGCAGTCTGCATACTGTGTGTCAGCAGAGGTGAAGACACACATGAGGGAACAGGTAGAGGAGATGCTGAAACTCAAGGTGATACAAAAATCCCAGAGTGCCTGGGCCTCGCCTGTGGTTCTTGTCCCAAAAAAGGAACGTACTACCCGGTTCTGTGTAGACTACAGGAAATTAAAGGAAACCTGTCACCCTTAAAATCGCGGGTGAGGTAAGGCTACTTTCACACTAGCGTTAACTGCAATCCGTCACAATGCGTCGTTTTGCAGAAAAAACGCATCCTGCAAAAGTGCTTGCAAGATGCGTTTTTCCCCATAGACTTGTATTGACGACGCATTTGCGACGGATTGCCACACGTCGCATCCGTCGAGCGACGGATGCGTCATGCTTTTGCGGACCGTCGGGAGCAAAAAACGCTACATGTAACGTTTTTTCCTCCTGACGGACCGCTTTTTCCGACCGCGCATGCGCGGCCGGAACTCCGCCCCCACCTCCCCGCACCTTACAATGGGGCAGCGGATGCGCCGGAGAAATGCATCCGCTGCCTCCATTGTGCTGTACGTTAAAGCTAGCGTTGGAATCTCTCCCCGACGCATTGCGACGGGGAGATTCCGACGCTAGTGTGAAAGTAGCCTAAGCCCACCGGCATCAGGGGCTTATCTACAGCATTCTGTAATGCATTCTGTAATGCTGTAGATAAGCCCCCGATGTTACCTGAAAGAGGAGAAAAAGAGGTTAGATTATACTCACCCAGGGGCGGTCCCGCTGCTGGTCTGGTCGGATGGGTGTCTCCGGTCCGCTGCGGCGCCTCCCATCTTCATTACAAGACGTCCTCTTCTGATCTTCAGCCACGGCTCCGGCGCAGGCGTACTTTGTCTGCCCTATTGAGGGCAGAACAAAGTACTGCAGTGCGCAGGCGCCGGAAAGGTCAGAGAGGCCCGGCGCCTGCGCACTGCAGTACTTTGCTCTGCCCTCAACACGCATCACTAACAAGGGAGGATTGACTCTGAAAGTCCGGCCACCAAGCCTGCTTTATTAAGACTGCAAAAAGCTAAGTATCACCGGGCATGGTCTATCTAAGCATTGCAACAATGCCAAGCATCGCTGGCAGTGATTTATTTATGTACTCCTGATGAACCTCAGTGGAGGGGAAACGCGTTGAGTGTGTTTTTTTGTTGCATTATTGTGGCATGCAGTGTGCATTCATACTGGAGTTTATTGCATTATCTGGGGACGAGTATGTGTTGCTTTTTCTGACCTACTGAGGTTATTTTGGTATGGTTGTATCTATTCCCATTGGGTTATTGTTGTAGGATACAACACAAATTGCTGCTATTATACGGATACAGTATTATGTCCCTGAACAGGTCATCAACTATATAAGATATTGGTATCTGTGTTGATAAGAGGGTTTATATAGAACATATTTGGTCTAGTCCACCCCCATTTTTTCATCTTGGCTTGTGTTTGAGGTAGGACTCAGATAAGATAAGTTAAGTCTACTACTATTTTTTCCATTCTGTTTCTTCTATCTATAGATATATAACAAACAGATTTCATTTTTTTCTTTAATATCTGCCTAAATTATCAGCAATATTACAGTCAGATATTAAGTATCCATACCAGAAGATATCTGTTTAACATCCCAGTTGCAGCATTAGCTAGGTTAACAGTAATATCTTAGTCAGTTATAGTACTAGTTAGGTTACAAGTTCTATCTAAACCAACTATAGTATCTGAAAGACAAGCAGCACATACCTACTTCTCCTTAACTATCCTATGCACCCTTTAACTATCTTTGTTCACTCCCCTGCCATTTGTCGGGTGTAATAGGGCAGAAAGGGAGAGCCGCCGACGAGCGGGGGCGCCAAAGCGCAGGTTATAGGGTGCCAACCTCCGCTGTCAGGCAGGGCGAGATAGGATATATAGGGTCAGGCACCTCCCCGGGGTGCCTCTGTATTTTAGTTTATTGGGGTTTATTCACATATTGTTATATTTTTGACATATTTAATAAAAATTGAAGTTTTATATTTACACATTAGAGTCTAGCGGTGACTAACAGATACCCCTGACCAGAGAAGTGGCTTTGAAAAGGAATGTTTGGCAATTGTGTGGGCTCTGCAGAAGCTGCAACCATACCTCTATGGGCGCAACTGCACTGTGATCACAGATCATAACCCATTGAGTTGGCTCAACAGAGTAGTTGGGGACAACGGGAAATTGCTTAGATGGAGTCTGATATTACAGCAATATGATTTCAAAATTCAGCATAAGAAGGGAGTTGATCATGGCAATGCTGATGGCCTGTCTCGCCAAGGACGGGCGGAACCAGATACGTGCTCGGAAGCTGACCTGTAAGTAACCCCCATGCACGTTCATAAGGAGGGAGGTGTGGTGAAATATGTGTATATATATGTATATGTGTGTGTGTGTAGTGACTGTATGTCTAGGGTTATATGTGTGACTAGTGATAATGTAACATCTCTCCTAAAGGCAAGTCGCACCCAGGTGTTAATGTGTATTTTCCTGAGACAAGTAGAATTCTGTCTCCAATCTCACCAGGGGATCTAGCTAGGACCAAGAAGAAAGGGTAACACTTGACACCTCCTAGCTCTTGGAAGATAGATGTCAATTACGGCCTGATAGTATCTCTGTGAGAACATTTACACAAAGAGAAAATAATATATTCATTGGTAGCGCGGCCGTGGTCCAATCAAAAACAAGCAATTATGATATTAACCTGAGGGGCTGGTCTAGAAATCTGACCTCCAGACCAAAGCTATAAATTAGACCTGTATACGTGCAGTAGAATCGTTTTCACATGTGAGGGCAGCCTGAGAAACTGATGTGTTTCACCCACTCCATATTCACCCCCTCAGGGAGCAGAAAGCAGACTACCAAGTTAGATGATTTCTGTAAGTTTTCTCCTGTTATTTTACTGTATACTGTTTTGCATAAGTTGTATGTCTTTTTATTATCATATTTTTATACCTTTTTCTTACTGTAAGCACTGAACCTTTTTGTATTAAAGTATAAATCTTAACAGGTTGAAGCTTGAATGTTCTAACGAATCCATAACCTAAGGTGTGTGAGCCTTATGAGTGGTAGACATTATTAGTATTAATATTTCCGGGACTCATCGCCAGTGTGTTCGATGAGTGGTGGCAGCGTGTATGAGCGGGTGTGTGGCCTGGGTCGGTGTGTGATTTATGCTCCCATTACAGCATAGGACAGAGGTTGAATGCTGGACTGAAAGTGGGGAAATAGATTAACCCTTGCAGGCACAACCCCAAGTCATGTGCTGAGAGTGGGTACGTGACGAATTAGTGACACCACGGAGTGGGGATCTGTGACAATTGGGGTTAGGGTTAGGGGTGTGTTGGGGTTTGGGTTGGAGTTACAATTGGGGGGTTTCCACTGTTTAGGCACATCAGGGGCTCTGCAAATGTGACATGGCGTCCGATCTCAATTCCAGCCAATTCTGCGTTGAAAAAGTCAAATGGCACTCCTTCCCTTCCGAGCCCTGCCGTGCGCCCAAACAGTGCTTTACCCCCACATATGGGGTATCAATGTACTCAGGACACATTGGACAACAACTTTTGTGGTTCAGTTTCTCTTTTTACACTAGTGAAAATAAAAAAAAAATTGGTTCTGAAAATGTTTGTAAAGAAAAGTAAAATGTAAATTTTTTCCTTCCACATTGCTTTAGTTCTTGTGAAGCACCTGAAGGGTTAATAAACTTCTTGGATGTGGGTTTGCGCACATTGAGGGGTGCAGTTTTTAGAATGGTGTCACTTTTGGGTATTTTCTGTCATATTGACCCCCTGTAACTCACGTCAAACGTGAGGCGTCCCTTAAAAAAATTGTTTTGTAAATTTTGTTGTAAAAACGAGAAATCGCTGGTCAACGTTTAACCCTTATAACGTCCTAACTACAAAAAAATAAATTAGGTTTCCAAAATTGTGCTGATGTAAAGCAGACGTGTGGGAAATGTTATTTACTATTTTGTGTGACATCTCGCTCTAATTTAACCCCTTAGCGACCGCCGATACGCCTTTTAACGGCGGCCGCTAAGGGTACTTAAACCACAGCGCCGTTAATTAACGGCGCTGTGGAAAAAGTGAATAGCGCCCCCCAGAGTCGGATTTTCTCCGGGGTCTCGGCTGCCGGGGGTAGCCGAGACCCCAGAGAACATGATTCGGAGGGGGGTTTAACCGACCCCGCATTTGCGATCGCCGGTAAGTAACCGTTTACCGGCGATCGCAAAAAAAAAAACTCACCTATCTCCCCCGGCGCTCCTCGTGGCTCCCGGTGGGCGCCGCCATCTTCAAAATGGTGGGCGCATGCGCAGTGCGCCGGCCGGCACCGGGAGAATCTTTGGGGTCTCGGCTGCCGGGGGTAGCCGAGACCCCAAAGAACATGATCGGGGTCGGTAACCGATCCCTGTTTTGCGATCGCCGGTAATTAACTGTTTATCGGCGACCGCAAAAAAAAATAAAAAAAATTCAAAGTGTAATTCTCTGTCCTCTGATGTGATCGCACATCAGAGGACAGAGAAATAGGGGGATTCGGGGACCCTATTATACTTACCGGTGTCCCTGAATCCTCCTGCTGCTCCTCCTGGCTGCCGGGGAAAAGAAAATGGCGGGCGCATGCGCAGTGCGCCCGCCATCTATCGCCATCTGCCGGCCGACAGGAGAAGAGCAGTTGGGGCTAAAATTAGGGCTAGGGTTAGGGCTAGGGCTAGGGTTAGGGTTGGGACTAAATTTAGGGTTGGGGCTAAATTCAGGGTTAGGGTTCTTTCACACTTACGTCGGTACGGAGCCGTCGCAATGCGTCGGCCCGACATACCGACGCATGTTGTGAAAATTGTGCACAACGTGGGCAGCGGATGTAGTTTTTCAACGCATCCGCTGCCCAATCTATGTCCTGGGGAGGAGGGGGCGGAGTTACGGCCACACATGCGCTGTCAGAAATGGCGGACGCGACGTACAAAAAAAGTTACATTGAACGTTTTTTGTGCCGACGGTCTGCCAAAACACAACTGATCCAGTGCACGACGGACGCGACATGTGGCCATCCGTCTCGATCCGTCGGCAATACAAGTCTATGGGCAAAAAACCGCATCCTGCGGGCACATTTGGAGGATCCGTTTTTTGTCCAAAATGACAGATTGTGACGGATGCCAAACGACGCAAGTGTGAAAGTAGCCTTAGGGCTAGGGTTAGGGTTGGGGCTAAAGTTAGGGCTAGGGTTGGGGCTAAAGTTAGGGTTAGAGTTGGTATTAGGGTTAGGGTTTGGATTAGAGTTGGTATTAGGGTTAGGGTTGGCATTAGGGTTACGCTTGGGATTAGGGTTAGGTTTGGGATTAGGGTTAAGGTTAGGGTTGTGATTAGGGGTGTATTGGGATTAGGGTTAGGTTTGAGGTTAGGGTTGAGATTAGGATTAGGGGTGTGTTGGATTTAGGGCTTTGATTAGGGTTATGGTTAAGGTTGACATTAGGGTTGTTTTGGGGTAAGGGTTGTGATTATGGTTAGGGTTAGTGATTAGGATTATGGATCGGGTTGGGATTAGGGTTAGGGGTGTGTTGGGGTTAGGGTTGGAGCTAGAATTGGGGGGTTTCCACTGTTTAGTTACATCAGGGGGTCTCCAAACACGACAGCCAATTTTGCGCTCAAAAAGTCAAATGGTGCTCCCTCTCTTCTGAGCTCTGCCATGCGCTCAAACAGTGGTTTACCCCCACATATGGGGCATCAGCGTACTCGGGATAAATTGGACAACAACCTTTGGGGTCCAATTTCTCCTGTTACCCTTGTGAAAATAAAAACTTGGGGGCTACAAAATCTTTTTTGTGGAAAAAAAAATATTTTTTTATATTCACGACTCTGCATTCTAAACTTCTGTGAAGCACTTGGGCATTCAAAGTTCTCACCACACATCTAGATAAGTTCCTTGGGGGGTCTAGTTTCCAAAATGGGGTCACTTGTGAGGAGTTACTACTGTTTAGGTACATCAGGGGCTCTGCAATCGCAACATAATGCCCACAGACCATTCTATCAAAGTCTGCATTCCAAAAAGGCGCTCCTTCCCTTCCGAGCTCTGCCGTGCGCCCAAACAGCGGTTTACCCCCACATATGGCGCATCAGTGCACTCGGGATAAATTGGACAACAACTATTGCGGTCCAATTTCTCCTGTTACCCTTGTGAAAATAAAAACTTGGGAGCTACAATATCTTTTTTGTGGAAAAAAAAATATTTTTTATTTTCACGACTCTGTATTCTAAACTTCTGTGAAGCACTTGGGCATTCAAAGTTCTCACCACACATCTAGATAAGTTCTGTGGGGGGTCTAGTTTCCAAAATGGGGTCACTTGTGGGGTGTTTCCACTGTTTAGGCACATCAGGGGCTCTCCAAACGTGACATGGCGTTCGATCTCAATTCCAGACTATTCTACATTGAAAAAGTAAAACGGCACTCCTTCTCTTCCAAGCTCTGCGGTGCGCCCAAACAGTGGTTTACCCCCACATATGGGGTATCGACGTACTCAGGAGAAATTGCACTACAACTTTTGTGGTCTAATTTCTCCTGTTACCCTTGTGAAAATAAAAATTTGGGGGCAAAAAGATCATTTTTGTAGAAAAAATTTGATTTTTTTATTTTCACGGCTCATCGTTATAAACTTCTGTGAAGCACATGGGGGTTCAAAGTGCTCACCACACATCTAGATAAGTTCCTTAAGGGGTCTAGTTTCCAAAATGGGGTCACTTGTGGGGGGTTTCCACTGTTTAGGCACATCAGGGGCTCTGCAAACGCGACATGGTGTCCAATCTCAATTCCAGCCAATTCTGCATTGAAAAAGTCAATCGGCGCTCCTTCACTTCCAAGCTCTGCCGTGCGCCCAAACAGTGGTTTACCCCCACATATGGGGTATTGGCGTATTCAGGAGAAATTGCATAACAAAATTTATGGTTACATTTCTGTTTTTACACTTGTGAAAATAAAAAAAAAATGGTTCTGAATTAAGATGTTTGCAAAAAAAAGTTAAATGTTCATTTTTTCCTTCCACATTGTTTCAGTTCCTGTGAAGCACGTAAAAGGTTAATAAACTTCTTGAATGTGGTTTTGAGAACCTTGAGGGGTGCAGTTTTTAGAATGGTGTCACACTTCATTATTTTCTATCATATAGACCCCTCAAAATGACTTCAAATGTGATGTGGTCCCTAAAAAAATGGTGTTGTAAAAATGAGAAATCGCTGGTCAACTTTTAACCCTTATAACTCCCTAACAAAAAAAAAAATTTGTTTCCAAAATTGTGCTGATGTAAAGGAGACATGTGGGAAATGTTGTTTATTAACTATTTTTCGTGACGTATCTCTCTGATTTAAGGGCATAAAAATACAAAGTTTGAAAATTGCAAAATTTTAAAAATTTTCGCCATATTTCCGTTTTTTTCATAAATAATCGCAAGTAATATGGAAGAAATGTTACCACTAACATGAAGTACAATATGTCACGAAAAAACAATCAGAATCAGCGGGATCCGTTAACGCTCCAGAGCTATAATCTCATAAAGTGACAGTGGTCAGAATTGTATAAATTGGCCCCGTCACTAAGGGGTTAATGAGACTGGGCGGGGCTTTGTGGCTACTTTTTTTCTATGGTGATGACTTCAGCCGTGACGTCACCCAGTAGTCTATTACCATTGGCTAGGAGAGCGGCTCTTTTAGTTTTTTTTTTTTTGTACACATTACCGATAGGGCGGGGCTTTGTATCCACGCATGCGCATTTGCAGAGTGGCCTGACAGCGGAAAGATGCAGAAATACGAGAAGCTGGAAAAGATTGGAGAAGGTGAGAAAACCGGAGAAACGGCATTAAAGGCCGGGGATGTGCGGCGCTGATGGGAGAGTGCACTGACCGGGAGGGGGCCCGCGGATTGTATACGGAATGCGACTACTGTAGGGGCGGACTACTGCCCTCATCCTCTGTATTATAGGGGCGGACTACTGCCCTCATCGTCTGTATTATAGGGGCGGACTACTGCCCTCATCCTCTGTACTGTAGGGGCGGACTACTGCCCTCATCGTCTGTATTATAGGGGCGGACTACTGCCCTCATCCTCTGTACTGTAGGGGCGGACTACTGCCCTCATCCTCTGTATTATAGGGGCGGACTACTGCCCTCATCCTCTGTGCTGTAGGGGCGGACTACTGCCCTCATCCTCTGTATTATAGGGGCGGACTACTGCCCTCATCGTCTGTATTATAGGGGCGGACTACTGCCCTCATCCTCTGTACTGTAGGGGCGGACTACTGCCCTCATCGTCTGTATTATAGGGGCGGACTACTGCCCTCATCCTCTGTACTGTAGGGGCGGACTACTGCCCTCATCCTCTGTATTATAGGGGCGGACTACTGCCCTCATCGTCTGTACTGTAGGGGCGGACTACTGCCCTCATCCTCTGTATTATAGGGGCGGACTACTGCCCTCATCCTCTGTATTATAGGGGCGGACTACTGCCCTCATCCTCTGTACTGTAGGGGCGGACTACTGCCCTCATCGTCTGTATTATAGGGGCGGACTACTGCCCTCATCGTCTGTATTATAGGGGCGGACTACTGCCCTCATCCTCTGTACTGTAGGGGCGGACTACTGCCCTCATCCTCTGTATTATAGGGGCGGACTACTGCCCTCATCGTCTGTACTGTAGGGGCGGACTACTGCCCTCATCCTCTGTATTATAGGGGCGGACTACTGCCCTCATCCTCTGTATTATAGGGGCGGACTACTGCCCTCATCCTCTGTACTGTAGGGGCGGACTACTGCCCTCATCCTCTGTATTATAGGGGCGGACTACTGCCCTCATCCTCTGTATTATAGGGGCGGACTACTGCCCTCATCGTCTGTATTATAGGGGCGGACTACTGCCCTCATCGTCTGTACTGTAGGGGCGGACTACTGCCCTCATCCCCTGTATTATAGGGGCGGACTACTGCCCTCATCCTCTGTATTATAGGGGCGGACTACTGCCCTCATCCCCTGTATTATAGGGGCGGACTACTGCCCTCATCCTCTGTACTGTAGGGGCGGACTACTGTCCTCATCCTCTGTATTATAGGGGCGGACTACTGCCCTCATCCTCTGTATTATAGGGGCGGACTACTGCCCTCATCCTCTGTATTATAGGGGCGGACTACTGCCCTCATCCTCTGTATTATAGGGGCGGACTACTGTCCTCATCCTCTGTATTATAGGGGCGGACTACTGCCCTCATCCTCTGTGCTGTAGGGGCGGACTACTGCCCTCATCCTCTGTATTATAGGGGCGGACTACTGCCCTCATCCTCTGTATTATAGGGGCGGACTACTGCCCTCATCGTCTGTACTGTAGGGGCGGACTACTGCCCTCATCCTCTGTATTATAGGGGCGGACTACTGCCCTCATCCTCTGTATTATAGGGGCGGACTACTGCCCTCATCGTCTGTATTATAGGGGCGGACTACTGCCCTCATCCTCTGTATTATAGGGGCGGACTACTGCCCTCATCCTCTGTATTATAGGGGCGGACTACTGCCCTCATCGTCTGTATTATAGGGGCGGACTACTGCCCTCATCGTCTGTATTATAGGGGCGGACTACTGCCCTCATCCTCTGTATTATAGGGGCGGACTACTGCCCTCATCCTCTGTATTATAGGGGCGGACTACTGCCCTCATCGTCTGTATTATAGGGGCGGACTACTGCCCTCATCGTCTGTATTATAGGGGCGGACTACTGCCCTCATCCTCTGTATTATAGGGGCGGACTACTGCCCTCATCCTCTGTATTATAGGGGCGGACTACTGCCCTCATCCTCTGTATTATAGGGGCGGACTACTGCCCTCATCCCCTGTATTATAGGGGCGGACTACTGCCCTCATCCTCTGTGCTGTAGGGGCGGACTACTGCCCTCATCCTCTGTATTATAGGGGCGGACTACTGCCCTCATCCTCTGTACTGTAGGGGCGGACTACTGCCCTCATCCTCTGTACTGTAGGGGCGGACTACTGCCCTCATCCTCTGTATTATAGGGGCGGACTACTGCTCTCATCCTCTGTACTGTAGGGGCGGACTACTGCCCTCATCCTCTGTATTATAGGGGCGGACTACTGCCCTCATCCTCTGTATTATAGGGGCGGCCTACTGCCCTCATCCCCTGTATTATAGGGGCGGACTACTGCCCTCATCCTCTGTATTATAGGGGCGGACTACTGCCCTCATCCTCTGTACTGTAGGGGCGGACTACTGCCCTCATCCTCTGTATTATAGGGGCGGACTACTGCCCTCATCCTCTGTACTATAGGGGCGGACTACTGCCCTCATCCTCTGTACTGTAGGGGCGGACTACTGCCCTCATCCTCTGTATTATAGGGGCGGACTACTGCCCTCATCCCCTGTATTATAGGGGCGGACTACTGCCCTCATCCTCTGTGCTGTAGGGGCGGACTACTGCCCTCATCCTCTGTATTATAGGGGCGGACTACTGCCCTCATCCTCTGTACTGTAGGGGCGGACTACTGCCCTCATCCTCTGTACTGTAGGGGCGGACTACTGCCCTCATCCTCTGTATTATAGGGGCGGACTACTGCTCTCATCCTCTGTACTGTAGGGGCGGACTACTGCCCTCATCCTCTGTATTATAGGGGCGGACTACTGCCCTCATCCTCTGTATTATAGGGGCGGACTACTGCCCTCATCCTCTGTATTATAGGGGCGGACTACTGCCCTCATCGTCTGTACTGTAGGGGCGGACTACTGCCCTCATCCTCTGTATTATAGGGGCGGACTACTGCCCTCATCCTCTGTATTATAGGGGCGGACTACTGCCCTCATCCTCTGTACTGTAGGGGCGGACTACTGCCCTCATCCCCTGTATTATAGGGGCGGACTACTGCCCTCATTCTCTGTATTATAGGGGCGGACTACTGCCCTCATCCTCTGTGCTGTAGGGGCGGACTACTGCCCTCATAATCTGTATTATAGGGGCGGACTACTGCCCTCATCCTCTGTACTGTAGGGGCGGACTACTGCCCTCATCCTCTGTGCTGTAGGGGCGGACTACTGCCCTCATAATCTGTATTATAGGGGCGGACTACTGCCCTCATCCTCTGTACTGTAGGGGCGGACTACTGCCCTCATCCTCTGTACTGTAGGGGCGGACTACTGTGATGTCATCGGTGATGGGCGGTTTGGCCTTGAGGAGGGCGATGACGTCTGTGATGGGCGGTTTGGCTTTGAGGAGGGCGATGATGTCAGCGGTGGTTGGCGGTTTGGCCTTGCGGAGGGCGATGATGTCGTCGGTGATGCCTCCTCTTAGTGTTGGGGGCAGCACACACGGCTCTGGTGCCCCCCATCAGGACACGATTCTGTACCATTGTTGTCTGCTTTAACCCCTTATATTCTCCCTCAGGAACGTACGGCACTGTGTTCAAAGCCAAGAACCGCGAGACCCATGAGATTGTGGCCCTGAAACGTGTGAGGCTGGACGATGACGATGAGGTGAGAGCTGTGGATGTGATGGGCACACGGGGGTCTGTGCTGTGTATGTCACCCCTTCTCTGTGTCTGCAGGGGGTCCCCAGCTCCGCTCTCCGAGAGATCTGTCTCCTGAAGGAGCTGAAGCACAAGAACATCGTCAGGTAACGGCCGCTGGTGATCAGACGTCTCCGATCTGCCCTCCGAAGGGGGCTGGATTAAAGCTTTCTTACACATCAGCATTGCTCGCCTTCCCCTGCGCCAGCGCTGCCGCTCTGCTGCTGCCCCCAGTCTTTGTTGACAGACTGCAGCGGTGGTCCCATGGCTGCAGCCAATCAGTCAGCTCAGCGAACTAGTGCCATCTACACGGGCATTACCGCAGAGCCCAGTGATTGCTGCAGGTTCCTGAGCTGTCGTTGTGCTGTCACCGCTGCCGCTTGTCACGAGACCACGGAGGACGAGAAATGTCGCTACTGTTGTGCTTGACGAGCCTGTGGGCATGAAGGAGGTTTGGTCTTATGCAGCCATCATGGTGACCAACAAACACCCCCATAAGTGACGGGGACTGAAAAATAATAAGGTGACGGCTCTTAGAAGAACGGGGGGCACAAAACAACAGTAGACAATCCCCCGGTTCTCGGGGCTATGGCACATGGCTCCTCACCCTGCCGTTTCCCGTTCGCAGGTTACATGACGTTCTGCACAGTGACAAGAAGCTGACGCTGGTCTTCGAGTATTGTGATCAGGTGAGTGGTGGCCGCCCCTCGCAGACGGGGGGGATTATTGCCGATCTCTCCTTGTAAATGACCACAGCCTACGTGCAGCCCCCCACTTATCTCCTCTGTCCAATCCTCTGTCATTTAATCGAGGATGTCGCCCCCACGGTTCTTTCATTTTCCTCTCTCGCAGGGTCTGCGCACTACACCCGCTCCCCCCCCATAGTAAGCGTCTTACAATGCCCATGCAGCCTGTTTGTGCCCACCCTGCGGCCTCTTTGGGACCCTCCTTGGCTCCTCTCTTCCTCAGAGTTGATGAGTCGGCCACAAGAATTGGGGGAATCGGGGACCCGTCTTGTCACTTCCTAAGCCGTATGGTCAGGAGGGTCTCTCTGTCCGCAGCGGCCGATCCCGCTTTTTGTCGCCCCTTCTGTGCGCCGTTCAGTCCTGCAGACGTTGTGCTGCGCAGTCTGTAATCCTCCCTAGAAAGTGTAAGGAAACTCGCTGAGCGGCTCCTCTTGTGATGTTGCACTTGGTGCAGTTCTGGGGTCTCACAGGGGTCTTTTGTCCTTTACCTCCCACCCCAGTCACTACATGATCTAAGCCCACGTCCGCACTCACGTTATATTGGTCTAAGCTGCAGTCTACATATCCACATCTCTTGGGGTCCGGCCCACCAAACTTCTCCGGCTTAGCAGTGTTATCTTGTTTAGGGTCTTCCGAAAATTCCTTCCCGCATTTACATTGTCGCTTCTTCCTTTGAGACTTGTATCTTCCTTATTGCCCCCAGCAGTCGCCCCCAGACCTCGTTATTTCCCACCTCGCAGTGGGATCACCAGTCCCCGTGCTCTTTTGGATCCAGCCGACACGGTCCTTCCTCTCCACATTAGTTGCGCTCTTCTGCGGGGTCTCCGCTCTTCTTCTAAACATCGAGACCCTCCCCTGCAGAGCCCCCTATATTTGGGCGCAGGCACCAGATCCTTTGGTCGGTCATTGGACGTGTTGACGTGATTTGCCGGGATCCCTCCGGTCCTTCGTTCCTTACTCTTACAGGCGACCCTCCTGCTCCTTCTTGTCTCCTCTCCCCAGAAGGAATTTTGTAGACGCCTTTGGTTTATATTCTGGGTGACGATCGCCATGCTGACTGTCTTCTCCTTTTCCTGACTCCGTCCCCGAGTGTCACCCCGTCTACAGCTGCATCCACAACTCCAGCATTCGGCCGACGTCCACAGCGGTAATCTATTAATGTGTCAGGATGGCCGTTTTCTCGCCGCCATTCACCGCATTTGTTTCATCACGGTTCGTCCCAGGCTGTACAGTGTGGGGTCATCTCTCCTCGTTACGGGGGCACATCGTACATCCTCACAGAAAGATGGGCTTATACCTCTCCCGTGGTCTTCTGTGCCCCCTAATCAGCTCTGAGAAAGTTTTAGGCAAGTTTCAAAAATCTTTTTTTATGCCCAAATCTTTGGCGCTGTTTTTTTTTTTTTTTTTTTTTTTTTGTTTCTATTGATGGGAGTTGTGGTCTCCCCGATGGTGGTGATTGAAGTTGATCAGACTAATCCCCCGACCTTAGAAGGGGCAAGAATCGGTGAAACTTATTTTGTGCATTTGCTTTTCATTTCTATTTCTTTTTTTTTTTTTTTCCATTGCAGGATCTGAAGAAATACTTTGACAGCTGTAACGGCGACTTAGATCCGGAAATCGTGAAGGTAAAATCATTGCATCGGCGCTTGTCTCGTAGGAGTCTGTACCCGGGGGGTCGGCCATATTGGAGACGCATGGTGCGGACCGCTCAGCAGGGTGTCGGCAGCCCCCAATACGCCCCCTGTACTGTGGTATATGGCGTGTCTGACTTTTGTCTCCTTTTAGTCCTTCATGTATCAGCTGCTGAAGGGTCTCGCCTTCTGCCACAGTCGCAACGTTCTGCACCGAGACCTGAAGCCTCAGAACCTGCTCATCAACCGGGTAAGACGACATTGAGGAGGGGATGGAGACGCGATGTCTGGCTCCGCCGGGGGATACGGCTTTCTCTTTGGTCGGCCCCAGGCCGGAAAAGTCACTTCTAAAAGTTTATAAGATGTTGAGTGTGGAGTTGGCGCGAGCTGGTAATGCCCGTCGGGGCCGTTTGTACATGGCTCTGACCTCTGTGCCCGCTGTCTCCTCAGAACGGAGAGCTGAAGCTGGCAGACTTCGGCCTGGCGCGGGCGTTTGGGATCCCGGTTCGGTGCTACTCCGCGGAGGTGAGCCTGGTACTAATGTCCGCTACGTTGCACCCCGGACTTTCCTGCCCCTCTTACACCCGTGTGTCATCCTGTCCTCCAGGTGGTGACGCTCTGGTATCGCCCCCCTGATGTGCTTTTTGGGGCCAAGCTCTACTCCACCTCTATAGACATGTGGTCGGCCGGCTGCATCTTCGCAGGTAAGTCTGCAGGTTTGGTCCTGGCGCTCAGCGCGGGTCCCGTGCTGTACGTTATGCTTGTCCCATCCTCGCCCCGCAGAGCTGGCCAATGCCGGGAGGCCGCTGTTTCCTGGGAACGACGTAGACGACCAACTGAAGAGGATTTTCCGATATCCTTTTTCCGCCGTGGATGTCGGGGGAGGGGATGTAGACTTTGGGGCGCAGACCGTATAGTCAAGACTGTTCCTTAACCTGGCACACGTTGCTTGGGACCCCGACGGAGGAGCAGTGGCAGGCGATGACCAAGTTACCCGACTACAAGGTGAGCTGGGGGGCTGCGGATGTCCGGCTGCTGGGTACAGATGGAGGCGGCCGCACTGAGGAGCGGGACTGAGACAAGGCGGCCATGCCGCAGACTATACTTAAAGGGATTGTCCCAACATGGCAAATATGTACCCAAACACAGGAAAGGGGTCTGATTACCGAGGTCTAACCGCTGGCCCTCCATCGATCCCAAGATCGGGGTCCTGAAATGCCCCTTAGGGCCCCTTTCCACTTGTGTGAGAAAAAAACGGTCCGATTTACGGACCGAAAAAACTGATGTAACGTCTGCGAGTGTCATGCGATTTTTTTTTTTTTTTTTTTATCGCAACATCCGTATGACATCCGTATTGCTGTCCGATTTTTACGCACGGGTCTCCTTTGAAAAGCCGGTAATTCAGCGCAGAGTACAGTAAAATCACAGTGACAGGTTAGATTAGAGTAGATATATACACATAGAATAGGTATATATACATATATATATGTCAGGGAGACACCTATATATATATATATATTTATATTTAATGCAGCGCTAGATAGCTTTAAAGCTGGTAATTCAATTACCGGCTTTTGCTTTCTCCTTCACAAACCCGACATGATATGAGACATGATTACATACAGTAAACCATCTCATATCACCATTTTTTTTGCATATTTCACACTACTAATGTCAGTAGTGTGTATCTGCAAAATTTGGGCGTTCTAGCTATTATATTTAAGGGTTAAATGGCGGAAAAAATTGGCGTGGGCTCCCGCACAATTTTCTCCGCCAGAGTAGTAAAGCCAGTGACTGAGGGCAGATATTAATAGCCTGGAGAGGGTCCATGGTTATTGGCCCCCCCCCTGGCTAAAAATATCTGCCCCCAGCCACCCCAGAAAAGGCACATCTGGAAGATGCGCCTATTCTGGCACTTGGCCACTCTCTTCCCATTCCCGTGTAGCGGTGGGATATGGGGTAATGAAGGGTTAATGCCACCTTGCTATTGTAAGGTGACATTAAGCCTAATTAATAATGGAGAGGCGTCAATTATGACACCTATCCATTATTAATCCAATTGAAAGAAAGGGTTAAAAATACACACACACATTATTAAAAATTATTTTAATGAAATAAAAACAAAGGTTGTTGTAATTTTTTATTTAACGCCCAATCCACTCAGTGAAGACCCTCGTTCTGTGACAAAAAAAAAATAATAAACCAACAATATACTTACCCTCCGCAGATCTGTAAAGTCCAACGATGTAAATCCTTCTGAAGGGGTTAAAACATTTTGCAGCCAGGAGCTTTGCTAATGCAGGCTGCTCCTCGCTGCAAAACCCCGGGGAATGAGGCTAAATATAGATCAATGAGCTATATTTAGCTTCATTTGCGGTGAGGCGCCCCCTGCTGGATGTTCATAGATCGTGGGAACTTTCCTAGAAAGCCTGGGAGCTACCCCATATCCCACCGCTACACGGGAATGGGAAGAGAGTGGCCAAGTGCCAGAATAGGCGCATCTTCCAGATGTGCCTGTTCTGGGGTGGCTGGGGGCAGATATTTTTAGCCAGGGGGGGGCCAATAACCATGGACCCTCTCCAGGCTATTAATATCTGCCCTCAGTCACTGGCTTTACTACTCTGGCGGAGAAAATTGTGCGGGAGCCCACGCCAATTTTTTCCGCCATTTAACCCTTAAATATAATAGCTAGAACGCCCAAATTTTGCATATACACACTACTAACATTAGTAGTGTGGAATATGCAAAAAAATGGTGATATGAGATGGTTTACTGTATGTAACCAGGTCTCATATCATGTCGGGTTTGTGAAGGAGAAAGCAAAAGCCGGTAATTGAATTGCCAGCTTTAAAACTATCTCACGCTGCATTAAATATAAATATATATATATAGGTGTCTCCCTGACATATACAGTGGGGCAAAAAAGTATTTAGTCAGTCAGCAATAGTGCAAGTTCCACCACTTAAAAAGATGAGAGGCGTCTGTAATTTACATCATAGGTAGACCTCAACTACGGGAGACAAACTGAGAAAAAAAAATCCAGAAAATCACATTGTCTGTTTTTTTAACATTTTATTTGCATATTATGGTGAAAAATAAGTATTTGGTCAGAAACAAAATTTCATCTCAATACTTTGTAATATATCCTTTGTTGGCAATGACAGAGGTCAAACGTTTTCTGTAAGTCTTCACAAGGTTGCCACACACTGTTGTTGGTATGTTGGCCCATTCCTCCATGCAGATCTCCTCTAGAGCAGTGATGTTTTTGGCTTTTCGCTTGGCAACACGGACTTTCAACTCCCTCTAAAGGTTTTCTATAGGGTTGAGATCTGGAGACTGGCTAGGCCACTCCAGGACCTTGAAATGCTTCTTACGAAGCCACTCCTTTGTTGCCCTGGCGGTTTGCTTTGGATCATTGTCATGTTGAAAGACCCAGCCACGTTTCATCTTCAATGCCCTTGCTGATAGAAGGAGGTTTGCACTCAAAATCTCACGATACATGGCCCCATTCATTCTTTCATGTACCCTGATCAGTCGTCCTAGCCCCTTTGCAGAGAAACAGCCCCAAAGCATGATGTTTCCACCACCATGCTTTACAGTAGGTATGGTGTTTGATGGATGCAACTCAGTATTCTTTTTCCTCCAAACACGACAAGTTGTGTTTCTACCAAACAGTTCCAGTTTGGTTTCATCAGACCATAGGACATTCTCCCAAAACTCCTCTGGATCATCCAAATGCTCTCTAGCAAACTTCAGACGGGCCCGGACATGTACTGGCTTAAGCAGTGGGACACGTCTGGCACTGCAGGATCTGAGTCCATGGTGGCGTAGTGTGTTACTTATGGTAGGCCTTGTTACATTGGTCCCAGCTCTCTGCAGTTCATTCACTAGGTCCCCCCGCGTGGTTCTGGGATTTTTGCTCACCGTTCTTGTGATCATTCTGACCCCACGGGGTGGGATTTTGCGTGGAGCCCCAGATCGAGGGAGATTATCAGTGGTCTTGTATGTCTTCCATTTTCTAATTATTGCTCCCACTGTTGATTTCTTCACTCCAAGCTGGTTGGCTATTGCAGATTCAGTCTTCCCAGCCTGGTGCAGGGCTACAATTTTGTTTCTGGTGTCCTTTGACAGCTCTTTGGTCTTCACCATAGTGGAGTTTGGAGTCAGACTGTTTGAGGGTGTGCACAGGTGTCTTTTTATACTGATAACAAGTTTAAACAGGTGCCATTACTACAGGTAATGAGTGGAGGAAAGAGGAGACTCTTAAAGAAGAAGTTACAGGTCTGTGAGAGTCAGAAATCTTGATTGTTTGTTTCTGACCAAATACTTATTTTCCACCATAATATGCAAAAAAATGTTAAAAAAACAAACAATGTGATTTTCTGGATTTTTTTTTTCTCAGTTTGTCTCCCATAGTTGAGGTCTACCTATGATGTAAATTACAGACGCCTCTCATCTTTTTAAGTGGTGGAACTTGCACTATTGCTGACTGACTAAATACTTTTTTGCCCCACTGTATATATATATATATATATATATACCTATTCTATGTGTATATATCTACTCTCATCTAACCTGTCAGTGTGATTTTACTGTACTCTGCGCTGAATTGCCGGCTTTTCTAAGGACACGGGTGCGTAAAAATCGGACAGCACTCGCATGGTGCGAGTGCTGTGCGTTTTTTCTCTCGCACCCATTGACTTGCATTGGCGAGTCTCGTCCGAAAATCTCAGCAATACGCAGCATGCTGCGATTTTTTTTCTCAGCCGACACAGATTTTTCTCAGTCCGATTTCGGCTGGGAAAAAAATCGCAAATGGAGTGTCACATATTGATTAATATTGGTCCGAGTGCAATCCGATTTTTTTATCGGATTGCACTCGTCCGTTTTCCTCACAAATGGAAAGGGGCCCTTATAATGGAGGGGAGGACACATCTGCCGTCTATGGACAGAGATGAGAGAGCAGCAAGCAGAGGTGGTGATAATGAGAAGACGATGAGCGGCGGCGCGCGTGTGTCCGGCATAAACCTCTGCCAATCATTTCTGGGCTGAGTCTGACCGCAGCGATCAGCAGAGAGGCACTGAATAATGGAAAGTTCTGTAACTTTCTAATAGACTTTGTGCCTCCTCAATATCTAGATCTCTGCTTGCTGTCAGTGGGCTGAAATCCCAGCTGTATGGCCCCTTACAGATGAGCTGATACACTGTAACGAAGCAATCAGCTGTGTGACATCGGCAGGTTACCGGCCTCTAGTTATGATTGCTGTCAGTGAAGGGAAACAGACTGAAATGAAAACCCGGCCGGTGACTGTGTGTTATAGAAAGCCGAGCCTGCATGTCAGGACTGAATGTGAACCAGAAGATCTCCAGTCACATGAAGTGGAGATTGTGAAAATGTGCTGTCTAATATATTATTATTATTATAAGAGAGCAATAGTTCCCAGTTTTAGTTGTGATGTAATTTGCTATTTTACCCCTAGATGGCAGCAGTGTTATCTACCATGCGCAGCGCCGTCCTCCGTGCAGTGGCCGTACCTGGTACTGCAGTGTAGCTACGTCTATAGCCGCTCTGCTCCCGCTCTATGTGGACGATCTGATTGGTTAATTTCCGTTTTTTTCTTTTCCAGCCTTACCCCATGTACCCGGCGACTACATCTCTAGTGAATGTTGTACCCAAGCTGAACGCAACCGGAAGAGACTTATTACAGGTATCTCAGCCACAAGTTACTGCATCTAAACCTGTCGTGTGTCCATCTGACATGCGACTACAATTATTATGATGGAATATAGGCTGAACTGGATGGACAAATGTCTTTTTTCGGCCTTACTAACTATGTTACTATGTTACAACTCCCAGCATTCATAAAATAGACAGCTGTGGCTCTCCAAGTCTTTTTTGCTACCAGGAAACCATCAGCAAGTTGGTGTAGACGGATCTGTTAATCTTATTAGCTGCCTTTCTAATATCTTGATTTGTAATTGATGATGGGGGTCTCGTTATCATCCCACCCTGAGTCTGCCGGCTCGCTATTGTCAAAATCGGAATTCTCTCCCACCCAACATTGACCTGCCGCGATAGCGCGTCCGTGGGGGCGAGGTGTTTGCACATCGATAAGCACAGGGCAGGCGTCGGCCTACTTGTTGATGGTTTCCAGAAGATTGTTTTATTTATTTTTCCCTAAACATGAGCTTAGTCAAAGAAAGGTAGCGAGACCCTGAATTTTGGCCAATCTGACCCCTGTGATGTAACCCCTGTGCTCTAATGTATATCTATGGGGGTCTTACCACTGGGACCCCGCCGATCACAAGCATCCCGAAGACCCTGGTTTGGCGCACGTGTGACGGGGTGGTCGCCCATACGCACTGCTGCTCCGTTCACATAGAGGCTCTGCACCCCCATGATCAGTATCGGGGGTCTCGGCAGCCTCATGTGATCATACGTCTGTCCTATTATATACTGTTTATGGGCCGGCCCATTATCGTTGCCCCCCAGAATCTCACCGAGCCCCTAATGATCCTTCACCCTGATTCTCTTCTCTGTTTCCAGAACCTACTGAAGTGTAACCCGGTGCAGAGGATTTCGGCAGATGAGGCTCTTCAGCACCCGTACTTTGCAGATTACTGTCCGCCATAAACACCCAAACGCCGCCGCCTCCTCCACCCCGAATCCGGCCATTATTCCCAGTCATACGTACTGTCAGTCACCTGCCCACCCTGCAAGGTCAGACACCCCGTATACATGTCCTGCCCGATCTGTGCAGGCAGAGCTTCCTGGTGCAGTCTCCTCCCATCATACTGAGTGGGTGGAGCTTACTGTTTATGGGCGGGGCTTTTCACGATTGCGGGCTGTGTACACGCGGGTGCAGCCCAGCAGGGGGCAGGCACGAGAAATCATTCCAGAATCCCAATCATGCAGCCTTATATCATCATCCATCATCCATCAATCATCCTCCTCCCCCTAATTTATTTTGTAACCCTCTCATTACCTCCTCCGATACACTTGTATATTTTAATGTACATTTTTGGATGGTTTCTATGCGTTTGTTTCCGTTGACCCTGGAGAAATGCAGATTTATTTTACAGACAGTCGAGGTTTTGTTCTCAAATTTATTTATTTTTTGTAAAAAGGTTTTGAAGGATCACCAGCGGCCTCGTGCACAGGACACGTCCAAGGTCTTGAAGGGTCCGGAGGGTTGGGGGGTCTCCAGGGGGCATCTACACAATATTGTAAGTGGTTGTAATGTTACGGCTCATCTTTGTGTCTATAAATGCTCGGACCTCCCCTGCTGTGCGGACACGTGTGCACCCTCGTACAACTTCCCCCAGGTACACAGAATCTGGCCATCGCCACCAGTGGAGTTTATGGAAACCTCACAATAACATAAGGGGTTCACTTTGCAAAATGCTCCAAAAAATATATTCACCTGGAGCAGCAGAGGAACCTGCCGGGGTGACGCACCTGCCGGGGGGACGCTCCTGCCGGGGTGACGCTGTGATGCTCTGCCGGGGTAAACGCACCTGCCGGGGGGGACGCTCTGCCGGGGTGACGCTGTGATGCTCTGCCGGGGTAAACGCACCTGCCGGGGGGACGCTCTGCCGGGGTGATGCACCTGCCGGGGTGACGCTGTGATGCTCTGCCGGGGTGACGCTCTGCTGGGGTGACGCACCTGCCGGGGGGGACGCTCTGCCGGGGTGATGCACCTGCCGGGGTGACGCTCTGCCGGGGTGACGCACCTGCCGGGGTGACGCTGTGATGCTCTGCCGGGGTGACGCTCTGCCGGGGTGACGCACCTGCCGGGGGTGACGCTCTGCCGGGGTGACGCACCTGCCGGGGGGGACGCTCTGCCGGGGTGACGCACCTGCCGGGGTGACGCTGTGATGCTCTGCCGGGGTAAACGCACCTGCCGGGGGGGACGCTCTGCCGGGGTGACGCTGTGATGCTCTGCCGGGGTGACGCTCTGCCGGGGTGACGCACCTGCCGGGGGGGACGCTCTGCCGGGGTGATGCACCTGCCGGGGTGACGCTCTGCCGGGGTGACGCACCTGCCGGGGTGACGCTGTGATGCTCTGCCGGGGTAAACGCACCTGCCGGGGGGGACGCTCTGCCGGGGTGACGCTGTGATGCTCTGCCGGGGTGACGCTCTGCCGGGGTGACGCACCTGCCGGGGGTGACGCTCTGCCGGGGTGATGCACCTGCCGGGGGGACGCTCTGCCGGGGTGACGCTCTGCCGACACCAGGTGCAACTAAGAAGTCCACCTACTGGAAATTTAGGCTTTTACATCAGCAGTAATGAATTCCCACAAAGTGTTTTGGGCCAGAGATGAAAGTTTCTAGTTCTCCTTACACCTGATGTCTGATTGTCCCGGGGGCCCTGACGTACGGTCACACACAGGGAATCGTGCAGAACAAGAACGTCTCGTCCGGCCCTAATTACCTTCTGTTCCAGACTATAGGACGCACGCAGAAAATGGGGAAAATGTATTTCCTCCAAAGTGAAATTTCCCTTTTGTAAAAATGAGGAATCAATATCAGTAATATAATGCGCTTGGGTGGAGCAGGAGGTAATGGATGTATTGTCGGTCTCTCTGCACCCACAGACATGTACACAACACTGCTGCACGCTCAGTGCACGCACACCCGGCTCTGCTGCGTGAGATTAGTATGTGGCTGTAGTGTCTCCCAGGCTGGTAATTGATCAGCTCGGATGATGTGCCCGTCCCGGCAGCTTCCTCTCCCCCCTGCCCTGCTCCGATCACATAGATCAGTGTCAGATAACTATAAGTGTTGGGTTGAACAATTAATAAAATGTTCACTCTCTAGTTGCCTAATGGATATTGATCAGGTGCGCACTAAAGAAATAAACATATAACAACACAGTCAGATGTAAACTCTCCATGATCAATCTATGGCCCAGCTCCAAGGACCTTTATTTAATCTGAACACAGATTTATATATCCCCTGTAAGGGGGGCTCGGTTAGCTCTAAAATGGGAGTGATCGGATGCATTCCATTGGTTAGTGGGTTGGGCAATGGAGCAAGTCCATGGGCGGATCCATGAGGTCATCAGGGTGGGTTGGTCCATGAGGTCATCAAGGTGGGCGTCACTGTGGGGGGATCCATGAGGTCATCAAGGTGGGCGTCACTGTGGGGGGATCCATGAGGTCATCAAGGTGGGCGTCACTGTGGGGGGATCCATGACGTCATCAAGGTGGGCGTCACTGTGGGTGGATCCATGAGGTCACCAGGGTGGGCGTCATCTTGGATACCAGCCAGGCAGCCACATGGTATGCTGATACAGGAAATGGCAGCCATCTTTAGGGTCTCACTTTGATCTGAGAAAGCTTATGTAAGGTCAAACAATACACGTTATGGGTCGCTTCTCTCAATCTCTTTTGTCTTGAGGTTAATTAAGTATTTGATCTTATGGCTCTCCTCAACAGTCCCCCCTAAATACTTTATTAACCCTTTTTTTTTTTTATCTTGATCCCACCGTGGTTCCCTAACCCACCAGTGTTAAGTATCACTATGACATCAGAGGCTTCATGACAATACAGATGCTATAGACACCAGAGAATGTGTGACCAATCATGGATATATCAGGAGGTATCTTGGAGCGCGCTACCAGCGTCCTCGGGACTTTCCTACCTGCTGGATCTATTACTCTCCAATCTCCCATCTCCATGGTTACATAAAATACACATGTCACTCACCCTGATGTAACACATCCTATATCTGACCGTCTCGCCCGGGAGGGGGGAATTGGAGTTTTCACCAGTTTGAGACAAGTTTTCCCTTGTGGAAAACCTCCCTTTGTAGCTGGACTTTGACAAGCAGGTCAGATCCTACTCTGTCCCTAACTGTCTAACAAGTTTATAATGTGAGAGATGGATTAAATGGCGCTGTAACAATAAATAATAATAATATGGATCCAGGAGACGCTCAGCAGTCCTGACCAAAGTAGGAGTAGTCAGGAGCACTTGGTAGGGACCCTCAAATCTCGACTCCAGGGATGTCTTTCTGATGAACTTCAGTCACCAGGTTGGAAATCATGGGTACCTTCCCTGGAATCTGGATCTGGAATGGATGATAAAACTTGTACATGTGTTACTGACAGTTCTTTAGTAAGGACAATTACATAATTTACAAGAGTATCACTTCCTAAGGCTAGCTATTGTGGAAAATATTGACCCAACCTTGGAGGCTCCCCCAAAAAGAATCTCGTGTGGTGTGAGTTTGGTGGGACCCCTTGGAGTGTTTCTGACTGAGTATAAGGCAACGGGCAAAATGTCTGTCCAAGTCTGACCTCCTAACTGGCTTTCAGTATTTTATTTTTCAAGGCGTCATTCAGTGTTTCTACTTTCCCTCTGCTCTGAGGGTGATATGGAGTATGTAAACCCAAATCAGCTCCCACCAATGTCCATAGTTCCTTGGTCAGTGCTGCAATGAATGCGGGTCCTTGGTCACTCTCAATTACCTCTGGGACCCCATATCTGCATACTACTTCAGTCTCTTAACCCCTTTCTGCCAGCTGACGGAATAGTACATCAGCTGGCAGATCCCCCTCGCTTTGAGGTGGGCTCTGGCGGTGAGCCCATCTCAAAGCCGCGACATGTCAGCTGTTTTGTACAGCTGACATGTGCGCGCAATGAGCGTGAGAGGAATCGCGATCCGCCCGCGCCCATTAACTAGTTAAATGCCACCGTCAAGCGCTGACAGCGGCATTTAACTAGCGTTCCCGGCTGCGCGGCCGGAAGTGCTCGCACCGCTGACCCCCGTCACATGATCGGGGGTCAGCGGTGCATTGCCATAACAACCAGAGGTCTCCTTGAGACCTCGATGGTTGTTGATGGCCGTTTGCTTTGATCGCCACCCTGTGGTCGGCGTTCAAAGTACACCTGCATTTCTGCTACATAGAGGTGATCTGTACTTCACCTCTATGTAGCAGAGGCGATCGTGTAGTGCATGCTTCTATCCTCCTATGGAGGCTATTGAAGCATGCCAAAATTAAAAAAAAAAAAAAAGTGTTTAAAAATATAAAAAAAATAAAAAATATATAAAAGTTCAAATCACCCCCCTTTCGCCCCAATCAAAATAAAACAATTAAAATTGTTCAGAATCACCCGATCTATCAATAAAAACAAAGGATTAACCTGACCGCTAAATGGCGTAGCGAGAAAAAAAATCAAAACGCCAAAATTAAGTTTTTTTGGTTGCCGCGACATTGCATTAAAATGCAATAACGGGCGATCAAAAGAACGTATCTACACCAAAATGGTATAATTAAAAACGCCAGCTCGGAACGCAAAAAATAAGCCCTCACCTGACCCCAGATCACGAAAATTCGAGACGCTACGGGTATCGGAAAATCACGCAAATTTTTTTTATTTTATTTTTTTTTTTTTTTTTAGCAAACTTTGGAATTTTTTTTCAGTACTTAGATAAAAAATAACCTAGATATGTTAGGTGTCTATGATCTCGTAATGACCTGGAGAATCATAATAGCAGGTTAGTTTTAGCATTTGTTGAACCTAGCAAAAAAGCCAAACAAAAAACAAGTGTGAGATTGCACTTTTTTTGCAATTTCATCACACTTGGAATTTTTTTCCCGTTTTCTGTTACATGGCATGGTAAAACCAATGGTATCGTTCAAAAGTACATCTCGTCCCGCAAAAAATAAGCCCTCACATGGCCATATTGACGGAAAAATAACAAAGTTTTGGCTCTGGGAAGGAGGGGAGCGAAAAACTAAAATGAAAAAACGGAAAAAGCTCCGGGGGTGAAGGGGTTAACAGTCACACTGGCAGTCATGCTGGTTACTGGATAGGCTTAGGGCCATCCTTAGAACATGTCAGTCACTACCATATGATCGATCTGAATCCTCTGAAAGGGATAGAGTGGTTTAGCCAAATGTTTCTGAGTAACTTTCTGAGGCGGTGCTGGATGTCATGTTGCACACACAAGGCAGGACTTGCAATATTTTTGGGTGACAGTAGAGATCCCAGGTGCCATATAAGTCTTCCAAATCAAGTCATTCATCTGATACTTGCCTCTGGGTGATACCGTGTGCCCATTCTGTCACCGAGGGGTACAGATTACGGGGTAGACAGAGCTTTTTGTTCATCCTCCAGACTCCATCTTCATCCTTTTTAGATCCTCCATCTTGCCATGACTTCTTTTCATCATCTGGTGTCTTGTTTTGATGTAGATGGATAAACCTCACGAGAGCTTTTAGGCCCTTCAGTATATTGTGACACGTACACCGCTGCTTTCTCTTTCCCAAATGGATCCGCAGCATAGGTTTTTGCTGTTTTGTCAGCAAAAAAGTTCCCCCTTCCTTCTGGAGAATCCAATCTCCCGTGAGCTTTGATCTTGATCACTGCAACCTCCGAAGGTGGATCTAGAGCGGCCACAAGTTCTTGTATGGTTGCAGCATGTTTTACAACAGTTCCACTGGACGTTAGGTATCCTCTGGCTTTCCAGATACTGCCGAAGTCATGAGCCACTCCGAAAGCATATCTTGAATCCATGTAGATGTTGACCACCTTCTCTGTCACTTCCTGACAAGCCAGTGTCAAAGCCTTAAGTTCCGCTTCTTGTGCAGACGTGCGGTGGTAAGGATCCATCTGAGATGACCTGGTCATGTGTAACCACGGCATATCCCGTATGGAACCTTCCCGTTTCATCTGCAAATCTGGAACCATCAGTGAAGAACGTCAGGTCAGCATGTGGGAATGGGTCTTCAGACACGTTTTTCTTGGAAGCTACTTCTTCCTGCATTTGTTCAAGACAGTCATGATCCTCAGAGTGTGTAGAAGCATCATCGCCGAGAGCATCATCATCATCATCCACATCCCCCCTGGAAAGAGGAAGCAGCATCGATGGGTTGAGGATGGTGCAGCGAACAGACGTTTAGGTTTCAAAAATAGCTTTTATGTTGTGTGGAGCTATTAAGAGAACCGGATGTCTTAAGATGATATCAGAATTTGGGATTCCAAAAGCTGGTGCAGACTGTATGGCCTGTTTAAGAGCGTAGAAAGCTTCCACGTATTTGGGACGTAGTGGAAACGCTGACGTCTTAAGGTCATCGTACAATGGCTGCATCAGCTTGGAGGCATCTGGAATCCATTGGCGACAATAAGTGATAGGTCAGCCAACTCATCCCCACGTCTTAAGTTGTTGGCACAACTCAACACCAGAGTCCCATGTGGTGTCACTGGCAAGTGAGCAAGTGAGGCATCATTGAATGCGATTTCCATAACAGGCCAATATGCATCGCCTGCTTTAAGATTTGCCAGGGAAATGAGATCTTGCCACGTGGCTGAGTAATTCCTTTGGATTTGAAGCATGCTTCTGTAGAAAAGCATCTGATGTTTTTCTGGATCTGGAAGTTGGTTCAACAGAGTAGCAGCTTGCTGGGGTGTAAACTTGACGTAGAGGGTGGGCTCCTCAGACATGAGCATTGGCGCTGTTGGTGGTGGCACCTGAGGTGGGAGTAGAGATGGCACCGGGAGTACAGATGTAATCCCTTGTGTATGAGGAGCAGGAGAAGGTAACAGTCCTGGAATGAGGGGCTCTATTTGGGCAGCTCCAGGATCATGGTGTGGGGTCCGGGTGACGCAGGCAGTCTTAAAAGCTTTAACAGTCCTGTCCTCATTACTATTTAACCTGACTTCAGAGAGGCAGAAAATGCCTGGGGGCTACACTTGTTTATTATAATTCCAACGATTTCCCTTGTATATGCATGAACAGGGAAAACGAAAATGCCAACACCAATGGCGGGAATTGTCAAGGTCTCAATCTGCTCACTAATATTCGCATACTCTAAAATGCGAGTTATTGCTGCACAAAGTTGTTGAGCACTAACGTCTGGATGAATAGGGTCAAAAGTAGGGGTCACAGCATGTAAGATCATTCTACACGGAAGATTGCCAGATATAGTCACCGCTATATCCCCAACAGCTATCTGAACACCTGACTCAACAATGATTTGACTGTCAGCTTGAATAGTCGCCCCTCCTGTTTACACTATAGCTCTATCTACACCTCCATTATGCTCTAACCGAGAATTGGCAGCATTAACAATAGCGTCTGTCTTCATTGTTGTTATGTCACCCTTTCCCACCACTAACAAGGGTCCCTCAGGAAGTTCTTTTTCAAAAATAGGTTGCCAACATTCCCTCCCCTTTGTGCTTCCTGTGCTATTGGTACCCCTCTCCCAGATTGAGCCCCCCTTGGTACAGTTGCCATCGTCCCATACAAGTGTGCGCTTAGCTGTGAGAGAGCCTGTGAGGTACCAGGTATAGGGTTATGTAAACTGTGAGAGTGCTGTTGTAGTGGAAGCATTGGGAGGAGAGGTCATTGCTTGGAGCATCTCATGTGGGTGTGCGGCTAAATTGGCACTGGAAGTGACAGTAGAAAGGGTTGGTGCCGTGGATGATCCAGGTGGGAGGATTGCTGGATTCACGACAGGAGTGATAGGGGAAAGGGTCGGTGCCCCACTGGAAACCACTGAGACAGGAAACATGGGTAAAGCCTGTTCACTTCCCGAAGGAATATAGTGTTGGCTGTTAGTGGTCATTACTGGGTAGCAAGGATTTGGTGATGTGGTGTGTAGCCTTAGACTAAGATGTTCACCACCAGGAGCAGCACATTTACCATCCACAAAATGGCCACCATTAGAATTAACACTTTTGCCATCCACAAAATGGCCGCTGCCATCAGAATAAGCACATGGCCCATCCACAAAATGGCTGCTATTAGAATTAGCACATGGCCCATCCACAAAATGGCTGCTATTAGAATTAGCACATGGCTCTGGGCCACCATTATACGGTGCTGGCCGCTCACAGGATATATTTTTGTAATACACATAACTCAAAACTGCCCTTTTTATTCCTTTAAATGGCTACTGCCAGCATTAACACATTTGCCATCCACAAAATGGCTGCTGCATCAGAATAAGCACATGGCCCGTCATTAAAATGGCTGCCGCCAGAGTTAGCACATGGCTCTGGGCCACCATTATACGGTGGTGGCCGCTCACAGGATATATTTTTGTTATACACAACTCAAAACTCTTTTCTTTTTATTCCTTTCCTCTTCTACCCAATTTTCTCTATAAAGACTTTCAGAGACAACAATTCATTATGTTCTAGGATACCTTTTTTTTTCCTAGACAAATCTTCCACTCCAGGGGCTGTAACCTCCCCCCTACTGGCATTCCACACAACTTCATGAGCTTTTTACATTGTTTAACGTGACTCTTCCCTTCATGAGTCGCCACTAATGTACACGGGTCTATCTTGCCATCTGAATTTGGCTTAGTGCCAATACGACAGATCTGCATTACTTTCCCCATCTTTCTATAGATATCTATATCTCTATCAAGATAACAAACGCCAAACAAACAATAAGACGGGGGAGATGACTCAAACCTGAGATTCTAAAGAACTGAGTCTGCAGCACTCAGTTCCTATTCCTTCTTGTCACGTGGTCCCTGTCTGACTTCCGTGTTCCATACTTTACAAACCAATTATTCCCTACTTAATCAAATTATTCCTAAATTACCAGGCCCCGTGCTGAGTCAATTCACTCAAAGTCACAAGACAAAACTAAATTTATTTGGCTCGAACTGAGTCATCTCACTCCAAGTTAACGGGCCCCTCCTAGGCCGAGTCAATTCACTCCAGGTCCTAGTCTCTCCTATACAGAACTGAAAATCGTATCACAGGCGACAACCGTGTACTGTACCACAGACAATAAAAATTTTTTTTTTTTTTTTTTTTTTTTAAATTTGCTTTCCTTTTTTTTTTTTTTTTTTTTTGTTTAAAACGCTGAAAAATCCACTTGCTCTCTTAACTACCAGTCATCTCCCCTCTTCACAACACGTAACAGGCAGTAGGCAACTAAAACATGTGACGGTTCTTGCAAGTAAATGACCAGCAGGGGAGAGAGCCTTCTGCCGTCTTACAGATACCGCGAAAACCGGACACGGTCAGGCAATCTGCACAGGATACCCCGAAGGACACAGGTAAAGACTACAAATTATAAAAATCAGCAGACTTATCAGAACACGGTAAGGAGGTGATCAGGCTCCAGGTTCGGGGTATTCAGCGCGTCTTACTGTTCCACTCGCCGGTCCTCAGGGTTCAGTTCTCTTCCTCTGCTGGCCCCAGGTTGGGCAGCCAAATATGTTAGGTTGAACAATTAATAAAATGTTCACTTAGTTCAGTTGCCTACTCCTGGCCTAATGGATATTGATCAGGTGCGCACTGAAGAAATAACATATGACAACACAGTCAGATGTAAACTTTCCTTGATCAATCTATGGCTCAGCTCCAAAGGGCTTTATTTAGTCAGGACACGGATTTATATAACCCCTGTAAGGGGGGCTCGGTTAGCTTTAAAATGGGAGTGATCGGATGCATTCCATTGGTTAGTGGGTTGGGCAATGAGCAAGTCCATGGGTGGATCCATGAGGTCATCAGGGTGGGTTGGTCCATGAGGTCATCAAGGTGGGCGTCACTGGGTGGATCCATTAGGTCATCAGGGTGGGTTGGTCCATGAGGTCATCAAGGTGGGCGTCACTGGGTGGATCCATGAGGTCATCAGGGTGGGCGTCATCTTGGATACCAGCACATGGCTCTGGTACAGGAAATGGCAGCCATCTTTAGTGTCTCACTTTGATCTGAGAAAGCTTATGTAAGGTTAAACAATACATGCTATGGGTTGCTTCTCTCAGTCTCTTATGTCTTGAGGTTAATTAAGTATTTGATCTTATGGCTCTCCTCAACAGTAGGATACAGACCTCACTATTTTCATCTGCATAAGGGTTATATAACAGAAGAACCATCTGACCATCATCTTGGAATTGTATTCTGGAGGGGAACTATGATAATAAATCTGCCCCCATTAATTTTACTAGACATGTGGGAGAGATTACAAACTGAGCAGTAACTTCAGGGAAAGGTCCCATAGGAATGGGTTTTGTATTTGTGTTTATTGGGTCTGCCATCTACTCCGATTAAAACAAACTCTTGATCTGAAAATTGAATAGGGATATCGTAGGTACATCTGATGACTTGATTATGGAATTGGCCTCCCCAGTTTTCTACCATGAACTTAACAAGGGTGTCCCCGACAGGAAGCGTGACAGATGAGCATGCCCCAGATTTGGTGGAGGACATTGTGATGGCAGACCCTGGTTGGCCACCCCTTCAGTAGGGGCGAATATCAGGATTTTGGGGCTGTCTGTAACCCTGGTATCCTCTAGGGCTCTCAGTATTCAGGTTACGGGTGGAAGGGGGAACCTGAAGGTAGCATCTGTCAGCAGGGGTATGACAATCTCTCTGAAAATGACCGGGCCGGCCACGGCGCCAACACTGCAAGCGAGAATTGGCACGGCGGGGCTAGGGAGTGGGATTCCCAGACATAGGGTTAAAAGGAATATTGGAGTATGGGACTGGATTTGTGTATGGGAGGAGAGCAGGAGCTGGAGTCTGTTGTATGGGCCACTGATAAGGACTAACTGACATTATTGCCTCTTTCAATTCAGGTTTGAGGCCGGACATCAAAGCTGCCACAAAAAGGTGTGAATGGGCTTTATTATACAGTGAGAATCCCAGATCTTTAAACACTACCATAAGAAGCCCATAGAACTTCTCGGCAGTCCAGGATACATTGGTGCCTTGGGGTTAAGGGGCGTAGGGCTTACAGTCGGAAGAAGAGGTTTCATTTCCTCGGGAGGGACCTTATTATCTAGCAGGGAGACCCCCTGGTCCGGTTCACCATTTTTAATTGTTTGCTTTCCCGACACATTAATCTGTCACTTTCTCAATTCCTTCCTGCACCACAAAACATCCAGGCACTTTCTCAGTTTCTGTCTTAGTAGTAAACAGCTTTCCTTTTTCAATGTAGCAATAACAGAGACAATCAGAACTCACTTCCTTTGTTGATCCTCAATTTGCTATATATCAATCACTCAACTTGAAGCAGGTGAATCTTTTACAAATCTTTCAATCACACTCATAACCAAACAATCACTTACAAGTTTCCTTCTTAAACTAGGCAACATATTTCACTTTCAACTTCCAATATTTCTTTCTACTGCAATACAATACTGTTCCTTTAAACAAAACACAGATTTCCCAGCGCGTTCCACACCAAGGACAGACTATACAGAAAATATTGAGTGCAGCTATGTGCCCCCTCCATACCAGAGACTCAGTAGAGATAAGAACACAGAGAAAAAAATCAAAAGCAAATCCCTGCAACGGTTTAACTCCCCCCTCCCATCAGGTAATAGAACATGGTGTCTTTCACACAGAAACAGAATACAGCAGTTCTCAGACTTAATTTCTACAAAAACTTCACATAAATTCAAATTCTTCTTTTTCTTCCGGAAACATGATTCTCCTTTAGAGCTAAATATCCTTACTTTAGTTGTGCACAATACCGAGCGGCCGTACGGTTTGTTCCACCAGGTCTCTCTGTCCCCCACTGGGACAACCCAAAAACGCGTTACTCAGTGAAAGGAGGAGGGAGTCTCAGACTAACCCTCCAGACACCTCTGGACATATACATCTATATATTCCTGTGTTACGTATCCTACCCATCTTCGATCACCTCACTATCCCTGATTCTAACAGTGATCAGGATTTCAGGATATTTTGACTATAAAGAGAATTACAATCACTGGTCAATCCGGGGTGTCCGTCCTTTATGAGGTACGGTTCGAGCACTGGGCCCCCAATAGAACTTGGAACTACACCTCTATATGATTCCACCCAAGAATCACCCCACCATCGGGGACAAACCTCAGATCCTCTTTGCAGCAACAAACACTGGAAAACCACACCAAACGATCAGTCTGGACAGTATAACTGCCAAATTACCGTGGTTGTTGTGGGGGGATGATTAGTCCCAATTTTCCAGTGCCTGTCTGGTCCGAGGGTCCTTTGTCTTGTTGTCCTCCGGGGGGCAGAAGCGTTCCTGTTTGGGACCCCACGTTCGGGCGCCAAGCTGTTGAGGGGGTATCTGAAGTTACCCTTCATGGTTGACCTAGTGATTTCCAAATTAATCTACAGGACATTGCTGGCAACTGAAAATGATCAGACGGAGACATGTGTCTCTGTTTGGGGGGATCAAGCAGATCTCTGAGCCCCCGTTTATTGTGTCGTACTTTTCATAATCTTAGCAAGTTATACTTCAACCAATCAACATAGGAACACACAGTTCTTAACCTATAAGAATGCAGGTACAGCCTGTATGTCAAGGTCTCGTAGAACAATACACCTTCAGTGTCATATCTTGTTCAGACTGAAATAATCAAGGTCTCATAACAACTATGAATTTTTACCTAGTAACAAAAATGTATCTTAAAACAGCAAGATGGAGTCGAAAAGCACAAAATGAAGCCTGCTTTAATTTTGATCTTGCATTCTAATAATAGGATGCTTAATGTATGCAGGGTTTTTTTGCGGTTTTATCGCATTTTTATAGCGAAAAACGCGAAAAATCCTGAATGTGTGCACATAGCCTAAAGGAGACAAAGATGTTGTTGGCCTATGGGGTCCATCAGTTCTTTACTATGATAGATTAGTCATTGCATCATGGCTTCTGTATGAATGGAAACTGAGACTAGTATGAACAGATTATCATCATTTTACTATGACACTAAGGCATCATTCAGACATAGTCTAAAATTCATCATTCAGTGTTTGGTCACTTGTCAATGTTTTTTGGTCTGACTTTCTCACATGAAAAAAATAATAAATTGCAAAATGTTTATTACAATGTTGGAATCGCACAGCATACGGATTGCAGTGATTTTTCACAGACCTGTAGACTTGAATGGGTAAGTTTTATCCGTGACTCAGAAAAAAAAAACATGCCTCAATTTTTTTTTTTTTCTTTGTGGGCACAAGTGACTTGAGAGCAGCCCCATAGATTATAGCGGGTACGCGTTCTCTCCATTAAAAAATGTATAAGATTCACGTACGTCTGAATGAAGCATAATTGGGAGTTAGAATAAGGGATTTGTTATGAATTTACTCTATAATTATGAGGCGCCACAATGTTTTTTCTGTCACCTGAATTGTTACAATATGAAGCCCACTCTGTTGATGGATAACTTTGTAGCCTTCTTTTTGGTCATATTAGCCTTGGTGACCTCACTGAGACCTTTCTTCCACATGGCTGAATATCGGAAGAGGTAGAAAGAGTTTTCTTTTAGTCCAAACACTTCTATTATGTCCTAATTTCTTCTTCTGGTTAATTTGTGCCATGTCTGCTGATCTGCACGTTTATACTCCACCTTGTAACCTACTGTGAGGATACTATAGAGAAAACAAAAAGTGGACCCACTGGACCATGACAACAATCCACCCATGGACGAGCTGACCAGATTGACTGCCCCCTATGCAGGGAGACATAGGGGCAGGCCCATGGGGGACTATCGCCTCGGCAGCTGGGAGACCTAGGTGGAATAGAGAGACTCATGGAGACACTGGGCTAGCAGGTATGCAAGAGACACTGGACAGGCTGGTACGGCAGAAGCACAGGACTAGCAGGAACGGAGGAGACACAGGACTGACTGGTACGGCAGAGACACGGCTGGCGGGAACGGAGGAGACAGGAGTGGCAGGTACGGCAGAGACACAAAGCTAGCGGGAGCGAAGGAGACAGGGCTGGATTTAAGGAGAGCAAGGAAAGAACCAAGTCAGGAAGCCAGCTATGAACAGGGTAAACGTGCGGCCAAGAACACTTGGAATTACAAATGATCATCAGGCACAGGGGAGAGGAAGGGGCCGGTTAATAAAGCAGCGCTGCGCAGTACTTCCGGGTGGGAGTCCTCCAAGGTTATAGAGAGGACAGGAAGGAAACGCCAGAAGGGAGTTTAGAAGTGCGCACGCGCAGTACTCAACCTGGCGTGCGCGCGCACGCGATGAGCAGGAGAAGCCGGGAGCGAGCGCTGAGGAGAAGACGCTGCAGCAGAGGAAACGCGCCGGGATGCCGAGGACACGGGAGTATGACAGGGCGCGGGGCCCGGCTTGACACCTACACTGGTTTTTCTGCCATAATCTGCCAGTTCAAGCATCGGCTTCGCAGGAGGCAAACACTTCGTGGTCACCAGATCTCCACTCTCGTAATATTGTATGGTGACTCCGGGAGAGGCACTGCATGCAAAAGAAGTGACAAAAAACTGAGTATTTTTTGAATCTGGAGGTTTTCCAACTAATGCTGTGAACTTGGCCACAAGATCTCTTATTTGATTCTTTATTCCAGTTGTTTCAAACCATTGTTTGGTTTTGCCACCCATGAAGACATCCTGACGATCCCATGTTTGCTTCTGAAGCCACGACTTTAAGTGTGAGAGGTACAAGTCCTCAGAAGTCAGAGAGAAGTTAAAACAAATTGTGGTGTCAAAGTCTGGGTCAAGAATTGCCTTCATCAGCTCACTTTTCTCTGACACAACCCTGAAACCAGTCAGTTGCTTTAATGATGAATAAACAACCTCCATCTCCAGATGACTTCTCCCCAGAAATTCCTGGATATTCTGATCTCTGAATGGAGATTTTTCTTTCCCGAAGAGAATGTCTCCCAGAGTGGATTCCTTCATATTCCCACAACGTACAGAGAACAGAACTTTGGACATTTTTTTCTGGAACATCACCCGAAAGCCTTCAAAAAGTTTTTTGAACTGGCTGATTTTGTTATAAAGAGTTGGAAAAGTTATGGCCGCCGGATGTTTCATCGTGTCGTTACACTCCATGATGACTTCTGACATGTTCTGCATTATACTCTCTGCCATGAAGACCAGGTGATCACTAATCTCTCTCACCATGTGGGCAGCTTTATCATCCAAATCTTTTAACGGGTACAGCCAGACCTTCAGAGGCACAGCATTCTCCCCATCCTCCCCAAGTAATTTTGGTAGGCTCGTGTAGACTTGCACAGCTTCTGCATAAGTCACTGGATTTTTCTCCAAAGCAAAATCGCCATAAAATGTGCAGCTGAACTGACTGACCTTTTCTGTTTCGGTGTCTTTCTTTTCTACATTCCCTGTAATGTTTGCTATCTTCAGAGCAATGTTTTTAAGCGTTCCTTGAATTTCTGCAACTTGCTTGGAGCCAGTAACTTTTTGGTCAAAGACAAAGAATGCCTGGGCGCCATATAAAATTCCAGTAACCACATGGGTTGCTATCCCTCTGTCAAATGCCTCATGGTAGGTGATGTTCTTAGTGCAGAGATGGTCCATACTGAGCTGTGCAAACTTGGTGGTTCTTTCGTACTTCAGTGTCACTCGGGCTTGTACTTTCGATTCCGTTGTATCAGTAAGGTATGCCCCAGACCCTGCAACATTGAACGCTCCACTCCACCAACTAATTTTTAATTCTCCAGAGATATTCAGAGCTGACGTCTTATCAGAAACTGTGTCTGATGTCAGAACTTCGAAAGAGGTGTGACATTTGGGCATTGTGCAGATATTCTTGGTCAGATCTTCTCTGTTCCATAGAGTGATGGCTGAGAACACAAAGAAAGCACAATGGCAATTATGTATTAATTAGGTAGAGACGGAATATTATAAGGATATTTGATCATTACTAAGAAAAAAAATAACTCTGCAGCTCGGACCCTCAACAATAAGCTGTAACCCACGTGGGGAATCGCCTGCAGAGCCACCACTGGGGAAATGAGTCATTACACCTGATATTGAAAGCAATGCCTAGTAATGCTGGGACCTGCAGGGTCCTCCAGAGGGGTAGATGCTATTTGTAGGTGCTCTCCAGTCTAAGTGTATATGCACATGGTGTCCTTAAGACACCAGTGGATCCACTGAGGTTTTTCTAGACAAAACCGATTTGAGGGAAACGACAGTGGTTCTTTTCTTGAAGCAAGGTCATTGGCGGTTTTGCTGTTGTTTTTGTGACCTCTCCAGTGCCCTTTTTTTTTTTTTTTAACTAACTAGCTGTCATGGGGTTACCGCAACAGAAAGAAGCCAGAAGACCACAGTGTCTGATTGCTCCTACTCCTGCACTGAATAGAAGCACCTCACCTTTTCAAATTGTTTTTAATTTTTTTTTGGCAGTACAGGGGTTAATCGACCATGTTGGGAGCTCTGGGAGCACGGTTAGCCACTCCTATCCCATATACATATAATCTGGGTCCAGACCGACACACATCGTCCTCAGAGATAGCTTATGATGCATGGCTAGGAGGAGAGGTGTTTGGTTATTGGAGAAGGCGTTCTGTGGATTTATCTGTGACTGGCTTAATGAGTGTGATAATTCCCTTTCTTCTCCTACTTTGGTTTTACCCCATCCTCCACTCTCCAGTGCATTCCTCTGTTGTGTGTGAGTAAATTTGTATGTTTGGTATTATACTTGATACCTGTTCGTATTACCTTGTTAGTCTGGTTGGTGTATTATGGTACACTACTACTCCCCTCTTCCCTGTGTAAAGTAAGGGTACAGATGGAGGGTGGATTCAGGAGATAAGGCAAGGTACGTGACCACGGCATCTTCACCATCAGGAGTAACCCGGGGAACAGAGCAAGCTAGGGCACCCCTAGTGCTAGGGCCAGGGAAGGAGCCCCTGGTACCCGGTCACCCGACAAGAGTCGTGACATTAGCTCTGACCGTAACCATTTTTTCTGATCCATTACGGATCCTTTTACTGCTCTGACAAGGCAACTGCAGCAGCTCAGTCTGGAGGTGGCAGATCTACACAGGGTTGTTTTTCAGCACCCTAACACTTCAGGTTTGTGGACCATGACTCCCAGGCAACCATTAGTGGAGCCCAAGATCGAGTTGTCTGGCAGGTTCTCTGGCGGCGTGACAAGTTTGTTGTTTTCCATGAGGCCTGTAAACTGTAATTTACGCTACACCCGGTTTCCTCAAGTACAGAGGAGCAACGTGTGGGGATAGTAATCTTGCTCCTTCAGGGGGACCCCCAAGCATGGATATTTTCTCTCCCGTCTAGTACCCAATCACTTCAGAAGGTGGAGGGATATTTTCAGGCTCTGGGTCTTATATGTGATGACCCCAATCGCGTCTCCCTGGCTGAGTCCACACTGCGTCAACTTCAGCATGGACACCGGCCAGTGGAGGAGTATTGTTACGAGTTATGGAGGTGGGACACCAGGTGGAATGACCCTGCACTCTGTAGTCAGTTCTGTGAGAGGTTCACAGTAAGGGTGAAGGATGATTTATCTCTGTATGACACTCCAGTCTCATTGAGGCGGCCATGTCTCTGGCTATCTGGGTTGATTGCTATCTTCGCCAGAGACCTATAGAGACTCCCCAATGTGCAGGAGGTCTGGGGCCAAGAGAAACCAGGTCTGAGTCATCTGAGGAACCCATGCAAGTGGGTGCGGCATGTCATCCTGGAAAACAGTCTGTTGTCTGGTACAAAGGGGTTGTTACAAAATGTGCTACTATGGTAGAACGGGCTATTTTGTGGGCATGTTTCCTTCCTGATGTTGCTGTAAACCGCCGCCAGAAAACTAAGGGGCCCGGGTTTCAAAGAGGTTAGCAGCCCTGGTGTACTTATCACCTTCGTGGGTAGGACACAATTTTTTCTGCCAGCAGAAATCCACCTGGGTGAGATTAAGGTGGATGTGTCTGCCTTTCTGGACAGCGGGGCGGGATTTCATTTGATCGACACTAGGTTCATCCAGGTCTGAAGTCATCCTACATACTCTGTCCAGACCCATAATCGCCATTGACTCCGTCCCCTTGAGACAGGTGTATTTTACACAAGCCGTCAGAGGGTTACATCTTCAGATTGGGGCCACGCACTCAGAAGTTATTGACTGTTATGTGCTAGAGCAGGGGTCTCAAACACACTGGCAGCATGCGGCCGCTGCAGTGCGCCGGCTCCCAGTATTCAATCTTATTTGCATCTTTCAGACGTATGAAGCTCTGAGCACCTGCTGACATCCCTTGCTGGCACACATCGATGGTAAGTTCTCCACGTTAGTGGAGCTGAAGATTCCAAAAATTGGGGGGTAGGTGTGATGTGTATGGCGGGTTATTACTGTGTCTGTGGGTATTTACTGTGGGGGGTGTCACATACCTCCTTCTCTGCACATGACTTGGGGTTTTGCCTGCAAGGGTTAATCTATCTCCCCACTCTCAGTCCAGCATTCACCCTCTGTCCTATTCTGTAATGGGAGCATACATTACACCCTGATACAGACCACACACCTGCTTCATACACGCTGCCACCACTCACCGAGCACACTGGCGATGAGTCCCGGAAATACTACTACTGTCTGCCAATCACTAGGAGCACACACTCTAAGGCTATGGATTCTTTAGAGCATACAAGGTTCAAACTTATTAAAGTTTTAAGCTTTAATAGAAAAGGTACAGTGCTTACAATAAAAAGTGACATACAAATATGCAAAACAGTTATAAAAGTAAAGGGAGAAAACTTACAGAAATATTTAAACTTTGCAGTCCGGCATTCTGCTCCCTGAGGGGGGGATGAATATGGAATGGCTCACATCAGCTTGGCTGCCCCTCAATCTTTGAACAGCTTTCCATGTGTAAAGGCCTAATTCATAGAGTCAACCCGGGGGTCAGATTTCTAGACCAGCCTCTCAAGTTAATATTGTAATCCTTGGTTTGTGACTGGATCCTGGCTATTTTACCAATGAATACATTATTTTTCTTTGAACCTATTTGTGTGACCTTTCTCATAGTAAGTAGTGTCATGCTGCAATTCGCGTTTCTGTTCAAAAGAATCAGAAGGTGTGAAATATTTCCACTGGTGTGTGTTCAGGAAATCCCCCCTCTGGGGTGAGACTAGGAAGACTCTTTTTCTCAGGATAACATAGGTCATGACCTTTGTGAAGAGCTGCAGCCTAGGACAGATGCTAAGTTACTGCTGGTCATACATCCATACATATACATATTCCACTATGACCGTCACATCCAAACATAGACCAAGTGTGAACACTTAGTGCAGTAATGCAGTTCAATTTTCATGTTTCTTGTTTACATGTTTTAGCGCCGCAGTGTGCTGCCTTATTTATTTGACTGTATATGAGTTGGTGACTCTAGGTTCAGCACCTGTTCACACTTAGTCTATGTTTGGATGTGACGGTCAGTTTTTTGAAATTTGTATTCAGTAGCCTTCTGACTGAGCACTCCACCTCTTAGCCACAGGTGTTTTAATCGAAACAGGTCCATTACCCCTCCACAGAGAGAGAATTTTAGTCTAAGAAGAGGTTTCACAGGTTCCTATTCAGATGAAGACGTTTATTCTCAGCGAGGAAAGGCAAGTGTAGGACCTGGTATAAGAGAGATGCCCTAACGTGGCTACTAGGTACACATAAATTGGCCATTTTATGCGCTAAACGCTCTCATTTTTTCATATTTCTAGTGCAGTAATGCAGTTCAATTTTCATGTTTGCATGTTTTAGCGCCGCAGTGTGCTGCCTTATTTATTTGACTCTTACCACATATAAAGCACACAGTATATACTCAGTGTATTTTAAGGAGGAGCATCCACCTCTATGGCACCTAAAAGACAGCAAGAAAACAGGGAACTGTATTGAGATGCGCTATCTGCAGCATCAAGTTGCTGAATGCATGGATTAAACAGCTAGGAGAACACTGCGCTTCCAAAGTTGTCAGGGAGGAGCAGTCATCTCTGCTAATGGATATGAGATCCATCATTAGGGAAGAGGTTCACACCTCTATTTTGGCTTACTCAATCCAGACGCCTCGTGCCAAGATGGGAGATGGAACTAAGCTCCAAGGAAGACATACATTCCTGTGGGTCTGATCAGGAGGAGGGAGAAACAACTACAGACCCTCCAGAAGAGGGGAAGAAATACCTCTTCTCATCTGAGGATACGGATGAGCTCCTCTGCACAGTCAGGAGTACCATGCAGGCGTAGGAAACCCAGAAATATCACTCTCTACAGGATGAGATGTTCAGTGGTTTGAGATCCCAGAGACAGTCTTCCCTGTAAACAACCACATCCGCACCAAGATCATGGAGAAGTGGGAGAAAAAAGAAAGCTTATTATTCCCCGAGATTTTAGACATTATCTACCCTTCAAACCAGAGGACGTTAAGCCTTGGGAGGACGTTCTGAAAATTGACGTCCCCATAGCCAAGGTTCCAAAAAAAAAGACTTCTATCCCATTCGAAGATTCATCAAGTCTCAAGGAACCGAAGCGCATTGAACAGCAAGGTGGATTGCAGCTGAGGGGAAAAAGAAAAAAAAATCTTTAAATCTTCAGCATAGCGAGTGTGAGCGAGCTGAGTGTGACCTGAGCGTAAGTGTGGACGGCCGTAAATGTGACTTGTGATTCAGTGAAGAGGTATTTGGAAAGCATTTAACAAATACCTGTGTGAATTGGTGTAAGTTGCTGAATTGGGAGTAGCTATATTCACAAGGGGTTAGTTTAGGGTGGGGGCTCATAATTAAGGGTTTATAAGGGGCAGCTGGTTGGGGCTCAAGTCCTTTTGGACGTGCATTGCACAGCATTGCGGATTGCTGCAGAGGGGAAAAAGAAAAAAAATCTTTAAATCTCCATCTTAGCGAGTGTGAGCGAGCTGAGTGTGACCAGAGCGTAAGTGTGAATGGTGGTAAGTGTGACTTGTGATTCAGTGACTTTGGATTCAGGGAGTTTCCAAGGGAGGAATTACTGAATTGCTGTATTTTATTAATACTTTGTATTTATTTTTTATTTAACTTTTCTGTCTGGTGCAATCCCCATTAGGAAATGTGCTCCACTATTGTTAATGCCATCCAGTGCACATCTTGCCACATGTGTGCAGTCCTTGAGCAGCCGGTGGAGGGTGCATACTGCTGTGCGAGATGTGAGCACGTTGTGCATTTGGAAACCCAGATTCTGGATCTAAATGTGCAGCTGGCAACACTGAGATCCATAGACAATATGGAGAGGAGTCTTCTACTCACTGAGCAGACGCTCAATAGGATAGATGAGGCGGGGGATGGTACCATGAAGCTGCAGCACGGTGAAGTAGAAAGCTGGGTGACAGTTAGAAGGCCAGGTAGAGAGAAGAGTGCCAGGGAGGCTAGTCCTGATCTGGCACACCCCAATAAGTTTGCTAAGTTGGCAGATGAGGGGGGTGCCAGTACAGGGGTAGCACTGCTGCAGCCAGGCATGTCCTCTGAAAGCCGGAGGAGTGACTGCTCCAGTAAGGAGGGAAATAGGAGAGCAGGGCAGGCCAGACAGGTGCTGGTAGTGGGGGACTCAATTATTAGGGGAACAGATAGGGCAATCTGTCACAAAGACCGGGATCATCGAACGGTGTGCTGCCTACCTGGCGCTCGAGTCCGACACATCGCTGATCGGGTGGACAGATTATTGGGAGGGGCTGGTGAGGACCCAGCGGTCATGGTGCACATTGGCACTAATGACAAAGTTAGAGGTAGGTGGAAGGTCCTTAAAGATGATTTCAGGGAATTAGGCTGCAAGCTGAAAGCAAGGACCTCCAACGTGGTATTTTCCGAAATACTGCCTGTACCACGTGCCACGCCAGAGAGGCAATGGAAGATTAGGGAGGTTAATAAGTGGCTCAAGAATTGGTGTAGGAAGGAGGGGTTTGGGTTCCTGCACAACTGGGCCGACTTCTCAGTTGGCTACAGGCTCTACGCTAGGGACGGGCTGCACCTCAATGGGGAAGGTGCAGCTGTGCTGGGGGAGAAAATGGCTAGAAGGTTGGAGAAGTGATTAAACTAGGGATTGGAAGGGAGGGTATTCAATTTATATGAGGGGAAGATAGTGCAGATAGAGACGTAGGCACAAATAAAGAAGATGGGGGTGGCGGTGGCATGGGGGGGTGGGGTTAGATCAATTAATAATTTAAGAAAGAATAGAGGTACAGAGAGAAACATCAAGTGCATGTATACTAATGCCATAAGCCTCGCCAACAAAATGGATGAATTAGAATTAATGTTGTTGGTGCATAATTATGACATGGTGGGGATATCTGAAACGTGGCTGGATGAGAGCCATGACTGGGCTGTTAACTTACAGGGCTATAGCCTGTTCAGAAATGACCGTACAGATAAGCGAGGGGGAGGGGTGTGTCTATATGTAAAATCGTCCTTAAAACCCATCCGGCATGGTTTGTTATAAATCTCCAAAAATAATGGAAGCAATGGAGAATATCCTCGTAAAGCAAATAGATGAAGCTGCGACTCAAGGAGAAGTCATTATTATGGGGGACTTCAACTACCCTGAAATAGATTGGGGAACAGAAACCTGCAGTTCCAGCAAAGGTAATCGGTGTCTGACAACTATGAGAGACAATTACCTTTCACAACTGGTTCAGGACCCAACAAGAAGGGGGGCACTGCTAGACCGAATATTATCCAACAGGCCAGACCGCATATCAAATATAAGGGTTGGGGGTCACGGGTAATAGTGATCACAAAAGAATAAGTTTTCATGTATCCTTTAATAAGATGTGTAGTAGAGGGGTTACACGGACACTAAACTTCAGGAGGGCAAATTTCCAACGGATGAGAGAGGATCTTGGTGCAATTAACTGGGACGATATCCTGAGACATAAAAATACACAAAGAAAATGGGAGACGTTTATTAGCATCCTGGATAGGACCTGTGCACAGTATATACCGTATGTGAATAAACATACTAGGAATAGGAGGAAACCAATATGGCTAAATAGAGCTGTAAGGAGCGCAATCAGGGACAAAAAGAAAGCATTTAGAGAATTAAATGAAGTAGGTAGTGATGAGGCATTAAATAAATACAGAAAATTAAATAAATTCTGTAAAAAGCAAATCAAGGCAGCAAAGATTGAGACAGAGAGACTCATTGCCAGAGAGAGTAAAAATAATCCCAAAATATTATTTAACTACATAAATAGTAAGAAACTAAAAAATTATAGTTTTGGCCCCCTTAAAAATAGTCTGGGTGAAATGGTGGATGAGGAAAAAGCCAATATGTTAAATGACTTTTTCATCAGTATTTGCACAAGAAAATCCCATGGCAGACAACATGACTAGTGATAAAAATTCCCTATTAAATGTCACCTGCTTAACCCAGCAGGAAGTACGTCGGCGTCTAAAAATCACTAAAGGTCACAAATCTCCGGGCCCGGATGGGATCCACCCCCGCGTACTGCAAGAATTAAGTACAGTCATTGATAGACCATTATTTTTATGTTAATCTTTAAAGTCTCCATAATAACAGGGTCTGTACCACAGGACTGGCGTATAGCAAATGTGGTGCCAATATTCAAAAAAGGGGACAAAAACTGAACTCGGTAATTATAGGCCAGTAAGCTTAACCTCTACTGTGGGTAAAATCCTGGAGGGCATTCTAAGGGACGCTATACTGGAGTATCTGAAGAGGAATAACCTCATGACCCAGTATCAGCACGGGTTTACTAGGGACCGTTCATGTCAGACTAATCTGATCAGTTTGTATGAAGAGGTAAGTTCTAGACTGGACCAAGGGAACCCAGTGGACGTAGTGTATATGGACTTTTCAAAAGCTTTTTATACTGTGCCACACAAAAGGTTGATACATAAAATGAGAATAATGGGGATAGGGGAAAATATGTGTAAGTGGGTTAAGAGCTGGCTCAGGGATAGGAAACAAAGGGTGGTTATTAATGGAGCACACTCGGACTGGGTCGCAGTTAGCAGTGGGCTACCACAGGGGTCAGTATTGGGCCCTCTTCTTTATAACATTTATTAATGTCAAAATGAAATAGAAACCGCGCTTAAGGAGAAAAAAACATAATTCACTGCCCACCTCTTAAATGTACAATCGTACCACCAAAAAGACAACTGTGGCTGCCAGCTTACCTAGGTATATGAGCTGCAGCAGCGTGCTGATTCCAGGCCGCAGATACCCGGGGCTGCGGCCCTGTCTGTATCAGGCGGTGAAACACTGTTGGCGGTGCACTATTAGAGGTGAATCCGTCTGAGTGCCTAGGGTTACGGCACCATTTGTGCCGGATGGTGGAGCGCACTCGTGGGACCAGGGGCGCTCCGGCCGGTAGTGCTTCCTGGAATACCACAAGGATTGAAAAAAAGATGGCTGTTAGGCTCCTCCTACCAGTGACAATGTATAAATATATGAGGGGACAGTACAAAGACCTTTCTGATGATCTTTTTAATCATAGACCTGAAACAGGGACAAGGGGGCATCCTCTGCGTTTGGAGGAAAGAAGGTTTAGGCATAATAACAGACGCGGATTCTTTACTGTAAGAGCAGTGAGACTATGGAACTCTCTGCCGTATGATGTTGTAATGAGTGATTCATTACTAAAATTTAAAAGGACTGGATGCCTTTCTTGAAAAGTATAATGTTACAGGGTATATACACTAGATTCCTTGATAGGGCGTTGATCCAGGGAACTAGTCTGATTGCCGTATGTGGAGTCGGGAAGGAATTTTTTTCCCCAAGGTAAAGCTTACTATTTGCCACATGGGTTTTTTTTTTGCCTTCCTCTGGATCAACATGTTAGGGCATGTTAGGTTAGGCTATGGGTTGAACTAGATGGACTTAAAGTCTTCCTTCAACATTAATAACTATGTTACTATAAAATAACTTGGGAGACCTCGGCGGCTATAATACGGGCCAACATAGCAGCAACCTCCGTTGCTAGGTCCATGCACCTGTAGGTTGATGACCTAGAGGAACACTTAAAGGGCAAAACCTCCCTGGGAGTTGTCTTAAGATCCCTCCCGTTGCCTAAACTGGCTACTGGGTTCATTGCTGATGCATCTGCGGAGTCTGTCAGATTTGCTGCCAGGAACGGTACCTCATCAAATGCTGTCCAGCTGGCTATTTGGTTAAAAATGTGGTCTGGGATACACAATCTAAAAATAAACTTTGTTCCATACCCCTCTCGGGTTCTAGAGTGTTAGGCCCGGTTCTAGATGAAATTCTAGAGAAGGCATCTGATATGAAAAAGTTCCCAGAGGATAGGCCTAAAAAATACGAGCCCTTTCATACACCCTAACCCTCCCAGAGATCAAGCTACAACGGGAAGGGAAAGTCGGGCAGGTGGCGCTACCCCAAAGGAGGTAGGGAGAGGGCCTCTATCTTTGGCTCAGGCCTGGGGTCAGGAGGGCAATAATGCCATGAGAGTGGGAGGGCGACTAAGGTCGTATCTGGAAGGTTGGCAGGAGATCTCAAAAAAATCAGTGGATGCTAGGAACAATCTCTTCAGGTTACAGGATAGTTTATCCAGTTCCCGCCAAAAAGGTTCATCCTAACAAACTCCCAGCCCCCGACCGCAGCCTCCCCATGTGGTCAGATGTTCAGGACCTTCTACAAATCAGAGCGATGGTCCCGGTCCCTGAGGGAGAAAGATTCAGGGGCCACTATTCGAGTCTCTCTTCGGTCAGAAAACCCACCTGGGAGGGCCACACGATAATAAATTTAAAGCCCTTGAGCCGCTGGGTAAGACAGGAGATTCAAATTGGAGTTAATCAGGTCAACAATTCCCCTTATAGACAAGAATACAGTAATGTACACCCTGGATTTAAAAAAACGTGTATTATCACATTCCCATCGATGCCTGCTGTCAGCAGTACCTGAGGTTCGCACTGAAGGACCGAGATCGGGTCCATCATTATCAGTTTTGTTGCCTTCCCTTTGGACTAGCCTCAGCACTCTGAGTTTTCACAAAGCTTGTGGCAGAGGTAGTGGCCTAACTGAGGAGGTTAGACATTCATAGTCCTCTACCTGGATGACTTCCTAATTATAGCCATCACCAGAGGAGAGCTTATGGAGCATTGCCAAACTTCTGTCCACATGTTCCAGAATCAGGGCTGGGTGATAAATTGAAAGAAATCAAATCTTATTCCAGAAACCGGGAAGAAATTCCTGGGGATTCTCCTGGACTCTCATCTAAAAAACTTCTTTCCTACCTATGGAAAACCAGACATCAATACATGACAGAATCCGTCAATTTTCAGAGAACCATTGCTCCATCAGAGGGGCGATGAGGATCCTGGGAGCAATGATGTCCTGCATCCCATGTGTACAGTGGAGTCAGTTCCATTCATAAGAGCTCCTGGAGGCCATTTTATTAGCCTGGGAAAGACGTCACCTATCACTAGATGTCGTAATGCCCCTCTCCTCATCAGTAAAAAAACTCCCCAGTCCGTGGACTATTCCAGAAAACCTCCAAATGGGAGTTTCCTGGGCCCTCTCTCCTGCGTGGTGGTTACCACCGATGCAAGTCAGCCAGGTTGAGGCTATCATCTAGAAGGAATACTCTTCCAGGGAACATGGACCCTGGAAGTCCGGGCCAGGTCCTCAGACTACAGGGAGCTGCGCGCATTATGGGAGGTCCTGCACCAGGGCCAGTTGGTAGTCAGAAACAGGTATGCGAGGATCCTGTAGGACAACATGATGCTAGCCTTTCTACGCCATCTGGGGGGGGGGGCACGAGATATCTCTCACTGCAGCATTTAGCGAAAAAGATTTATCGGTGGGCAGAGGAGACTGTTCTTTCCGTTTTAGCGGTTCACCTGGAGGAGGCCCAGAACCAGGTGGCAGACTTCCTAAGCAGGCAGAGAATATCTCCCACAGAGTGGAAACTGAACGGCGAAGTGTTCCACATGCTGTGTCAGCAGTGGGAGATCCCATGAAAAGACCTTTTCGCAACCAGAGAGAATGCGAAGGTAAGATTCTTTAAGGCTGGTTTCACATTTGCGTTTTTTGACGCTGCGTTTTTGCGCAAAAAAAGCATGCTTTTTTTCCCTATACTTAACATTAAAAACGCATGCATTTTTTGCATGCAATTTGCCGCGTTTTGCCGCCGCATGCGTCTTTTATATGCATGCGTTGTGTTGCAGAAATGCAACATGTAATTTTTAGTGGCAAAAAAATGTATTGCTGTCTATGTAAACGCATGTGTTTTTAAGCACATGCGTTTGGTTGCATTAAAACGCATGCGTTTTTATTAAAAAAAACAAGAAAACATACTGATAAGCCACCCCACACCATAAAATTGATAAAGGGATCCTACCCCTAACCCTAAGGGATCCTAACCCTACCCCTAACCGTAAGGGATCCTAACCCTAAGGGATCCTAACCCTACCCCTAACCCTAAGGGATCCTAACCCTACCCCTAACCCTAGGGATCATAACCCTAACCATAACCCTAAGTGTTAGGGGTAGGGTTAGGATCCCTTAGGGGTAGGGTTAGGATCCCTTAGGGGTAGGGTTAGGATCCCTTAGGGGTAGGGTTAGGATCCCTTAGGGTTAGGATCCCTTAGGGGTAGGGTTAGGATCCCTAAGGTTACTAGGGATCCAAACCCTAACCCTAGCTATTTTTGTTTATAGTGGGTTTTCTTGTTGATTTTGATGATTGGCAGCTGTCACACACTTCTCATCATGCGTTTAAAAAACACAAACACATGAAAAAACGCATGTAAACGCGTCAAAACGCCGCGTTTGTATTAAAACATGCAAAAACGCATGCGTAAAAGAAACGCAGCTTTTAAACGCGTTTACATGCGTTTTTTCACCAAATGCGTTTGCGTTTAAAACGCTGCGTTTTTAAACGCAAATGTGAAACCAGCCTTAGTTAAATTCCCTAGACAGTTTCGCAGGGATCGATGCATTATCCCAGACCTGGAGCGAAGAGCTGGCCTACGCATTCCCTCTGCTCCCCTTTATTTCCAAGGGGTGCTGAGGAAGGAGCAAGAGGAGAGAGCAAAAATAATACTAATAGAGCCCTTCTCGCCAAGTAGGAGCTGGTTTCCCCTGTTGAGTAAGATGTCAGTGGGAGAGCCTATCCTGTTTCCACAGAGGGAAGATCTTCTCTTCCAAGGCCCATTTCTTCATCAGAACATAGACAGGCTGCACCTTTCCTGAAATGCAGGTCCAAAGATTAAGAGGATTGTCTGATAAGGTCATATCTATCATTCAGGCAAGTAGAAAGCCAGTAACATCGGCTATATGTAACAAAATCAGGAAATGATTCTGTACACAGTGCGGGGAATCCTCGGTTGATACATCGCACCCGGATATACCGAGAGTCCTGGATTTCCTGCAGGCAGGATTCAATAAGGGGTTAAGTCGAAGTACCTTGAAGGTCCAAATTTCGGCCTTAAGCATATCTTTTGATTCTTCTCTAGCTACCCACCCCTGGAAAGCTAGATTTTCCAGGGCTGTCCAGAGATTGAAGCCCTTGGTGAGGAAACCTGTCCCACCATGGGACCTAAAGGTACCGTCATACTAGACGATATCGCTAGCGATCCGTGACGTTGCAGCGTCCTCGCTAGCGATATCGTCCAGTGTGACAGGCAGCAACGATCAGGATCCTGCTGTGATATCGCTGGTCGGGGAAGAAAGTCCAGAACTTTATTTCGTCGCTGGATCTCCCGCTGACATCGCTGAATCGGCGTGTGTGACACCGATTCAGCGATGTCTTCGCTGGTAACCAGGGTAAACATCGGGCTACTACGCGCAGGGCCGCGCTTAGTAACCCGATGTTTACCCTGGTTACCATCGTTAAAGTAAAAAAAAAAACAACCACTACATACTTACCTACCGCTGTCTGTCCTCGGCGCTCGGCTTCTCTGCTCTGGCTGTGAGCACAGCGGCCGGAAAGCAGAGCGGTGACGTCACCGCTCTGCTTTCCGGCTGCCCGGCGCTCACATCCAGTACAGAGAAGCACAGCGCCGAGGACAGACAGCGGTAGGTAAGTATGTAGTGGTTGTTTTTTTTTTTACTTTAACGATGGTAACCAGGGTAAACATCGGGTTACTAAGCGCGGCCCTGCTGTGCTTAGTAACCTGATGTTTTCCCTGGTTACCGGGGACCTCGGGATCGTTGGTAGCTGGAGAGCGGTCTGTGTGACAGCTCTCCAGCGACCAAACAGCGACGCTGCAGCGATCCGGATCGTTGTCGGTATCGCTGCAGCGTCGCTTAGTGTGACGGTACCTTAAACCTGGTACTCAATGCACTATGTAAACACCTGTACGAACCGGGGAGTGATGTAAACATTAGCAGGCTTTCATTTAAGACTGCTTTTCTGGTGGCTATTACATCAGCCAAGAGGATAGAAAAACTACAAGCTCTGTCTATCAGGGATCCATAGCTTCAGATATTTGAAAACTGAATAGTCTTCAGGTTTGACCAGTCTTTCCTCCCCAAAGTTGTCTTTCCCAAATATGAATGTATTGTCCTGCCTTCATTTTGCCAGCATCCAAAAAATCATAAGGAGCAGGTTTTCCACTTTTTAGATGTTAGATGGCTATCCATTTCCTTGAAAGCTACCAGGGATTGGAGACAGGATCCAAATTTGTTTGTCCAATATGGGGGAAATAATTGGGGGAAGAAAGTGGCCAAATCTATAATAGTAAGGTGGATCAGATCCAAAATAGTGTTGGCTTACGAGGCAGAAGGAAAACCACTCCCTAAGAAGTGGGCTTTTGAAGAGTGGCGTCATTTTTCTGGAGGTCGCAGTTCATCCGGTTATGGTAATCACGGATCATAAGATTCTTGTATATTTAGAATCTGCAGAATGTTTAACACCACGACAGGCAAGATGGGCATTGTTCTGCACCAGGTTTAACTTTTTTTGTCAAATATAGGCCTGGAAACAAAAACATTAAGGCTGATGCATTATCTCGTCGTTTTCCTGGGGGTGGAAATAATTGTCTACAAAAATGGGTGGTTATGGCGTCTAAATGTTCGGATCTTGAAAAAGAGGTTGTTGACGCTCAAGGGGATGCCCCTGCTGCCTGTCTGTTAGGTAAACTGTTTGTGCCTGTGAATCTTCGTCTGATAGTCTTTAGTGAACCTCACGATTCGGTGTTGCCCGAACATCCTGGTAATAAAGCCACCGTTGATCTGCTTACTCTGCGTTTTTGGTGACCAGGTGCTCACAACAATGTCCGGGAGTATGTAGCCGCCTGCAGTATCTGTGCGCATTCTAAGACCTCTCATACTCATCAGGTGGGGTCTCTCCAACCATTGGAGATTCCCAGTAAACCTTGGACTTATCGGTCAATTTTTATCATAGATCTACCCGTGTCGGCGGGGAATACTGTAATTTTGGTGGTGGACAAATTCAGTAAAATGTATCATGTTATTGCACTACCCACTTTACCCAACGCCTAGTCCTTGGCGTAAATTTTCATCAGGGAAATTGTAAAACTACATGGGATTCCAACCAATATTGTTTCTGATCAGGGGGTGCAGTTTATTTCCAAGTTTTGGAGGGAGTTTTGCACCCGTTTAGGGATCCATCTGTCATTCTCTTCTGCATTTCACCCACAGTCTAATGGGAAAACTGAACAGGTTAACAAGAATCTGGAGACTTATCATAGGTGTTTTGTGTCTGAGAATCATGAGGATTGGGTTACCTACTTACCGTTAGCTGAATTTCACAGTAAATAATCGTTGTCATGAGTCTACTGGTAAGTCCCAGTTCTTCAGGGCGCACTGGTGTCATCCTCAGTTCAACTCAATTAATAAGAATTATTCTTCTGGATTACCTGAAGAACGGTTTTCATCATCTATTATGTCGGTGTGGCAAGAAATTACTGATAATTTGTGGAAGATGGGATCCCAATATAAAAGAGTGTGGTGGATCAGAGAAGTTTGGTGGGTCCTAACCTGCGTGTTGGTGACTTGGTGTGGTTGTCCTCTAGGAACATTAAGCTGAAGATTCCATCTTGGAAACTGGGTCCCATGTTCATCGGTCCTTATAAGATCATAGCCGCCGTCAATCCCGCAGCATTCCACTTTGCTTTGCCACTCACTTTTAGGATCCATAATGTGTTTCATCAACCACGCCTCAAAAAATACATTGCATCTTCGGTACCATCACAGTTACCACCATCTCCAGTCATTGTGAATGGAAACTTATAATTTCAGATAGGAAAAATCATGGATTCTTGCTTAATTCGTCGGTCCCAAAGAGAGGATGTGGGCACCAGCATTTGACGTCCATGCAGCCAGACTGATCCGGTCTTTTCACGTGGCACACCCTGATAAACCCAATTCTGAGGTTTCGGAGGTCCCTTATAGAAACTAGGGGGGAGGGGGTACTGCCATGGGGTTACTGTGACAGATTGGAGGCAGAAGACCATAGTGTCTGATTGCTCCTACTCCTGCACTGAATAGAAGCACTTCACCTTCTTTTTAAACTGTGTAAATTTCTTTTGAAAGAACAGTGGTTAATCAGCCATGTTGGGAGTTCTGGGAGATAAGGTTCTCAGCTGTGCACAGTTAGCCACTCTTATCCCCTATATAATCTGAGTCCTGACTAATACATCGTCAGAGCTAGCTTATGCTGTATGGCTGGGGGGATAGTAGTTGGTGGTTATTGGAGTAGGCGTTTGGTGGATTTATCTGTGACTGTTGCTTGGTTTTGTGAGTGTGATAATTCCCTTCTCCTACTTTGGTTTTACCCCATCCTCATCTCCAGTGCATTACTCTGTTTATGTGTGTATATTTGTATGTTTGGTATTTTCCGTTACCCCTGTTCATGTTACCTTGTTCGTCTGGTTGGTATTGTAATGTGCTGCTGCAGTGCAGTATAGAGCAACCTCCACCAGAGGGTGCTGGTTAAGAGAAAGAGCTTGTACACACAGCTCAGCAACACTGAACAACAACACAGGTTTCACAGGTAATGAAAGAGAAGTCAGACAAGCCAAGGTCATACACAGAGATAGCAGCGTGGTACAGAAGGGGCGAGCAGAGAATAGTCGGGGACAAGCAAGACATCAGAACCTACCGGGAACGTGGTAACCAAAACGTGAGACGTAAGACGGAGTCGGGGTACAGGCCAGAGGTCAGAACAAGTCATAAACGGGTGCAGGCAGTCAGAGGAAAACAGGAACACTATTACAGGGATCAGGTCAGGAGCTCAAACAGTGCAGCATGAACTATAGCTGACACTGGCCCACAGGCTGCAGAGGACTTAAATAGCTCAGCAGGTTTCAAAGTGAGGCAGAGGGGATTAACTCTCACATGACCAGTCCAGAGACAAGACAGCTGAACACAACCTCAGAATTGGATCATGACAGGTATACTACGGTGCACAACTACTCCATTCTTCCCTGGGTGACAGAAGGGTACGGACTGAGGGCATATTCAGGAGATAAGGCATGGTATGTGGCCCCAGCATCTTCACCTTCAGAAGTAACCCAGAGAGCAAAAGAATGATTGTTTTGTTTGTTTTAACAGTTTAATTGTTTCTGAACCCTGAATTGTTTCAAAAAAGTTACAAAAGACTGAACATGAGCACAACAATATAATTTATGTTCATTTTTACGGTGCTTTTTCAGGCGCACACACAGGATATTTTTTAAACCAGACACCTTATTTGTTCTCACGTAGCAATTAAAGAGCTTTATCCATAACAGAAAGTGAAGCATATTGTTGGCCGCCAGAGTCATATTTGAGGATAGCGATCATGCTATCCTCTAATTTTTTATTACAAGAGGAGGAAGACCAGTGAGGACTCAGACTTTAAGGTTGGACTTCAGAAAGACAGATTTTAATGGACTCAAACAGAGGGTAGGAAAGGTCAAATGGCCGGATGTTCTAAAGGACAGAAATGTCAAAGAAGGATGGGAGATTTTGCTAAATGAAATTCTCACTGCACAGCCAGTAGCAATCCCAAAAAGAAGAAAGAATTGAAAGCACTTAAAGAGACCAGGATAGATGAACTTGTTAAAAAGGGAAAAAAAGAAATGTATATCAAATGGAAAGAGGGGAGCAAATACAAAAATATATTGCTGTAGGCAGGGAACGCAGGGCAAGCGTTAGAAGAACTAAAGCCAGTAATGAAGTGAGGTTTGCATTCAAGGGAGACCAAAAGCAGTAATTAAGGATTTGGGGGTATGTCAAAAGCAAAAGAAAAGTCAAAGATGCTATAGGACTTTCACAAGATGAGAAGGGTGAAGTGGTCGAAAATGATGTTGAGAAGGCCGAACTTTTAAATTCCTATTTTGCATCTGTATTTTCTAAGAATTCAAATGTAACAACAACTGATGTTCACGGTGCCATCGAAGGGCTACAAGTATCCACACTATCCATAAAGAGTGAGGGAACACTTGGCTAATTTACATGAAATTAAATCTCCTGGTCCAGATGAAATACATCCTAAGGGACTGAAAGAGATAGCAGAGGAAATTGCAGAACCACTACTCAGAATCTTTGAACAATCATGGAGAACAGGAGAAGTCCCAAAAGATTGGATAAGGGCAAATGTTGTACTTATCTTCAAATAAGGAAAGAAGATGAAGCCAGGAAATTACAGGCCAGTGAGCCTTACTTCTATACCAGGAAAGATCTGTGAACAAATTATTAAACAGCATGTATATAAGTACTTGGATAAAAATACAGTAATTAACTAGAGCCAGCATGGGTTTGTAGCAAACAAGTCATGGCAGACAAATTTAATTTCCTTCTATGATGGATTCATTGACTTGGTGGATCATGGAAATGCAGTAGATATAGTATATCTCAGCTTTAGCAAAGCATTTGATAAAGTATCTCACTATACGTATTGAAAAAATTACCACGTATGGGATTGACAAGGCTACGGTTAGGTGGATTCATAACTAGCTCAGTGATCATACTCATAGAGTGGTGATAAATAGTTGTGCATCCAATTGGAAAAGTGTTACAAGTGGGTACCACAAGGCTCTGTCCTGGCCCTAGTGTTGTTCAACATTTTTATAAATGATCTAGATAAGGGAACTGAAGGTAAACCGATCAAAATTGCAGTCAATGCATAGCTAGGAGGGATAGCTAAAGGTCCCTTCACATTAAGCGACACTGCAGCGATACCGACAACGATCCGGATCGCTGCAGCGTCGCTGTTTGGTCGCTGGAGAGCTGTCACACAGACAGCTCTCCAGCGACCAACGATCCCGAAGTCCCCGGGTAACCAGGGTAAACATCGGGTTACTAAGCGCAGGGCCGCGCTTAGTAACCCAATGTTTACCCTGGTTACCAGCGTAAAAGTAAAAAAAAACAACCACTACATACTTACCTACCGCTGTCTGTCCCCGGCGCTGTGCTTCTCTGCACTCCTCCTGTACTGGCTGTGAGCACAGCGGCCGGAAAGCAGAGCGGTGACGTCACTGCTCTGCTTTCCGGCTGACCGACGCTCACAGCCAGTACAGGAGGAGTGCAGAGCACAGCGCCGGGGACAGACAGCGGTAGGTAAGTATGTAGTGTTTTTTTTTTTTTACTTTTACGCAGGTAACCAGGGTAAACATCGGGTTACTAAGCGCGGCCCTGCGCTTAGTTACCCGATGTTTACCCTGGTTACCAGTGAAGACATCGCTGGATCGGTGTCACACACGCCAATCCAGCGATGTCCACGGGAGATCCAGCGACTAAATAAAGTTCTGGACTTTGTTCAGCGACCAACGATCTCCCAGCAGGGGCCTGATCGTTGGTCGCTGTCACACATAACGATTTCCTTAACGATATCGTTGCTACGTCACAAAAAGCAACGATATCGTTAACGATATCGTTATGTGTGAAGGTACCTTAACACTAGAGTATAAAGAGAAAGGATTCAGAAGGATCTAGATAAGCTTGAACAATGCAGCGACTAATAGAATGGTATTTAGCAGGGAGAAATGCAGAATTCTACATCTGGGCAAGAAAAGCAAAAATGACATCTACAGAATAGGAGGAGTAGAATTAAGCAACAGCACATGTGAAAAAGACTTTGGTATACTAATAGATCACAGACTGCACAGGAGTCAACAGTGTGATGCCGCATCAAAAAAGGCAGACAGTTCTAGGATGTACTAAGAGAAGCACAGAGTCTAGATCACGTGAAGTAATTATCCCAATCTACTCGTCGGTCAGGCTGCATCTGGATACTGTGTCCAGTTCTGGGCACCACATTTTAAAAAAGACATTGAAAAGCTGGAGCAAGTTCAGAGAAGAGCGACCAGGATGGTGAGCGGACTGCAAAGCATGTCCTACGAGAAACAGTTAAATGATCTGGAAATATTTAGCTTGCAAAAAAGAAGACTGAGAGGAGACTTAATAGCTGTCTACAAATATCTGAGGGGCTGTCACATTGTAGAGCGATCATCATTATTTTCATTTACACATGGAAACACGAGAAGCAATGGAATAAAACTGAAAGGAAAAAGATACAGATTAGATATTAGAAAAAACTTTTTGACAGTTAGTGTGATCAATGAGTGGAACAGGCGGCCATGAGAGGTGATCAGTTCTCCTTCAATGGAAGTCTTCAAACAGAGGCTGGACAGACATCTGTTTGGGATGATTTAGTGAATCCTGCATTGATCAGGGGGTTGGACACGATGACCCTGGATGTCCCTTCCTTAGAAAGCATATATCTGCACAGAGATTGAAGCTTCAGAGACTGGGAGTTCTGTGGAAACTGTTTGGGTAAGAATACAAGGACAGAAAAATGGAAAGGACACGATTGTAGGCATTTACTGCAGGCCGCCTGTGCAAGCTGAGGATATGGATGAACTCTTTATGCATCAAATGGCTAAGTTCTCCAAAAAACATGACATAGTTGTCATGGGAGATTTCAACTATCCAGACATTTGTTGGGAATCTCTCTCAGGCAAAACTAACAGGTCAAGCAAATTCTTATCCTCTCGCTGACAATTTTATCTTCCAAAAGGTAGGGGAGAAAACAAGTAGATCTGCTACCTTAGATCTAATGCTTATAAACAGGGAGGAAATGGTTGAGGAGGTAAGAGTGGCTGGGACCCTAGGAGGCAGAGACCATTATTTTAGAATTTTGGATAACTAGAGGAGGAAGACCTTTGAAGACTCAGACATCAAGGTTAGATTTCAGAAAGGCAGATTTTAAGGGACTCCAAAAGAGAATCGGAAGGATCCAATGGCTGGATATCCTTAAGGGCAAAAATGTCCAGGAAGGATGGAAAATCTTGAAAAACGAAATTCTCAAAGCTCAACAATTAACAATTCTGAAAAGAGGGAAGAATAGGAAGCTTTAAAGGAAACCCGAATGGATGAACACAGAACTTAAACACATGCTAAAAAGGAAGAAAGAAATGTTTATCAAATGGAAAGAGGGAGGCATATCTAAAGAAGAATATAATGCTGTCTGCAGAACCTGTAGGGCACTAATCAGATTAGCTAAAGCTGACAATGAATTTAGGCTTGCAAGAGACGTCAAAAGCAATAAAAAAGGATTTGGGAGATATGTCAAAAGTAAAAGAAAAGTCAAAAATGCTATAGGATTTTTACAGGATGGAAATGATGAAATGGTAAGAAAGGATGTTGAGAAGGCCGAACTTTTAAATTCCTATTTTACATCTGTTTTTACTCAGAAAGGAAATGGAACATCAACTGATATTCACTGTCTTATTAAGGGAATAGAAGAATCCGGGATATCTATAAACAGAACGATAGTGAGGAAACACTTAGCTAACATAAATGAATTCAAGTCTCCAGGTCCAGATGAATTACACCCCAGAGTACTGAAGGAGATAGCAGAAGAAATTTTTGAACCACTCTCCATAATCTTTGAAAATTCTTGGAGAACAGGAGAAGTCCCAGAAGACTGGAGAAGAGCAAATCTTGTTCATATCTTCAAAAAGGGGAAGAAGGTGGACCCAGGGAACTATAGGCCGGTGAGTCTGACTTCTATACCAGGAAAGATATTTGAACAAATAATGAAACAACATGTACCTGGATAAGAATGAAGTGATTAACCAGAGTCAGCATGGATTTGTAACTAATAAGTCATGTCAGACTAACTTAATTTCCTTCTATGACAGAATCACTGACTGGGTGGATCAGGGAAATGCTGTAGATATAGTATATCTTGACTTCAGCAAAGCATTTGGCAAAGTATCTCATGCAATCCTTATTGAAAAAAAATGACTAAGTATGGAATGGACAAGACTACTGTTAGGTGAATTCATAACTGGCTTAGTGATCGGACCAAAAGAGTGGTCATAAATGGCTGCGCATCCAGTTGGAATAATGTCTCGAGTGGCGTACCACAGGGCTCTGTCCTAGGCCCTGTATTGTTCAATATCTTTATCAATGATTTAGATGAAGGAATTGAGGGTAAACTGATTAAATTTGCTGATGACACAAAGCTAGGAGGGATAGCTAATACTAGAGAAGAGAGAGAGGATTCAAAAAGATATAAATAAACTGGAGCAGTGGGCAGCAACTAACAGAATGGTTTTTAACAAGGAAAAATGCAAAGTACTACATCTGGGCAATAAAAATGAAAAAAGCATATACAGAATGGGAGGAATAGGGCTAAGCAACAGCACATGTGAAAAAGACTTGGGTATACAAATAGATCACAGACTGAACATGAGTCAACAGTGTGATGCAGCAGCAAAAAAGGCAAATGCAATTCTGGGATGTATTAACAGAAGCATACAGTCTAGATCACGCGAAGTCATTATTGCCCTCTACTCCTCTTTGGTCAGACCTCATCTGGAATACTGTATCCAGTTTTGGGCACCACATTTTAAAAAAGACATCAACAAACTGGAGCAAGTTCAGAGAAGAGCGACCAGAATGGTGACTGGTCTGCAAACCATGACCTATGAGGAACGTTTACAGGATTTGAGACTTAATAGCTGTCTACAAATATCTCAAGGGCTGTCACATTCTAAAAGGATCATCTTTATTTTCGTTTCCACATGGAAAGACTAGAAGCAATGGGATGGAACTGAATTGGAGGAGACACAGATTAGATATTAGAAAAAACTTTTTGACAGTTAGGGTGATCAAGGAGTGGAACCGGCTGCCACGAGAGGTGGTGAGTACTCCTTCAATGGAAGTCTTCAAACAGAGGCTGGACAGACATCTGTCTGTGATTGTGGTGAAATATGTGTATATATATCTATATGTGTGTAGTGACATATGTCTAGGGTTATATGTGTGACTAGTGATAATGTAACAGCTGTACTGAAGGCAATTCGCACCTAGGTGTTAATAGGTACTTCCTTGGGACTAGTAGAAATTGTGTCTCCATATCTCCCCAGGAGGTCTAGCTAGGGCCAAGAAAAAGCTAACATTTGGCACCTCCTAGGTCTTGGAGGGGAGGTGCTAATTCGGGCCTGAGGGTTAGCTATTCCTGGGAACCATCTCACAAGTGTCTCCAGAGTAAAATAATATATATTCATTAGTAGAGCGGCTGTGCCCAATCAAACAGACCGCAATTATGATATTAACCTTGGGGGCAGGTCTAGAAACCTGACCTCAGGCCAAACTTATACATTTAGGCTGCAGACAGAATTTTGTTCACAGGTGAGGGCAGCCTGAAAAGCTGATGTGTTCCACCAACTCCATTCACCCCCCCTCAGGGAGCAGAAAGCAACTACCATTTAGATAATTTCTGTAAGTTTTCTCCTGTTTATTTTGATACTGTTTTGCATAAGTTGTTTCTTATTGTAAGCACTGACCCTTTTGTTATTAAAGTATAAAACTTTAATAAGTTGAACCTTGAATGTTCTAAAAGAATCCATAGCCTAAGGTGTGTGAGCCTTATGAGTGATAGACATATTTTTATTAGTATTACTATTTCTGGGACTCATCGCCCGTGTATTCGGTGAGTGGTGGCAGCGTTAATGAGCGGGTGTGTGATTTATGCTCCCATTACAGCATAGGTCAGAGGTTGAATGCTGGACTGAGAATGGGGAGATAGATTAACCCTTGCAGGCACAACCCCCAAGTCACGTGTGAGAGCGGGCACGTGACAAATAAGTGACACCACGGAGAAGGGATCCGTGACAGCGATGATTTAGTGAATCCTGCTTTGAGCAGGGGGTTGGACCAGAAGACCCAGGAGGTCTCTTCCAACTCTACCATTCTATGATTCCAACTCTAACATTCTATGATTCTATGATTTCTTTCTGCACTGAGAATTAAGTGGGCAGCAGCACTCGTCTTACACTGTGGCCCCTCCATTGTTTGTCCAAGTCATTGACTGCACCAGGAACCACAGTACGGCCCTATTCTCTGACTTATTCTTTGTGTGTCAAGGGGATCATGTAGTTTGACCACCACCAACTGAAAATTATGGCAAATCCTAAAAAATACAATCAAAGTTTAAGACAGTGAAACAAAAAAAAAATGTCCTAATGTCTAATAGTTACCTGGAATAAGTTTCTCTTCCCGACAGTCGTACAACATTCCAAGGGTGAAAGGGCGTCCTAGGGATGGGATTTCCAAAATCATTTTGACTGCTGTTCTTGATCCACCTGGAGTTTTTAGAGAGTATCAATTAAGAAAAGCACGATAAGGAACTAGAACATTGCAGGATTATGATTGGTCACTTCTGATGGTGAGATTAGACAAATTTAAAAATTCTGTTCTCCTGTGAGTATGATTTCTCTCTTCTTATTAAATGGGTAAAATTGCAAAGTGTGAAAACAAGTAACTTTTTTGCAATTTAGCTCTTATCTTCTCTGTTCTGAATAGTAGAGGGGCCTTTTAATACCATATATACTCGAGTATAAGCCGAGATTTTCAGCCCAAATTTTTGGGCTGAAAGTGCCCCTCTCGGCTTATACTCAAGTCATGGTGGGTGGCAGGGTCGGCGGGTGAGGGGGAGAGGGCGCTGAGGCATACTTACCAAGTCCCAGCGGTCCTGGCGCTCCCCCTGCCGTCCCACGGTCTTCGGTGCCGCAGCCTCTTCCTCTTCAGCGGTCACCGGCACCGCTCATTAAAGAAATGAATAAGCGGCTCCACCTCCCATAGGGGTGGAGCCGCATATTCATTTCTCTAATCAGCGGTGCCGGTGACCGCTGAAAGAGGAAGAGGCTGCGGCACCGAAGACAGCTGTCCGGGGGAAGGAGCGGGACACCGGGAGCAGGTAAGTATGTAATATTCACCTATCCCCATTCCACACGCCGGGCATCGCTCCATCTTCCCGGCGCCGCTCCATCTTCCCGGCGCCGCTCCATCTTCCCGGCGTCTCTCCGCTCTGACTGTGCAGGTCAGAGGGCGCGATGACTCATATAGTGTGCGCGCCGCCCTCTGCCTGATCAGTCAGTGCGGAGAGACGCCGGGAAGATGGAGTGGCGCCGGGAGCTGCAAGCAAGAAAGGTGAGTATGGCTTTTTTTTTTTATTGCAGCAGCAATGGCAGAGCTTTATAAGGAGCATCTATGGGGCAATAATGAACGGTGCAGAGCACTATATGGCAGAGCTATGGGGCAATAATGAACGGTGCAGAGCACTATATGGCAGAGCTATGGGACAATAATGAACGGTGCAGAGCACTATATGGCACAGCTATGGGACAATAATGAACGGTGCAGAGCACTATATGGCACAGCTATGGGGCAATACTGAACGGTGCAGAGCACTATATGGCACAGCTATGGGGCAATAATGAACGGTGCAGAGCACTATATGGCACAGCTATGGGGCAATAATGAACGGTGCAGAGCACTAAATGGCACAGCTATGGGGCAATAATGAACGGTGCAGAGCACTATATGGCACAGCTATGGGGCAATAATGAACGGTGCAGAGCACTATATGGCACAGCTATGGGACAATACTGAACGGTGCAAAGCACTATATGGCACAGCTATGGGACAATAATGAACGGTGCAGAGCACTATATGGCACAGCTATGGGGCAATACTGAATGGTGCAGAGCACTATATGGCACAGCTATGGGACAATAATGAACGGTGCAGAGCACTATATGGCAGAGCTATGGGGCAATAATGAACGATACAGAGCACTATATGGCAGCTATGGGGCAATAATGAACGGTGCAGAGCACTATATGGCAGCTATGGGGCAATAATGAACGGTGCAGAGCACTATATGGCACAGCTATGGGGCAATAATGAACGGTGCAGAGCACTATATGGCAGAGCTATGGGACAAAAATGAACGGTGCAGAGCACTATATGGCACATCTATGGGGCAATAATGAACGGTGCAGAGCACTATATGGCACATCTATGGGGCAATAATGAATGGTGCAGAGCATTGTATATGGGGCACAGCTTTATATGGAGCATCTATGGGGCAATAATGAACTGTATGGAGCGTTATATGGGGCATCTATGGGGCCATAAAGAACTGCATGGAGCATTATATGGGGCTCCTGATTCAATATGGATATTCAAAAACACTTAACTTACTGATGTCTCAATTAATTTTACTTTTATTGGTATCTATTTTTATTTTTGACATTTACCGGTAGCTGCTCCATTTTCCACCCTAGGCTTATACTCGAGTCAATAAGTTTTCCCAGTTTTTTGTGGCAAAATTAGGGGGGTTGGCTTATACTCGGGTCAGCTTATACTCGAGTATATACGGTAATTGTGTACTGCTTGATGCTTAGGTTACTGGCCACTTCTATAGTCTCAGAGAAACTGATTATCTACAGTGATTTGCAAAAGTATCCACCTCCCTGGCTTTTTACCTATTTTGTTACATTACAACCTGTGTTTAAATATTTTTGTAATCCAATTTGCGTATGATACATCAGCACTAAGTAGTCTAAGGTGGTGAAGTAAGAGAGAAAAATATGGGCATAAATAAAATTTATGCGATCAAATAACTAAAAATTGGCATGTTCTTAGTATTCACCGCTTTTCCGATGAAGCCCCTAAAAATTTCAGGTGCAAGTAATCACCTTCATAAGTCACATACTTATTGACAGGACATCCCCCTGTGTGCAATCAAAGTGTAACATTTCTGTCAGTGTGTAAAAGATAAATATAAAAATATATATATATATATATATATATATATATATATATATATATATATATATATATATAGTATATATAGCTCAAAAAAATAAAGGGAACACTAAAATTCCACATCCTAGAAATCACTGAATGAAATATTCCAGTTGTAAATCTTTACTCATTATATAGTGAAATGCTTTGAGAGCAGTAAAAACCTAAAAATGATCAAAGTAAATCACAACTAATATCCCACGGAGGTCTGGAGTTGGAATGATGCTCAAAATCAAAGTGGAAAATCAAATTGCAGGCTGATCCAACTTCAGTGGAAATGCCTCAAGACAAGGAAATGACGCTCAGTAGTGTGTGTGGCCTCCACGTGCCTGTATGACCTCCCTAAAACGCCTCGGCATGCTCCTGATGAGGCGGCGGATGATCTCCTGAGGGATCTCCTCCCAGACCTGGACTGAAGCATCTGCCAACTCCTGGACAGTCTGTGGTGCAACATGACGTTGGTGGATGGTGCGAGACATGATGTCCCAGATGTGCTCAATCGGATTCAGGTCTGCGAACGGGCGGGCCAGTCCATCGCTTCAATGCCTTCATCTTGCAGGAACTGCTGACACACTCCAGCCACATGAGGTCTGGCATTGTCCTGCATTAGGAGGAATCCAGGGCCAACCGCACCAGCATATGGTCTCACAAGGGGTCTGAGGATCTCATCTAGGTACCTAATGGCAGTCAGGCTACCTCTGGTGAACACATGGAGGGCTGTGCGACCCTCCAAAGAAATGCCACCCCACACCATTACTGACCCACTGCCAAACCAGTCATGCTGAAGGACGGTCTCCAGGGCGTCTCCAGACTCTGTCACGTCTGTCACATGTGCTCAGCGTGAACCTGCTTTCATCTGTGAAGAGCACAGGGCGCCAGTGTGAAAGCACAACCAACATTCAAAAGTGACCAAAACATCAGCCAGAAAGCATTAATACTGAGATGTGGTCTATGGTCCCCACCTGCAGAACCACTCCTATTGAGTGTGTCTTAATAATTGCCAATAATTTGAGCTGGCGGGGACACCGGTGCACTATGGGTGCCAGGTGCCGAAGTCGCCGCTGGCTCAGGCCCCCGACACTTGCAATATTCACCTGTCCGCTGTATCTTCCGGCTCTCTGCAGTGACTGTTCAGGCAGAGGGCACGCACTAAACACCTCATCGCGCCCTCTGACCTGAACGTCACAGCCAGAGGATGCGGAAGACAGCCCGGCGGCGGAACGGAGACAGGTGAATATCGCATGGCACACCATTCCCCATTATACTCATCCCCTCCTGGCGCGGTCTCTGCTCTTCCCTGCTTCTCCGATGGTCTCCAGCTCAGGCAGCTTGTTCCTGTGTTCAGCAGTTACATGGTACCACTCATTAAATTAATGAATATGCGCTCCATGCCTATAGGAGTGGAGTCGCGCCCATATTCATTACATTAATGAGCGGTACCACATGATCGCTGAACACAGGAAAAGCTGCTGGCGCTGGAGACCATCTGAGAAGCAGGGAAGTGCAGAGACCGCGCCGGGAGCAGGTGAGCATTATGTGACAGCTGCCGCTCCCCCATCCCCGCAGACACACTGGGACAATGACTCGAGTACAAGCCAAGAGGGGCACTTTCTGCCTAAAAAATGGCTGAAAATCTCAGCTTATTCTCGAGTATAAACGTTATATATGAGAGTGCTGAGTAATTAGGCCATTCCAGGGTTGGGTTACCAGCCTTTTAGATGCCTATGAGTAAGGACATAAAGCTTGAAACGCATCAGGCGTGTGGGGGATGTTTGCCACTTGACATTCTATGACATGTATGTTTTTAACTTTTTACAAACAATGGATTAAATAAAAGACAAAATTAGAATTTTTATGGAAATCACCTGGTGTTGGTTTTTCCTTTTTTGCCTGTATTTACAAGTGGGCTCCAGCCACATTCAACCTGGCACCAGTGGTCCTGTGATACTCTGGTGAGCACTGTGAAAATCCTTTTTCCCTTCTCCCATGTTGATTAATAAACCTGCCTGGACATTTTAACGAAACCGTTTCATGCGCATACCTCAGCTGAGGGAGTACAAACCTCTACAGTGTATGTACAGTGGGGCAAAAAAGTATTTAGTCAGTCAGCAATAGTACAAGTTCCACCACTAAAAAAGATGAGAGGTGTCTGTAATTTACATCATAGGTAGACCTCAACTATGGGAGACAAACTGAGAAAAAAAAATCCAGAAAATCACATTGTCTGTTTTTTAACATTTTATTTACATATTATGGTGGAAAATAAGTATTTGGTCAGAAACAAAATTTCATCTCAATACTTTGTAATATATCCTTTGTTGGCAATGACAGAGGTCAAACGTTTTCTGTAAGTCTTCACAAGGTTGCCACACACTGTTGTTGGTATGTTGGCCCATTCCTCCATGCAGATCTCCTCTAGAGCAGTGATGTTTTTGGCTTTTCGCTTGGCAACACGGACTTTCAACTCCCTCCAAAGGTTTTCTATAGGGTTGAGATCTGGAGACTGGCTAGGCCACTCCAGGACCTTGAAATGCTTCTTATGAAGCCACTCCTTCGTTGCCCTGGCGGTGTGCTTTGGATCATTGTCATGTTGAAAAACCCAGCCACGTTTCATCTTCAATGCCCTTGCTGATGGAAGGAGGTTTGCATTCAAAATCTCACGATACATGGCCCCATTCATTCTTTCATGTACCCGGATCAGTCGTCCTGGCCTTTTTGCAGAGAAACAGCCCCAAAGCATGATGTTTCCACCACCATGCTTTACAGTAGTTATGGTGTTTGATGGATGCAACTCAGTATTCTTTTTCCTCCAAACACGACAAGTTGTGTTTCTACCAAACAGTTCCAGTTTGGTTTCATCAGACCATAGGACATTCTCCCAAAGCTCCTCTGGATCATTCAAATGCTCTCTAGCAAACTTCAGACGGGCCCGGACATGTACTGGCTTAAGCAGTGGGACACGTCTGGCACTGCAGGATCTGAGTCCATGGTGGCGTAGTGTGTTACTTATGGTAGGCCTTGTTACATTGGTCCCAGCTCTCTGCAGTTCATTCACTAGGTCCCCCCGCGTGGTTCTGGGATTTTTGCTCACCGTTCTTGTGATCATTCTGACCCCACGGGGTGGGATTTTGCGTGGAGCCCCAGATCGAGGGAGATTATCAGTGGTCTTGTATGTCTTCCATTTTCTAATTATTGCTTCCACTGTTGATTTCTTCACTCCAAGCTGGTTGGCTATTGCAGATTCAGTCTTCCCAGCCTGGTGCAGGGCTACAATTTTGTTTCTGGTGTCCTTTGACAGCTCTTTGGTCTTCACCATAGTGGAGTTTGGAGTCAGACTGTTTGAGGGTGTGCACAGGTGTCTTTTTATACTGATAACAAGTTTAAACAGGTGTCATTACTACAGGTAATGAGTGGAGGAAAGAGGAGACTCTTAAAGAAGAAGTTACAGGTCTGTGAGAGCCAGAAATCTTGATTGTTTGTTTCTGACCAAATACTTATTTTCCACCATAATATGCAAATAAATTGTTAAAAAAAACAGACAATGTGATTTTCTGGATTTTTTTTTCTCAGTTTGTCTCCCATAGTTGAGATCTACCTATGATGTAAATTACAGACGCCTCTCATCTTTTTAAGTGGTGGAACTTGCACTATTGCTGACTGACTAAATACTTTTTTGCCCCACTGTATGTATATTGTAGTGCAGTGGGGTTGGTTCAGTGTGACAAACAGTGGCCACAGGAAAAGTTCACAGCAAATGTGTTTAATGTCCACACTCACACAGTGTACAGCACACAGGATCCTCGCAGCCAGGAAACAAAACAGTCTGTGGGAGTCCGGTTGCCGAGGGCGACTGCAACACCGTATCACACTGCGGGGTGCCTGGAGTTTGCTCTGCTGACTCTGTGTTAACTTACACAGGCTGAGCTTCTGCAGAGCCGTCTGCTCCGCAAGTTGCAAACTCCAAACTGACACACCCAAATCCTTACTGTAGTTTTTTTTTTTATAAACTGGAAACTGTGGCCATTGGCCACTTGCAAGACCTGGCCTGGAGGAAACGGGCCTGCTACCTTCCTGTAGTCCATTTAAAAAATAAAAGTCCATGACGGGTTTTCCTGAACAACGACTTGGCCAAATAGCTTGACCAGGTCCATGCTTACTTTTATTTTGCCTTGTGACTCACAGGCGTCCTGCTGTAACCACAAGGCACTCCAGCGGGTCTAATAGGACTCAGTCCGCATCCTGGAGGATACATATTGACCCTCGCATATGATCCCCCCTCCCTGCCTCACAATATGTATATATTTTACAGGACAGCACAGTGGCTCCGTGGGTAGCACTGTTGCTTTGCAGTCCTGTGTTCCAATCAAACCAGTGACAACTGTTATGATGCGGTGGTCTAGGAGCAACATGGAACGAGCTGTGAGGGAAGTGGTAACTGTACTGACCGCAGTCCCTAAGCTCAACACAACACTAGATGCAGCCGTGGAATGCTCCTAACTCTGCCTAGGCATCTCGTCACAGCCTAAGAGCTAACTACCCCTGAAGACAGAAGCAGGAAAACTATCTTGCCTCAGAGAAAATCCCCAAAGGATAGATTATCTCCCCACAAATAATGACTGTGAGTGGAGAGGAAAAAGACATACACAGAATGAAACCAGGATGAGCACAGGAAGCCAGTCTAGCTTGATAGATAGGACAGGATGGAACACTGTGCGGTCAGTATAAAACACTACAAAAATCCACGCAGAGTAAACAAAAAATCTCCACACCTGACTAAAGGTGTGGAGGGTCACTCTGCTTCCCAGAGCTTCCAGCAAGACAGAAAATAATTCAAACTGATAATGCTGGACAAACAAAGAAAGCACAGAATGGATACGTCCACAAACTATGGACAGAAAAAGTAAGCAAAAACTCAGCTTTGCTGAACTGGTCAGGAAAACAGGGAACTCCAAAGAGATGTGAATCCAACCAGGAACCAATTACAAGTGGCACTGGTTGAAGGAACAGCCAGGCTTAAATAGGCGAGAGAGGAGACGATAAGTGGAGGCAGCTGAATACAGCTAACTCCAAGGAGCAGCCATACCACTTGAAACCACAAGAGGGAGCCCAAGAGCAGAACTCACAAAAGTGCCACTTACAACCACCAGAGGGAGCCCAGGAGCAGAATTCACAACAGACAACATCTTCAAGGATTTTACATGTTCTTCAAATGTTTGAATGGGTTAACCTCCAGGTTCTCTGGTTTCCTTCCAAACTCCAAACGCATACTGATGGGGAAATTAGATTGTGAGCCCCAATGGGTACAGTTCCGATAATGTCTGTAAAGCGCTGTTGAATGAATGGCGCTATATATGTGAGTAAAATAAATCATTTAAAATAAGATATACTCTTTAAGAAAAGGTAAAGGCCACAGAGGCTGTAACACCATTATCAAGAGGCACCACTAACCAAACACCTTGAAGACCAAGGAGATCTCCAGACACATACAGTATATATATATCCCAATCTCTGATGATCCCTGCAGCACCATGAAATCCATTATCATTAAAGGGAATCTGTCACCCCAAAAATCGAAGATGAGCAAAGCCCACCGGCATCAGGGGCTTATCTACAGCATTCTGTAATGCATTCTGTAATGCTGTAGATAAGCCCCCGATGTATCCTGAAAGATGAGAGAAAAAGGTTATATTATACTCACCTGGGGGGCAGTCCGGTCAGATGGGTGTTGTGGTCCGCTCCGGGGCCTCCTATCTTCATAGGATGACGTCCTCTTCTTATCTTCTTGCTGCGGCTCCGGTGCAGGCGTACTGATTTGCCCTGTTGAGGGCAGAGCAAAGTACGGCAGTGCGCAGGCATCGGGAAAGGTCAGTGAGGCCCAGCGCCTGCGCACTGCAGTAAATTGCTCTGCCCTCAACAGGGAAATAAAGCACGCCTGCGCCGTAGCCGCAGCAAGATGATAAGAAGTGGACGTCATCGTAAGAAGATAGGAGGCCCCGGATCGGACCGCGACACCCATCGGACCAGACCACCCCCCCTTCCATAGTGAGTATAATCTAACCTCTTTTTCTCATCTTTTAGGATACATCGGGGGCTTATCTAGAGCATTGCAGAATGCATTACAGAATGCTGGAGATAAGCCCCTGATGCCGATATGCTTAGTGCTCATCTTAAATTTTTGGGGTGACAGGTTCCTTTTAAATGAAAAGAACATGGCACCACAACAAACCTGTCAAGAGAGGATCACCCACCAAAACTCTCAGCGTGGGCAAGAAGGGTATTAATCAGAGGCGGCACAGAGACCAAAAGTAACCCTGAAGGAGCTGCAGAGTTCCCAAGCAGAGACTGGACTATATGTCCATACGACCACAATAAGCCGTACACTCCATAGAGGTGGCCTTTATGGAAGAGTGGGCAGAAAAAATGCCTTTACTTAGACGCATAAATTGTAAGACATGTTTTGACTTTGCCAAAAGACATATAGGACATTCCCTAAATGTATGGAGGAAGCTGCTGTGGTCAAGGAGACCAAAGTTGAACCTTTTGGCCACCAAAGTAAATGCTATATCTGGTGCCAAACCAACACAGATAATCACCCCAAGAACACCATACCCACAGTGAAGCATGGTGGTGGCAGCATCATGCTGTGGGCATTTTTTTTGTCAGCAGGGACAGGGAAAATGGTCCGAAATACAAGAATATTCTTGAGCAAGATTCAGTCAGTGATTTGAGACTGGGACGGAGGTTCACCTTCCAATGAGACAATGACCCAAAGCATACTGCTAAGGCAACACTTGAGTGATTTAAGGGAAAACATGTAAATGTTTTTGAGTGGCCGAGTTACAGCCCAGACCTTAATCCAATTGAGAATCTGCGGTCAGAAGATCGCTGTTCACCACAGGAACCCATCTAACTTGAAGGAGCTGGAGCAGTTTTGCCTTGCGGAATGGGCAAAAATCACAGTGGAAAGTTGAGCGCCCCCGTGGGCCGTGGGGTACTCGGATCCGGGCCCTTCTTCTGTACTCAGTGGGGATGTCACAGTGGCTGACCCGGTCTTTGGCCCTCGGGAGGTCCATTGATGAAATGGTGGGGAAAAGGTCTTTAAAGGGATAATGTTTGTGAAGCTACCTGTGGAATTCGGTCAGGGTGACCGACGCTGCTTAGGGGTCCGCTGGGGTGATGTTATGGCAGCTAGATGATGTACCTTCCCACAGGTGAAGTATGTCCCCAGGGCTTCCCAGAGTGTGGATAGTGGATGGTGGCTGATGCAAGGCGCAGTGAATAACGAGGACACAAGGTTGCAGTCTCTTTACCTTTACTGAAGGCTTCAGCATCCACAGTCCAGGGTAGGAACCACAGGGCAGGCAGAGTCCGGCCGGTCTGAAGGCAAATCCAGAGTCCCCTTATCCAGGTGGAATTCAATAGCCTTCCCCTAGTGCACAGTAATACAGTAGGTCCCTACTTGCATAAGCTCCAATAAGGTCCTCACTGTTGTTACTCCTCTCACTGTTCCCCATGGTCGGATAGAACAAAATACGTATGACTGGTGGCCTGAGGATTTTTATAGGGACCCTAGAGACGCCCCGGCCTCCACAAGTTGCCACCATGCCTCCTGTGTAAATGGTCGGGCAGCTAACGTGGAATTAACTGTCCTGCCAGTCTCTGAAGTAACGGCATAGAGCTCTTTACTCCCTCGGTGTTCTGGCTACCGGTCCTGCGCTTCAGAAAGAGGCAGCCTGCTTCTAGCTGGTCTCCCTCTGATGTTTCACTCCTGTCGCTATGACTTCGTTGCTCACTCACTGCAACACAATTCCCTTTGTGTCCTTTCTTAGGATGCTGCCGCATGGGATGCAGGCGCAGCTCCGTGTACCCTCGTCCTCCTCAGACCGCAGTCTGGATCTGACTGGAGATCACTCCAGCCAGCTCGACCTGGAGACCTTTCCGTCTCGGTCCCCAGCCAGGAACCCTCTAACTTTCCCTCCAACTACCAGTTTTACCCAAGTGTGAGGAGTGGTCTAATAGATAGAACCCCCTGGTGGCTGGAGTGTGAAGTGTGTGTAATGGTTGTGATACCTGGACAGAAGATCTCCTTCATTGCCTTCAGACATAACATCACTCCCCCTGGTGGAAGAATAACATTACTGCAACGAACCAGGACTCTGGGGCGCTGCAAAAGCTCACAGATGTAGTTGCCGCAGAAAGAGGCTCTACAAAGTACTGACTTTAGGGGGTGAATAGTTATGCACACTGAAGTTTTCAGTTATTTTGACCTATTTGCACAGTGGACAGGGTGCAGGAGACTGGGGACAGCGGTCAGGAGACCGGGGACAGGCACTGAAATGTGCATCACTGATCTTGCTTCATTTCAGGGAGGGGGCAGAGGCCGCAGCAGTAACTGCTGCATTTGCCCAGTGATGACACTTTGATTATCCCAGCATGCGCTGGGATTCTCAAATGAGTCGTCATCAGACAGGAATAGGGAAAAAAAATACAATAACAGTTACATCATGTAGATGGCGGAACGGTAAGGAATTTTTAAAGCAAACATATTAGAAATTAGCTTAGGTTATGGTATCAGATCGTTTTTAGAAAAATTATTTTTCCTTTGGACCACCCCTTTAACAATGCTCCACTTGTGGCACTATACATTATTATTAATTTATGGGGCCATACTCTATCAAGGCATAAAAGGTGCTTGCTAAGAATGTATGGGTTCATTACTGTGGTATTTGTGCATAAAGACAGACATTACAACTGCATGGGGGCAGAAAGAGGAATTTTACTATTGTATGGGACCTATAAAAAGGTAGGTATGCAGTAATATATGGCAGCCACTGTAAAATATTTTAGTTTTGAGCATATGGTTACTGTGGGGGAGCTAAAGAAAGCTACTGTTACTGTGTAGGGCACCAGAGTGGCACTGTACAACTTTTCTTCACCTGGGACAGTGTAGACGTGGGGGGAAAAGTGTGGAGTATGCGATGCAAAAATACATAGATGTCTGTGTTTCATTCTGCGGAGACTAGTTGTGGCTGAAAGAAGTTATATTAGTTTGCTTCAGATGAAAAAGAAAAGTGCAGATGAAAACAATTGAGACGTCACTGGTGATCACTGTATTGCCCTTTACACTATATAGTATATACAGAGCTCCTGTGTATAATGTCACTGGTGATCACTTTATTACCTGTACACTGACCTATAGACAGAGCTCCTGTGTGTAATGTCACCAGTGATCACTGTATTACCTATACACTATATACAAAGCTCCTGTGTATAATGTTACTGGTATTCACTGTATTACCTGTACACTATACACTATATACAGAGTTCCTGTGTATAATGTCACTGGTTACCAGTATACTACCTGTACACAGACACTTTATACATATACATAGGAGTTCTGTATATACTAACTGGTGATCACTCTTACCTGTATGCTATATACTATCTACAGAGCTCATGTCTATAATGTTACTGGTGATCACTGTATTAGCTGTACACTTTTATAATAGTCCTGGCCAAAAGTGCTGACACCCTTAAAATTGGCCCAGAAAATGAAGTATTTCTCCCAATAATCACCAATTATCAATACATATAGGGTATAAATTTAGATATAACCAAAAAGAGTGCAAAAAAACCTTAAAATATAACTTTTAATATTTTGAGTAAAAATTACCCATACAGAGGGTCAGGAGACAGTAACACCTTAATCTATCTTAACATTAATGAGAAAGGAAAGGATAGAGACTAAAACAGTGGTGGTGGGGGGTGATCTTTCTCTTACTCACCCTACCTCACAGCGGAGGTTGGCACCCTAAATTCGACATGGCGCCCCCACTCGTCGACAGCTCTCCCTTATAACCCTAGCAGGAACTTAACAAATGAAACTACCACCACACCAAACCTTAAATAAAGTGCAATTGTGCTAATAAAGTGCAGTATAAAAGCTGTTGAAATCATATGTGGGGCAGTTTCCACAGCAGAAGCGTCTAAAAATTGTTACCCTTATATACATATCTATGGGGGGTGCAGTAGGTGTCTAATATCAAAGACAAAGATGAACCTTAAGCATTTGCGATATTCAGCAAAATTAGTCCTGCCTATAATGCCAGGACATGCAGGACACCTATAATATACCCAATCCCCTTAGTTATATACAGAGAATGGTATCTAGTATAAATGCGTCACAATATATGGGTGACAATATATGGATGAGTACATCCTATTTTTTCTGACCATTTTTAGGATGCTAAGTTACCATTAACGTCTGTGTGAAATACTGGAGGTGCATGTGTGTGGCAGTCTAATATTACCTTGCTGATGCATTGATATATTACTATCGTTCTCAATATCATATTATTCTGCTGACGCATTTATACTAGATACCATCCTCTCTCTCTCTCTCTCTTTTTCACAATTGACGCCGGATCTGTTTTTTTGCAAATTTGCCGGATTTAGCCTGAAACCAAAAACCTGATGTGTGAAAGCAGCCTAACTAAGATTTGGACCTGTGATCCATCAGCGCCTCCCTGTGGTCACATGCTACATAACACGGTAATTACAACCTATCTATACCCTATCCTTGTACTGCACTCCTGACTGTACAGTTAGGGCCAGAAATATTTGGACAGTGACACAAGTTTTGTTATTTTAGCTGTTTACAAAAACATGTTCAGAAATACAATTATATATATAATATGGGCTGAAAGTGCACACTCCCAGCTGCAATATGATAGTTTCCACATCCAAATCGGAGAAAGGGTTTAGGAATCATAGCTCTGTAATGCATAGCGTCCTCTTTTTCAAGGGACCAAAAGTAATTGGACAATGGACTCTAAGGGCTGCAATTAACTCTGAAGGCGTCTCCCTCGTTAACCTGTAATCAATGAAGTAGTTAAAAGGTCAGGGGTGGATTCCAGGTGTGTGGTTTTGCATTTGGAAGCTGTTGCTGTGAGCAGACAACATGCGGTCAAAGGAACTCTCAATTGAGGTGAAGCAGAACATCCTGAGGCTGAAAAAAAAGAAAAAATCCATCAGAGAGATAGCAGACATGCTTGGAGTAGCAAAATCAACAGTTGGGTACATTCTGAGAAAAAAGGAATTGACTGGTGAGCTTGGGAACTCAAAAAGGCCTGGGCGTCCACGGATGACAACAGTGGTGGATGATCGCCGCATACTTAATTTGGTGAAGAAGAACCCGTTCACAACATCAACTGAAGTCCAGAACACTCTCAGTGAAGTAGGTGTATCTGTCTCTAAGTCAACAGTAAAGAGAAGACTCCATGACAGTAAATACAAAGGGTTCACATCTAGATGCAAACCATTCATCAATACCAAAAATAGACAGAAAAACACCTCAAGAAGCCAGCTCAGTTCTGGAAAAGTATTCTATGGACAGATGAGACAAAGATCAACCTGTACCAGAATGATGGGAAGAAAAAAGTTTGGAGAAGAAAGGGAACGGCACATGATCCAAGGCACACCACATCCTCTGTAAAACATGGTGGAGGCAACGTGATGGCATGGGCATGCATGGCTTTCAATGGCACTGGGTCACTTGTGTTTATTGATGACATAAGAGCAGACAAGAGTAGCCGGATGAATTCTGAAGTGTACCGGGATATACTTTCAGCCCAGATTCAGCCAAATGCTGCAAAGTTGATTGGACGGCGCTTCATAGTACAGATGGACAATGACCCCAAGCATACAGCCAAAGCTACCCAGGAGTTCATGAGTGCCAAAAAGTGGAACATTCTGCAATGGCCAAGTCAATCTCCAGATCTAAACCCAATTGAGCATGCATTTCACTTGCTCAAATCCAGACTCAAGACGGAAAGACCCACAAACAAGCAAGACCTGAAGGCTGCGGCTGTAAAGGCCTGGCAAAGCATTAAGAAGGAGGAAACCCAGCGTTTGGTGATGTCCATGGGTTCCAGACTTAAGGCAGTGATTGCCTCCAAAGGATTTGCAACAAAATATTGAAAATACAAATATTTTGTTTGGGTTATGTTTATTTGTCCAATTACTTTTGACCTCCTAAAATGTGGAGTGTTTGTAAAGAAATGTGTACAATTCCTACAGTTTCTATCAGATATTTTTGTTCAACCCTTCAAATTAAACGTTACAATCTGCACTTGAATTCTGTTGTAGAGGTTTCATTTCAAATCCAATGTGGTGGCATGCAGAGCCCAAATCGCGAAAATTGTGTCACTGTCCAAATATTTCTGGCCCTAACTGTATATATTTGCTCTTGTATGTATAGCTGTATTTTCTAGTGCGCCTCTTCGACGATTAAATTTAAGCTGCTCTTTTATCTCGATCCACAAATCCCCACGTCCGCACGCTCAGTTGGTTATATCATACGCTACACAAGGATTGGTTCCTGACCCGATCTAAGCCTGCTGTCGGACGGGGCTTATTTTAAACTAGCTGAAGAGCCCGGCGTTGCCTGGGCATAGTAAATATCTGTGGTTAGTTATAGCACCTCACTTATCTTATTTTCCCCCTCACATCTCTCATTTTCTCCCTTACACCTCTCATTTCCCCCCTCACTCCTCTCATTCCCCCCTAACACTTGTCATTTCGACCTCACATCTGTCATTTTCCGATCACTCCACTATTTTCCCTCACTCCTCTCATTTTGCACTCACACCTTTTTATTTTCACCTCACACACCTCATTTTCACCTCACACCTCTCATTTTCCCCTCAGTATATACATGTTTGTCATCTCCCTTATATACAGTATACACATGTATGTCATCTCCTGTACATAGTATATACCTGTATGTCATCTCCCCTGTAAATAGTATATACCTGTATGTCATCTCTTCTGTATATACTATATACATGTATATCATCTCCTCCTATATATATAGTATATACCTGTATGTCATCTCCTGTATATAGTATATACCTGTATGTCATCTCCCCTGTATATAGTATATACATGCTGTATGTCATCTCCTCCTCTATATACCTATGTGTCATCTCCTCTTTTATATAGTATATACCTGTATGTCATCTCCTCCTGTATATAGTATATACGTGTGTCATCTCCTCCTGTATATAGTATATACCTGTAAGTCATCTCCTCCTGTATATAGCATATACGTGTGTCATCTCCCCTCTATATAGTATATACCTGTGTGTCATCTCCCCTGTATATAGTATATACCTGTGTGTCATCTCCCCTGTATATAGTATATACCTGTGTGTCATCTCCCCTGTATATAGTATGTACCTGTATGTCATCTCCCCTGTATATAGTATATACCAGTGTGTCATCTCCTGTATATAGTATATACCTGTGTGTCATCTCCCCTGTATATAGTATATATGTGTGTCATCTCCTCCTGTATATAGTATATACCTGTGTGTCATCTCCTGTATATAGTATATACCTGTGTGTCATCTCCTCCTGTATATACCTGTGTGTCATCTCCTCCTGTATATAGTATGTACCTGTATGTCATCTCCCCTGTAAATAGTATATACCAGTGTGTCATCTCCTCCTGTATATAATATATAACTGTGTGTCATCTCCTCCTGTATATAGTATATACCTGTGTCATCTCCCCTGTATATAGTATATACGTGTGTCATCTCTCCTGTATATAGTATATATCTGTGTGTCATCTCCCCTGTATATAGTATATACCTGTGTGTCATCTCCTCCTGTATTAGACCTCGTTCACACGTTATTTGCTCAGTATTTTTACCTCAGTATTTTTAAGCTAAATTGGCAGCCTGATAAATCCCCCGCCAACAGGAAGCCCACCCCCTGGCAGTATATATTAGCTCACACATACACATAATAGACAGGTCATGTGACTGACAGCTGCCGTATTTCCTATATGGTACATTTGTTGTAGTTTGTCTGCTTATTAATCAGATTTTTATTTTTGAAGGATAATACCAGACTTGTGTGTGTTTTAGGGCGAGTTTCGTTTGTCAAGTTGTGTGTGTTGAGTTGCGTGTGGCGACATGCATGTAGCGACTTTTGTGAGATGAGTTTTGTGTGGCGACATGCGTGTAGCAACTTTTTATGTCGAGTTGCATGTGACAGGTTAGTGTAGCAAGTTGTGTGCAGCAAGTTTTGCGCATGGTGAGTTTTGCGCGTGGTGAGTTTTATGTCTGGTGCGTTTTGAGTATGTGCAAGTTTTGTGTAAAGCAACTTTTGCATGTGTTGCAACTTTTGTGCATGTGGCAATTTTTCCGTGTGTGCAAGTTTTGCGTGTGGCGAGTTTTCCATGAGGTGAGTTTTGCACGTGTGGCGAGTTTTGCGTGAGCCTAGTTTTGCATGTGGCGTGTTTTGCGCGTGGCAAGTTTTGAGCGGTGACTTTTGTGTTTCGACTTTTATGTGGCGAGGTTGGTGTATGTGTGGTGAAATGTGTGCTGAGGGTAATATGTGTTCAAGCACGTGGTAGTGTGTGGAGCATGTTGTGTGTGTGTTCATATCCCCGTGTGTGGTGAGTATCCCATGTCGGGGCCCCACCTTAGCAACTGTACAGTATATACTCTTTGGCGACATCGCTCTCATTCTTTAAGTCCCCCTTGTTCACATCTGGCAGCTGTCAATTTGCCTCCAACACTTTTCCTTTCACTTTTTTCCCCATTATGTAGATAGGGGCAAAATTGTTTGGTGGACTGGAATGCGTGGGGTTAAAATCTCACCTCACAACATAGCCTATGACGCTCTCGGGGTCCAGACGTGTGACTGTGCAAAATGTTGTGGCTGTAGCTGCGACGGTGCAGATGCCAATCCCGGACATACATTCAGCTTTATATATTAGATGAGGAACTGGTGGCAGAATACCGTATTGTTTTAGTGAGGAACTCTGGCAGTGATGGCTGGGAGGTTTAGATATATATCCCCAGCCTGCACTGGTGCTATATATTCCCCCTCATTGGGAGCGCCTCAGTAACTCGTTCCGATAAGGGAAGCCTTTCCGGCGACTATTTGCCCTCGGTGCAGTTCCCTGACTGACCTGAGGCAAGTGGTGGCGCCAGAGAGCCGATCCCTGCTGGGCCCTTCTCTCCCCTCCCCCGAGGTGAGCTAAGTCGACGCCCCCTTCCCCTGTGAGATCCCTTACAACGCCTCTTCAAATATTAAGCTGCAGTTGAACAAAAAAATGTTTTCCCATGCCAGCAGTTGCTGTTCCTGAACTACAAGTACCAGCGATCCTTGGTAGAACTACTCACGGATTCATGGACTTGATAATGGAAGCTCATTTGTCTGCTGTTACTACTAGAGCTCAAGAAAAGACACCAGAGAAATCTGAAACTTTTGGAGGAAATTTTCCCATTTCACGAGGACATTGTGAAAGCACCATCTAAGCCTCAGAGTGTTCCAGTACAGCAGGATTTCTTCAGGAAAAGACTTTCCAAGGATGGCAGGTGTATGAATGCCGGACTGTGGGACACTGATATTACAGGTGAGCAGAACAGGATATCGAGGTGTATCCATTACATGAGCAAGGTTTAAGGAATTGTCAATTGGTGGGAAAAACATAGTAGACTTCCTGCCGCACTCTTTCTCGTAGTTAATAATAACATCTTGTATAGAGTGTGTACCCATCGAAAGACGGGAGCCAGTGCAACATATGGTTGTGCCAAAGAGGTTTAGATCAGAAATCTTAAAATTAGCACAAGGTGTTCCAATGACCGGTCATTTGGGTTATTAAAGAATTTAAGCAACATTGCTGTATCTGTTTTATTGGCCTGGAGTTTATGATGAAATAACCAAATATTATCGCAGTGGCTCAGTATGCCAGTACACTGCCTCTGTCCACCCTAAAGCCGAACTTATACCATTGCCAGTCATCGATGAACCATTTAACACTGTTGGTATGGGTATTATTGGTCCATTAGAGAAAAGTTCTAAAGGGAACCGCTTTATACTTAACATTGTAGACTATGGCACAAAGTACCCGGAGGCCATTCCAATGAGAATGTTACCGCTGAAAGGGTTGCAGAAGAAATGTTGAATGTGTTTAGCAGGGGTGGATTACTGACCGATCAAGGTACTAACTTTACCTTCTCTTTCTTATCAGAAGTTTATCAACTTCTGGGTAGTCGGCCCTTCAAAACTACCCAAAGTTATCCAAGGAGCAGCATTGTGACCCGAAAAATCTTATTAGGTCAAGTTGACATGTTTTGGGTAGCCAACCAGGCCGTGTATCTTTAATGCGTCATGATGAAGTTGATACTGGGAATCATGCTCCAATTAGACAAAAACCTTATTAAATTCAGAAAAATTAAAGACTATAGCAGAAGTTAAGGAAATGCCGAGACTGTGTGTTATTGATCCGTCATAAAGTCCTTGGTCTTCACCTGTAGTAATGGTTGGGAAAAAAGGTGGAACAGTAAGATTTCATATAGATTTTCGTAAAATTGCTATTAAATCTCATTGTGACAGTTACCCTATTCCTCGCATTGATGACCTAATTTATAGACTGGGAAGAGCAGCTTATATCTCTACTCTAGATTTGTGTAAGGGTTATTGGCAAATTCTCCTTGAAGAGAAGTCAAAGGAAAAAAAATTATTTTGTGAACCCAAATAGTTTGCATCATTAGAAGAATATGCCATTTGGTCTTCATGGTGCTCCAGCTAGAGAGAGCTACGGACCTACTCTTAAAAGAAGTGCTGCTTCTCTAGACGATGTGCTTCGGGATTTAAGGAAACAGAGTACCTTGGATATATTGTGGGCAATGGAAAAGTGAGGCCAGAAGTTTCCAAAATACAAGTCATCAAAGCTGCTGGTATTCCAACAAAAAGACATTGGATCGTTTTTGGGTCTTGTTGGGTACTACAGACATTTTGTTCCAGGCTTTGCTGAGTTAGCTGCTCCTCTACATTACTATTTATTAGGAAGAGAGTTTACCCTAGTGACAGATCACCATGCACTTACCTGGATCCACACCATGAAAGACAAAAATGCCAGAATTACAAGATGGTATTTAGCGTCACAGTCATTTCAGTTCCAAATAAAATATCGATCAGGGAAGGAGCGTAAAATGCAGCCATCGAAAGTAGCAATCAGGCGCACCTATAATGAGGCGAGTTGAGCATTTTGCCTCAGGCGGCAGAGGGCAGCCGCCCTACAGTCAGATAGTGTGGATCCGGCAATCCTACTTGTCAGTGTGAGTGACTGTGGGAAGAAGATAAGAGAAGAGCTGTGGGAATCTGGAGGGAGGACGGGGAGGAGGCTGCCTGACTACTTTCACTTTTAATATAAACTGCTCCCCCTCCAGCCCTGAAAGTGTGATCGGCCACCTATCGCTCTGAAGCAGGTGACTGTGTCTGTGTTCATCACATACCTAACCTTCATAAGATAAATGCTCCCTCTTCTATTCCCCTCTGTAGTGATGAGTCCCCATGGTTGTGTTACCTTACACACCTTGCCCTCAGTCTGCACTGGCAGCTTTGTGAAGGGACAGACTGCTCAAAGGACGTGGTGACCAAGCACAACACCAGCTCCTGCCCTCAGTGCAACTCCAAGTACCTTTTCAGCTCCCATACTGGCTGCTTTATGTAGCGTACAGTGCGGTGCGTGTGCAGTATACAGTGTATACCATTGAATTGTGTGTGATTACCATATGTTCCTGCAGTAAAATCCCACAGGTCATTTTATCCAAATTTCCGCTCTGAATGGATCAGAGAAGAAAGGCGAGAAGTTTCCAGCAAACCATCTTTATAAACAGATATTGCTTAGTGCAGGTTCTGTGGAGCAGGCTGTGGAGTTATGCACATTTGTACTTTTAGAGCAACTTTTCCAACCCATACTTACCAACTTTTTAGATCAAACAGCTAACGCCGATTTCACACTTGTATATTTTTTAATCCATGGGCATACAGGAAAACCCTGTATGCCCACGGATTCCCACGCACTAAACTAACTGGATGCTGCAGGCAGCATCCGTTTGCGTATCTTTCATGGATCCATAGGGTCCATAATGACACCCCTCAGGTGGAGTGTCATTTAGAGCTGTGTCCCTGCACATGCACAGTTCACATGTCAAAGCCCGGAAGAACGGCTCCGCCGGGGTCTGTACTGTCTGGCTGTTTCCGTGCCCATAGGCACCCGTTGTAAATTTTCACATGGTGCTACAGATCCAAATATCCACGGAGACCAACAACGCATCTCGATGCAGATTTTCTCTCCGTGAAAAATACATTTTGCCACGGATCCACACAGATCCAGGACGAAACGGTTACACCTGGATGCTTTGAAAGTCAGTGGGACCAAAAACTGATCCGTGTGCATCCAGTTTGTAACAGATTCACACGCATAGAAAAATATGCATTGTACCAGCTTAGTGCAGTGGCGGCGTGTTGATGCTCAGACTGCAGGTTGTTGCAGGTGGTGTGTGGACGATGCTGCATGGTGGACATGTCTGACTGGTCAGTGCCCACTTTGGAGCTGCCCAGAGTTTTGTATGTGTGTGCCAGAGACAATAGGTTGGCAATCAGTGCTGCCTCCTGTGCTATAAGGATGCAGGACTGTCTGCCTACAGGACCACCGCTCTGCAGCCGTCATTGTGTGCCTGTATGCTTGTGCCAGGCCTGCCATTGCCATTAATCTTCCTTGTTCTGGATTCTTCTGTGTGGTTTTTGTATGTGCAGTGATGGCGCTGACATACTTATGTTCGGACATCTTTTTTTTTCTATTTCTCTAAATTAAAATGTCCACTATTGTACAAATTTTTACAGGAAAGATATAAATCTGCGTGAATCGGATTAATTTCTACCGATTTTAAAATTTTACTATGGTGGGGGGGGGGGGGCGGTGCCGTTTTGCAGTTTGCCTCAGGCGGCAGAGAGGATCGGTTCACCCCTGGCAGCAATAAACCTGAAATGGAGAACTGTGACAACTTCTTATAAGATTTACATTAGACAATGGCTCATGTTGATACATTTGGCGCCGGATACAAAAGCAAAGTTGATACTGACCTTTACTTACTACGTCCTCACTGATGGGTGCAGTGGAGACCACCGATGAAGCAGAACGTTTCCTTTTGGATTTCTAAGATGCCTCTACTCACAAACTCCTTAGTATTTCTGGAGGGTCACCCCAAAACCCAAGTTATAGCAGCACCCTGCACCAGTCGGCCGTGTGTGGAGCATGTGCTCAGGATCTTCGCTATACATTTATGGGGACGAGTTAATGCAGAAATAGTATTAAGCAGAGGCGTTTCCCACCTCCTTCCTTTTCATGACTTTTCTAACACGTTTCTGTCACTATACTGTCCTCATACACGTTAGCACGGTGTTCAATGAGTCATGTAGGTAAACCCCCTGTCTTCTTTAAGAAAAGAGGCGGTAAAAGCTGTAACCTTCTTTTATTGCTTGTAGATGTGACAGGAAAGGGTGAAACTATAGGATGTAATAACAGGAGCATTTCAGAATATATAACTGCACAGAGAATGAAACACAAATAGTCTGCAATACACAGTAACGAAGTAATACCAGTAGCGTAGCTACCGGGGGGACAGAGGGTGCGGGCGCCCCGGGCCCTGCACTCAGAGGGGGTCCACCCGGAGCTACGCTACTGTAACTGCGCGCGCCGATGCAGTTACATTCTGCGCAGAGCAGGGAGAATCAATCTCCCTGCTCTGCCGCTATGGGGCCTCTGAGCGGGTGGGGGGGCCCGGTGCCAGCAGTGGGCCCCCCGCCCATCATCGCATGGTGAGCTGTATCAGGGTCTGCCTATGGGGGTACTGTCTTTTACTACGGGGTCTGCCTATGGGGGTGCTATCTGGCACATTATACCATATGGAGGTTATCTATGGGGCCATCATAGTGTGGGGATTACAGTGAAGGGGCCATCATACAGTGTTGGAGCCATCAAATAGTTTGGAGGCTACTAAGGGGTCAGTACACTGTGTGGGTGGTACTATACAGTTAGGGGCATTATACTGTGTACAGGGGAGCTGTACAGGGGGGAGACTCGGGAAAGTAAGTAAAGTGGGCACTTATTGTTATAGGGGAACTCAGGTTACTGTGACTATCAAAGGGGCACACAGGGCATTATTACCTTCTAGGGGGCAAAATGTGGGCGCTGTTTTGTAGGGCACTTGCACCCGGCATTACTATGTTATAGAGGGGTGCTTTAGAATTTACAGGGTACAGAGAACCAGAGTATGTGCAGTAATAGGGTCAAATACGGCAGCAGCGGCTCAGTATTGGGGTATCAGGTGCAGTAATAGGGACACATACGGCAGCAGTGGTTCAGTATTGGGGTATCAGGAGCAGTAATAGGGACACATACGGCAGCAGAGGCTCAGTATTGGGGTATCAGGTGCAGTAATAGGGACACATACGGCAGCAGCGGCTCAGTATTGGGGTATAAGGGGCAGTAATAGGGACACATACGGCAGCAGCGGCTCAGTATTGGGGTATCAGGTGCAGTAATAGGTACACATACGGCAGCAGTGGCTCAGTATTGGGGTATCAGGTGCAGTAATAAGGACACATACGGCAGCAGCGGCTCAGTATTGGGGTATCAGGTGCAGTAATAGGGACACATACGGCAGCAGCGGCTCAGTATTGGGGTATCAGGGGCAGTAATAGGGGCACATACGGCAGCAGCGGCTCAGTATTGGGATATCAAGGGCAGTAATAGGGTCACATACGGCCGCAGCGGCTCAGTATTGGGGTATCAGGTCCGGTAATAGGGACACATACGGCAGCAGCGGCTCAGTATTGGGGTATCAGGTGCAGTAATAGGGACACATACGGCAGCAGCGGCGCAGTATTGGGGTATCAGGTGTAGTAATAGGGACACATACGGCAGCAGTGGCTCAGTATCGGAGTATCAGGGGCAGTAATAAGGACACATACGGCAGCAGCGGCTCAGTATTGGGGTATCAGGTGCAGTAATAGGGACACATACGGCAGCAGCGGCTCAGTATTGGGGTATCAGGGGCAGTAATAGGGGCACATACAGCAGCAGCGGCTCAGTATTGGGGTATCAAGGGCAGTAATAGGGTCACATACGGCCGCAGCGGCTCAGTATTGGGGTATCAGGGGCAGTAATAGGGACACATATGGCAGCAGCGGCTCAGTATTGGGATATCAGGGGCAGTAATAGGGACACATATGGCAGCAGCGGCTCAGTATTGGGGTATCAGGAGCAGTAATAGGGACACATACGGCCGCAGCGGCTCAGTATTGGGGTATCAGGTGTAGTAATAGGGACACATACGGCAGCAGCGGCTCAGTATTGGGGTATCAGGTGTAGTAATAGGGACACATACGGCAGCAGCGGCTCAGTATTGGGGTATCAGGTGCAGTAATAGGGACACAAACGGCAGCAGCGGCTCAGTATTGGGGTATCAGGTGCAGTAATAGGGACACATACGGCAGCAGCGGCTCAGTATTGGGGTATCAGGTGCAGTAATAAGGACACATACGGCAGCAGCGGCTCAGTATTGGGGTATTAGGGGCAGTAATAGGGACACATACGGCAGCAGCGGCTCAGTATTGGGGTATCAGGTGTAGTAATAGGGACACATACGGCAGCAGCGGCTCAGTATTGGGGTATCAGGGGCAGTAATAGGGACACATACGGCAGCAGAGGCTCAGTATTGGGGTATCAGGTGCAGTAATAGGGACACATACGGCAGCAGCGGCTCAGTATTGGGGTATCAGGGGCAGTAATAGGGACACATACGGCAGCAGCGGCTCAGTATTGGGGTATCAGGTGCAGTAATAGGGACACATACGGCAGCAACGGCTCAGTATTGGGGTATCAGGTGCAGTAATAGGGACACATACGGCAGCAGCGGCTCAGTATTGGGGTATCAGGTGCAGTAATAGGGACACATACGGCAGCAGCGGCTCAGTATTGGGATATCCGGTGCAGTAATAGGGACACATACGGCAGCAGCGGCTCAGTATTGGGGTATCAGGGGCAGTAATAGGGACACATACGGCAGCAGCGGCTCAGTATTGGGGTATCAGGGGCAGTAATAGGGACACATACGGCAGCGGCTCAGTATTGGGGTATCAGGGGCAGTAATAGGGACACATACGGCAGCAGCGGCTCAGTATTGGGGTATCAGGTGCAGTAATAGGGACACATACGGCAGCAGCGGCTCAGTATCGGGTTATCAGGGGCAGTAATAGGGACACATATGGCAGCAGCGGCTCAGTATTGGGGTATCAGGGGTAGTAATAGGGTCACATACGGCAGCAGCGGCTCAGTATTGGGGTATCAGCAGGATAATGAGTTTGTGCAGGTTGGGAATAGATGCCCCATTGATACCACTGCCTGTGATCGATGAACCTTTCCAGCGAGTGGCTGTGGATATCATAGGGCCACTTGCAATTGCAGCGCCCCAGAGTCCTGGTTCGTTGCAGTAATGTTATTCTTCCACCAGGGGGAGTGATGTTACGTCTGAAGGCAATGAAGGAGATCTGCTGTCCAGGTATCACAGCCACACACACACTAAACACACCAGTCCACCAGGAGGAGCTAAGGGTTCTATCTATTAGGCCACTCCTCACATTAGGGTAAAACTGGGGGGTTGGTTAGAAAGTTAGTCAGAGTGAGAACGAGGAGAGGAGACTTCCTGGCTGGGGACCGATGAGGAAAGGTCTCCCGGTCGAGCTGGCTAGGGTGATCTCTAGTCAGATCCAGAATGAAGTCTGAGGAGGGAGAAGGACACAGAGTTGTGCCTGCAACCCTTGCGGCAGCATCCCAAGAAAGGACACGAAAGGAATTGTGCTGTAATGAGTGAGAAAAGAAGTCATAGCAACAGGAGGGAAACATCAGTGGGAGACCAGCTAGAAGCAGGCTCCCTCCATCTGAAGCGCAGGACCGGTGGCCAGAACACCGAGGGAGTAAAGAGCTCTATGCCGTTACTTCAGAGACTGACAGGGCAGTTAATTCCAAGTTGGCTGTCCGACCTTTATACCTAAGAAGACACAGTAGCAACTTGTGGGGGTCGAGGCGTCTCTAGGGTCCCTATAAACAAGCCTCAGGCCATCAGTCATACAGGTTTTGTCCTATCCGGACCACCTGGGGACAGAGAGGAGTAACAACAGTGAGGACCTTATGGTAGCTTATGCAAGTAGGGACCTACTACGTTACTGTGCGCAAGGGGAAGGCTCCTGGACAAGGGGACTCTGGATTTACCTTCAGACCGGCCGGACTCTGCCTGCCCTGTGGTCCCTACCCTGGACTGTGGATGCTGAAGCCTTCAGTAGAGGTAAAGTGACTGCACCCTTGTGTCCTCGTTATTCACTGCGCCTTGCATCAGCCACCATCTACACTCTGGGAAGCCCTGGGGACATACTTCACCTGTGGGAAGGTATACCATCTAGCTGCCATAACATCACCCCAGCGGACCCCTAAGCAGCGTCGGTCATCCTGACCGAATACCACAGGTGGCGTCACGAACACTATCCTATAAACATTTGTCTCTTTTATTGGACGCCCCTCAAAGGGCCACGGGCCGGGTCCAGCCACCGTGACATCCCCACCGACTACAGGAGTGGGCCCGGTTCCGAGTACCCCATTGCCCTGACGTGGGGGCGATCCACAATCCCTAACAGCTCTGGCAAAAAAGTACATCCTCAAAGTGGTGGACTATGCTACACGATACCCAGAAGCTGTGGCACTATCCTCCATCCGAGCAGACAAAGTGGCGGATGCTTTACTGACTGTGTTCTCTCGTGTGGGTTTCCACAGGGAAATGTTGACCGATCAGGGAACCCAGTTCATGTCTGATCTGATGGAAAGCCTCTGTGAAAGAATACAAGTACAGCATTTTGTGGCCAGCGCCTATCATCCCCAAACCAACGGACTCTGCGAGCGCTTCAATGGAACAGTAAAGCAAATGCTCAAAATGTTGGTGGAGACTGAAGGGAGAGACTGGGAGCGGTACCTTCCCCATCTGCTCTTTGCCTACAGAGAGGTACCCCAGGCGTCTACTGGATTCTCCCCCTTTGAACTGGTTTATGGGAGGAGGGTCAGCGGGCCACTTGATTTGATTAAGGACTGCTGGGAGGACGACCCCAGAACTACTTTAGTCTCAGTGGTCGAATATGTACTGCGGCTCAGAGAGAGAAAGCAAAAACTGAGCAACCTGGGCCATGAGAACGTGACCCAGGCCCAAATCAACCAGAAGGTCTGGTACGACCGTAATGCCAGACTTGAGGGCCTACGAGGAAGGGCAGAAGGTTTGGGTGTTGGTCCCTATGTTACAGAATAAATTGCAGGCCGCATGGGAGGGACCATATCTATAATATAACGCTGGGAGCGTCACTCTGTCCGAAGCCTTTATAGACTGCACAGGCGCGACGCTCCTAGCGTTACATTATAGCCAGTGTCAGAAAAAAAAATGGCGCCGGAAAGCGCGGACTGCTGGGAGCAGGGGGACATTTATGATCCGTAACCCGGACGTGGGGACACCGTGGACATGATTGCGCCCTGATGATGCTGTGGCAGTTCATGCCACAGCAATTTGTTACTTGCGCCACCTGATTCCTTTCCGCCGCCATTTTCTTGGTCCTCCTGCTGCCGGAATCGGCGCCTGCGCAGTCCGCGCTTTCCGGCGCCATTTTCTTGAAGACACAGTGTGTCTTCCCGCCGCCATTTTCTTGGTCCTCCTGCTGCCGGAATCGGCGCCTGTGCAGTCCACACTTTCCGGCGCCATTTTCTTGAAGACACACTGGCGCCAGAAAGTGCGGACTGCACAGGCGCTGATTCCGGCAGCAGGAGGACCAAGAAAATGGCGGCAGAAAGGAATCAGGTGGCGCAAGTAACAAATTGCTGTGGCATGAAGATGTGGCACTTCATGCCACAGCAATTTGTTACTTACGCCACCTGATTCCTTTCCGCTGCCATTTTCTTGGTCCTGTTGCCGGAATTGGTGCCTGCGCAGTCCGTGCTTTCCGGCGCCATTTTCTTGAAGACACACTGCAGTGTGTCTTCAAGAAAATGGCGCCGGAAAGCGCGGACTGTGCAGGCGCCGATTCCGGCAGCAGGAGGACCAAGAAAATGGCGGCGGAAAGGAATCAGGTAGCGTGTGCACAGGATCCGCACATGACAGAACGGGGGCGCAGGATGGAAGCAGCACATGACAGGATGGCCCCCATGACCCATTCCTTTCCTCCACAGGATGGGAGCAGCAAATGACAGAATGGGGGCACAGGATGGGTGCAGCACATGACAGGATGGGGGCGCAGGATGGAGCAGCACATACCAGGATGGGGGCGCAGGATGGGAGCAGCACATACCTGGATGGGGACGCAGGATGGGAGCAGCACATGACAGGATGGGGGCGCAGGATGGGAGCAGCACATACCTGGATGGGGACGCAGGATGGAGCAGCACATGACAGGATGGGGGCGCAGGATGGGTGCAGCACATGACAGGATTGGGGCGCAGGATGGAGCAGCTCATGACAGGATGGGGACGTACGATGGAGCAGCACATACCAGGATGGAGACCATATACCATATAAATGCTCGCCACCCGGGTGTAGAACGGGTTCAATAGCTAGTACTGTATATAAGCGGCTGAATTATGTTAATTATGTGGTGACACTAGATGAGCATGCAAAGCGTCAGAAAGTGTTTCATGTAAATATGTTGAAGGCACATCATGCCAGGGAGGCCTGTGTCTTACCTGTTTGTAGCCTGCCTGAAGAGGGGGAGGCTGATCTGTTACTGGATGTGGGGGCCGGGACTCAGTACATGGAGTCCCTGGAGTCAGCAGAGTTTAACCCTGAGCTATCCCACAGTCAGAGGTCTGAGCTGATGGGGGCGCTCAGCGAGTTCACCGAAGTCTTCACAGGGGAGCCTGGGAGGACACACTTAGCAGCTCACCATGTGGACACTGGTACTAGTACGGCAGTCTGCGTGTGTGTCAGCAGAGGTGAAGGCACACATGAGGGATCAGGGAGAGGAGATGCTGAAACTCATGTGGTGAAATATGTGTGTGTGTATATATATATATATATATATATATGTGTAGGGACACCTGTCTAGGGTTATATGTGTGACTAGTGATAATGTAGCATCTGTCCTGAAGGCAAGTCGCACCTAGGTGTTAATAGGTACTTCCTTGGGACAAGTAAGACCTCTGTCTCCAGATCTCACCAGGAGGCCTAGCTAGAGCCAAGAACAAAGGAACACTTGACACCTCTGAGTGCTTGGAGGGGAGATGCTAATTGCGGCTTGCTATTCCTGGGAACCTTCTCACAAGTCTTCAGAGGAAAATAATATATATTCATTAGTAGCGCGGCCGTGGCCCAATCAAACAGGCAGCAGTTATGATATTGGCCTGAGGGGCCGGTCTAGAAACCTGACCTCAGACCAAAGTTATAAATTTAGGCTGCAAACAGAGAATTGCGTTCACATGTGAGGGCAGCCTGAGAAGCTGGTGTGATCCAATCTATATTCACCCCCCCTCAGGGAGCAGAAGCAGACTACCAGTTAGATGATTTCTGTAAGTTTATCCTGTTTATTTTGACATTGTTTGCATAAGTTGTATGTCTTTTTATTATCATATTTTTATACCTTTTTCTTATTGTAAGCATTGAACCTTTTGCTATTAAAGTATAAAACTTTAATAAGTTGAACCTTGAATGTTCTAAAGAATCCACAGCCTAGAGGTGTGCGAGCCTTATAAGTGATAAACATATTTTTATTAGTTATTTCTGGGACTCATCGCCCGTGTATTCGATGAGTGGTGGCAGCGTGTATGAGCGGGTGTGTGGCCTGGGTCGGTGTGTGATTTATGCTCCCATTACAGCATAGGACAGAGGTTGAATGCTGGACTGAGAGTGGGGAGATAGATTAACCCTTGCAGGCTCAACCCCAAGTCACGTGTGAGAGCAGGTACGTGACGAATAAGTGACACCACAGAGAAGGGATCCGTGACACTCAAGGTGATACAAGAATCCCAGAGTGCCTGGGCCTCGCCTGCGGTTCTTGTCCCAAAAAAGGACCGTACTACCCGGTTCTGTGTAGACTACAGGAAATTAAATGTACTGACTAAATGTGAGGTCTACCCCTTGCCGAGGATAGATGAGCTGTTAGAGCAGCCAGCTAAAGCATCGTACCTTACCATCATGGACCTGAGTAGGGGATACTGGCAGATACCCCTGACCAGAGAAGCTCAGGAGAGGTCGGCCTTTATAACGCCATTCGGGCTGTTTGAGTTTCTGGTGATGCCCTTTGGTATGAGGAATGCCCCTGCCACCTTCCAGAGGTTGGTCAATCACTTATTGGAAGGATGTGATGGTTTTGCCATTGCTTATCTTGATGATATAGCCATCTTTAGTGATTCTTGGGAGGAACACTTCGTACATCTTTTTTAGGTGTTGCAAAGGCTTAAAACTGCAGGTCTTTATAAGGCCGGGTTCACATTGCGTTAACAGCAGCCCGTTCAATACATATGTTAACGGGCTGCTGTTAACGCAAGTGCCGATGTGTCATCACGCTAGCGCAGATGGAGCTAGCAGATGCTCTATCTGCACTAGCAGTGACGGACCCGGAAACGCTGCAGCCCACGTCTCAGGGTCCGTCACTCAATGACGGCACATCGCTAGCGCACGCTCATTGTGGGCGTGCGCTAGCGATGCGTCCGACATAGGACATAATGGCGGCGTTAACGGACTGCGTTACACCGCTTTATGCCGTGGTGTAACGTAGTCCATGTAACGGACGCCACAGACGCATTGTGAACCTTACTGTTAAGCCAGGGAAATGTCAGGTAGACATGCGGAAAGTACAATACCTAGGACACCGGGAGGGGGGAAGAATGCTAAAACCTGAGCCAGGGAAGGTAGAAGCCATTACAGCCTGGGCCACCCCATGAACCAAGAAGCAGGTACTGTCCTTCCTGGGTACGGCTGGCTACTATAGGAGGTTTGTACCAAACTACAGTGCTCTGGCCAAACCGTTAACTGATCTGACCAGGAAGAAACTTCCCAAAATTGTCTCCTGGAGTCCTCAGTGTGAGGAATCATTTTCTGCCCTAAAGTCGGCATTGGTTCGTTCACCCGTCCTGCAGGCGCCAGATTTCACTCGCCGGTTTGTAGTGCAGACAGATGCCAGCACCTATGAGCTAGGTGCAGTTCTCAGCCAGGTGAACCAACAAGGAGAGGAACACCCAATTCTGTACCTAAGCAGAAAACTCCTGCCCAGAGAAGTGGCTTATGCCACCATTGAAAAAGAATGTTTGGCAATTGTGTGGGCTCTGCAGAAGCTGCAACCATACCTCTATGGGCGCAACTTCACCGTGATCACAGATCATAACCCACTGAGTTGGCTCAACCGAGTAGTTGGGGACAATGGGAAATTGCTTAGATGGAGTTTGATACTTCAGCAATATGATTTCACAATTCAGCACAAGAAGGGAGTTGATCATGGCAATGCTGATGGCCTTTCTCGCCAAGATGGGGCAGAACCAGATACGTGCTCGGGAGCTGACCTGTAAGCCAACCCACACGCACATTCACAAGGAGGGAGGTGTGGTGAAATATGTATATATCTAGCACGGTGGCTCAGTAGTTAGCACTGCAGCCTCGCAGCGCTGGAGTCCTGGGTTCAAACCCCACCAAGGACAACATCTGCAAAGAGTTTGTATGTTCTCTCTGTGTTTGCGTGGGTTTCCTCCGGGTACTCCGGTTTCCTCCCACTTTCCAAAGACATACTGATAGGGAATTTAGATTGTGAGCCCCATCCGGGACAGTGATGATAATGTGTGTAAAGCGCTGCGGAATATGTTAGCGCTATATAAAAATAAAGATTATTATTATATGTGTGTAGTGACATATGTCTAGGGTTATATGTGTGACTAGTGATAATGTAATACCTGTCCTAAAGGCAAGTCGCACCTAGGTGTTAATAGGTACTTCCTTGGGACGAGTAAGACCTCTGTCTCCAAATCTCACCAGGAGGTCTAGCTAGGGCCAAGAAGAAGGGAACATTTGGCACCTCCTAGCTCTTGGAGGGGAGATGCTAATTGAGGCATGTTAGTATCTATTCCTGAGAACCTTGTCACAAGTGTCTCAAGAAAAAATGTATATATTCATTAGTAGAGCGGCCGTGGCCAATCAAACAGCCAGCAATTATGATATTAACCTGAGGGGCCGGTCTAGAAACCTGACCTCAGACCAAAGTTATAAATTTAGGCTGTAGAGAGAGAATTGTGTTCACATGATGGGGGCAGCCTGAGAAGCTGATGTGATCCAATCTACATCGTCCTACCCTCAGGGAGCAGAAAGCAACTACCAGTTAGATAATTTCTGTAAAGTTCTCTATTTACTTTATACTGTTTTGCATAAATTGTATGTCTTTTTATTATCATATTTTTATACATTTTTCTTATTGCAAGCACTGAACCTTTTTTGTTATTAAAATATAAAACTTTAACAAGTTGAACCTTGAATGTTCTTAAAGAATCCATAGCCTAAGGTGTGTGAGCCTTATGAGTGATAGACATTATTAGTATTAATATTTCCGGGACTCATCGCCAGTGTGTTCGATGAGTAGTGGCAGCGTGTTTGAGTGGATGTGGGGCCTGGGTCGGTGTGTGATTTATGCTCCCATTACAGCATAGGACAGAGGTTGAATGCTGGACTGAGAGTGGGGAGATAGATTAACCCTTGCAGGCACAACCCCAAGTCACGTGCTGAGAGCGACCACTTGACAAATTAGTTACACCACGGAGTGGGGATCCGTGACAATGAGTGATATTTTTTGTTGCGGGTCCTGTGGAGTCGGCGCGAGCTTGTAATGTCTGTCGAAACCGTTTGTACATGGCTCTGACCTCTGTGCCCGCTGTCTCCTCAGAACGGGGAGCTGAAGCTGGCAGACTTCGGCCTGGCACGGGCTTTTGGGATCCCAGTTCGGTGCTACTCCACGGAGGTGAGCCTGGTACTAATGTCCGGTACGTTGCACCCCGGACTTCCCTGCCCCTCTTACACCCGTGTGTCATCCTGTCCTCCAGGTGGTGACGCTCTGGTATCGCCCCCCTGATGTGCTTTTTGGGGCCAAGCTCTACTCCACCTCTATAGACATGTGGTCGGCCGGCTGCATCTTCGCAGGTAAGTCTGCAGGTTGGGTCCTGGCGCTCAGCGCGGGTCCCGTGCTGTACATTATGCTTGTCCCATCCTCGCCCCGCAGAGCTGGCCAATGCCGGGGAGCCGCTGTTTCCTGGGAACGACGAAGACGACCAACTGAAGAGGATTTTCCAATATCCTTTTTCCGCCGTGGATGTGTCGGGGGAGGGGATGTAGACTTTGGGGCGCAGACCGTATAGTCAGGACTGTTCCTTAACCTGGCACACGTTGCTTGGGACCCTGACGGAGGAGCAGTGGCAGGCGATGACCAAGTTACCCGACTACAAGGTGAGCTGGGGGGCTGCGGATGTCCGGCTGCAGGGTACAGATGGAGGCGGCCGCACTGAGGAGCGGGACTGAGACAAGGCGGCCATGCCGCAGACTATACTTAAAGGGATTGTCCCAACATGGCAAATATGTACCCAAACACAGGAAAGGGGCGAACTTGCTGATCACCGGGGTCTAACCGCTGGCCCTCCATCGATCTCAAGATCTGGGGTCCTGAAGTGCCCCTTATAATGGAGGGGAGGACACATCTATCGTCTATGGACAGAGATGAGAGAGCAGCAAGCAGAGGTGGTGATAATGGGAAGACTCGGAGACGATGAGCGGCGGCGCGCATGTGTCCGGCATAAACCTGTGCCAATCATTTCTGGGCTACTCTGACCCCAGCGATCAGCAGAGAGGCACTGAATAATGGAAAGTTCTGTAACTTTCTAATAGACTTTGTGCCTCAATAGAAAAAGAAATTCAAGCGGGCACCACCACGATATCTTATATAAAATAAGCCAGGTGCTACAAATGCGCTAAACACCATGTGAAAACCAAAAGAAAACAAAAGAGCGCAATGAAAGTGCACACACAGCTGTTATATTCAAAGTGGACAATGCTTTATTGAGACTAATATACAGTGCTCTTAGACATAAAAACATTTAAAATAGCATGTAAAAACATACCCAAACATGCAAACTCAATGTCCTCTAAATATGGGGACATGAAAAATAGCTAGCTCCCAGGGAAAAATAGTCCCTAAAGACCACCCCGTGAGTATCATACCGAAATTGCAATATGAATAATGCACGTGCATCCGTATCAGGTATCGGTGTCGAACCCCCCTTGTGATTGACACTTCCCTGACGAAGCTACCGAGAGTAGCGACACGTGTAGGGAGCTAGTGGGCTCCAGCCTTCCTAGTGAGTATAACACTATGTCATTTTGTTATTTTGCATTGTGGGCAGTGCATGTATCTGGTATTCAGGTGGGGAAACCCCCACTAGCTGTATGTATAGACACATATGAGTGGTGGGGCTTACCCTTACATATCTTGGTGTAAGCACCTCTATGGATACAATGAATACAAGCCTTTTTAGCCTGGAATGGCAATTATTCATATTGCAATTTCGGTATGATACTCACGGGGTGGTCTTTAGGGACTATTTTTCCCTGGGAGCTAGCTATTTTTCATGTCCCCATATTTAGAGGACATTGAGTTTGCATGTTTGGGTATGTTTTTACATGCTGTTTTAAATGTTTTTATGTCTAAGAGCACTGTATATTAGTCTCAATAAAGCATTGTCCACTTTGAATATAACAGCTGTGTGTGCACTTTCATTGCGCTCTTTTCTAATAGACTTTGTGCCTCCTCACTATCTACAGTTAGGTCCATATATATTTGGACAGAGGCAACATTTTTCTAATTTTGGTTATAGACTTTACAACAATGAATTTTAAACAAAACAATTCAGATGCAGTTGAAGTTCAGACTTTCAGCTTTCATTTGAGGGTATCCACATTAAAATTGGATGAAGGGTTTAGGAGTTTCAGCTCCTTAACATGTGCCACCCTGTTTTTAAAGGGACCAAAAGTAATTGGACAGATTCAATAATTTTAACTAAAATGTTCATTTTTAGTACTTGGTTGAAAACCCTTTGTTGGCAATGACTGCCTGAAGTCTTGAACTCATGGACATCACCAGACGCTGTGTTTCCTCCTTTTTGATGCTCTGCCAGGCCTTCACTGCGGTGGTTTTCAGTTGCTGGTTGTTTGTGGCCTTTCTGTCTGAAGTTTAGTCTTTAACAAGTGAAATGCTGCTCAATTGGGTTGAGATCAGGTGACTGACTTGGCCATTCAATAATATTCCACTTCTTTGTTTTAATAAACTCCTGGGTTGCTTTGGCTTTGTGTTTTGGGTCATTGTCCATCTGTAGTATGAAACGACGACCAATCAGTTTGGCTGCATTTAGTTGGATCTGAGCACACAGTATGGCGGCTCTGAATACCTCAGAATTCATTCTTCTGTCCTGTGTCCCATCATCAATAAACACTAGTGACCCAGTGCCACTGGCGGCCATGCATGCCCGCGCCATCACACTGCCTCCGCCGGGTTTATGCATGCCCGCGCCATCACACTGCCTCCGCCGGGTTTTACAGATGATGTGGTATGCTTTGGATCATGAGCTGTACCGCGCCTTCACCATACTTTTCTCTTTCCATCATTCTGGTAGAGTTTGATCTTGGTTTCATCTGTCCATAGAATGTTCTTCCAGAACTGTGCGGCTTTTTTAGATGTTTTTTAGCCTTTTTCTTCTTGATGCTTATGAGTGGCTGCACCGTGCAGTGAACCCTCTGTATTTACTTTCATCCAGTCTTCTCTTTATGGTAGATTTGGATATTGATACGCCGACCTCCTGGAGAGTGTTGGTCACTTGGTCGGCTGTTGTGAAGGGGTTTCTCTTCACCATGGAGATTATTCTGCGATCATCCACCACTGTTGTCTTCCGTGGGCGCCCAGGTCTCTTTGCATTGATGAGTTCAGTGCTTTCTTTCTTTCTCAGGATGCATCAAACTGTAGATTTTGCCACTTCTAATATTGTAGCAATTTCTCGGATGGGTTTTTTCTGTTTTCGCAGCTTAGGGATGGCTTGTTTCACCTGCATGGAGAGCTCCTTTACCGCATGTTTACTTCACAGCAAAACCTTCCAAATGCAGCACCACACCTCAAATCACCTCCAGGCCTTTTATCTGCTTAATTGAGAATGACATAACGAAGGGATTGCCCACACCTGTCCATGAAATAGCCTTGGAGTCAATTGTCCAATTACTTTTGGTCCCTTTAAAAACAGGGTGGCACATGTTAAGGAGCTGAAACTCCTAAACCCTTCGTCCAATTTTAATGTGGATACCCTCAAATGAAAGCTGAACGTCTGAACTTCAACTGCATCTGAATTGTTTTGTTTAAAATTCATTGTGGTAATGTCTATGACCAAAATTAGAAAAATGCTGTCTCTGTCCAAATATATATGGACCTAACTGTACATCTCTGCTTGCTGTCAGTGGGCTGAAATCCCAGCTGCATGGCCCCTTATAGAAGAGCTGATACACTGTAACGAAGCAATCAGCTGTGTGACATCGGCAGGTTACCAGCCTCCAATTATGATTGCTGTCAGTGAAGGGAAACGGACTGAAATGAAAACCCGGCTGGTTACCGTGTGTTATAGAAAGCCGAGCCACCAGGTCAGGACTGAATGTGAGCCAGAAGGTCTCCAGTCACAAGAAGCAGAGATTGTGAAAATGTGCTGTCTAATATAATAATAATAATAATAATAATAATAATAATAATATAAGAGAGCAATAGTTCCCAGTTTTAGTTGTGATGTAATTTGCTATTTTACCCCTAGATGGCAGCAGTGTTATCTACCATGCGCAGCGCCGTCCTCCGTGCAGTGGCCACACCTGGTACTGCAGTGTAGCTACGTCTATAGCCGCTCTGCTCCCGCTTTATGTGGACGATCTGATTGGTTCATTTCCGTTTTTTTCTTTTCCAGCCTTACCCCATGTACCCGGCGACTACATCTCTAGTGAATGTTGTACCCAAGCTGAACGCAACCGGAAGAGACTTATTACAGGTATCTCAGCCACAAGTTACTGCATCTAAACCTGTCGTGTGTCCATCTGACATGCGACTACAACTCCCAGCATTCATAAAATAGACAGCTGTGGCTCTCCAAGTCTTTTTGCTACTAGGAAACCATCAGCAAGTTGATGTAGACAGAGCTGTTAATCTTATTAGCTGCCTTTCTAATATCTTGATTTGTAATTGATGATGGGGGTCTCGTTATCATCCCACCCTGAGTCTGCCGGCTCGCTATTGTCGAAATCGGAATTTTCTCCCACCCAACATTGACCTGCCGCGATAGCGCGTCCATGGGGGCGAGGTGTTTGCACATCGATAAGCAGGGCAGGCGTCGGCCTACTTGTTGATGGTTTCCAGAAGATTGTTTTATTTATTTTTTAGTAAACATGAGCTTAGTCAAAGAAAGGTAGCGAGACCCTGAATTTTGGCCAATCGGACCCCTGTGATGTAACCCCTGTGCTCTAATGTATATCTATGGGGGTCTTACCACTGGGACCCCACCAGTCACAAGCATCCCAAAGACCCTGGTGCGGACGGAGCACGTGTGATGGGGTGGTCGCCCATACGCACTGCTGCTCCGTTCACATAGAGGCTCTGCACCCCCGTGATCAGTATCGGGGGTCTCGGCAGCCTCCTGTGATCATACGCCTGTCCTATTATATACTGTTTTTGGTCCGGCCCATTATCGTTGCCCCCCAGAATCTCACCGAGCCCCTAATGATCCTTCACGATTCTCTTCTCTGTTTCCAGAACTTGCTGAAGTATAACCCTGTAACGGAGTCCACCAAGCTGGGGTACCTCTTTCAGTACCACCCCGTGTTTCAGGAGGTCCACTCTGCTTTTGCTGGATTCTGAATGAAGGACGCTGGCTGGAATTCCTTGATTACATGAGAGCATATAAAAGCTGACTGCTACTCCACGTATTTCCAGTCTAAGAACACCCTTTATTTACAGCACACAGAATATGTAACACAGATACACAGGGTAGGCCAATAGAAAAAGAAGGCCAGACATACATTACAATAGCCGCAGGTGGCCGGAGCCTGCTGATATTTACTGTGGGAATTACAAAGGTGGGGGAGGACAAAGGGGAATATCGTGTCCCCTCTGCCCAGGGGCGCAGCCTGTGGACTGATGCATTTCACATGGAACCTATTATACATAATATATACTGCATAACATATTCTTGGTGTTGGGGGTTCTGTAACAAACCCGGTGCAGAGGATTTCGGCAGATGAGGCTCTTCAGCACCCGTACTTTGCAGATTACTGTCCGCCATAAACGCCGCCAGATCCTCCCCCCCCCAAATCCGGCCTTTATTCCCGGTCATACATACTGTCAGTCACCTGCCCACCCTGCAAGGTCAGACACCCCGTATACACGTCCTGCCTGATCTGTGCAGGCAGAGCCTCCTGGTGCAGTCTCCGCCTCCTGGTGCAGTCTCCTCCCATCATACTGAGTGGGTGGAGCTTACTGTTTATGGCCGGGGCTTTTCACAATTGTGGGCTGTGTACATGCGGGTGCAGCCCAGCAGGGGGCAGGCACGAGAAATCATTCCAGAGTGATTACTCGCTAATCCCGCCCCCTGCACAGAAGCTCTGCCCCCCACCACATCACCACACACAATCCCGCCCCCCACGACATCACCACACACAATCCCGCCCCCCACGACATCACCACACACAATCCCGCCCCCCACCACATCACCACACACAATCCCGCCCCCCACCACATCACCACACACAATCCCGCCCCCCACCACATCACCACACATAGTCCCGTCCACACACATTAAATTGTACCTTTAATTGTAGAAGTCAAGGAAAGATCTTTGAAAATGATGAAAATGACTATACATTTAATTGTGTTTACAGAGAAATTTTAACTTAATTTATGTTTCGTTATGAAATTTGTTTAGATTCTGGAATGAATAAAAACGCACATCTTGCTGAATCCAGTTTGTTTTTTTATTTTACACTGTGAATAAAATGTATTATTAGTATTATTCAGATTTTTAATGATTATTACTGTTATTAACCCCTTCCCGACCCATGACGCCATGTAGGCGTCATGAAAGTCGGTGCCAATCCGACCTGTGACGTCATGGAAAGATCACGTCCCTGCAGATTCGGTGAAAGGGTTAACTCCCATTTCACCCGATCTGCAGGGACAGGGAGTGGTAGTACAATCCAAGGGGGGTGGCTTCACCCCCCCCCCTCCCCACCCCCGTGGCTACGATCGCTCTGTTTGGCTGTTGAAAGTGAAACTGCCAATCAGAGCGATTTGTAATATTTCACCTAAAAAACTGATGAAATATTACAATCCAGCCATGGCCGATGCTGCAATATCATCGGCCATGGCTGGAAACACTGGTGTACCCCCTCCCCCACCAAGCCACCGATCTGTGGTCCGCTCCCCTCCCCTCCGTCCTGTGCTCCACTCCCCCGTCCTCCTGCCCGCTCCTCCCGTTCTCCTACGCCCCATCCCCCCCCCCCGTTCCCCGATCTCCCCCCCTTATACTTACCGAGGCTCCCGGTGTCCGTCCGTCTTCTCCATGGGCGCCGCCATCTTCCAAAATGGCGGGCGCATGCGCAGTGCGCCCGGCGAATCTGCCGGCCAGCAGATTCGTTCCATGTACATTTTGATCACTGTCACCTATCACAGTGATCAAAATAAAAAAAAAAGTAAATGAACCCCCCTTTTTGTCACCCCCATAGGTAGGAACAATAATAAAATAAATAAAAAAAATTTTTTTCCACTACAGTTAGAACTAGGGTTAGGGTTAGGGAATGTGCACACGTATTCTGGTCCTCTGCGGATTTTTCCACAGCGGTTTTTATAAATCCGCAGTGCGGATTTATCGTGGATTTACCGCGGTTTTTCTGTGGATTTCACTGCAGTTTTCTATTAGAGCAGTTGTAAAACCGCTGCGGAATCCGCAGAAAGAAGTGAAATGTGCGGAATGTAGCATGTGCACAGCGTTTTTTGTAAACGCTGTGGATCCGCAGCATTTTCCGCAGCGTGTGCACATACCTTTAGAATTAGGCTATGTGCACACGGTGCGGATTGGCCGCTGCGGATTCGTAGCAGTTTTCCATCAGCTTTACAGTTCCATGTAAACCAAATCCGCTGTGCCCATGGTGCGGAAAATACCGCGCGGGAACGCTGTGTTGTATTTTCCGCAGCATGTCAATTCTTTGTGCGGATTCCGCAGCGTTTTACACCTGTTCCTCAATAGGAATCCGCAAGTGAAATCCGCACAAAAAAACACTGGAAATCCACGGTAAATCCGCAGGTAAAACGCAGTGCCTTTTACCCGCGGATTTTTAAAAAGTGGTGCGTAAAAATCTCACACGAATCCGCAACGTGGGCACATAGCCTTAGGGTTAGGGTTGGAATGAGGGCTAAGATTAGGCTTGTGGTTAGGGTTACGGTTAGGGGTGTGCTGGGGTTAGGGTTGTGGTTAGGGGTGTGTTGGGGTTAGGGTTTGTATTAGGGTTAGGATTATGTTTAGGGTTGGGATTAGGGTTAGGGGTGTGTTGGGATTAGGGGTGTGTTGGGGTTAGGGGTGTGTTGGGGTTAGGGGTGTGTTGGGGTTAGGGTTGGGATTAGGGTTAGGGGTGTGTTGGGGTTAGGGGTGTGTTGGGGTTAGGGTTGGGATTAGGGTTAGGGGTGTGTTGGGGTTAGGGGTGTGTTGGGGTTAGGGGTGTGTTGGGGTTAGGGGTGTGTTGGGGTTAGGGTTGGGATTAGGGTTAGGGGTGTGTTGGGGTTAGGGGTGTGTTGGGGTTAGGGTTGGGATTAGGGTTAGGGGTGTGTTGGGGTTAGGGTTGTGATTAGGGTTAGGGTTGGGATTAGGGTTAGGGTTGTGATTAGGGTTAGGGGTGTGTTGGGGTTAGTGTTGGAGGTAGAATTGAGGGGTTTCCACTGTTTAGGCACATCAGGGGTCTCCAAACGTAACATGGCGCCACCATTGATTCCAGCCAATCTTACGTTCAAAAAGTCAAATGGTGCTCCCTCCCTTCTGAGCCCCGACGTGCACCAAAACAGTGGTTTACCCCCACATATAGGGTACCAGCATACTCGGGACAAACTGGGCAACCACTATTGGGGTCCAATTTCTCCTGCTACCCTTGTGAAAATAAAAAACTGCTTGCTAAAACATCATTTTTGAGGAAAGAAAAATAATTTTTTTATTTTCACGGCTTTGCATTATAAACTTCTGTGAAGCACTTAGGGGTTCAAAGTGCTCACCACATATCTAGATAAGTTCCTTGGGGGGTCTAGTTTCCAAAATATGGTTACTTGTGGGGGAGTTTTACTGTTTAGGCACACCAGGGGCTCTGCAAACGCAACGTGACACCCGCAGACCATTCCATCAAAGTCTGCATTTCAAAACGCCACTACTTCCCTTCCGAGCCCCGACGTGTGCCCAAACAGTGTTTACTCCCCACATATGGGGTATCAGCGTACTCAGGACAAACTGGGCAACAATTATTGGGGTCCAATTTCTCCTGTTACCCTTGTGAAAATAAAAAATTGCTTGCTAAAACATTTTTGAGGAAAGAATGATTTTTTTATTTTCACGGCTCTGCGTTGTAAACTTCTGTGAAGCACTTGGGGGTTGAAAGTGTTCACCACATATCTAGATAAGTTCCTTGGGGGGTCTAGTTTCCAAAATGTGGTCACTTGTGGGGGGTTTCTACTGATTAGGCACATCAGTGGCTCTGCAAACGCAACATGATGCCCGCAGACCATTCCATCCCCGACGTGTGCCCAAACAGTGGTTCCCCCCCACATATGGGGTATCAGTGTACTCAGGACAAACTGGACAACAACTTTTGGGGTCCAATATCTCCTGTTACTCCTGTGAAAATAAAAAATTGCGGGCTAAAAAAATAATTTTTGAGGAAAGAAAAATGATTTTTTATTTTCACGGCTCTGCGTTATAAACTTCTGTGAAGCACTTGGGGGTTTAAAGTGGTCACCGCACATCTAGATTAGTTCCTTTGGGGGTCTAGTTTCCAAAATGGGGTCACATGTGGGGGAGCTCCAATCTTTAGGCACACAGGAGCTCTCCAAACACGACATGGTGTCCGCTAACGATGGAAATAATTTTTAATTCAAAAAGTCAAATGGCACGCCTTCCCTTCCGAGCCCTGCCACGTGCCCAAACAGTGGTTTACCCCCACATGTGAGGTATCGGTGTACTCAGGACAAATTGCCCCAAAAATTTAGGATCCATTTTATCCTGTCGCCCATGTGGAAATGAACAAATTGAGGCTAAAAGAATTTTTTTGTGAAAAAAAAGTACTTTTTAATTTTTACGGATCAATTTGTGAAGTACCTGGGGGTTCAAAGTGCTCACTATGCATCTAGATAAGTTTCTTGGGGGGTCTAGTTTCCAAAATGGGGTCAATTGTGGGGAAGCTCCAATGTATAGGCACACAGGGGCTCTCCAAACGTGACATGGTGTCCGCTAAAGAGTGGAGCCAATTTTTCATTGAAAAAGTCAAATGGCGCTCCTTCCCTTCCAAGCCTTACCATGTGCCCAAACAGTGGTTTACCCCCACATATGTGGTATCAGCGTACTCAGGACAAATTTTACAATAACTTTTGGGGTCCAGTTTCTCTTTTTACCATTGGGAAAATAAAAAAAATTGTTGCTAAAAGATCATTTTTGTGACTAAAAAGTTAAATGTTCATTTTTTCCTTCCATGTTGCTTCTGCTGCTGTGAAGCACCTGAAGGGTTAATAAACTTCTTGAATGTGGTTTTGAGTACCTTGAGGGGTGCAGTTTTTAGAATGGTGTCACTTTGGGGTATTTTCAGCCATATAGACCCCTCAAACGGACTTGAAATGTGAGGTGGTCACTAAAAAAAATGGTTTTGTAAATTTCGTTGTAAAAATGAGAAATTGCCGGTCAAATTTTAACCCTTATAACTTCCTAGCAAAAAAAAAAAATTGTTTCCAAAATTGTGCTGATGTAAAGTAGACATGTGGGAAATGTTATTTATTAACTAGTTTGTGTCACATAACTCTCTGGTTTAACAGAATAAAAATTCAAAATTTTAAAATTGCGAAATTTTCAAAATTTTGGCCAAATTTCCATTTTTTTCACAAATAAACACAAATTATTTACCTAAATTTACCACTAACATAAAGCCCAATATGTAACGAAAAAACAATCTCAGAACCGCTAGGATCTGTTGAAGCGTTCCTGAGTTATTACCTCATAAAGGGACACTGGTCAGAATTGCAAAAAACGGCAAGGTCTTTAAGGTCAAAATAGGCTGGGTCATGAAGGGGTTAACTTCATTTTAAGTTAATTTACCACCTGCGTCAGCGCTATTGAATGTTGTCATTATTGACTTTAGTTTAATCACCAGCAGCGTTAATTAGATAGCAATGAGCGTGCCGAGCGTTAGCTGGCTGGAAACAGCTAGTACAGCCTTACATCATCATCATCCATTATCCATCAATCATCCTCCTCCCCCTAATTTATTTTGTAACCCTCTCATTACCTCCTCCGATACACTTGTATATTTTAATGTACATTTTTGGATGGTTTCTATGCGTTTGTTTCCGTTGACCCTGGAGAAATGCAGATTTATTTTACAGACAGTCGAGGTTTTGTTCTCAAATTTATTTATTTTTTGTAAAAGGGTTTTGAAGGGTCACCAGCGGCCTCGTGCACAGGACACGTCCAAGGTCTTGAAGGGTCCGGAGGGTTGGGGGTCTCCAGGGGCATCTACACAATATTGTAAGTGGTTGTAATGTTACGGCTCATCCTTGTGTCTATAAATGGTTGGACCTCCCCTGCTGTGCGGACACGTGTGCACCCTCGTACAACTTCCCCCAGGTACACGGAATCTGGCCATCGCCACCAGTGGAGTTTATGGAAACCTCACAATAACATAAGGGGTTCACTTTGCAAAATGCTCCAAAATATTATATCATATATTATTATATAAATATATTCACCTGGTGCAGCAGAGGAACCTGCCGGGGGGATGCACCTGCCGGGGTGACGCACCTGCCGGGGTGACGCACCTGCCGGGGTAAATTAACGCACCTGCCGGGGTGACGCACCTGCCGGGGTAAATTAACGCACCTGCCGGGGTGATGCACCTGCCGGGGTGACGCACCTGCCAGGGTGACGCTTTGATGCTCTGCCAGGGTGACGCACCTGCCAGGGTGACGCTTTGATGCTCTGCCAGGGTGACGCACCTGCCAGGGTGACACTTTGATGCTCTGCCGGGGTGACGCACCTGCCGGGGTGACGCTGTGATGCTCTGCCGGGGTGACGCACCTGCCGGGGTGATGCGGTGACGCTCCTGCCGGGGGGACGCTCTGCCGGGGTGATGCTCTGCCGGCACCAGGTGCAACTAAGAAGTCCGCCTACTGGAAATTTAGGCTTTTACAACAGCAGTAATGAATTCGCACAAAGTGTTTTGGGCCAGAGATGAAAGTTTCTAGTTCTCCTTACACCTGATGTCTGATTGTCCCGGGGGCCCTGACGTACGGTCACACACAGGAAATCGTGCAGAACAAGAACGTCTCGTCCGGCCCTAATTACCTTCTGTTCCAGACTATAGGACGCACGCAGAAAATGGGGAAAATGTATTTTCTCCAAAGTGAAATTTCCCTTTTGTAAAAATGAGGAATCAATATCAGTAATATAATGCGCTTGGGTGGAGCAGGAGGTAACGGATGTATTGTCGGTCTCTCTGCACCCACAGACATGTACACAACACTGCCGCACGCTCAGTGCACGCACACCCGGCTCTGCTGCGTGAGATTAGTATGTGGCTGTAGTGTCTCCCAGGCTGGTAATTGATCAGCTCGGATGATGTGCCCGTCCCGGCAGCTTCCTCTCCCCCCTGCCCTGCTCCGATCACATAGATCAGTGTCAGATAACTATAAGACGCCGACACTTTTTATCAAGATTTGTTTCCCCATTAACAGTATTAGGCCCCTGTACATGGGTCTCATTGGGGGCCCCTTATTGTCTCGGGTTCTTCTAATTACACAATCTAGTGGGTTTTAATGAAGCCACAGAACAGCCCCTTCTCCACATCGGTTCTTCCGTGTTCTGCTCTGTGGCACCATATGGCGGCATAACATTTATTATTGTGAGACCTTAGTGTAAAAATCTAACTAGTGAGGGATCCATCATGGACACCAAGGCCCCAGAGAGTATCGCCGCCTTAGTCTTTGGTAGGACGCACGGTTTTGTCAGCAAACGGATCTCACCATTGTGGAAGAGGAGGATCATCATCCACTGTGGTGAGGAGCGAGGAGATGTCTGGTTCCTCCGTGGTTATAACTTCCATCCCCTCCTGGACCCGTTCTGCCATTACGAGAATATAGAAAACCGCAAGCAAGAACACAAACCGTGTCCTGCCGTCCCCAACCACGTGCCCTCTGCCCCCAGAAGGGGCAATCCTCCATGGGGAGTACAGATCAGTGCCCGGGACAAGACAGAAGTGGCCGATAGACAAGTGCAGCCGTCCGTACAAGATCATGGACGCCATCGTTGGCGCTGTGCTCATCTGGACAAGCAAATATCGATGCTTGTCCTGAAAGATGATGTCACCGGCGCTCCAGATCCTTCCAGAACAATGCCGGTTACCAGGTCAGTGCCCGACGCTACAGAAAGAACATTTAATGGTGATTCTGGTAGGACTTCACCTCCGGAATTCAATATGTTGTTAGAAGATTTTCAGCAGGTAGTTTTTTTTTTTTTACATGTATTTTTTATTTTAGCATTTTTTTAAAAATTTTTGGGGGATAATTTAACTACATTTAGTGTTCTCATCAGTATAAAGACCACAATCTTCACAGTCAATTTGGGGTGAGTGCCGCATATTTTCTTCTTCTCTACTACATATGTTCTCATCAGTATGTGAGGAATGAGGTCTTCTGTAGAGATGGGCGGACACCTGGATGTTCGGGTTTGGCCAAACGGTTACAAAAACTTTGGGTACCTGAACCCAGACCCCATTCTCTTGAATGGGGGGCCCGAACATCCAGTGTTTGCCACACTGTCATGTGCGGCAATCACTGCTTCTGATCGGCAGTGAAATCATCCCCGCCAGTCAGAGAGCCGCGTTTCCCACACGGTCAAAAGACAGCATGAGCGCTCAGCTGTGATCGGAGGTATAGCGTTTACCTCCAGTCACTGGTGTCAGCTGATGGGACTACAGCTCCCATCATCTGACACCTGCTGCCGCTAATAACAGAGCAGGAGCGGCGGAAGGGAGTATTCATCAGCCGCTCCTGCTCTGTAAATAAATAATTTAAAAAAAAACGGCGCGGGTCCCCCTGTATTTTTTTGATAATCAGCCAGGCAAACTTCACAGCTGGGGGCTGCAACTGTCAGCTTCAGCAAGGCTGGTTATCAAGAATAGAGGGGTCTCCACGCTGTTTTAAATTATTTAAATAATTAAAGAACGGTGTGGGGTCTGCCCCCATATTTTTGACAACCAGCCTTGCTAAAGTTCATAGCTGGGGCCTGGTATTCTCAGGCTGGTAAAGGACCATTGATATAGCCCCCCCCCCCAGATTAAAAACAGCAGCCTGCAGCTCTCCAGAAAAGGCATAACTACTAGATGCGCCAAATCTGGTGCTTTGCCCTGCTCCTCTGTAGCGGCAAGTGGGGTTTATATTTGTGGGGTTGATGTCACCTTTGTATTGTCAGATGACCTCAATTCCACAGCTTAGTAATGGAGAGGCGTCTATAAGACACCTATCCATTACTAATCCTACAGTTATATGGTAAATAAAAACACAGCCAGAATGAAGTCTTTTATTTGAAATAAAACAAAACGCACTTTTACTTTTTATTTAAAAATAACACACAGTTATACTCACATAATGCCTATTCCACTGAAGATTATATATATATAATATATATATATATATATATATATATATATATATATATATATATAGTATGTATGTCACGGATCCTTTCTCCGTGATGTCACTTATTCGTCACGTGCCTGCTCTCACACGTGACTTGGGGTTGTGCCTGCAAGGGTTAATCTATCTCCCCACTCTCAGTCCAACATCTAACCTCTGTCCTATGCTATAATGGGAGCATAAATCACACACCGACCCAGGCCACACACCCGCTCATACGCGCTGCCACCACTCATCGAGTACACAGGCGATGAGTCCTGGAACTAATAACAATACTAATAAAAATATGTCTATCACTCATAAGGCTCACACACCTTTAGGCTATGGTTGCTTTTAGAACATTCAAGGTTCAACTTGTTAAATTTTTATACTTTAATAGCAAAAAGTTCAATGCTTACAATAAAAAAAAGGTATAGTAACATAGTTAGTAAGGCCGAAAAAAAGACATTTGTCCATCCAGTTCAGCCTATATTCCATCATAATAAATCCCCAGATCTACGTCCTTCTACAGAACCTAATTGTATGATACAATATTGTTCTGCTCCAGGAAGACATCCAGGCCTCTCTTGAACCCCTCGACTGAGTTCGCCATCACCACCTCCTCAGGCAAGCAATTCCAGATTCTCACTGCCCTAACAGTAAAGAATCCTCTTCTATGTTGGTGGAAAAACCTTCTCTCCTCCAGACGCAAAGAATGCCCCCTTGTGCCCGTCACCTTCCTTGGTATAAACAGATCCTCAGCGAGATATTTGTATTGTCCCCTTATATACTTATACATGGTTATTAGATCGCCCCTCAGTCGTCTTTTTTCTAGACTAAATAATCCTAATTTCGCTAATCTATCTGGGTATTGTAGTTCTCCCATCCCCTTTATTAATTTTGTTGCCCTCCTTTGTACTCTCTCTAGTTCCATTATATCCTTCCTGAGCACCGGTGCCCAAAACTGGACACAGTACTCCATGTGCGGTCTAACTAGGGATTTGTACAGAGGCAGTATAATGCTCTCATCATGTGTATCCAGACCTCTTTTAATGCACCCCATGATCCTGTTTGCCTTGGCAGCTGCTGCCTGGCACTGGCTGCTCCAGGTAAGTTTATCATTAACTAGGATCCCCAAGTCCTTCTCCCTGTCAGATTTACCCAGTGGTTTCCCATTCAGTGTGTAATGGTGATATTGATTCCTTCTTCCCATGTGTATAACCTTACATTTATCATTGTTAAACCTCATCTGCCACCTTTCAGCCCAAGTTTCCAACTTATCCAGATCCATCTGTAGCAGAATACTATCTTCTCTTGTATTAACTGCTTTACATAGTTTTGTATCATCTGCAAATATCGATATTTTACTGTGTAAACCTTCTACCAGATCATTAATGAATATGTTGAAGAGAACAGGTCCCAATACTGACCCCTGCGGTACCCCACTGGTCACAGCGACCCAGTTAGAGACTATACCATTTATAACCACCCTCTGCTTTCTATCACTAAGCCAGTTACTAACCCATTTACACACATTTTCCCCCAGACCAAGCATTCTCATTTTGTGTACCAACCTCTTGTGCGGCACGGTATCAAACGCTTTGGAAAAATCGAGATATACCACGTCCAATGACTCACCGTGGTCCAGCCTATAGCTTACCTCTTCATAAAAACTGATTAGATTGGTTTGACAGGAGCGATTTCTCATAAACCCATGCTGATATGGAGTTAAACAGTTATTCTCATTGAGATAATCCAGAATAACATCCCTCAGAAACCCTTCAAATATTTTACCAACAATAGAGGTTAGACTTACTGGCCTATAATTTCCAGGTTCACTTTTAGAGCCCTTTTTGAATATTGGCACCACATTTGCTATGCGCCAATCCTGCGGAACAGACCCTGTCGCTATAGAGTCCCTAAAAATAAGAAATAATGGTTTATCTATTACATTACTTAGTTCTCTTAGTACTCGTGGGTGTATGCCATCCGGACCCGGAGATTTATCTATTTTAATCTTATTTAGCCGGTTTCGCACCTCTTCTTGGGTTAGATTGGTGACCCTTAATATAGGGTTTTCATTGTTTCTTGGGATTTCACCTAGCATTTCATTTTCCACCGTGAATACCGTGGAGAAGAAGGTGTTTAATATGTTAGCTTTTTCCTCGTCATCTACAACCATTCTTTCCTCACTATTTTTTAAGGGGCCTACATTTTCAGTTTTTATTCTTTTACTATTGATATAGTTGAAGAACAGTTTGGGATTAGTTTTACTCTCCTTAGCAATGTGCTTCTCTGTTTCCTTTTTGGCAGCTTTAATTAGTTTTTTAGATAAAGTATTTTTCTCCCTATAGTTTTTTAGAGCTTCAATGGTGCCATCCTGCTTTAGTAGTGCAAATGCTTTCTTTTTACTGTTAATTGCCTGTCTTACTTCTTTGTTTAGCCACATTGGGTTTTTCCTATTTCTAGTCCTTTTATTCCCACAAGGTATAAACCGCTTACACTGCCTATTTAGGATGTTCTTAAACATTTCCCATTTATTATCTGTATTCTTATTTCTGAGGATATTGTCCCAGTCTACCAGATTAAGGGCATCTCTAAGCTGGTCAAACTTTGCCTTCCTAAAGTTCAGTGTTTTTGTGACTCCCTGACAAGTCCCCCTAGTGAAAGACAGGTGAAACTGCACAATATTGTGGTCGCTATTTCCTAAATGCCCAACCACCTGCAGATTTGTTATTCTGTCAGGTCTATTTGATAGTATTAGGTCTAAAAGTGCTGCTCCTCTGGTTGGATTCTGCACCAATTGTGAAAGATAATTTTTCTTGGTTATTAGCAGAAACCTGTTGCCTTTATGGGTTTCACAGGTTTCTGTTTCCCAGTTAATATCTGGGTAGCTAAAATCCCCCATAACCAGGACCTCATTATGGGTTGCAGCTTCATCTATCTGCTTTAGAAGTAGACTTTCCATGGTTTCTGTTATATTTGGGGGTTTGTAACAGACCCCAATGAGAATTTTGTTACCATTTTTCCCTCCATGAATTTCTACCCATATGGACTCGACATCCTCATTTCCTTCGCTAATATCCTCCCTTAAAGTGGACTTTAGACAAGACTTTACATAGAGACAAACCCCTCCTCCTCTCCGATTTTTACGATCCTTTCTAAACAGACTGTAACCCTGTAAGCTAACTGCCCAGTCATAGCTTTCATCTAACCATGTCTCGGTTATTCCTACTATGTCAAAGTTACCTGTAGATATTTCTGCTTCTAGTTCTTCGATCTTGTTTGTCAGGCTTCTGGCGTTTGCAAGCATGCAGTTTAGAGGACTTTGTTTTGTTCCAATCTCCTCGCTGTGGATTGTTTTAGAAATGTTCTTACCTCCCTTCTGAGTATGTTTTCCTGGATCTTCTTTGTTCAAGTCTAATGTTTTTCTTCCCGTCCCCTCTTCTTCTAGTTTAACGCCCTCCTGATGAGTGTAGCGAGTCTTCTGGCGAATGTGTGTTTCCCAGGTTTGTTGAGGTGTAGTCCGTCTCTGGCGAGGAGTCCATCGTACAAGTAATTCACACCGTGGTCCAGGAATCCGAATCCTTGTTGTCTGCACCATCGTCTTAGCCAGTTGTTTGCATCAAGGATCCTGTTCCATCTCCTGGTGCCATGCCCGTCTACTGGAAGGATAGAAGAAAAAACTACCTGTGCATCCAGTTCCTTTACTTTCTTCCCCAACTCTTCAAAGTCTTTGCAGATTGTCGGTAGGTCCTTCCTTGCCGTGTCATTGGTGCCAACATGTATCAGAAGAAATGGGTGGACGTCCTTGGAGCTGAAGAGCTTTGGTATCCTATCGGTCACATCCTTGATCATCGCACCTGGAAGGCAGCATACTTCTCTTGTGGTTATGTCCGGTCTGCAGATGGCTGCTTCTGTGCCTCTCAGTAGTGAGTCTCCCACCACCACCACTCTTCGTTGCTTCTTGGCTGTACTTTTTGCTGTCACTTGTTGCTGTGTGCCCTTTTCTTTTTTGCTTGCTGGTATTGCTTCATCCTTAGGTGTGCCATCTTCATCCTCTACAAAGATTTGATATCGGTTCTTCAGTTGTGTGGTTGGTGATTTCTCCATGGTCTTCTTGCTTCTTTTGGTCACATGCTTCCACTCATCTGCTTTTGGAGGTTGTCTTATAATAAAAAGACATCAGGCCACGATTTAGCATCTCCGCTCCAAGACCTCAGAGGTGTCAAGTGTTCCTTTGTTCTTGGCCTTAGCCAGACCTCCTGGTGGGATATGGAGACAGAATTTCTACTAGTCCCAAGGAAGTACCTATTAACGCCCAGGTGCGACTTGCCTTCAGGACAGATGTTACATTATCACTAGTCACATATATAACCCTAGACATATGTCCCTACACACATATAGATATATATATGCACATATTTCACCACACCTCCCTCCTTATGAACGTGCATGGGGGTTGACTTACAGGTCAGCTCCCGAGCACGTATCTGGTTCTGCTCCATCTTGGTGAGACAGGCCATCGGCATTGCCATGATCAACTCCCTTCTTGTGCTGAATTGTGAAATCATATTGCTGAAGTATCAAACTCCATCTAAGCAATTTCCCGTTGTCCCCAACTACTCTGTTGAGCCAACTCAGTGGGTTATGATCTGTGATCACGGTGAAGTTGCGCCCATAGAGGTATGGTTGCAGCTTCTGCAGAGCCCACACAATTGCCAAACATTCTTTTTCAATGGTGGCATAAGCCACTTCTCTGGGGTTTTTGTATCACCTTGAGTTTCAGCATCTCCTCTACCTGTTCCCTCATGTGTGCCTTCACCTCTGCTGACACACAGTATGCAGACTGCCGTACTGGGGGATTAGTACCAGTGTCCACATGGTGAACTGCTAAGTGTGTCCTCCCAGGCTCCCCTGTGAAGACTTCGGTGAACTCGCTGAGCTCCCCCATCAGCTCAGACCTCTGACTGTGGGATAGCTCAGGGTTAAACTCTGCTGAGTCCAGGGACTCCATGTACTGAGTCCCGGCCCCCACATCCAGTAACAGATCAGCCTCCCCCTCTTCAGGCCGGCTACAGACAGGTAAGACACAGGCCTCCCTGCCATGATGAGCCTTCAACATATTTACATGAAACACTTTCTGACGCTTTGCATGCTCATCTAGTGTCACCACATAAGTAACATCATTCAGCCGCTTATGTACAGTATATGGTCCCTCCCATGCGGCCTGAAATTTATTCTGTAACATAGGGACCAACACCCAAACCTTCTGCCCCTGCTCGTAGGCCCATAGTCTGGCATTACGGTTGTACCAGACCTTCTGGTTGATTTGGGCCTGGGTCACGTTCTCATGGGCCAGGTTGCTCAGTTTTTGCATCCTCTCTCTGAGTCGCAGTACATATTCGACCACTGAGACTCCAGTAGTTCTGGGGTCGTCCTCCCAACAGTCCTTAATCAAATCAAGTGGCCCCCTGACCCTCCCCCCATAGACCAGTTCAAAAGGGGGAGAATCCAGTAGACGCCTGGGGTACCTCTCTGTAGGCAAACAGCAGATGGGGAAGGTACCGCTCCCAGTCTCTCCCTTCAGTCTCCACCAACATTTTGAGCATTTGCTTTAGTGTTCCATTAAAACGCTCACAGAGTCCGTTGGTTTGGGGATGATAAGTGCTGGCCACAAAATGCTGTACTTGTATTCTTTCACAGAGGCTTTCCATCAGATCAGACATGAACTTGTTCCCTGATCGGTCAACATTTCCCTGGGGAAACCCACACGAGAGAATGCCAAGAGTGTGCAAAGCAGTCATCAAAGCAAAAGGTGGCTACTTTGAAGAACCTAGAATATAAGTCATAATTTCAGTTGTTCCACACTTTTTTGTTAAGTTTATAATTCCACATGTGTTAATTCATAGTTTTGATGCCTTCAGTGTGAATGTACAATTTTAATAGTCATGAAAATACTCGCCTGTGGTTCTTGTCCCAAAAAAGGATCGTACTACCTGGTTCTGTGTAGACCACAGTCATGGACAAAAATTTTGAGAATGAGACAAATATTAATTTTTCCAAAGTCTACTGCTTCATTTTTTCTAATGGCAATTTGCATATACTCCTGAATGTCAGAGTGATTAGCTTAACAGCAATTACTGTACTTGCAAAGTCAATATTTGCCCAGAAAATGAACTTTAACCCCCAAAACACATTTCAACATCATTGCAGTCCTGCCTTAAAAGGAGCAGCTAACATCGTTTTAGTGCTTGATCCATTAACACAGGTGTGGGTGTTGATGAGGACAGGGCTGGCGATCAGTCAAGATTAAGTAAGAATAACATCACTGGACACTTTAAAAGGAGGCTGGTGCTTGGTATCATTGTTTCTCTTCAGTTAACCATGGTTATCTCTAAATAAACACGTGCAGCCATCATTGCACTGCACAAAAATGGCCTAACAGGGAAGAGTATCGCAGCTACAAAGATTGCACCTCAGTCAACAATCTATCGCATCATCAAGAACTTCAAGGAGAGAGCTTCCATTGTTATCAAAAAGGCTCCAGGGCGCCCAAGAAAGACCAGCAAGCACCAGGACCGTATCTTAAAACTGTTTCAGCTGCGGGATCGGACTACCAGCAGTGCCGAGCTTGCTCAGGAATGGCAGCCGGCTGGTGTGAGTGCTTCTGCACGCACTGTGAGACTGCGGAGACTCTTTGAGCAAGGCCTGGTTTCAAGGAGGGCAGCAAAGAAGCCACTTCTCTCCAGAAACAACATCAGGGACCGACTGATATTCTGCAAAAGGTACAGGGAGTGGACTGCTGAGGACTGGGGCAAAGTCATTTTCTCTGATGAATCCCCTTTTCGATTGTTTGGGACATCTGGAAAACAGCTTATTCGGAGAAGAGGTGAGCGCTACCACCAGTCTTGTCTCATGCCAACTGTAAAGCATCCTGAAACCATTCATGTGTGGGGTTGCTTCTCAGCCAAGGGAATCGGCTCACTCACAGTCTTGCCTAAAAACACAGCCATGAATAAAGAATAGTACCAGAATGTCCTCCAAGAGCAACTTCTCCCAACCGTCCAAGAGCAGTTTGGTGCCCAACAATGCCTTTTCCAGCATGATGGAGCACCTTGCCATAAAGCAAAGGGGATATCTAAATGGCTCATGGAACAAAACATAGAGATTTTGGGTCCATGGCCTGGAAACTCCCCAGATCTTAATCCCATTGAGAACTTGTGGTCAATCATCGGGTGGACAAACAAAAACCAACAAATTCTGGCAAAATGCAAGCATTGATTATGCAAGAATGGACTGCTATCAGTCAGGATTTGGTCCAGAAGTTGATTGAGAGCATGCCAGGGAGAATTGCAGAGGTCTTGAAGAAGAAGGGTCAACACTGCAAATATTGACTTGCTACATTAACTCATTCTAACTGTCAATATAACCTATTGGTACTCATAATATGATTGCAATTATATTTCTGTATGTGATACAAACATCAGACAAACACTAATAAAAACCAGAGGGCAACAGATCATGTGAAAATAGAATTTTGCTGTCATTCTCAACTTTTGGCCATGACTGTACGGCAAATTAAATGTACTGACTACATGTGAGGTCTACCCCATGCCGAGGATAGATGAGCTGTTAGAGCAGCTAGCTAAAGCATCGTACTTCACCATCTTGGAACTAAGTAGACGTCTGTACCTAAGCATGAAACTCCTGCCCAGAGAAGTGGCTTATGCCACCATTGAAAAAGAAAGGCAATTGTGTGGGCTCTGCAGAAGCTGCAACCATACCTCTATGGGCGCAACTTCACCGTGATCACAGATCATAACCCATTGAGTTGGCACAACAGAGTACTTGGGGACAATGGGAAATTGCTTAGATGGAGTTTGATACTTCAGCAATATGATTTCACAATTCAGCACAAGAAGGGAGTTGATCATGGCAATGCCGATGGCCTGTCTCACCAAGATGGGGCAGAACCAGATACGTGCTCGGGAGCTGACCTGTAAGTCAACCCCCATGCACGTTCATAAGGAGGGAGGTGTGGTGAAATATGTGCATATATATATCTATATGTGTGTAGGGACATATGTCTAGGGTTATATGTGTGACTAGTGATAATGTAACATTTGTCCTGAAGGCAAGTCGCACCTAGGCGTTAATAGGTACTTCCTTGGGACTAGTAGAAATTCTGTCTCCATATCCCACCAGGAGGTCTAGCTAGGGCTGAGAAGAAAAGCCACATTTGGCACCTTCTAGGTCTTGGAGGGGAGACGCTAATTGCGGCCTGAGGGAATCTATCCCTGATAACCTTTCCACAACAGAAAATAATATATTCATTGGGGCCGTGGCCGTGGCCCAATCAAACAGGCAGCAGTTATGATATTGGCCTGAGGGGCCGGTCTAGAAACCTGACCTCAGACCAAAGTTATAAATTTAGGCTGCAGAGAATTGTGTTCACATGTGAGGGCAGCCTGAGAAGCTGATGTGTTCGACCAACTCCATTCACCCCACCCCCCCCTCTCAGGGAGCAGAAAGCAACTATCAGTTCGGTAATTTCTGTAAGTTTTCTCCTGTTTATTTTGACACTGCTTTGCATAAGTTGTATGTCTTTTTATTATCATATTTTTATACCTTTTCTTATTGTAAGCATTGAACTTTTGTTATTAAAATATAAAACTTTAACAAGTTGAACCTTGAATGTTCTAAAAGAATCCATAGCCTAAAGGTGTGTGAGCCTTATGAGTGATAGACATATTTTTATTAGTATTCTTAGTTCCTAGACTCCTCACCGTGTATTCGATGAGTGGTGGCAGCGCATATGAGCGGGCGTGTGGCCTGGGTCGGTGTGTGATTTATGCTCCCATTACAGCATAGGACAGAGGTTGAATGCTGGGACAGAGTGGGGAGATAGATTAACCCTTGCAGGCACAACCCCAAGTCACGTGACGAATAAGTGAAACCACGGGGAAGGGATCCGTGATATCTATCTATCTCGAGAGATAGAGAGATAGATATAGTACAGACCAAACCAAGAGTTTGGACACCCCTTCTTATTTAAAGATTTTTCTGTATTTTCATGACTATGAAAATTGTACATTCCCACTGAAGGCATCAAAACTATGAATTAACACATGTGGAATTATATACTAAACAAAAAAAGTGTGAAACAACTGAGATTATATCTTATATTCTGGGTTCTTCAAAGTAGCCACCTTATGCTTTGATGACTGCTTTGCACATTCTTGGCATTCTCTTAATGAGCTTCAAGAGGTAGTCACCGGGAATGGTCTTCCAACAATCTTGAAGGAGTTCCCAGAGATTCTTAGCACTTCTTGGCCCTTTTGCCTTCACTCTGCGGTCCAGCTCACCCCAAACCATCTCGATTGGGTTCAGGTCTGATGACTGGAGGCCAGGTCATCTGGCATAGCACCCCATCACTCTCCTTCTTGGTCTAATAGCCCTTACACCGCCTGGAGGTGTGTTTAGGGTCATTGTCCTGTTGAAAAATAAATGATGGTCCAACTAAACGCAAACCAGATGGAATAGCATGCCGCTGCAAGATGCTGTGGTAGCCATGCTGGTTCAGTAGGCCTTCAATTTTGAATAAATCCCCAACAGTGTCACCAGCAATGCACCCCCACACCATCTCCTCCTCCATGCTTCACGGTGGGAACCAGGCATGTAGAGTCCATCCGTTCACCTTTTCTGCATCGCACAAAGACACGGTGGTTGGAACCAAAGATGTCAAATTTGGACTCATCAGACCAAAGCACAGATTTCCACTGGTCTAATGTCCATTCCTTATGTTCTTTAGCCCAAACAAGTTTCTTCTGCTTGTTGCCTGTCCTTAGCAGTGGTTTCCTAGCAGCTATTTTCCTATGAAGGCCTGCTGCACAATGTCTCCTCTTAACAGTTGTTGCAGAGATGTGTCTGCTGCTAGAACTCTGTGTGGCATTGACCTTGTCTCTAATCTGAGCTGCTGTTAACCTGCGATTTCTGAAGCTGGTGACTCGCATAAACTTATCCTCAGATGCAGAGGTGACTCTTGGTCTTCCTTTCATGGGGCGGTCCTCATGTGAGCCAGTTTCTTTGTAGCGCTTGATGGTTTTTGCCACTGCACTTGGGGACACTTTCAAACTTTTCACAATTTTTCGGACTAACTGACCTTTTTTTCTTAAAGTAATGATGGCCACTCGTTTTTCTTTACTTAGCTTTACTTTTTCTTGCAATAATACAAATTATAACAGTCTATTCAGTAGGACTATCAGCTGTGTATCCACCAGACTTCTGCACAACACAGTTGATGTCCCAACCCCATTTATAAGGCAAGAAATCCCACTTATTAAATTTGACAGGGCGACCTGTGAAGTGAAAACCATTCCCGGTGACTACCTCTTGAAGCTCATCAAGAGAATGCCAAGAATGTGCAAAGCAGTCAAAGCAAAAGGTGGCTACTTTGAAGAACCTAGAATCTAAGACATAATTTCAGTTGTTTCACACTTTTTTGCTAGGTATATAATTCCACATGTGTTAATTCATCGTTTTGATGCCTTCAGTGTGAATGTACAATTTTCATAGTCATGAAAATACAGAAAAATCTTTAAATAAGAAGGTGTATCCAAACTTTTGGTCTGTAATGTATATACAGGGTAATATACAGAGATTACAGTCAGAAGTACAGATAAAACTAGGGTACAGGTTGGGATTAGCAGTTAGCTGTATGTGCCGTGGATAACTTGTGGATGAGAGAAGCTCTCGTATCCACAGGCACCTTCTTAATTTCTGGTCGTTCTCCACATGCGATGGGACGTGGCCTCCATCACAGAACAAAGACGGGGCTGAAAGTGTGGAGCTTACTTTTAATCCCTAGCTCGCCCCCTCCCATATTTGCCAGCGCCCCTCTGGGTTGTACTGAATTTTCCCATGACCTCCTAGCTGAAATAATCACCAATATCTAGCATGGGTCATAACTTCCTAGCGGCAGGTCCAAACAGGTCAACTGACATCTCAACGGGTTAGTCAGGGCTGGACTGATACATAAAGTCTAAACTTGGGTCGGCTAAGTGGTTCTGGAGAGCCCGTCTCAATAGCTTGGAATCTGGGACAGCTAGAGATAGGAGACGGAGTGGTGCGTGCGGAGGGCTCCAAGGATTCTGGTGGTATATCGGACACAACCCTGAGATGCACGGTGCTCTCATAATTCATCTCTAGATGTCAGTGCCAAAGAGTCTAGAGTTTTCCCTTGAAGTAGGCAGACTTCCACAAAAGACAGTAGGGGGTCCTAGCTCTGCTCCTCCTGGCCTCAACACGTGGCTTCTAATTCTCTGGCCATTTGGCAAAAGTTCTGCTCTTGTGGGGATCTGTGTACTTTTCCCAAAGGTGAGGGCCACTTCAGGAGTGGAGGAAGATCTCTGGATAATCTATGGGGTTTGAATTCATAAATCCAAAATGGAGTCTCCCTCATCCCTCACACCTCCCCACTTTAGAGGGTGCTAGGGGGTATCATATTCCTGTGTTCCACCGCACGCCCTTTCGCAACCTGCCCTTGCTGGAATAACCCATCAGCATTCCCTTGGTTGCTCACCCTTTTGTGGCGAATGTTGAAGTGGTATTGCTGGAGCGCGAGGCTCCAACGTAGCAACTTCTCATTCGTCCCGGAGACCGTGTGTAACCAGCTGAAAGGGGTTGTGGTCCGTCTCCATGGTGAAGTAGTCCCCGTACAAGTAGGGCTGCAGAGCCCATACAATTACCAGGCATTCCTTTTTCCATCGTAGAGTAGGCCACCTCTCTCGGCAATAGCTTCCTGCTCAGGTACAAGACGGGATGTTCCTGGCCCGTTGAGTTAACCTGACTGAGCACAAGACCGAGGCCAAAGTCTCTGGCGTCGGTCTGTACTACAAACGGACATTCAAAGTCAGTAGCTTGTAGTACAGGGAAGCTAGAGAGAGCGGTCTTGAGCACCTGAAAATCTGTCTCGCAGGGGACTGTCCAGTCAACTGTGACGGACAGCTTCTTCTTGGTGAGGTCCATCATGGGCTTTGCCAGGGTAATATGGTGTGGGACGAATCTCCTATAGTACCCGGCGATCCCCAAGAAGGACATCACCTGCTTCTTGGTCCTGGGGGTGCAATGGCATCCACTTTCCAAGGTTCTGGCTTCAGAACCCCCCTGCCTATCCTGTGACCCAGGTAGAGGACCTCACTCATGCCCAGCTGGCATTTTTCCAGCTTGATGGTCAAACCTGCCCATTAGATCCACCCAGGTATCTGCATCAGATGCTCCAGGTGAGCCTCCCAGGTGGGACTGAAGATTGCAATATCATCCAGGTATGCAGCCACGTACCCTTCAGGTGTCTTGAGCAGTGTGTTGACCATCTGCTGAAAAGTGGCAGGGGCATTCTTCATGCCGAATTGCATCACCGTGGACTCGTACAGTCAAAAAGGGGTAATAATGGCAGAGCGTTCCCGTGCCTCATGGGTCAGTGGAATCTGCCAATATGCCTGGCTCAGTTTCATGGTCAGGTGCTTAGCCCCGGCCAACTGGTCGAGCAGGTCATTGATGCGTGGTATGGGGAACGCATCGGTGACTGTCACAGCATTGAGCCCCCTGTAGTCCACGCAGAACCGGATTGTTCGGTCCTTTTTGGGAACAAGGACTATGGGCAAAGCCCACACGCTGTTTGATGCCTGGATCAGCTTCAGCATTTTGTCAGTCTCTTGGCGCATGTGCTGCTGCACCTTGAGAGAGACCCGATATGATGAACGCCGGATTGGGGGGGGTGATTACCAGTGTTCACATCATGGATGGCTGTCTCTGTCCTTCCGGGCAGGCTGCTGAACAGCTCCCGGAAGGGGTGTAGGGTGACCCCCAGCTGGGAACGTTGGTCCTCCGAGAGCTGGTTGCCAACCTCCACATCTTCAATGGATCCAACCGCATTGGCCTGGGTGAGCAGAGCCAGGAGTGTTTCTGCCTCTCCTTCCTCAGGAAGGTTGCACATGGGGAGGGCGCAAGCCTCCCACTCATGACGGACCTTCATCATGTTCACTTGGAAGGCCTTCCTCCTTTCACGGGCGTAGACCAGGTACGTGACGGCGTTGAGCTGCTGGTGCATGAGGTATTGGCCCTCCCAGGCCGCCTGAAGCTTGTTATGTGGTATGGGGACCAGTACCCACACTTTTTGACCCACCTGGTAGGTCCTTTCACAAGCATTCTGGTCGTACCAACGCTTCTGGTCAGTCTGGGTTGGGCCATATTGTTATGCACCAGCAGCGTCAAGGCCATCATCTTGTCCCGGGAGCGCACAACATATTCGATGACTGACACTGCAGGAGTGGCCAAGTCCCCTTCCCATGCCTCATTCACCAGAGCCAGGGGCCCCCCCGCACACGCCGCCCATACAGGAGCTCAAAGGGAGAGAACCCTGTTGAGGCCTGTGGAACCTCCTGGTAGGCAAAAAACAGGTGTGGGAGGAATCGCTCCCAGTCTCTCCCATGGGAGTCGACCAACATCTTAAGCATCTGCTTCAAGGTGCCATTGAACCGCTCGCACAGGCCACTAGTCTGTGGGTGGTACGGGCTGGCCACCAGATGTTGCACATGTATTTGTTTACAGAGGGACTCCATCAGCTGCAACATGAACTGGGTCTTTCGGTCGGTGAGCATTTCTTGGGGGAAACCCCACTTGGGAGAAAATCTCCAGTAAGGCGGTAGCCACCTTGTTGGCCCGAATGGACGACAAAGCTACCGCTTCCAGGTACCGGGTGGCATAATCTACTACGTCAGCATGAAGCATTTCCCGGAGCAGCTGGGAATGGACAGCTACCCTCTTGAAAGGCTCGTCAATGATGGGCAGTTACCAGTGGGGCTTTGGGGCGTGGCTCTGCCTTCCCCACCCTCTGACCGGTGTCACACGAGCAGCAGTAGGCAGCCACATCGGCCCCCATTTTAGGCCAGTAGAAATGCTGGACTAGCCTAGCCTTGGTTTTAGAGATTCCTTGGTGTCCGGCCTTCGGAACCTCGTGTGCAATCTGCAACAATTCCACCCTGAACGGATAGGGTACCACTAACTGTCAGGCCCTGGGCCATGCGCCTCCGGTGTACCTTGCTGACCATTACCCGGTACAGCCGTCCCTGGTTCCAAACCCCCTGCTTGCCGTCTGACTCCATGGGAGGCTATGCCGCCTGTTCCTTGAGAGCTTTCAGGCTGTCATCAGCTTCTAATGCCGCATGAAACCCCTGACTAGACGTGGCCAGAATGGAAGAAACTGTCGCGTCTTCCGTCAGTTCCTCGGGACCCGTCTCCTGACCTCCATCTGACTCTGCAGCTACCTGGTCGGAGGGGTGGAAGCCACCGACCCTCCTTGAGGTTACTTGGGCTCTGGCACTCCCACTCCTGGTGACAGTGGCCACAACCACTTCAACCGTGGGTAGTGCCCGCTTCCTCTCGGCTCCTGACCAAGTTGCTGGGTCAAGAAGACTAAATCCCTGATCTGGGGAGGTCCTGCCCTGGGGCCTTACCTGGTGGCTCCACGTCTCCTGTGACATGACACACCCAATACCCACAGTCTGTTCTTCTCCCTGCAGCAGTTCTGAACTAAGCAATCTGGATTTATCTAAGGGCCCTGCACTTCCCATGGCAGCAACCCCCTCCAATTCTGAGTCTCTCCCACTAGAGGACAACTCGTCGAGGACAACTCATCCAAGCACACTGGTTGATCACACCTGAGGGCATGTTCACACTTCTTGCCTGTCACAGCTGCCTTTCCTGTGCATGTAGTGTCAGTATATGGCTGGAGTCACACTATAATAATAATATAATAATAATAATTTTTATTTATATAGCGCCAACATATTCCGCAGCGCTTTATAAATTATAGAGGGGACTTGCACAGACAATAGACATTACAGCATAACAGGAATACAGTTCAAAACAGATACCAGGAGGAATGAGGGCCCTGCTCGCAAGCTTACAAACTATGAGGAAAAGGGGAGACACGAGAGGTGGATGGTAACAAATGCTATAGTTATTCGGACCAGCCATAGTGTAAGGCTCGGGTGTTCATGTAAAGCTGCATGAACCAGTTAACTGCCTAAGTATGTAACAGTACAGACACAGAGGGCTATTAACTGCATAAAGTGAATGAGACCAATTTTTTTTATTTTTTTTTTTAAATAGGCCACACAGGGATCCTTACATTAATGCATTGAGGCGGCAGGCCAGTCTGACCAAATGAGTTTTTAGGGCACGCTTAAAACTGTGGGGATTGGGGATCAATCGCATTAACCTAGGTAGTGCATTCCAAAGAATCGGCGCAGCACGTGTAAAGTCTTGGAGACGGGAGTGGGAGGTTCTGATTATTGAGGATTCTAACCTGAGGTCATTAGCGGAGCGGAGGGCACGGGTAGAGTGGTAGACCGAGACCAGAGAGGAGATATAGGGTGGTGCTGAGCCATGGAGTGCTTTGTGGATGAGGGTAGTAGTTTTGTACTGGATTCTGGAGTGGATGGGTAACCAGTGTAATGACTGGCACAAGGTAGAGGCATCGGTGTACCGATTGGTGAGGAATATGATCCTGGCAGCAGCATTCAGGACAGATTGGAGCGGGGAGAGTTTGGTAAGAGGGAGGCCGATTAGTAGAGAGTTACAATAGTCCAGACGAGAATGAATAAGTGAAACAGTAAGAGTTTTTGCAGAGTTGAAAATAAGTAAGTACAGCGAGATACGGCAGAGTATCGCAGGTTAAAACCAAGCTCTGGCACCGGCACTCCGGAGCGGAGCGTGCGGCTCCATGTATTGCTATGTGGCCGCACGCTCAGCTCTGGAGTGCCGGTGCCAGAGCTTGGTTTTAACCTGCGTGTGATCCCGGCCTATGGGAAAGTTTCAGATTTCGCTTTCCCCTCTGCAGCGGGAGGCACATTCAATACATCAACATCGTTGGCAGTGGACATTTGAAGACAGTCTATGGGAGCTGAACTTGAGGGTTCAGTGGCAACGTACTGGTCCCCTAGTTGCCCCAAATCGGTCCCAAACAAAACATTGGCGGGAATATTTGCCGATACCCCTCCTCCCGCATTCTCCTCTCGGTGCCCCAGTCCAAATACACCTTGGCGACGGGCAGCACCGGTTTGACTCCTACAATCCCGCAGACTGAAAGGGGTTTTCTGGGTACCAAATCACAGGGAGACACCACCACAGGCAGTGCAAGGGTCATCTCAGCACCAGCGTACCGCAGTCTCATGATCGCTATGCGGCCAATGGTGACGGGCTGGTTATTGCCAAGAGACCTACCACCACCCCCTCCCACACACAAAACAGTGGATAGTTTTTGGGACGGGACCTTTTGGCGCTGGGGACACATGGCCTTGAAGTGTCCTGGTTGGTTGCAATGATGACATCGGCGGAGTTCCACCCCTGACCTGGAGAGGGGAGCAGAGGGGGGCGCCCCCTGCATTCTAGGGGCCGGGGAAACGGGCAGGATTGGTCTTACCCCAAGCTAGGTGTTGCTGGAGGCCCTCCCGACCTCAGGTGCTCTATTGTTGGTGTATTCATCCACTAGGGCGGCTGTAGCAGGGGCCTCCTTTGGTTTCCGGTCACGGATGAACTGCTGGATGTCCTCGAGGCAGTTCCACAGGAATTGTTCTGTTGCCACCATCCAGCAGCTGAATAAGCTCAGAACAATTGCAAGCTCCAGTCCTGTGGTCTATTGGTCAACCGCTCGCAGCAAGGCCTGCATATAGCATATATTCTGCCCACTTGTCTACAGGACCTCGCTGCATTCTCCGGAGCTTATTCCGTTAGGTCTCAGGGGCCAAATTGAACTGCGAGACTAGAGCCTGCTTGATTTCCTGATAGCTCAGGGTGGTTTCGCTGGGCAGGTAGCCAAAGATTTCCAGGGCCTTACTCCTGAGGCGATGAGTTAAGAACCAGACCCACTAGTCCTCAGGCAGATGGTACTGGTGGCAAGTTTTTTCAAATGCCAGCAGGAAAGTGTCCAAGTCCCCTCCTTGGTCCAGCAGAGGGAAGTCCTCTGCCAGTAGCTTCAGGATACGGATCTCAGGCTCTCGCAACGGGCTGGGGTCTGCAGCTGGAGTTGGAGCATTTATTGTGTTTGCACTCCCACTGACGGTCCTCGCCCTCTGCAGCTTCACGCTGTGCCTGGGGTTCTGCAGCTTCATGGCATGGAATATATAAACTCCGATCTATAACTTCCAGGATCCCCCAATAACAGAACGGTATGCTGCCACCAGTTCCTTGTTAGATATAAGCCCAGTCCGTTAACGAGCTTATATCAGGTCAGAAACCAACCCCAGGTAGCGTATAAGTACTAGCCGAACTCACGTACGTGGGAAATTGGGTTTCGAGATAAGAGCACCCAAAACTAATATTTTAATTGCCGAAAGGGGCACTAGAAACTACAAATATACAGATTATACAGAACATACAGCCAGAGGTATAGATAAAAATTAGGGTACAGGTTGGGGGAGAGCAGTTAGCAATATGTGTCAAGTTACCGTGTCTGATAGCATGTGGGCCCCAGGGAAGCGCTGAGTCCACAGGTACTTGCTTAGTCCCTGGTCCATCTCCTCATGTAACTTGACATGGCTTCCAAGGCAGAATGAAGACGGGGCTGGAAATGTGTATCCAGCTTTTAACCCTTAATTCGTTCCCTCCCATATTTGCCACCACCCCCCTGGGTTGGGCTGAATTCTCCACCCTTGACCTCCTAGCTGAAATAATTCCTAATACCTAGGATGGGTCAATTTGCCAGGTGGAGGTCCCAACGGGACGACTGACGTCTCAATGGGTTCGTTGGGGCTAGACCAACAGAGTCCAAACTTGGGTTGGCTAAGTGGTTCTGGAAAGCCAGTCTCGATCTCAGAATCCAGGACCGCTAGCGAGATATGGGAAGCAGGGGTGCATGCAGTGGGCTCCCAGGATTCTGGTGGTATATCGGACATAACCCCGAGATGCACAGTACACTCACAATTCATCTCTAGATGTCGGTGACACTGGGTCTAGCTTTCATGGTACTCAGGATTCATCTCTAGGTGACGGTGACGTTCAGTCTAGAGTTTGCTTTGGTTTGGGCCGCCTTGCAAAAAAGACAGCAGGGGGTCCTAGCTCTGCTCCTCCTCACCTTCATTAACACGTGGCCTCTAATTCACCGGCCAAATGGCAAAAGCTCTTCTCTTTTGGGAACTGTGTATTCTTCCCAAGGTTGCGGGCCACATTTCAGGAATGGAGGGAGATCTCCTGAACCAATGGGGCCTGAATTCATAAATCCAAAATGGAGTCTCCCTCACACCCACCTTCTACATTACTGTTCTCCTTCTAGTCCTGTCCTCCACCTTCTACATTACTCTGTGCTCCTCCTCCTGTCCTCTGCCTTCTACATTACTCTGTGCTCCTCCTCCTGTCCTCCACCTTCTACATTTCTCTGTGCTCGTCCTCCTAGTCCTGTACTCGGCCTTCTACATTACTCTGTGCTCCTATTCCTGTCCCCGCCTTCTATATTACTCTGTGCTCATTCATCTATTCCTGTGCTCTGCCTTCTACATTACTCTGTGCGCCCCCTCATATTCCACCTTCTACATTACTCTGTTCTCCTCCTCCTATCCTCCGTGTGGTGAAATATGTATATATAGGTGTGTAGTGACATATGTCTAGGGTTATATATGTAACTAGCAGTAGTTTAACATCTGTCCTGAAACTGCAGGCCTCACAAAAGGTCAGAGCATACATATCTTGAGAAGGCAGACTACCGTCTCCACTCTCGCCAGGGGGTTGTGCTGGGAACCAAGAAGGAAACTTTTGACACCTCCTAGCTCTTTGAAGAGAGATGTCAATTACAGCCTGACACCATCTATTTGTGAGAACTTTTACACAGAGAATCTTAGAGCAAATAATATATTCATCGGGGGAGTGCCTGTGGTCCAATAAAAAAACCTGAGGGAATGGTCTAGAAATCTGACCTCCAGAGTAAAGCTATAAATTAGGCCTGTATACATAGAATCATGCTCATATGTGAGGGCAGCCTGGGAAGCTGATGTGTTCCACCAACTCTATATTCACCCCCCTCAGGGAGCAGAAAGCAGACTACAAAGTTAGACGTTTCTGTAAGTTTTCTCCTGTTTATTTTATACTGTTTTGCATACCTGAATGTCTTTATTATATTTTTATACCTTTTTCTTACTGTAAGCACTGAACCTTTTTGTATTAAAGCATAAAACTTTAATAAGTTGAACCTTGAATGTTCTAAAAGAATCCATAGCCTTAAACTGTATGATCCGTATGAGTGGTAGACCGTATTAGTAATTTCCAGGACTCATCGTCCGTGTATTCGGTGAGTGGTGCCAGTGTGTATGAGCGGGTGAGTGGCCTGGGTCGGTGTGTGATTTATGCTCCCATTGTCCTATGCTGTAGAGGTTGAATGCTGGACAGAGAGGGGAGATAGATTTACCCTTGCAGGCACAACCCCAAGTCACATGCTGAGAGCGGTTACGTGACGAATTAGTGGCACCAGAGTGGGATCCGTGACACTCCGCCTTCTACCTTAACTCTGTGCTCCTCCTCCTAGTCCTGTCCTCCACCTTCTACCTTGACTGTGCTCCTCCTCCTAGTCCTTCCTCCGCCTTCTACCTTGACTGTGCTCCTCCTCCTTGTCCTGTCCTCCACCTTCTACATTACTCTGTGCTCCTGCTCCTAGTCCCGTCCTCCACCTTCTACATTACTGTGCTCCTCCTCCTAGTCCCGTCCTCCACCTTCTACATTACTGTGCTCCTCCTCCTAGTCCTGTCCTCCACCTTCTACATTACTCTCTCCTACTAGAGATCCAGTCTTCCCTCAGTATCTAACAACTCGCCCTCTCCTGGATCTCCTCATACCTTTCCCACTGCATATAGCATCTCCGATTCCCTTATTACCTCCTCATATTGCCCTCTGTCGTTCCCCATGGATTGGTCCTGGGACCCTTACTCATCTGAACCTTTGGCTTGAGACAGCTCAAAATCCCATGGCTGCCCCTAGTCTCACCTATACGCTGATGACACCGATCTACCTCTGCTGTCCAGAATCCCAGAGTGTCCAGCAGCCATATCCTTCTCATTTCCTAAAAATCAATATGGGGGGAATGGAATCAAACTCCTCTTTCCTCCCCTGCTCTTCTAGCTACCAATATATAAATGACAATCCGCTTATTCCTGTACCAGATTTATGCTGCCTTGGAATAACCCTCGAATCTGCCCTTTCCTTCAACCTGCACATCCCAGCCCTCATCGCCTTGAAAATATTTACAGAATTCACTCCTTCAACCTCAAATCTACAAAAATGCTTGTGCGGCGTCATCTCCTGCAATGGTCTCCTCTGTGGCCTACCAAGATCATCCTCCACCCTGAGGAAGCACAATGTGAAACGTGTTGGGAGTGCAGGGTGGAAGGAGCGCAGCAAGTGGAATACAAGGCACGAATCCATTATATTTATTATACCCATGGCTAGATCATTTTACGCCTGCTTATCCAATGTCTAGAAATTATTTACTACACCTGTTCTGTTCCTAGTCCTATATACTAACATTATCCCGAGCCAGCGACATTCTATATGGGTGTATCCCGGGCAAGCGACTTTCTATGCAGGCGTACCTTGGGCCAGCAACATTCTATATGGGCATACCTCGGGCCAGCAACATTCTATACGGGGGTATCACGGGCCAGCGACATTCTAGACGGGCGTATCCAGGGCCAGCGACATTCTATACGGGCGTATCCAGGGCCAGCGACTTTCTATATGGGCGTATCCCAGGCCAGCGACATTCTATACAGGCGTATCTCAGGCCCCTGACATTCTATATGTGCGAATCCCGAGCCAGGGACTTTCTCTATGGGTGTATCCCGGGCCAGCGACATTCTGTACGGGTGTATCTCGGGCCCCTCACATTCTATATGGGTGTATCCTGGGCCAGCAACTTTCTATACTGCGTATCCCGGGACGCTGACATTCTATACCGGCATATCTCAGGCCCCTGACATTCTATACGGGCGTATCCTGGGCCAGCGACTTTCTATACTGGCGTATCCCAGGCCAGCAACTTTCTATACCGGCGTATCTCTGGCCAGTGACATTCTATACTGGCATATCCCGGGCCAGCGACTTTCTATACCGGTGTATCTTGGGCCCCTGACATTCTATACCGGCATATTCCAGGCCACTGACCTTCTATACGAGCATATCCCGGGCCGCTGACTAAGGCTGGTTTCACATTTGCGTTTGTGTACGCGTTTCATCCGCAGATCGGCATGAGCCCTGCGTACATATCTTTAACATGGTGTACGCAGGGACATGCGTTCGCCAGCAGATGTGTACGCGTGCGTAGTTTCTCGATGTGCTGCAGGGTCCGGCTAACACAACATGTTGTATTTTTGGAAGCGTCAAAAATTTGTCAAATATGCACAGACCTGCGCATGAGTGTGTTAAAAAAACCGCATTACTGTATGGTAACGCATGCCCTTGCGTACGCATGGATTCGATGCGCTTGCGTACTTCGGACTGCGCATGTCCAGGAACCGATTGAGACACGCCCCTTCTGGGATTATCGAACGCATGCGCATAAAAAGCGTAAACGCAGGCAAAAACCACATGCAAACGTGCTTTTTGCAGTTATGCGTAAGCTGATGCGGATAAAACACTGCGTTGGCATGCATTTTCAGACAAGACGCTGCATACACAGACGCAAATGTGAAACCAGCCTTATATAGGCTTCTCAGCCTGTATGAACAGTTCTCCATCAGTCAGTCCATCCTAGACTTCTGTCTATCCAGAATCTCTGGTAATCCGGCATCTACCTCGCCACATTCAGTAAAGGAATTGTCCAGACACACAAAGTAAAACATGAGAACGGGAATAATAGGATTTAGAATTTATTCTTTGTAATCTCCTCCATATATCCATATACACCCGGCCATTCTCAGACAGGAGGCGATTCTTCCCACTCATTCAGTAATTACACGTTTTTGTTCCCAGGTAGCGGGAGAGGACTCTCCGTCTGGTCGCTTCTTTATTATGTCTCTTTCTTGTCCGTTTGTGGCGCCGTGCTCCGCGGCATCGGGCACGAGAGGTGAATCTGCTTCTCCTGCTGTAACTTTACAGTGATAGAAGAACAGACGCTAGGATCTAGTGCTGGAGAGTCGCCTGCAGAACGTCGCACCGCCTGCAGGGCCTCCGGTACATGAAGTGCGCTCCTTACAGCAGGCAAGGGTCTACACCTGATTCTTATCCCCACGCACCTCTGTGAACCCCCAATTTCATAATGCCTAAAATCCAGCACTCCTCCCCTCCGCGGCAGACGTCACCTGCTCCATGTACTTACTCTGCCTTTTACACCTCACAGAACGGCAGGAAATAGTCGTCATCCGACTCTGGAGACTTTCCTGCGCTCCACGGTAAGCATGAGGCTCAGCCTGAGGTCTCTGCTGTAACCTCATCACAGGCCTTTTACTTCAGCGTGCTGCTGAGCCCAGGACCCCCCGGCCATTACTGGTGGCCCCTCTACTTCTCCGCTCGGGCCTGCAAGTCAGCCAAGCACTTGATACTGAAATAAAGTATATGGGGTTTGTATTCTCAGGTCGTACACATCTCGTGAAGAGGACAAGCTTTCATCTCTTGTTCACCGGCCTGGTGGGAAAATATTCCAGGCTTGCGATTTTTTCGCCGCTATGGGCACTAAATCGAACTACTGAAATGCTATTAGGTAGAAGGGGATCTTTGGAGGTGGGGGCGAGGTTTTCTGCAGAAGTGCCAGAGTCTATGCTGTCAGTCTGGGGGTCTGACTTGCCCCCTGTGTTACACAGGACATCTGGGTGAAGTTTGCTCTTGCCTCTGCTCGGTGTAGTCCCGGGTGAGGTTTGGAGAGTGTGATGGTCTCTGTCTGAAAGTGGAAAAGAGCGAGGGTCCCAGGGTGTGATGATCTGCAGAGGGAGAAGAAACGTGCGTCATTACGAGCCCAGGCTGACCTGTGTATAATACCCATTATCACTAGTGGACTATATGGGTCCTTAAATCTTAATGCCCATCCTCTGGAGAGGTCATCATCAGATTGAGGGTCCGGCTCCCCACAGATCAGCTGATTGTGGTAGGAGACCCCTCGCAGGGCCTGGTATTACAGCTCAGTATTGTACACTTGAATAGACCCCCAGATCTGAGCTGTATTACCAGGTGCCCCTCCACTTAAAACAGTCAGGCCCCCTGCAGTTAGCAGGGGATTTAAGAGTAAGGGTACCGTCACACTATACGATTTACCTACGATCACGACCAGTGATACGACCTGGCCGTGATCGTAGGTAAATCGTAGTGTGGTCGCTGGGGAGCTGTCACACAGACAGCTCTCCAGCGACCAACGATGCCGAGGTCCCCGGGTAACCAGGGTAAACATCGGGTTACTAAGCTCAGGACCGCGCTTAGTAACCCGATGTTTACCCTGGTTACAAGCGTAAAACTAAAAAAAAACAAACAGCACATACTTACATTCTGGTGTCCGTCAGGTCCCTTGCCGTCTGCTTCCCGCACTCACTGACTGCCGGCCGTAAAGTGAAAGCACAGCCGCTGTGCTCTGCTTTCACTTTACAGCCGGCAGTCACAGTGCGGGAAGCCGACGGCAAGGGACCTGACGGACACCAGAATGTAAGCATGTGCTGTTTTTTTTTATAGTTTTACGCTTGTAACCAGGGTAAACATCGGGTTACTAAGTGCGGCCCTGCGCTTAGTAACCCGATGTTTACCCTGGTTACAAGCGAACGCATCGCTGGATCGCATCGCTAGATCGGTGTCACACACACCGATCTAGCGATGACAGCGGGAGATCCAGCGATGAAAAAGTTCCAAACGATCTGCTACGACGTACGATTCTCAGCAGGATCCCTGATCGCTGCTGCGTGTCAGACACAGCGATATCGTAACGATATCGCTGGAACGTCACGAATCGTACCGTCGTAGCGATCGAAATGGCAGTGTGTGACGGTACCCTAAGACCACCATTAAGTGGATATTGATAGCCTGTCCCAAGACAAGACCACCCGATTCTGTAGCACCAGATAAACCACTTATGGTTAACACAAATGAAGATGAAACAAACTTGTTCTTCTTCATCCTGGACCTCGGGGGTGGAAGATCTTGTGTCTTCACTCCAGGAGAGCCCCCTGGTGCGGCTGTGGACAGCGAGGCATTGGACAGTGCTGTAAGGCTCCGGGTAGTCGGTGGCAGCAGATGACAGGGTTAGCGGGACATCATTAAGGCTGGGAAATCCAATATCCGGAGAGGCCGGCTGCTGGAAAGACCCTTGGCTGTTGGATGAAGGCTGCGGGGTCCATCGACCGTCAGATTTGTTAGAGGACCTAAGGGGAAAACCATGAGAAAGATGATATTAAGGTCTGCAAATCTTTAGGAATTAGAAAGCGTATTGAAGTATGATATGTGAGCTATTGTCCCAAAACCTCCTCCAGAAACCATGAGGTAGTGACCGAGGTACCCTCCCCCACTGATCCAAGAGTAATATGGAGCCCCCTAGATGAAGTGCAGGTACACTGCTGAGACCCCCATAACATGGCCATAGTCCTGGGCAGTTCTAGGCGTGCGGGGAAGACCACACACGTTGCATATTTAGTGATGGAAACAAATGACTGCAGAATCAGCTCCTGGGACACAGGATTATTCTGGGGCACAGGATTATTGGATCTTAAAGGGAAGATCTGTCCCGGTAACCTTTCTTCAGGACACAGATGGACCCGCACAATACAATGATTGCATTGAGTCCAGTACCTGCTCCCTCGCCTCTGTGGAATAGCCGAAGTCCATGAGTCCCAGCGGGAGCGCTCCAGATCCTCGTACGCATTGTGCCGGGTCTGGTACGTCTCGTCAGACAAGTCTTCGAGCTGCGGAGACACAGACAAGTCAATATGTAGAGAAGTCCTCTACTGACAGATAGAGGCCATAACGAGGGATAACGGACGCACCACAAGCTCCAGCACTGTAAACTGAGCGACCCGTAAGCAGAGCGACCTGTACAGCAGCATCAAACATCAGAAAAAAGAAAAAAAACTGCCCGGACTCTGCCCCGACCCAAAGATCTAAGTAGTTTCTTAGTGTACGCACTATAAGTTTTCCGACAAGCAACAGGAATTGTATTTTGCAGGATAGTACAGGGAAAAAGTTAAGAAAACTAATCAAAGTTTTGCTATTTTTTGCATTTGAAGTTTTGAGCCACTCACCAAACAGCGAAACTGGTCATATTCTGCAGAATATTACGGGAATCAGTAAAAATCCCATCCTGAGATTTTTTGGGTCCTTCACCTTTGGTTACTACCAGTTACACTGTGTGTAGGTTTATGGCGTTCACCTCGGGAATTAAATCATGTGAAGAACATACAGTTCAGGTTATGGACGGATTGTAACTTATGTCAACAGCATTGGCCCGTTTGATCACATAATACAGTGCGATACTGGTGACGCCGAGGACCCCGCTCCTGCCGCCGACCCCAGATCCTGCCGCCGGCCCCACTGGTGACGCCGAGGACCCCGCTCCTGCCGCCGACCCCAGATCCTGCCGCCGGCCCCACTGGTGACGCCGGAGGACCCCGCTCCTGCCGCCGACCCCAGATCCTGCCGCTGGCCCCACTAGTGACGCCGAGGACCCCGCTCCTGCCGCCGACCCCAGATCCTGCCGCCGGCCCCACTGGTGATGCCGAGGACCCCGCTCCTGCCGCCGACCCCAGATCCTGCCGCTGGCCCCACTGGTGACGCCGAGGCCCCTGCAGCCGGCCCCGCTGGTAACGCTGAGGACCCCGCTCCTGCCGCCGGCCCCGCTGAGGACCCCGCTCCTGCCGCCGGCCCCAGATCCTGCCGCCAGCCCCACTGGTGACGCCGGAGGACCCCGCTCCTGCTGCCGGCCCCAGATCCTGCCGCCGACCCCTGCTGGTGACGCCGGGGCCCCTGCAGCCGGCCCCGCTGGTGACGCTGAGGACTCCGCTCCTGCCGCCGGCCCCAGATCCTGCCGCTGGCCCCACTGGTGACGCCGAGGCCCCTGCAGCCGGCCCCGCTGGTGACGCTGAGGACCCCGCTCCTGCCGCCGGCCCCGCTGAGGACTCCGCTCCTGCCGCCGGCCCCAGATCCTGCCGCTGGCCCCACTGGTGACGCCGAGGTCCCTGCAGCCGGCCCCGCTGGTGACGCTGAGGACTCCGCTCCTGCCGCCGGCCCCAGATCCTGCTGCCGGCCCCACTAGTGACGCCGAGGCCCCGGCTCCTGTTGCCGACCTGACAGGTGAGGCCAGTTGAGAGCAAACATTGCAGAGGAAACTGCTGCCATCTGGTGACTGATGCAGTTTTTTTTTTTTTTTTTTGCAGCAGATCAAGAATGAGTGCGCACCTCTGAAAACAAATATTGTAGTATACAGCTCACCCAAGCAGTGCTGGTAAGGCAAAAAATAACACATGCTCCTTAAAGCAGTATGTGGTCTTAAAGACCTCCCCTAGCCATACATGAAGGGTCCACACGTTTAGGATTCTTCTCTATGGCAAATTAGCTCTACATGCCAGACTTGGTCTTTTGCAGTAATTCGTTGGCAGCTATTTGACCAAATGCCACGTAATAAAACACGGCCACTGCAGTGATGGAGCCCAAATCATTAATGGGATGAGGTGGGGAGGCAACATGTGTGCTCACAGCAGTCAGTAAGCAAAAGCCCTCGCCAGTCATCGCACATGCCCATGTGCCGACCATATACCGCAGCACCAGTCATCGCACATGCCCGTGTGCCGACCATATACCGGAGCGCCAGTCATCGCACATGCCACGGTGCCGACCACATACTGCAGCTCCAGCCATTGCACATGCCAGTGTGCTGACCATATACCGCAGCACCAGTCATCGCACATGCCCGTGTGCCGACCATATACCGCAGCACCAGTCATCGCACATGCCACGGTGCCGACCACATACTGCAGCACCAGTCATCGCACATGCCCGTGTGCCGACCATATACCGCAGCACCAGTCATCGCACATGCCCGTGTGCCGACCATATACCGGAGCGCCAGTCATCGCACATGCCACGGTGCCGACCACATACTGCAGCTCCAGCCATTGCACATGCCAGTGTGCTGACCATATACCGCAGCACCAGTCATCGCACATGCCCGTGTGCCGACCATATACCGCAGCACCAGTCATCGCACATGCCACGGTGCCGACCACATACTGCAGCGCCAGCCATTGCACATGCCAGTGTGCCGACCACATACTGCAGCGCCAGCCATTGCACATGCCAGTGTGCCGACCACATACTGCAGCTCCAGCCATTGCACATGCCAGTGTGCCGACCACATACTGCAGCGCCAGCCATCGCACATGCCAGTGTGCCGACAATATAGAGATCTTGTGACGCCACCAGATCCTTATACCCGAGGATGCTATCCACACACACACACACACACATACACATACACACAACACCTGGCAGGGACACTCACCTGAGGATCTTCTTCCAGGATGATTTGCTCTGAAGGGTCCAACTCTCTCCAGCTGAGAAAAAAAAAAAATAGATTTGACAGTCACCAAAATGTCGAAACTTTTTTCAAATATTTAATCCCCTGACAAGTCTACAAGCCTCCATGAACAGAATGAGCAGACGACTCCTTTAGTAACAAAATTGTCATCATAGTTTAACCCTTCCATAAAACAAGTCCATTTTTCCTTCCCCCTTCTTCCAAGAATCGTAAGGACTATTTTTCGATCAGCGAAGTTGGATGGTGATTTTTCTTGCAGGATGAATTGAATGAAATCATTCATTTTTACACAATGAAATAAGACCAGGATCCCCCCCCCCCCCAAGCAGTATGGAATGGTGACGTCACTTGCATCTTAAAAACCATCTGCAGAATCAAAACCTCTTCGGCCATGTTCACATATTGCATTTTTTTTGCTGTGTTATATGCAAATTTTAAGTTGCGCTTTACAGTACCAGCAACAGCTCTGAGTATTCAGAAATCTCATGCACACAAAATTGTTTTTTTCCATATGGATTTGATAAACTGCTGATTTTTGCAAACTGCAGCACGTCACTTTCAGCATTTGTTCACCCATATAAAGCAATGAGAAACTGCAAAAACTTTACGTTGGATCAGGATTTCTTTTTTAAGGCACTAAACTATCAGCATGCACAAGAGACAACAAAAACAGCAAACACCGAAAAAAATGATTTTTGCAAGCAGCTTCCACACTGCCAAGAGCAGGTTTTACTGTTATTCATGGTCATCGGACTACTGCAACTCTCTACTGATCGGTCTCCCACTAACCAAACTTTCTCCTGTCCGATCCATCCTGAATGCGGCAGCCAGGATCATATTTCTGTCCAGCTGTTTCACCGAAGCCTCTGCCCTGTGCCAGTCATTACACTAGTTACCCATACACTCACCCAGAAGGCTTATATTGCCGAAACGTGCGTAGAGACAGGCAGGCGCCACAGCAACGGTATTTATTCTTATTCCACATTATCTTGTTTTGCTTTCTTCACTGTCACTGTTATATTTCACGTTTTCTTAATTGTCACACAGTGCACTTATTCACGGTTTGTTTAGAAACTGTTTTGTGGGCAGTAATATATAGGTTTGCATTTTATTGTATTGTGGCGCCACCTTATGGCCAACTTTGGTAATTCAGTATATTTGTTCTAATCTACTATATAATTGTCTAAGGGTCACTTCCGTCTGTCTGTCATGGATATTCATTGGCCGCGGCCTCTGTATCATGGAAATTCAAGTCGCTGATTGGTCGTGGCAAAATGCCCAAGACCATTGCCACGACCAATCAGCGACGGGCACAGTCCGGCGGCAAAATGGCCGCTCTTTCGTCCCCGCAGTCAGTACCCGCTCCAAACGCTATTCTCACCCTCCAACGTCGCCCGCTGTCCTCGGCAGTGCAAGCGGCAGGTTCCAGTGCCAAGGATGCTATGCGAGAAGGACCTGCCATGACGTCACGGTCATGTGACCGCGACGTCACCACAGGTCCTGCGCTCATACCAACCCTGGGACAGTAACTGCTTCATGCATTGCGAGATGATGACGTAGCGGTCTCGCGAGACCACAATGCACTCTTGAGACCGGAGCGCACGAGGAGCATCGGTGCAAAGCGGGTGCCAACAGAAGGTGAGTATGTAACTATTTTTTATTTGAATTCTTTTACTTTTTAACAGGGATGCGGGCTGTGCCATATACTGCGTCGCGGCCTGTGCAATATACTGCGTCGCGGCCTGTGCAATATACGGCGTCGCGGCCTGTGCAATATATGGCGTCGCGGCCGGCCGAACCCTGTGTATTTAATGTATTATTCTAAAATCTTCATAAATAAACTATATACATATTCTAGAATACCCAATTTAAATAGCCTTTGATATTTCGGTTCATTTACACTTTGGTTCTACACCAAAAACACAAGAATCATATAGACACTCATTGTCCTTACTATCCATAGTGATAAATTATTTTAATAATTCACATGAAGCTTAATATTATTCTACACTACAGAGTGCTTACCCACAAAGCTCTCCAGTGCTGCACTAACCTACATCTCCTCCCTATTCTGTCTACCACATTACCCACTCTCCACAGCGCTGTACCGCCCTACATCTCATCTGTCTACCACACTACCGTCCTCTCCACAGTGCCGCACTGCCCTACATCTCCTCTACCACACTACCGTCCTCTCCACAGTGCCGCACTGCCCTACATCTCCTCTACCACACTACCGTCCTCTCCACAGTGCCGCACTGCCCTACATCTCCTCTACCACACTACCGTCCTCTCCACAGTGCCGCACTGCCCTACATCTCCTCTACCACACTACCGTCCTCTCCACAGTGCCGTACTGCCCTACATCTCCTCTACCACACTACCGTCCTCTCCACAGTGCTGCACCGCCCTACATCTCCTCTACCACACTACCGTCCTCTCCACAGTGCCGCACCGCCCTACATCTCCTCTACCACACTACCGTCCTCTCCACAGTGCCGCACTGCCCTACATCTCCTCTACCACACTACCGTCCTCTCCACAGTGCTGCACCGCCCTACATCTCCTTTCCACAGTGCAGTTCTGCCCTATCTCATGCTGCACCAGTTTTTTGGAACGCATTATCCCAGACCCTATATTTTTAAGCGTCCTTTAAAAAACATTCATTTCCTCTTGCTAAGTTTTCCTCAGACCCCGGCTCCTCTTATTCATCCGTCTACATCCAGCCAATAACACTTGGTAACTGAACTTCTATAGATCCTGGCTGATGACTGGATCATGCAGCTTTATATCATCACCCCTATTATAAATGATGACCGAACCGTACATGACAGTACGTTCTACATATATTGTCGCTTGCAAGCACGAAACTCGCTCCTCCTGTAACTGATGAATTATGTGTTACTCTAATTAGTCTTTATTGCCATGGAATGTGTTGGCGATATAGAAATTTAATTAAGTTTTGATTGCCTTCTTATTGCATAGTTTGGAGGAGGTATGACTATAAACAAAAAAAAAACAAAACCGTAATTTTGGATTTTTGAGTTTTCCTTACAGGCTGAATAATGTTAATCTGCCGCATGAAAATCTAAGATGTGATGATATTGAATACGATTATTTTTTAAGTTCCTCATTCAGTTGGAGAAGGGGAAGATATAGGGAATTTGAACATTTGCCTGTACTATCTAGTGCTGAACTTCAGTCCTGCAATATATAGTGATAATGAGTGTTTTATTAAAGACAGTCTCTGCCTCACGGAAGTGGCAAGGGGGGGATGACGGGGCCATCAGGGGTCCCCAGCTGTCATGGTACCCCGCCGGCACTCAGCTCCAGGGTCCACTCCATCACACATTGCATCTGGGCTTAGTGCAGAGGTGACCACGTACCTCGGGGTCAGGATTTCCTTGTACTGTATCTTCTCCACCCGAGCTGCAGCAGCCATTGACATTGGAATGACAATATTATCGATGTCGTACGAATTCTCAAACCTTTTCCGCTTGAGAGCCTAAAAGAAAGAATACAAGCGTCACAGGGAACCAACATGTTGTGAGCCTCCTGAGCCCGCCGCACAGAAGAACACGGATCTGTAGAAGGGGGCACGGGTGTATGGTGGGAATTTATGAGGAGAGTCATTAATGAAAGTTTTGGAAGAAGCAGGATTACAGGCGCCATCACAGCTTTCCGGGCATTACTCCTGGATGGGCACTTACCGCTGAGTTGGATGAAGGGGGGATTTCTGTGAGGGATGAAAGCTGCTGGGCTGCATTGCTTGGTCTTGGAGTGACGGCGCAGGATATGTGTATGCTGGAGTTCGGCAATCCTCTGTACTGCCTGTCCTCTCGAAATAAAGACCCTGCCGGCCAAAACCATGAATGCATTACATTTGTAGATTGTGGATTTGCATCCCAGATTATGCAGGAGGTTATGTATAAGGAGTGAAAGTGGCTCTGGGTCCCTGGCGGACTCCCACCTACAGCATTTGTGCAACTATTCTCCATGTGATGGCCAGTGTTTGTAGAGTAATTCCTAGGTCATGGAGCTCCTTGCGGAGTACAGCGTGCCCCGACTATGGGGATAGTTACTACAGCTATGGAAGCATTATAGTGGGGATACGAGGCGTGCCCCCGAGCTCGGCCGCTCCTGCTGCAGTGTCAGCTGTGAATGGACAGGGCTCAGGCACATGCACAGCTGTTCGCCAAATTCTGGATACAGATGAGTAAGTACTAATAGTCACCACCTCTCCGCAGACAGCAGACGCAGCACCAGGCAGGACGGGGACACAAGGAATCTTCAGCACAAGATGGCGTCACAATCTCCCCCCGCACTCCCCAGGAGGTTGTTCCTGCTAAACTGCAATCCTAGCTCTGCCCACTCCTTAAAGAGGTTTTGCAGCAGCAGCACTCTCACATGATTATTTGTACTGCACCGGGAGGCGAGCGGCACAGAGGACGCGGGGTCAGCCAATGATTGCTGGCAGGTTGTGCACCTGGTCCGTTCACATACTGTACATGATGCCCCAGGAAGAATCTGCTAACAAGGTTCTCAGCTCCGCTCACCTCCGTAGGCAGAAGACCCCTTTTGAGTTTTAAGGACAAGAGACAGGTGAACTTCCAAGCTACAGAGCCAAGATCTCTGGAGGTCTGGAGTTACCATTGCTATGCCCAGGTGTCTGGCAGGTGGTCACCATGCTGAGGAGGGATCTGCTCGGGAAAGAAGGGGGGGGATGGGCGGGTTATAGTCACCATGAGGAGGGCTCTGCCAGAAGGTTGTGGGGGGGGGGGGGGGGGGGGCGTGGTGTGTGTGTGTGTGTGTGTGTGTGTGTGTGTGTGTGTGTGTGTGTGTGTGTGTGTGTGTGTCAGTCATCGGTCACCATGATGAGGAGGGTTCTGCACGGGGGAGGGTCGCCATGATGAGGAGGGTTCTGCACGGGGGAGGGTCACCATGATGGGGGCTCTGCCCAGGGGGTGGTCACAATAATGAGGAAGGCTCTGCCCCTGGGGAAAGGGGGTCACCATAACGAGGAGGGCTCTCCCCGGGATGGGGTGGTGGTGGTGTCACCATGATGGGGGGGGTCTGCCCGGGGGGGGGGGGTCAGTATGCTAAGGGTTCAGCCTCTAGGTAACTACTCTAGCTAACTGCTGCACTAAATAATCCATAATCTACGATGCCCCCTAGTGGTGAAAGAGGGAATGACAAGCAGAAATACACAAGACGAGCAAAGATGAGAAAAGAGCCACGCACCATTCTATGTCGCATCCTTGTAATGCACAAAAAGCTACAAAAGGCTAAGGAACCCCAATATAAAGAAGTCGCAAATGACTTAAAGGGTTTGCAATATCCACAGAAAGTTGCCAGCAGGTATACAGGTATTTTCCAGAAAGCGGGATCCTGAGGCACTTACTGCCTGTGAAATCCGGCGTCGGGCTAGGACAGTCTCTTCGAAACCTTTCTGAGGTTTTCTTGCTGAGCTGAGAAAACTTAAGAGCTTTGAGTTTGTGAGAAAACCGGAGCTGCCTGTCGTCTTTCAGCAACGCTTCAAAGTGCAAGTTAAGGGGAGTATCTAGAAGCAAAGAGTTAATGAGCGCACGTTATCAGTCAGGAGACGCAGGCGACGTCGGCCAGAGCCGTCCGCTCGGGGCCACTCTGGACCTTCACAACGTAGTAAACATCAGTCTCATGGCTACAGAGTAAGAACATAAAATAATAGGCCACCATGCACATTAGATGGCCGGCCGGCGGAGCAGGAATAGGCAGCTCAGGAACTTACTGACTAATATACAGTGCATATACAGTTGTGTGATAAAGTGCTCACCCTCCTCCCGATTTCAGATTCTTTCCCATGTTTGTCACATTTAACTGTTTCAGATCAGCAAACAAATGCAAATATTAGACAGAACAAAATGCAGTTTATATATGAAGATTTTTATTAAGGGAAAAATAATTCCAAACCTACAGGGCCCTGTACGAAAAAGTAAAGTTGCTGCTTTAAGACCTGCTGTGGTAAATCGAACCATGAATTCTGCTGTTCACAAACAATCCTGAAGGAGAATGCAGCAGGGCGATGATCCAAACCAAACCAGCAAGTCCACCTCTGAATGGCAGAAGACAGACAAAATTAAGACTTTGGAGTGGCCTAGTCAAGGACCTGACCATAATACGATAGCGATGCTGTGACCTTAAATAGGCGGTTCATGCTCGGAAACCTCCAATGTGGCTGAATTACAACAATTCTGCAAAGATGAGCGGCCAAAATTCCTCCAGAGCGTTGTAGGAGACTCATTGCCAGTTATCACGGACTCTTGATTGCAGTTGTTGCTGATAAGGGCGGCCTGACCAGTTTTTAGGTTTAGGGGGCAATCACTTTATAATACAGGGCCCTATAGGTTTGGATTTCTTTTCCCTAATAAAGACCTTCATTTATAAACTGCATTTTATGATTACTCGTGTTATCTTTGTCAAATGTTTCAGGTCACCAAACAAATTTAAAGATTACAGTGTGAGAAACATGCAAAATAGGAAATCAGGAAGGGGGCAAACACTTTCACACAGCTATATGGCAGCCATTCCTTAAAGGGGTTGTCTCAGTTGTTTATGGCAGATGCACAGTGTGTGCGACCACCAATCCAGTAACAGAGGCCGCAACAAATCCGATCAGGGGGTCCTCCCAACTGAGGGCAGGAGGGACCCTCATGTACTAGACATTTCTGGCACGTCCTGCGATGAGACAACCCCTTTATTCACAAGCGATAATTGAATGTGTGCATGGTTTAGTGAATGATCACAATAATAAACTGCAATAAAACTGCGGCTACTAGCTGTAGTTCCATGCAGTGAAGAGGATACGATGGGTCCCACCAGCGGCTTACCGTAGGGGAAGGAGAGGATGGGGTGGTAGCATGGATCCGCTAGTGCCAGACGCTCACTCATTGTGCTGGGATGGGTGGGCTTCACGTTGGTCTTGCACCCACATAAAATACAGGTGGTTGGAGGCTCACAGCCGCACTTTGCAGACAACGGCTTCTGAGGCTAAATACAAGAAAAGATCAGATACACAAGGGCCAGGATAGAACGGACAGTAATAACAATAAAGGGTCAGCCAGTAACCACTTCACACAAACGAGAACTGCAGGATAAGAATTCACTGACAATATACACCCTTCAATGAGGGGAATCTCGCTGCAAATAGCTCATAGACCACCACCATAGATGTCACATCGAAGGCCATCGGGGCCATGGACAGTAATATCACAACGTTCCCAGATTTCTAAGGGTAAACTAGGGGAAGCCTCTGGTCTCTACAGGGAATATATGGCTAGCATTATGCTGCGTGATCGGAGGGCAGCAGTGACAGAGACCCCCAGTTCCATGGCTGGTCCTGGTGTTTATACCCAGACTGAATATTGGACAGGACGTCAGCGCGGAGCTCCCGATGCAGCGGAGAAAGTGGCATATTACCACAACCAGCAGAGATGAGTGAAGCAAGACCCAGGTCCAGAGGTCTGGTCAGTTTACCATAGTCACAGATGGGAGCCATCCCGAGCTCCTCTTATGATTAGCTGGCCTCAGCGTGATCATTGTGACATTATACACACACTGTCACACCAGGCTGGATGATCAAGAGTGGAGCTGGATGGCAGCTTGTAGGTAGAAGCCTGCAGGGCTCCAGAGGCTCTGATGACTGCAAGTCTTAGAAATCCAGTAAGTGACCCAACGAGGAATCACGGCCTCGTTTTATAGTGATCTCAGATATGCACAACGAAGCTAGAATAGGTGAAGACCAACAAACTGGTCAGGACACGTATATCATTACCTTCCTACTGAGAGACGACACTTCACTGGACCGGACCAATCTGCGTTTCTTGTGCCCACGCATGGGTCGCGATCTGGCTGCCGTGCAGGTGGGGTCCGGGAGCGCTGGTGCTGCAGGCAGGCCTTCTACTCGACGTTTTTTCCCCAGCACTTCAGGATCCAGATCCTCTGTGGAACCATTACAAGACACACTGGAACGCACACTGCATGGGGTAGAAATGACAGGACCTCAGTGTATGACGACTGCGACAGTACCAGGCAGAAGATATCACCGTCTAGGACGCCTCTACATGTAACTCGTCTACTATGGAACCAAGGACCTAAGGGGTCAAAATCGGAGCGACTCTAGTGATGAAGCACCGGACTGTTCGGAGGGCCGGTAACCCTTTATATACATTAATGTAACTGCTCTACTGGATTTAGGGCACCAGAATGAGGACACCCAGGACGCCTCCGAGGGAGCGTGACTATTATATCTTACTATAGTGGAGCTGCAAAACCAGACGCCCCAATACCAGAGCTGATGAGACGCCAGCCTTATGGCCAGCAAGTCTACCCCACATTAATCAGGTTACATTGGTGACAGAGGCAAACAGAACACTAACCAATTTATGAGTCCGTTGACGAGACGAGATGTTTTTTGGGATCCGGAGGGGTCACACGCTGGTGTGGAGAGAGGATTTTGACACGAGACATTTTCAGACGGAGTAAGGCGAGAACACTGCAAAAAAAAAAAAAGAAAAAAAGGTAATGTAAGAGATAACTAAGGTAGACATTCTGAGAAGGAATACAGAACAAATTGCTAACATTTCTTGCTAAACAGAGGAGATGAAGCGTCCTTGGATAAGATTATGACCCCGTCTAGATGACAATGATCGTATTTGAGCAGAACAAGCGACTCCAGGCGATCCCCTTGGCTCTTAGTCAAGTCAAAGTCCTAGTCCGCTGATCCCGGCTGGTTTTAGATGTGATTTTTTTGCTATGCGTTTTTTTCTGGAGATTCAACTTAATATGGAAATATGAGGCTCGCTGAGGACCAGTTTCATGAGGTTTCCTATGGGGTTCTCTAAAAATGGGGTGGGGAATCACATGAAGGCCGATCAGGGCCATTTCTGGTAAAGCTGGTTGTCTATGGCAGTGTCACAAGGAGCTCAGCTGCCCGACTACTAAAAGGTAAATCAATCCGGCAGAGACATTGGGGTGTGACGAGAGTCCCTGCAAAAACACCATCCACTGACACCAAGAACATCACCATCTGAGCGACAAGTCTCCTGGAAAGACGTCCGAGCGGGAGGCAACGACAAAACGAAACCGAAGGGGAATATTAATAGGGAAACGCTTTCAATATAGATTACTGGTAAAGCAGCACGCCAAACTGGGATTTCAGGAGTTACCACTATAAAAATAGGTGATCACTCACCAGAGACGCAGGGAACCAATAACAGAGGACCAGAAAACAGGAAAAAAGAACGGAGTAGATCTAATTACCTGACGAAGCTAAATCTACTCCAAAATACGTTTGTCATCAATAATGAGCCCTTGACTGGTATCGGCAGAGCCCAAAGCGGCATTATTTCTCCCGCTCACCATCTGACAATCTGTAAAGCAGAGTCCTCCCCTCGGTCGCTGGGGCGGCTGTACTGATGTGCAATCCTCAGGACACAAGTATGGAGGGGAGGAAAGTTCTCTTCTGCCATTTTCCTGCATCGTGCCTCCAATATGGAGCGACTACAAACTAACGGTCCGCAAAGATCAGACAGCGATGTGCACACAGAAGACTAATGTCCAGATGTCAGCACAATGCCAGGAGGAACAGGAGCAGCAAGAAGAGAAGACTGGCATTATTATACTGGGCAAAATAAAAAACTAGAGGAATAAAAACAGAAGGGCTCCAATATATCAGCAAGTTTTTGGCCTTGTGAATTTATTATTTGCAATATCGAATGCCAGAAAAACTTTACTGAGCACAAACATTACTTATCCTGTATTATACCCCAGAGCTGCACTCACTATTCTGCTGGTGCAATCACTGTGTACATACATCACTGATCCTGAGTTACATCCTGTATTATACTCCAGAGCTGCACTCACTATTCTGCTGGTGCAGTCACTGTGTACATACATTACATCACTGATCCTGAGTTACCTCCTGTATTATACCCCAGAGCTGTGCTCACTATTCTGCTGGTGCAGTCACTATGTACATACATTACATTACTGATCCTGAGTTACATCCTGTATTATACTCCAGAGCTGCACTCACTATTCTGCTGGTGCAGTCACTGTGTACATACATTACATTACTGATCCTGAGTTACCTCCTGTATTATACCCCAGAGCTGCACTCACTATTCTGCTGGTGCAGTCACTGTGTACATACATTACATTACTGATCCTGAGTTACATCCTGTATTATACTCCAGAGCTGCACTCACTATTCTGCTGGTGCAGTCACTGTGTACATACATTACATTACTGATCCTGAGTTACATCCTGTATTATACCCCAGAGCTGTACTCACTATTCTGCTGGTGCAGTCACTGTGTACATACATTACTGATCCCGAGTTACCTCCTGTATTATACCCCAGAGCTGCACTCACTATTCTGCTGCTGCAGTCACTGTGTACATACATTACATTACTGATCCTGAGTTACATCGTGTATTATACTCCAGAGCTGCACTCACTATTCTGCTGGTGCAGTCACTGTGTACATACATTACATTACTGATCCTGAGTTACATCCTGTATTATACTCCAGAGCTGCACTCACTATTCTGCTGGTGCAGTCACTGTGTACATACATTACATTACTGATCCTTAGTTACATCCTGTATTATACTCCAGAGCTGCACTCACTATTCTGCTGGTGCAGTCACTGTGTACATACATTACATTACTGATCCCGAGTTACATCGTGTATTATACTCCAGAGCTGCACTCACTATTCTGCTGGTGCAGTCACTGTGTACATACATTACATTACTGATCCTGAGTTACATCCTGTATTATACTCCAGAGCTGCACTCACTATTCTGCTGGTGCAATCACTGTGTACATACATCACTGATCCTGAGTTACCTCCTGTATTATACTCCAGAGCTGCACTCACTATTCTGCTGGTGCAGTCACTGTGTACATACATTACTGATCCTGAGTTACCTCCTGTATTATACTCCAGAGCTGCACTCGCTATTCTGCTGGTACAGTCACTGTGTACATACATTACATTACTGATCCTGAGTTACTTCCTGTATTCTACTCCAGAGCTGCACTCACTATTCTGCTGGTGCAGTCACTGTGTACATACATTACATTACTGATCCTGAGTTACCTCCTGTATTATACTCCAGAGCTGCACTCACTATTCTGCAGGCTTTTAAGCTGAACATCTTCGTGTATACCCAGCTAATTCAGTGTCAGTGAAGATTCTTGTGGGATCGGCATTCTGGGATGTGTAGTCTTTCTACTCACAGTGTACATTCACAACAGACTAGATAACTGCCCCCTGCATACAAGGAGCGTAGCGGGGCAGTTACCCTGCAGACACACAGTTACCCTCTAGTCACAGCTGTATTATGTTGTGGATCTTGTCCTGTGTCGCATCCTTTGCACGGTGCTGCATTATTTTTGTTAGGATTTATTTGTGTTTTCTGTGGCTGGAACAGTTACCCCATTATAACACTATTTATTTATATAGCACCACTGATTCCATGGTCTGTACATGAGAAGGGGTTACATACAAGTTACAGATATCACATACAGTAAACAAACTAACAATGACGGACTGATACAGAGGGGCGAGGACCCTGCCCCCGCGGGCTTACATTCTACAGCAGGGGTGTCAAACTGCATTCCTCGAGGGCTGCAAACCGGTCATGTTTTCAGGATTTCCTTGCATAGGTAATAATCACCTGCAGAGAATGATTCCAGCACCTTGTGCAATGCTAAGGAAATCTTGAAAACATGCATGGTTTGAGGCCCTCAAGGAATGCAGTTTGACACCCCTGTTCTACAGGACTATGGGGAAGGAGACAGTAGGTTGAGGGTTGCGGTAGCTCCGGTGTTGGCGAGGCGGTAGCTCCGGTGTCGGTGAGGCGGTAGCTCCGGTGTCGGTGAGGCGGCAGCAGGGTCAGTGCAGGCTGTAGGCTTTCCTGAACAGATGGGTTTTCAGGTTCCGTCTGAAGGATCCGAATGTGGTTGATAGTCGGACGTGTTGGGGCAGAGAATCCAGAGGATGGGGGATATTCGGGAGAAGTCTTGGAGGCGGTTAGTTGACGAACGGATAAGTGTGGAGGAGAGAAGGAGGTGTTGGGAGGACCGGAGATCACGTGAGGGAAGATATTGGGAGATTAGTTCAGAGATATATAGAGGAGACAGGTTGTGGATGGCTTTGTAGGTCAGTGTTAGTAATTAGAACTGGATACGCTGAGGGAATGAGAGCCAGTGAAGAGATTTGCAGAGGGGGGAAGCAGAGGAGTAGTGAGGAGAGAGATGAGTTAGTCGGACAGCAGAGTTAAGGATGGACTGGAGAGGTGCAAGGGTGTTAGCAGGGAGGCCACAGAAAAGGATGTTGCAGTAGTCAAGGCGGGAGATGATGAGGGCGTGCACAATCATTTTAGTAGATTGACGGTTGAGGAAAGGACGGATTCTGAAGATAATTTTGGAGCTGGAAGCGACAGGAGGTGGACAGAGCTTGGATGTGTGGTTTGAAGGACAGGGCAGAATCAAGGGTTACTCCGAGGCAGTGGACCTCCGGTACGAGGGAAAGCGTAATGTCGTTAATTGCGATAGATAGATCAGGTATGGAAGATCTATGGGATGGAGGAAAGATGATGAGTTCAGATTTGTCCACATTGAGTTTGAGGAAGCGAGAGGAGAAGAAGGAGGATATGGCTGATAGGCATTCTGGGATTCTGGACATCAGAGCGGTGACCACGTCTGGTCCAAAAAGGTAGATCTGAGTGTCATCAGCATAAAGGAATCCATGGGACTTTATGAGCTGTCCCAGGCCAAGTGTGTAGATTGAGAAGAGTAGGGGTCCTAGAACAGAGCCTTGTGGGACTCCAACAGAGAGAGGGTGGGATGATGGCATACTGTTCTCGATACGATATTCCCTGAAGGCATTGTGAGTTTCGCAGCACGCATAGTTGTAAGCCAGGAGGATCAGAAGCACAAGTGTAATCAACTGGTGCAGAAAAAGGTCCGTGTGCACAACCTCTGTGCAGGGGACGGAGAAATGGCCCAACATGCTTTATATGAAAAAGGACTCTGATCGTGTACAGCTGTCTACATAGACAGTGGTAGGAGTGCTTCTGGGGCACGACCCCGAATGCCCCATAATTCACAGAATGACACCCTGTACATAGCAAACAGAAGGCAAAACTGCCACTAAAACCGGCCAGACCATCATCAATACTGTGTAATGGTTCTACCTGGAGAAAATAAAAATCATAGGGAACAAAAGTAATCTGCGTTGCATGGTGTCTCCATAATGTAGGGTAAAGAGATAAACGATGCCTCCCAATGATGGGCTGATCTATAACACCACAAGTGCCGTCCATATGCCCAGTACAAGCTCCATCCAGCTAAGCATAAAACCCACATGGCATGCACATGGAGGTGCCGTCTTACTCCCCATTGTGTATATTTACAATGTTCATTGCGCCCCTCTCACCATTACTAATAGCAATGCCTGGAGAAGGTTCGGTATTAAGGTACCGTCACACATCGCTGCGTCGCTGTTTGGTCGCTGGAGAGCTGTCACACAGACCGCTCTCCAGCGACCAACGATCCCGAGGTCCCCGGTAACCAGGGTAAACATCGGGTAACTAAGCGCAGGGCCGCGCTTAGTAACCCGATGTTTACCCTGGTTACCAGCGTAAAAAAACAAACAGTACATACTTACATTCAGCTGTCTGTCCCTTGCCGTCTGTTTGCTGCACTGACTGCTGGCTGCAAAGTGAAAGCAGAGCACAGCCACAGCGGTGAGTCACCGCTGTGTGACTCACCGCTGTGCTGTGCTTTCACTTTCACTTTGCGGCCAGCAGTCAGTGCAGGAAATAGACGGCAAGGGACAGACAGCTGAATGTAAGTATGTACTGTTTGTTTTTTTACGATGGTAACCAGGGTAAACATCGGGTTACTAAGTGCGGTCCTGCGCTTAGTTACCCGATGTTTACCCTGGTTACCAGTGAAGACATCGCTGGATCGGTGTCACACACACCGATTCAGCGATGTCTGCGGGGAGTCCAGCGACGAAATAAAGTTCTGGACTTTCTTCCCCGACCAGCGACAGCACAGCAGGGGCCTGATCGCTGCTGCCTGTCACACTGGACGATATCGCTAGCGAGGACGCTGCAACGTCACGGATCGCTAGCGATATCGTCTAGTGTGACGGTACCTTTAGGGAGGCAAGCTCCCGACCACATTCACATCTCACTAGAGAAGCTCCCCATTTTACCATCTGTTTAATCCCTTATGATGAAGCTGTGAAATACTTTGAGAATTGGGGGTAAAATTTCCTTTTCCTCAAGGGCCCAGTAGCAGAATAATAAGTGTGTTCCTCCATCTAACCTCCCACACTGAGCTGCTCTTGTGCTCTGCAGCCTATCCTCTGCATTCGATCCCTCTGATCCATCAACACAATGGAAGCTTCAGAACTTGGAGTCATTGCTGGCAGGATCTTGGATGCCGATGGCTCCATGGTGGTCTCCCAGTGATCTGCTGACACGAGGGTTCTCTCCCCAGCAGCCGCCCAGCACCGCAGATGATAGGCTCACGTTCCACAAAGCTGACATGGTCGGCGCCTACACCAGGGTGAGCAGGAACCGTCCTCACTGTATGATCTCTCACCAGATCTTGTTTCCGACGTTGGGCCCTTGATTATTTGGAAATTCAGGGTTGTAAGTGCTTCCTTTGATCCATCTTTGAGATCTTGCAGTTGCATTAAGGAAAGCTGTGGGCCACGGCTTCCGTATTGGAGGTGAAGCGGAGTCTTTCGGAGAGCCACAGCTACCAGGTCTCAAAATAGAGATCTCTCAAGTCTTAATTTGTGGGGGTTTTTTTTAGATGCTTTAGGGTCCCTAAGAGCAGAAGGTGGTCTCTTCAGTGTTCGGAGTTTGCTTCTCTGGACACAGTAACTCTGGATTGTGTTCAGCGGTGTCTGTACCTGCACCTCGTGTCCGCTTCCCAGCTTCATTCAGAGCACATAAATTGCCATTTCTTGGGATCGTATTCCGTCCAGGAAGTTTTCTAAACATGATCCTTAAGTCTTCTGCCTTATAGTGTCCATTAAATCCTCTTACAAGTCCTCGGATGTTTGCAGGCCTCTCAGAAAGCCCGTCTGCTCTCGAGCTCTGGCAAACCACAACCCGGATCTCTGCTCTTCCTGTGCCAGTGCCGACCATGGAGACGCACATGCTGGATCCATGTAGGAGAGGATCACTTCGTTTTTCTTTCCAGGTCCAAGCCCCTAGGGAACTTTTCTTTGTCTAGACAACCCATTTAAAAACACTGGTAGTGTAAGAAATTTGTCCCATTGCACCTCATCAGAAGACTGCTGGGCTATATGCCACACAAGCCTGGTGAGCAGCCATACTGAACCGATTTGGTCCTTAACGATATCGTTCAGTGTGACGGTACCTTAACGATATCCGTGCTTTTTGTGACGTAGCAACAATATCGTTAACTAAATCGTTCTGTGTGACAGCGACCAACGATCAGGCCCCTGCTGGGAGATCGTTGGTCGCTGGGGAAAGTCCAGCACTTTATTTTGTCGCTGGATCTCCCGCTGACATCGCTGAATCGGCGTGTGTGATGCCGATTCAGCGATGTCGTCACTGGTAACCAGGGTAAACATCGGGTAACTAAGCGCAGGGCCGCGCTTAGTAACCCGATGTTTACCCTGGTTACCAGCGTAAACGTTAAAAAAACAAACACTACATACTTACATTCCCGGTGTCTGGTTAGGTCCCTCGCCTTCAGCTTCCCGCACTGACTGGTGAGCGCCGGCCAGCCGTAAAGCAGAGCACAGCGGTGACGTCACCGCTGTACTTTACGGCCGGCACTCAGTCAGTGCGGGAAGCTGAAGGTGAGGGACATGACCAGACACCGGGAAGGTAAGTATGTAGTGTTTGTTTTTTTACATTTACAATGGTAACCAGGGTAAACATCGGGTTACTAAGTGCGGCCCTGCGCTTAGTAACCCGATGTTTACCCTGGTTACCCGGGGACTTCAGCATCGTTGGTCGCTGGAGAGCGGTCTGTGTGACAGCTCTCCAGCGACGCTGCAGCGATCGACATAGTTGTCGGTATCGCTGCAGAGTCGCTAAGTGTGACGGTACCTTTAGAGGCCAATAAGGTCAGATCGATTAACCCCTTAGAAGTGGTGGCCATAAATCCCTTTGAGAATAAGAGGTTTTATTAAAAAAAAAAAAAAAAAAGATATATAATGACTTGACAATTGCAGACATGTTAAGCAATGAGGAGGGAAAAAAAAAAAAAAAAGGGGGGGGGGGGGCTATAATCGCTGTTTTCCTGGTCCCCGATTCTTTTGTTCTCGGCCCTTCAGACACGTTTATTGCAGGAGGTTTCACATGCACATTTTCAGTCTGGCACTCGCTGCGGTGCTTACAGGACAGACGGTGTCGGCAGCGGTGAAGTTTACCGTGACTCAGCGCAGATTAATGATCATGAGGTTTTTACAGGGAAATAAAGTCCCGCATTTATCGTTCTGTCTGAATTGTGACCCTCCCAGCAATCACCATCTTGTCACTTTACCCCAAAGACAATTAAAAGGCTGCGACACCCGTCCTGACTCCGCAGAGGGATGACTGCTAGAAAGTCACAGGGCACAACAGAAACCAAACTTTGTCCACCATTACTGCTGACAGCCGCCACAATATAGAAAACCCTCTACTTTTCCTGCTGAGAAATCCGTCATCTCTGAATATGCTCCTGTCCTCGTGTAACATCCTCACGTCTGACTCCACAAAAAACAAACGGAACAAAAAACCTGTAAGCCCCCAAGGGTGGTTTGCACGTTAATGACCGGGCCAATTTTTACAATTCTGACCACTGTCCCTTTATGAGGTTATAACTCGAACGCTTGCATGGATCCAGCGGATTCTGACATTGTTTTCTCGTGACTATTGTACTTCACGTTAGTGGTAACACTTGCTCGATATTGTGTTTATTTGGGAAAAAAACGGAAATTTGGCCAAAAGTGTTAAAGGGTTAAAAGTTGACCAGCGATTTCATTTTTACAATTTTTTGGACCACATTTGAAGTCATTTTCAGGGGTCTATATGATAGAAAATACCCAAGTGTGACACCATTCTAAAAACTACACCCCTCAATGTGCTCAAAACGACATTCTAGAAGTTTATTAACCCCTTCAAGTGCTTCACAGGAATTTTTGGAATGTTTATAAAAATTAAAAAAAAAAAAAAAAAAACTAACTTTTTTCACAAAATATTTACTTCAGATCCAAGGTTTTATTTTCCCAAGGGTAACAGGAGAAATTGGACCCCAAAAGCTGTTGTACAATCTGTCCTATGTACACCGATTCCTCATATGTGGGGGGGGGAAGCACGGGAGAGCTCGGAAGGGAAGGAGCGCCATTTGACTTTTCAATGAAGAATCGACTGGAATTGAGATCGGACGCCATGTCGCGTTTGGAGAGCCCTTGATTTGCCTAAACAGTGGAAACTTCCCCAATTCTAACTGAAACCCTAACATGCCCCTAACCCCACCCATGACTCCCCTAACCGTAAATGTGATCCTAGCCCCAGCCCTAACCCCAACTTTAGCCTTTACAGTAATGGGAAAATAGAAATAAATACATTTTTTATTTTATTATTTTCCCCTAACGGGGTGATGAAGGGGGGTTTGATTTACTTTTATAGTGGGTTTTAGCGGATTTTTATGATTGGCAGCCGTCACACACTGAAAGACGCTTTTTATTGCAAAAAAAAAAAAAAAAAAAAAAAGTTTTTGCATCACCACATTTTGAGAGCTATAATTTTTCCATATTTTGGCCCACAGTCATGTGAGGTGTTTTTTGCGGGACGAGTTGACGTTTTTATTGGTTCCATTTTCGGGCACGTGACATTTTTTGATCGCTTTTTATTACGATTTTTGTGAGGCAGAATGAACAAAAACCAGCAATTCGTGAATTTCTTTTGGGGGACGCTTTTATACTGTTCCGTGTTTGGTAATATTGATAAAGCAGTTTTATTCTTCGGGTCAGTACGATTACAGTGTTACCTCATTTATTTTTTTAATGTTTTGGTGCTTTTATACAACAAAAACTATTATATAAAAAAAATATTTTTGCATCGCTTTATTCGGAGGGCTATAACTTATTTTTTTGCTGATGATGCTGTATGGCGGCTCATTTTTTGCCAAACAAGAGGACATTTTCAGTGGTACCATGGTTATTTATATCCGTCTTTTTGATGGCGTTGCTCCACTTTTTGTTTGGCTGTATGATAAAGCGTTGTTCTTTGCCTCGTTTATTATTACGGTGTTCACTGAAGGGGTTAACTAGTGGGACGTTACGGACGCGGCGATAAATGTGTACTTTTACTGTTTTCATTTATATATAAAAAGTCTTTATGTATTATATAATATATATATAAAAATGTATTTATTTTACACGTTAGTTATTTTTTTTTTACATTGTCCCAGAAGGATCCCGCGGCCATCTTGGATCAAGGTGCCTGCAGGGAGGAGACCCTTGGAACAACGCGATCACATCGTATTGTTCTAAGGGTCTCGGGGAAGCATGCAGGGAGTCCCCTCCCTGCGTGATGCATCCCTATGCCACCAGAACGCTGCAATCTTGTTTGATCGCAGTGTTCCGGGGGTTTAAGTGCGGGGAGCGGTCCGTGATAATCAGCTGATACCCGGCCGCGCTCCCCCCCGTGAGCAGCTGATCGCGTATGACATACTATCCCGTCCATGGGAATTAAGTTCCAAGTCACATGGACGGGATAGCACGTCCGATGGCAGAAAGGTGTTACCTCAGGGGTCTCAATACTTGGTGGGTATGTGGGCCGCATATAGAAAAAAAAATTGGGGGGGGGGCCACATTCTTTGAAAGACAAAGTGACATTTTTAGTGATAACTTTTTTCTTTACACCTCGAACATTTTTGCCGTGTTTATTATTTTTTTCTTCGCTTGGATCGTTATGAATGTGGTGATAACAAATGTGCATCATATTGTAGTCAGGTCCCCATATCTACATATGTCCACATATCTTAGACAGAAGGAAAAAAAAAAAAGCCGCCGCCGGCAGCACTTTATTTCAGTTCATTTTGTGCCCTTGGTCAAACATGCAATTGAAATGTATTGCAGCGCAAAGACTCTACACAGCAATACCAATGCAAGCTGGCAGCCAATCAGAGGCCAGCAGCTGACATCTGCGTGTTGGCGTATGTCAGCGATATCATACGCTGCTGTGATGGCATGCCTATGTCAGCTACTAGGGCAGCACGGTGGCTCAGGGGTTAGCACAGCAGCCTTGCAGCGCTGGAGTCCTGGGTTCACATCCCACCCAGGACAACATCTGCAAAGAGTTTGTATGTTCTCTCAGTCTTTGCGTGGGTTTCCTCCGGGTTCTCCGGTTTCCTCCCACATTCCAAATACATACTAATAGGGAATCTAGATTATGAGCCCCATCGGGGACAGTGATGATAGTGTGCAGAACTGTAAAGCGCTGCTGAATATGTTAGCGCTACATAAAAAAGATTATTATTACTACTAGCATCTGATTAGCCGGGGCTGGCATACGTATTGCTGTGTAGAGTCTCTGCTCGGCAATACATTTCAACTGAATGCGAGTCTAAGGAAGCACACTCAGCTGAAATAAAATGCTGCCGTCAGCGGCCCCCTGGACCGAGCAGGGATCACCAAGGGGTCTACAGTGACTGTGGGTCGCATGAAGCAGCCTCAGAGGCCGCATATGGCCCACGGGCCGCGTGTTTGAGACCCCTGCTTTAACTGTTTGCAGCGTTTTCCAGTGAAGTACAGGCCCCTGCAGCTCCGCGTATCCCATTTCCTACTCCTGTCAATACAGACACGTACCACAGCTTTTTTTTTTTTTTTTTTTTGCAGGAGCAGCAGTGGCTTTGAAGGACTCCATTTATGTTATTATATACTACAATGACAAAAAACAAAAACAAAAAAACACATTTCCACCGTTTTCGGAGTTTTGGTTTTACAGCGATTATGAGGTTAAGGAAGTAGCAACTAGATTATTCAGGTTGGTGCACTTATACCAAATAAATTATTTTTCCTTCCTATATTCTAGTGGACAAAACAAAAAAACTTTAGTGCGTCAACAATTCTGTGTTTACATTTTAAAAAAACCCACGACCCTTGGGGTATGTGCACACCACATCTTCAGATATTTCGCCTGCAACAGGAATGAAAAAAAAAGACAAAAAAGAAATACCCAAAAAAATGAACATATGCAAAGCAACAACAAAACGACTTGCTCTGCATGCGTTCGGTCTTTCAACTTATTTTAACAGCTTTGCAGTTACGAGGTAATTCTAACACATTTTATTCGTGTTTTAGTGTATTGAACCCCCTAACACTATGTTGGGATGTGAGGAGCCGAGACTGCTCCACAGGTGGCAGATGCCAGCTAAATTAAATATCCAGCATCTGTGTAACAGCCACAGCGGAGATCTGGACGCTGCCGTCAATCGCCAAGACGCTGCCGTCAACCGCCAAGACGCTGCCGTCAACCGCCAAGACGCTAGGAGGAGAGTGAAGCGGCAGCTGACTTGGCTGTAGGGCTTGAGTGACAATGTCAAGCGAACCCCGGGAGAGTCCGTGCCAACACCACTGGTACACCATGGAAAATATAGGTGTTTTTTTTTGTTTTTTGTTTTTTATAAGGGGGAAAACTGTGATCGCGGAGGGATTGTCAGTTGTGGACAACCCCTTTCACAATTTTTTTTTTTTAAGCACCCAATATCCCCCTTACATATGGAAAAACAGAAAACTGCCTATTGGAAGGGGAGAAGAAAAACAAGTGCATAAATAAAAAGTAACTCGACCATTTCATGGATTACATTTTTATTTTTGCTTACAAACACTATCTGCTCATTCTCATTTTTATAAATTTGCTAATTTTGATAAGGTGGACCATTAAACAGACAATGGGGCAAGAAAGGAGGACATTTTAACAGAACAGGGAGACATTGACGGAGGGACATCAAAGGACATGTCCAGAATCTGAGACTGCTGGTGGAGGCCAGGTCCAAAGTTTGCACCAGGGCCCATAGGACTCTAGTTCCGCCACCGTCAGTAGCATTATGCAGCCAGTCATACACAAATCTATATATATATAAAATAGTCTAAGGGTTTTTCCGTCCGTCTGTCTGTCTGTCTGTGTCCGTCCGTCCTGGAAATCCCGCGTCTGATTGATTGAGGCCGCCAGGCCTCGACCAATCAGCGACGGGCACAGCGACGATGTCATAAAGGACGTAGACATCCCGCAAAGCATGGCGACGATGATGTCATAAAGGTTGCCTCGACCAATCAGCGACGGGCACAGTCTGCCACGAATTCGCCTCAACCAATCAGTGACGGGCACAGTATCGACGTAGAGGTCATAATGGTTGCCATGGCGACGATGTCATAAAGGTTGCCTCGACCAATCAGCGACGGGCACAGTCTGCCGCGAATTCTGGAATCATCATTGTCCATATACTACGGGGACATGCATATTCTAGAATACCCGATGCGTTAGAATCGGGCCACAATCTAGTTATCTATAACCATCAGTGATCCAAAGCACTAACCTGTTTGTCTGCAGTTTGCGGGGTGCGGGTGCCAGACGAGGCTTCACATAGACTGTCTCCAGATGGGGCTTTACTGACAGATGGGGAACACGAGGAAAAAGGCAACCGGCTGCCTCTGGTATTCAGCGCTGCTGAAGGTCCTGACGGCTGGTGCGGCGTTGTGTCTTCATTCTGCGGACATTCCCCGAGCAAAACACTTCCCTGGAACAAGATGACATAGCGTCACACAGTCTGCCATCATTTCATTGTAATGCGTGTAACCGTGATCGACAGCAGAACGTCACTGCACCTCATTCTCAGCCTTAGTTACTAAGACCGTACATGTCACACATACACACAAAAAAAAATCCCACACGTCATCAATTTCCAGCAGATTTTATAGGTGCACTCAGCATTACCATTCATTACAGAATTTTCTCTATATTTTCGGTTTCGGCCAAAACCACAATCAATGGCGCATGAGCAGAAGCTCCACAAGAACAGACACAGCCCGGGGAAGAAAAACCACCAAATGCAAAAAAAAAAACAAAAAAAAAAACGTAATCCACGGCAACTTTCCTCATTAATTATACCACGGTGACATCACATTCGGGTTCAGGGGTGCCGTCCATTAATATTTCTCCCCGATATCGACTACATTTACATGACTTCATTTCTTATTCCGTATTCTCATGCTGTGCGCGTTGTATCCCAGTGCCAATTTCTGGCCAGGAAACAGGTTTTGACATTACATGCAACTTTATAAATGTTGTTATCTCATCTAGCTTTTTGCGTTATTTTTCATTTTTACCAAAAATATTTTTGTTTAAAAAGGGAATTTGTCAGCAGTTTTAGCCGATATAGGATACGGCCATCACCTTTCAGGGCGAATATACAGCCTTCCGTAATGCTGTATATCTGCCCCCAACCCGACCTAGAAGAACGGAAAGAAGTTTTATTATACTCACCTGCGGGGCGGTCTGGTCCGATGGTCTTCGCTGGTCTTGGCCTGGTGCGCCTCCCATCTTCTTATGATGGCCGCCCTCATGCTTGCTTTTTGAGGATGATGTGACCCTGCATCATACACACAGGCTCCCCGGCATGGTGCTCCTGCACAGGCGGACTTATCTGCCCTATTGTAGTGCGCAGGTGCCGGAAAAGGTCAAAGAGCCCAGGCTCCTGCGCACTGCAGTACTTTGCTCTGCCTTCAACAGGACAGATAAGTCCGCCTGTGCAGGAGCGCGATACCGGGGAGCCTCCGCCTGTGCAGGAGCGCGATACCGGGGAGCCTCCGCCTGTGCAGGAGCGCGATACCGGGGAGCCTCCGCCTGTGCAGGAGCGCGATACCGGGAGCCTCCGCCTGTGCAGGAGCGCGATACCGGGGAGCCTCCGCCTGTGCAGGAGCGCGATAGCGGGGAGCCTCCGCCTGTGCAGGAGCGCGATACCGGGGAGCCTCCGCCTGTGCAGGAGCGCGATACCGGGGAGCCTCCGCCTGTGCAGGAGCGCGATAGCGGGGAGCCTCTGCCTGTGCAGGAGCGCGATAGCGGGGAGCCTCCGCCTGTGCAGGAGCGCGATAGCGGGGAGCCTGTGTGGATGATGTAGGGTCACGTCATCCACACAAAGCAAGCAAGAGGGCGGCCATCATAAGAAGATGGGAGGCACCGGGCCAAGACCAGCGACGACCATCGGACTGGACCGCCCCGCAGGTGAATAATAAAACTTAATTTTCAGTTCTTCCAGGTCGGCTTGGGGGCAGATATGCAGTATTAGAGAATGTTGTATATCCGCCCTGAAAGGTGATGGCCGTATCTTATATCGGCTAAAACTGCTGACAGGTGCACTTTAACGCAAGAAAAATTTTAGACTGTCGGATGCTGAATATATAGCATATAATAAAACATCACATTTCCAGATTTTCAAATCTCCCTGCCAATCAGAACCCCACCTTTTCCCCTTATCCATCTGATTCTGATTAGACTGTTGTCCCTCCTTCCTGTACAAATGCCAAAAGTATCATGAACTGCAAAACCATAAACCACCTTCTATCCGCTCTATTGTGTGGAGATTTAAGAACAAGCATATTAAATAGGTCTCTAGCCAACTCATTAGACACCATAATTGAGCCTTTAAACTACCCCCTCCACACACACCATTTCCCAAATTTAGCCGTGTCCACCCTCTTTATATAGACCCTTTTTTCCACCAGGATAGTACTGTTTAGGCCTCCTATTACCTTTTCTATTAGGGGAGCATTATTTGCCAAGCAATGGCTATAGTCTTTCTAGTCTGACACAGAATCTTGGTTATTGGAAATTGTATGGGAGACGAGCCCCTAACCATTCCCACCCGTCCCCCCTGTAGAGGAAACGAGCCCCTAACCTCTACCCCCCGTTGTAGAGGCGGCGAGCCCCTAAACTCCCCCCCCCCCCCCACTGTAGAGGAGGTGAGACCCTAACATCCCCCCCCCAGCTGTAGAGGCGCCGAGCCCCTAAACTCCCCCCTGTAGAGGAGGAGAGCCCCTAACCTCCCACCCCGCTGTAGAAATGGCGAGCCCCTAAACCCCCCCCCCCCCCCCCCCCCAACGCAGATACTTTGTGTTACTTAGTACTTAAATTGTCAAAATTTAGGAAGTGCAACCGATCTTTTGCTCGAGCCTTTCCGCTTTTCTTTTGAATGGCAAAAATTCTTATTATATAATTTATTTTTTTTATATAGCACCATTGATTCCATGGTGCTGTACATGAGAAGGGGTTACATACAGATTACAGTACACAGACTAACACAGATACAATACAATATACTAATACAATAACAGTCTGATAGAGGGGAGAGGACCTTGCAGGCTTACATTCTACACCATCACTATTAAATTGAATATTTAATCACATATATATATATTTTTTTATAAGGATTTACTTTAATAAATTTGGGCACAGACTGCCATAAAATAGAAGTAAAAAAAAAAAGGTGACAGGATTGATATAACATCGCATTGGTGGCACATGGGGAGGAAATGGATAGAACTTTCCTTTCTAGGTTCTCAGTACATTTTTCAGGCTAGAAGCCTGCCTGTAAGGGGTTAACCAGCCCTAAAATGAGGAGGCTCCTCCATCATCAGGGGCTCTGCACTCTTAAGGTACTGTCACACTAGACGATATCGCTAGCGATCCGTGACGTTGCAGCGTCCTCGCTAGCGATATCGTCCAGTGTGACAGGCAGCAGCGATCAGGCCCCTGCTGGGAGATCGCTGGTCGGGGAAGAAAGTCCAGAACTTTATTTCGTCGCTGGACTCCCCGTAGACATCGCTGAATCGGCGTGTGTGACACCGATTCAGCGATGTCTTTGCTGGTAACCAGGGTAAACATCGGGTAACTAAGCGCAGGGCCGCGCTTAGTAACCCGATGTTTACCCTGGTTACCATCCTAAAAGTAAAAAAACAAACACTACATACTTACCTACAGCGCTGTGCTCTGCTCTCCTCCTGTACTGGCTGTGGCGTCACCGCTCTGCTTTCCGGCTCCCAGACAGTACAGGAGGAGAGCAGAGAAGCAGAGCGCAGCGCTGGAGGACAGACAGGGGAAGGTAAGTATCTAGTGTTTTTTTTTTTTTACTTTTAGCATGGTAACCAGGGTAAACATCGGGTTACTAAGCGCGGCCCTGCGCTTAGTTACCCGATGTTTACCCTGGTTACCGGCATCGTTGGTCGCTGGAGAGCGGTCTGTGTGACAGCTCTCCAGCGACCAAACAGCGACGCTGCAGCGATCCGGATCGTTGTCGGTATCGCTGCAGCGTCGCTTAATGTGAAGGGGCCTTTAGTAGTAGAGACCCACACACACAACCTTTATCACAGCAGCAGGGTCAGGATTAGAGCAGGAAGCCGCCCCCTCATGGGCTATGCTCCCAGTATGGAGACAGGAAGTCTCCTGTGCACTGAGGCATGCTGGGGCAGATTAGGCTCACAAAAGCATCTGATAATTGTTATCTTTTAATTATATGCACTTAAGAAACTACTATTCTGGTCTATAAACTACAGAGGCTTCCTCAGAAGGGATGACTGCACACCCTACAGACCATCAAAATTACAGTGCGTGCCCCAGCCCACGATAGGGCCCATGATAAAGGACTGGCAGAGTGGGATTAGTGCCGGGACACAGCAGGACTATTGCAATAACAAATTATAAAAAAGGAAAGTAAATTAATTGCATAGAGGCTGTAGTATAGACGGTGTCCAGACCAGAGATGAAAGTCTGCAGCCAGTCTGTCAGGACTCCCTAGTACTGCCGGTGTGAGCGAGCATAGCCAGAACTACCCCTTTAAGTTACCCATTATGGATAGGGGATCATTTGCTGACCCCTGTCGCAGAGCAGAACTCTGCAGAGCTCAGATTTCTGTGAAGATTGAGAACATTTAGCTCCACTCCATTCATTCTCTGTAGGACTGAATTGCTGAGCTCAGTACTTGCCATCTACGGCAGTCCCATAGAGAATGAACGGAGCAGAGGTGCACAATGTTCAACCTACATTCAGACAGATGTGCAGAGTCCCCATCTTAGGGTACCGTCACACAGTGGCATTTTGATCGCTACGACGGCACGATTCGTGACGTTCCAGCGATATAGTTACGATCTCGCTGTGTGTGACACGCTCCTGCGATCAGGGACCCCGCTGAGAATCGTACGTCGTAGCAGATCGTTTGATACTTTCTTTCGTCATCTAGTGTCCCGCTGTGGCGGCATGATCGCATGGTGTAACAAAGGTGTGCACGATATTGTATACGATGTGCGCATAGTAACCAACGGCTTCTACATCGCACATACGTCATGAAATTATCGCACCAGCGTCGTACATTGCAAAGTGTGACAGCAGTCTACGACGCTGGAGCGATATTGTTACGATGCTGGAGCGTCACGGATCGTGCCGTCGTAGCGATCAAAATGCCACTGTGTGACGGTACCCTAAGGATCCAGCAGGACCCAGCAATTGGACCCCAGCCATTAATAACTTATCCTATAGATAGTGGATGAACATTATTGGTACAAATGCTTTAATATGAACTAGAATAGTCTATGTGCTGTTGAACGACAATACAGATAACCAATGAAGGCAAAAATCAGCAAAGGCATCCTCTGTGCCTAGGCCTGAGAATATTATATTCCATATATCTGCATCCATGTAGCACATTGGGGCAGAACAACAAACTCCACAATATCAGATGCTGCTGAAGTGTCTCACCAAATGCCACACAACTTACTACATTATGTAAGGCAGTGCGTGCAATATCCAAAACCACACGCGGCTTCCCCACCGGGAAAAAACACGGCTACTATCAGAAAAAAATGTGTACGACAACCGCTGCTCAGCCAACACCAGGGGCCTCGATCATTTCTGGAACTTCTGGATGGATTAATGGTTGTATCACGCTGCAGTTCTCACAAACAACACATGGTGCACGGATCTGCAGGAAGATTCATGGCCGTGTGCGTCCACCACAGTCAGATGTCTATGTAAATATATAGCCACATGAATAGCCGACTTGCACTGCGGCTCTCACCTTATGGAAAGAAATTCATTAAAATTAACCCAGAAGGTCACAAGGACCAAATAATTATATTAAAGTTATTGTCTCACTGAAGACACTTATGGCAAATCAATAGGGCTTAACTCGGGGACCGGCACCGTCTGTCCCCCGCTAGGTCCAGCGTACGACCACCAGCCAGTGGAAAGGTTGTAGTAAATGGATTTCTACAGGACTTCTGAGTGCAGAATAGCAAATATGCTCTTGGTGGTGTGAGAAACTCCCATAGAAATGAATGGAGCCACCTTTCCACTCATTGTTCAGACACACCGGTCAGACTGGGTATCGAAGGACTTGTATTCTAGAGATCCATGTGGAGCATAACTAACTAAATGTAACAAAGGTCTCGTTAGAAGACGTCTTTAATTCTCCGTTTAATAAACCATACAATGACACGGCTTACATAAGCTACTGCCGACCGATTAACAGCGCACATAAAAGATCCAGTCCTGTAACAAACAAGTTGTGTGCGTTCACTAGCGACGTTACTCGGGCTAAGGATTGAGAAGAAGCGTTCTTATGAAGACTGTCGTATGGATAGAGAACATTAGTGCATGGACAAGACCGGTCATACAAAGCGGCTTTTCTTTCTGGCTGGTGGATGGGGGTCCCCAGGTGGACATACACACAACCTCCTGTGGGACTCACAGTCTGTAGTAGGATAATATCCATGTCCAGCTTTAACCAGAGCCTAAACTGTAGAGATCCTCCCTGCGTCCCTGGATGACTGCATTTCACCTAGTGACTGCATTAGGCAAGATGCCAACCTGTGTGCAAAGCTCATGTAGACGGGACAAATGTCCAGGAGAAAGCGTGCACGTTCCCTAAATGATCAGCCAACAAAGGACACATCCACCCAGCAGCATACAGGCCCGACAGGGATTATCCATGGCTGATGCAATACCCCCGACAACCTGAAGACAAGTGTGGCACTATTCTACCAGAACGCACCAATCGTTTTCTAATTCTATACAATCCCTTTAAGTGGTGGAAATATTTTACGATTCCAGCAGATCGTTTTAGGTCTTTGTAGACAGGCTGGCTTTTTATCTGATGGCATATTACAGCAGGTGGCACCTTTGCAATGCAGGTCTTTACCTTCGTACATCGGATTTGCTTGTAGATCTCCGTCTGTTGCCTTATCCGAAACTCTAGGTCGGAAACCTGAGCTTGTAACCATGTCCACCGGCAGATAATAGCCGCCCGCTCCATCGCCCACCTCCACTCTGCCCGGCGAGGACACCTGCAGAGAAGCGTCAGGTTAGAATATTATGTCTAGGAGTCGAGATGCTGCACAAACACTGCGGGAACAAGCAGGTCATGACATAAAACGGAGGAAGAGTTTGGGTTACATAAATGTTCATTTATAAGAGTGTTGACCCCAATATACGGCGGTTTAGACCCAGTCTAGAAAACACAAGAGCTCCCCAAAGTCAGGACAGCCACTTTGTAGGACAAGGCACAGGAGTCACAGCGGTTCAGGAACGTAATACGCCGGCGCGGTGCAAAGGGTGAAATTACAGCACGGAGCTCAACCGCTCCATTTCCTGGAAGGAGCGACAAGAACAGAGGATACGCTATAACCTGCACAATTCACAGTGTAAAAAGATGGACCCCGGCACTGCCAGAACGAATCCTGGCGCATGCCTCCATTACTGACCACAACTCTGGGCCTGGTCAGAAACCATCGGAAGAAAACCACCTGCCCTCCAATCATCCGTAACGGGACCTCCGCAGAGTCAACCGGTGGACAAAGGTGCCCCCATTCTGATTACTAGCGAGGGTCTCAGAAGTCAAGTCCCCGCTAACCTAGAACCGTGCTGGTTTTCAACACTGACGGATAAATATGAACACAAATCATCAGTAATTGGCGAGGGACCAATTTTTAGCAACCCCTTCAGATGTCACCTCATTTTTTTGGCGACGTGACAGAACTATTACAGAGAGTTTAAAGGGCTTTAGTCTAATATGTAGGGGGTCTTCAGGTTACATCATTAGAACCAAAGTCAGTCGATATCAGTCTAAAGTGTAGGACGGTCTCCGGAAAAAAAGTGTCGGGGGAGAGAGGGATCCTGCCTGCTGAATCGGCAGCTGCCCCCTCAGGGGACACGGGAACGCTTGGCCAAGCACTCGGTATATGGGAAAGTCGGGGGAGGTAGCTGTTGGCGAAGCAATTGTTCTGGCAGTGACTAATGTGTACAGAGGGTTTGAGGATAATCCGGTATCCGATCACTTGGGATCTGATTAGCCGCGCTGAACAAGCTTCTGTCATCATTTGGGGGGATTCATTGTGGCCTTTTATCGTGGATCTTCCCATTAATAATCTGGTGGTGTGGCTTAGATCATGCGAGTGTGACTAGGTGATTGTTCACATATGGTGTTTTTTTTTTTGCAGTGGTTTTGTCTGCAATAAAACTGATCTGCACAAAGCGCAGCCATTTGAAGTGATTTTCGGGCAGATTTCATGTGTAATTTTTCTACACCGCGTTCACTGGTAACCAGGGTAAATATTGGGTTACTAAGCGCAGGGGGACGCGCTTAGTAGCCCGATGTTTACCCTGGTTACCATTGTAAAAGTAAAAAAAAAAATAAAAAAATAAAAAAAAAAAAACACTACATACATTCCGGTGTCTGTCGCGTCCCCCGGCGTCAGCTTCCCTGCACTGTGTCAGCGCCGGCCGGCCGTAAAGCAGAGCACAGCGGTCACGTCACCGCTCTGCTTTACGGCCGGCGCTTACACAGTGCAGGGAAGCTGACGCCGGGGGACGCGACAGACACCGGACCTCTCCAGCGACCACAACACGACTTACCAACAATCACGGCCAGGTCGTATCACTGGTCGTGATTGTTGGTAAATCGTTTAGTGTAACGGTACCTTAAGGCCACGGCGGATCCGTGTAAGGATTAGGCCCAGCTTATTTTTTCCTTGCACACTTTGTGCATGTGAACGGAGGTTACAGCCAGGGTCACTGAAGGCAGATTGCCATTGGTTTGAGTCGACTGGCACAATCCATATCTAGACTGGCGTCCAACCCCGAATGTGTGAATGGACCCTTGTACAACAGTTATCTCCTTACAGATTACGCCAGGTTAATCACCCACAAAGAAAAGGACAGGGTGTGTGATCTATACTGAGCACAATAAGGAAGAAGTGAACCCGTGTTATCACACAGTGCAGACCTGGGCATAATGCAGGCGGCCCGGGATCTGAGCACCGAGGACATTGCAGGTCTACATGTACAGCTGAAACCACAAGTATCCATCCGTTATCTGACACGAAATCAGAATAAACCTTTCCCGTTTTAGGTCAACTAGGATAACCATAATTATTAATATTTGCAAAATGCCAGAGAATAGTGATAGAATGTTATAAGGTATTTTCATTACTTACAGCAAAGTGAAAAGTTTACATACACTATGCCCTTAAACAATCCTGGACTGCCCATATGATGATGTCATGTGTTTGGAAGCTTCAGATAGGTTTTTGGCAACATTTGAATTAGAGACACACCTATGGATGCATTTTAATGCACACCTGAAACACACTGCTTCTTTGTGTAGCATCATGGTAAAGTCTAGAAATCAGCCAAGATATCAGGAAGAGAATTGTGGACTTGCACAAGTCTGGCACATCCTTGTGTACCATTTCAAGGTAATACCCGAAAGTGCCTCATTCATCTGTACAAACAGGATGGGAATTCCCAGCCATCATACCGCTCAGGAAGGAGACGGGTTCTGTGTCCCAGAGATGAACGGGCTTTGGTCCGACAGGTGCATTTCAACCCAAGGACAAAAGCAAAAGACCTTGTGAAGATGATGGTGGAAGCTGGTAAGATTGTGTCAATATCCACAGTGAAACGAGCACTGTATCAACATGGGCTGAAAGGCCACTCTGCCAGGAAGAAGACATTACTATAAACAAAGCCATATTAATGCATGTAAAAGGCACGCAGGAACAAAGACCTTAATTTTTGGAGACGTCCTGTGATCTGATGAAGCTAAAATGGAACTTTATGGGCATAATGACCATCATTACGCTTGGAGGAAAAAGGGAGAAGCCTGAGAACAGCATCCCCCCCCCACTGTGAAACATGGGGCTGGCAGCATAATGTTGTGGGGTTGTTTTGCTGCAGGAGTGACTTGTGCACGTCACAAAATAGACGCCATCATGAGAAAAGATTATGTGGGAATTCTTAAGCAACATCTCAGGACCTCAGCCGGGAAGATAAAGCTTGGGTGGAAATGGGTCTTCCAAACCGACAATGACCAGAAGCAGACAGACTGCCAAAACAGTAACAAAGGGGCTTCAGGATAACAAAGTCAATGTTCTGGAGCCCTGATTTCAATCCTATTGAAAATTTATGGGCAAAGCTGAAAAGGCCGATGCGAGCAAGGCGACCTACAGACCTGGATCAGTTACACCAGTTTTGTCAGGAGGAATCGGCACAATTTCCAACCAACTATTGTGAGAAGCTTGTGGAAGGAGATCCCAAACGTCTAACCCAAGTCATTCAGTGTAAGGGCAATGACACCAAATCCTAATGAAATGGATGGAAACTTTTGACTTTGCAGTAAGTAATAAAAATACCTTAAAACATTCTCTCTCTCATTCTTCTGGCATTTGGCAAATAATCGTTATCCTCATTGGCGTAAAACAGGAAAGGTTTATTCTGATTTCATGTCAGTTATTGAGATAAACATGTAGATGTGTCTTTATATATAGTGGATGGAAACTTCTGGTTTCAACTGTATATTGTGACTGCAGATTTTACATCCCCCCCCCAACATGTCCGGTTACACATTCAGCCGGAGACTCAGGTAACAGGATGTGTTAATTTTCTACTACTGGACATCAGAGTTCACTCAGTTCAGAATATTTTCACCGTCTGCAGCGGCGTCGCTCCATCAAAATGTATTCACAGTATCAAATAAACAGTATGAGTATAAGGAAGGAGGCTCGCTGTAGAACTCTACACTAAATTGCAATAATAAAATATTTTATTGATACGAATTAAGTTATATCAAACTTGAAAAGCGTGAAAACACCATCACCAAACAGATACTTAGGCTACTTTCACACTGGCGTTTTTTGCAATATGTCGCAATGCGTCATTTAGGGGAAAAAACGCATCCTGCAAAGTTGTTTGCAGGATGCGTTTTTGCCCCATAGATTAACATTAGCGACGCATTAACACACGTTGCAACCGTCGTGCGACGCTTGCGCCGTGTTGTGGCGGACCGCCGGGAGAAAAAAACGTTACATGTAACTTTTTTTGCTGCCGACGGACCGCTTTTTCCGACCGCGCATGCGCGGCTGGAACTCCGCCCCCACCTCCCCGCACTTTACAATGGGGCAGCGGATGCCCAGGAAAAATGCATCCGCTGCCTCAGTTTCACTGCTAGCGTCGGAACCTCGGCCCGACGCAGTGCGTCGGGCCGAGTCCGACGCTAGTGTGAAAGTAGCCTTAGTTACAAAATCGAAAGACCACAGAGAGGCGACGACTCAGTGTTTAACACTGACCCGCCCTACCTACCAGCAGAAGTTGGCACCTTGTATACTTGAGCAATGGCGCCCTGCTCATCAACGGCTCCCCCTGCTGGCCCTACAAGGCACTGATTAGGGCAGGGGAGCAGAAGATTCTTAATAGGGAAGGGCTACGGACTGTGTGACAGCGGAGGAAAAAATATAAAAACTATGGTGGTTGGGATAAAGCAACTTAATTGGTCTATATTGGTAGGATATATAATGGCACAAGTCATAACATAAGAGGACATCGGGCAGATGTTGTCCAACTACCCCTACATATATTTACCTACCCAAAAGTGGGGGATGGCACCCTATGATGACGAGATTTGTGTCCCCGATGTCGGTGGCTGTCCCTCCCGTCTTTAACTATTGCGTTAGAGAACAACGTGAATAGGGAGAAGGCAAATAGGGGCAAAGTGCTCAGTGCTTATATATATATGAAAAGGTGCTGCCGACATCCTCAGTGGCATGGTTCAGTGAGTACATTAAGGCCATGTGCACATATTCATGATTTTTCACTTTTTTTCGTCCGTTTTCTGCTGAAAAAAAAAAAAAAAAGCTAAAAAAAACCGCTTACATTAAGCATCCCTTCATTTCAATGCATTCCGCAACTTGTGCACATGCTGCGTTTTTTTTTCCCGAAAAAAGAAAAAAAACGTATCTAGGTAAGAGACGCAGCATGTCCATTAATTTTGTGGATTTTTTGCCGCTATATTATTGCATTGGGAAGTTCTAAAAAAAAAAAAAACCGTGAAAAATCTGCAAAAAAAAAAAAAAAAAAGTTAAAAAAAGCATGCGGATTTCCGGCAGAAAAAGTCCGGTTTTGTTCAGGAAAACTCTGCAGACATTCCTGAACGTGTGCACAAAGCCCAAGAAAGACTTCGGAATAGAAATCCAAAGATATCAGAGTAAGGCTACGTTCACATTTGCGTTATTGGGCGCAGCGTCGGTGACGCAACCAACAACGCATGTACAGAACGCCGCGTTTTGCGACGCATGCGTTGTCATAAGATCCTACAGATCAGGAATTTCGGCGCAGGGAAAATGCTATAAGTAGCGTCCTCTGCGCCCTGTCTTGTTCGTCTATATGACGCATGCGTCATAAAACGCAGTACAACGCATACCGGCGCATGTCCATGCACCCCCCATGTTAAAGATAGGGGCGCATGACGCATGCGTCAGTATGCGCCGCCGACGCTGCGCCCAACAACGCAAATGTGAACGTAGCCTAAGACAGTCAGAGAGATGTGGAGGACTTGTGTACAGATCTATAATGAATCAGGGCCTTGTAGAGCCAGCAGGGTGGGCCGTCGATGAGCTGGGATGCCATTGCGCAGGTATATAGGGTGCCAACCTCCGCTGGTAGGTAGGACGGTTCAGTGTTTGGGGCAGGCACCACCCTGTGGTCTATTTTGTAACTTGTGTCTCTTTGGTGATCGTGTGTTTTCACGCTTTGCAAGTTTAGGATATATTTTATTGATATGAATTAAGTTCTATTTTATTATTGCAATATAGTGCAGAGTTCTATGGTGACCAGTGCAGCAGTTCCCAGCAGCGATGCGACTTGTTGGAAGCAGCCAGCACGTGATACAACAAGTCGTCACTCTCCAGGCACAGCGGCGCCCACATCGCTGCAGGGGGACAGCGCTCACGTTTCCTTTATGTGAGGCTCTGCATTGATGTAGGTTGTATTTTAAATGGACAAAGCCTTTAAAGAATAAAAGTTCTGCATGTTTTGTCATATGTCACATGCACCAATTTGCCTGCAGACAGGTGGTCTGGAATAGAGATTAGAGTATTTGCTCGGTTCCCTCTTATTCAGCAAGCTATAGTGCTACAGAATAAGTTGCAGAGGGAACCCGGGTTCCTGGATCGTCCGGCCGTTCAGCTGATCGGCGCCGCAGCTGCATGTGCCCGTTTGTTGGGCTCTTCATGCACGTGTTGTGACTGACAGCCGCGACACATGCAGCTGCGGTGCCGATCAGATAATCAGCCGCTGCAATCTAGGAAACCGGCTCCCTCTGCAGCTTATGTGGCTAGTGCTATAGCTTCCCAAATAAGAGGGAACCTGAGAAAATTAACTCTCAAGACCCCCAGCAACTCCTCACTAGACACCCGAGATATCAGCTCAGGAGAGGACACAAAACTGCTTCATATCATATGCTTTCTATCAAATCTGTGCTCCACTGTGTGTGTTCACAGGGCCTATTGAGCGATTAGTGGGGGTCCAGGTACTGAGGACCCCTACCAATCCGCAAGTCATTAAAGTGCAAGCTAAATATGAAACAAAAAAAATATTCAAAGCCATTTATGTCTTCAATTAGAGCTTTAAAAAAAAACACGTTTATAAATTAGAAAAGTGACAAAAAGTTACCCCTGACAGATCCAGAATATCTAGACTCTTAACCATCTACTACAAGGCTATGAAGTGGCCGCTATTTCCATTCCTGGTTCGGCCCCTTCCTTTGTTGTCAGTAAATTGAAAACCCCGGCTGTCTGTTTATTGCACAACAAGACTATGGGTGGCTCCTGCCCTCAGCCATTAGAAGGTGATCTGCTGCCAGTATCTGGAGGAGGCCCTTCGTTTTGATAAGAATTTATTAAGCATGCCTACACGCCAGCAGCCATGTCCTCAGAGGGGCAAGAAAGGGGTGAGCATGCACCTGTGAGGAGACAAAAGGATGAAGCATTGAAAGTCAACATGGCCAATACTTAAAAAAAAAAAAAAAAAGAGAAGGCCAGGAAAAAGCCAGGAGAGCCAAGACAGCGAAGGCAGATTCAAAAGAATCGGGAGCCTTACAGGGGTCGTCTGACAGTGCCAACTTCAGCACCCATGACCCTGCGCACGGTGCGTCTATATTCTGTAAAGGTACATTCACACTAAACGACGCTGCAGCGATCCAGACAACGATGTCGATCGCTGCAGCGTCGCTGTTTGGTCGCTGGAGAGCTGTCACACAGACAGCTCTCCAGCGACCAACGATGCCGGTAACCATCGGGTTACTAAGCGCAGGGCCGCGCTTAGTAACCCGATGTTTACCCTGGTTACCATCCTAAAAGTAAAAAAAACAAACGCTTCATACTTACCTTCCGCTGTCTGTCCCCGGCGCTCTGCTTCCTGCACTGGCTGTGAGCGCCGGTCAGAGGGAAAGCACAGCGATGACGTCACCGCTCTGCTTTCCGGCCGCTGTGCTCACAGTGAGTGCAGGAAAGCAGAGCGCCGGGGACAGACAGCGGAAGGCAAGTATGAAGCGTTTGTTTTTTTTACTTTTAGGATGGTAACCAGGGTAAACATCGGGTTACTAAGCGCGGCCCTGCGCTTAGTAACCCGATGTTTACCCTGGTTACCAGCGAAGACATCGCTGAATCGGTGTCACACACGCCGATTCAGCGATGTCAGCGGGAGATCCAGCGACGAAATAAAGTTCTGGCCCTCTAGCCCCGACCAACGACATCACAGCAGGATTCTGATCGCTGCTGCGTATCAAACTGAACGATATCGCTAGCCAGGACGCTGCAACGTCACGGATCGCTAGCGATATCGTTTAGTGTTAAGGTACCTTAATGGTGCAGGGTGTGCACCAAGTAGATAGCAGGAAGCCAGACAGCCATATGAATAAGGAAAGAAAAAAACAACTGTCATTTGATAAACTTATTATCAGGCCGTCCGTGACCTATTTTCTTGCTTCTGACGCCCTTCAGAAAGTGCAGTAATTGAGAGCTCGGTGTTGTGTCTGAAGTGTACACAACACTGAGCAAACTCTGCAGTTCTCAGCCCTGAGCTTCCGGGGACAACTGCGCTATTGGAGCCGACTCTTCTACTTAAAACACTGGCGGCTCAAGAAAACAAAAAATCCTGAAGAGAAATGCAGGAACGGCATGACTGGGCTGACCAGAATGACGCTGGTCCTAGTGGTTTCTTCCCACCACTTTCCTGGAGACTGTATCTTGTCTGCACAGGGAAAGACCTGTCCAAGGGATGGGGCTGGGGAGAAGCTATTGGGACCAGTCAGCCGATAGTCCCCAGATGGCCTCAGATTTTAGGCCCCGCCGCAGCCAGGAACCAGATGACAGGTTCCTTTAATCCAAGTTAACCACAGACATTAAAGCGTTAACTGTTCTCTTTGCATACATGGAAATATATAAACTTAATTTATATTCAAAAAGTATCAGTCTTTGCCTTTCAATAGCCAGAATATTCCCTTGCTTTAAAAAGGGAACTTAGGTTACAAAAAAAAAAAAAATTGGTGGCCATTCCTCAGTACTGAAGACCCATGAGAGGGAGGAGGGGGATGCAGCTGCAGTCTCTGTACGCTAGGGCCAATCTACAGGTCAGAACTCAAAGCTGAAAACCTAGGTCACATCTGGATAACAATAGAGACACGGAAAGAAAAGTCCCACAATCGGCTGCTGTAGGTGACTAACAATCGATTGATTTTTTTTATTTGTGTAAAGACAGACAATTTATAAACTTTTTGGGCTAATTCACAAGACATGTTGGTTGTATAATCATCTCCATTTGACAGGCACATCATACAAGGCACATTCTGGCTACAAGACCTGTAGTCAGGCCAGGACTTGGTACCAAACCAGGGATGTGAAAATACAGCCGCTATAGTCCCGTGTGAATGAGCCCCAAAACACAGGCGCCCCAACACACACACGCAGCCCCCCCCCCCCCCCAACACACACAGGCAGCCCCCCCCCCCCCCAACACACACGGGCCCCCCCCCCCCAACACAGGCAGCCCCCCCCCCCCCCCAAACACACAGGCAGCCCAAACCCCCCCCCCCCCAACGCAGGCAGCCCCACCCCCCCCAACATAGGCAGCCCCCCCAACACTGCAGCTACAGGCAAGCAGGGTGGGCATATCTGTGCAATCCTCTGTACTGCACGTCTCACCAGCAGCGTCACACACTTTCAGGCGCGCATTCTGCAGCCGGCGAGAGGTTGGTAGTAACATAGCGGTGATGGAGCCCAGTGCCATCGTGTCTGTACTGCAGCCTGGCCGCACAGAGCACTATTGGGGTACGTGTCCATGATCAGGAATAGCAGCGTTTTGGAAGCACCACATTTGCGTTCTGTCCAATACGCCGTGTTCTACATTACAAGCACAGTGGATGGGATTTTTAGTAATCTCTTGCCCACTGCGCTTCTATTTACCGCTGCGTAAACTCACCAACGGTGCGGGTTTACCAGATGCAGCACGTACGTATTTTGACCAATAGAAAGTCATTACATGCGGTAAATCCACATGTACTAAAAAACAAGTGCGTACATTGAGATTAACTCGGATGAGTCTCGCACGTCAATACCCGGCAGTGCACCTGGCACTCAGGAGCAATACATGCAGCCGCACGCTCCGCTCCTGAGCGCCGGGTACTGACGGGCGAGACTCATCCCAGTTTATGAGCTCTTACAGAAGGGATCCCAAAATGATTCCACATGGGACAACCATCCGAGCAGAGGCATCATCAGGCCCCTCACATGATACAAGGTTTACATGTTCCTGCCATTACTGCAGTGTTGCCAAGCGATTAACAAATTCAATGAACCGAGCGACAGATAACGACCCCACGTCTCTTGTGTATTCATCCTCCCACATCGCAGGGGACGGAGTCAGCACTACACATTCATGCCGAGGAGTACAGCTGTACTGGAGCAGCATGCGGGGACAACCAATGGAAACGGTTTCTGCCAACAACTAAAACACTTGGTTTTCTTTCAAAGAAAGATAAGCTGCCACCAGGTATCTGGTGTCCACAGTAGTCAGAATGCACGCACGCTGGGCTGAACCGAACATGCATCTGTAGGAGGAGGGTGACTTAATGAAGGTGTGCGGCCACTAGGGGTCAGCACTGTTTTTAGCCACCAAAACAAATTCTCAATGTTAAAATAAAAAAAATACAGAAATGCTGAAGGACGAGCAATCTAAAAGCTGGAATGTCACCAATTGCAAAGAGCAGCTGTGGCCGGGTCGGCACAGGCTGCGGGGTCGGCACAGGCTGCGGGGTCGGCACAGGCTGCGGGGTCGGCACAGGCTGCGGGGTCGGCACAGGCTGCGGGGTCGGCACAGGCTGCGGGGTCGGCACAGGCTGCGGGGTCGGCACAGGCTGCGGGGTCGGCACAGGCTGCGGGGTCGGCACAGGCTGCGGGGTTTTCTGTCTATGGATGTAAAAAGCATTGAGGGAATCGGATGAGTCATCAAATGAGAATAGTGCAGGGGTGTGATAAATCAGGGTCCATGCGTGATATTAGCTGGGCATTGTGCAGCCGCGTCTCTCCACTCTGCAGGAGCAGCATCACTCAGGTCAGCAATCTGCAGCCACACTACAGTGATATCGCAGCACACAGACCATGGCATGACTGCAGAGGATGCTAGGAGTGGTAGATTGGGGTCTGGCCACTGGGACCCGCACTGATCACCAGAAAGGGGAGCTTTTATGCCCATTAGTATGTCAACACTGCTCCATTTATTCCCTATGAGGTTGCGGAACGCTGGGCTTGATTTTTCCAACAGCCCCATAAACAACTAATGGAGCAGAGTTTAATTTACTCACTTATATCCTCCCCATCCACCTCACCTCCTCCACAGAACTGTTCCATACAATCCTCTGTCTCCAAGCACAGACAGCCCCCTCATGCCCTCTCCTGCTCCCACTTGCTAACACTTTCTCTGCTCCTTCTTACTGCTGGTGATATCTCTCCAAATCCTGGTCCTCCTCACCATATTCCCACAATCATTTCTACCTCCCATCCACGCTCTATCACAAACTTCCGTAACCTCTCTAACCTTATACCCATTCGCCCAGCCCCCGCCTCCCCAGTCCCACTAACAGAGGCTCTGTGGAACGCTCGCTCTGTCTGCAACAAGCTTTCCTACATCCATGATCTCTTTGTTACTACCAAACTTTCCTTCCTCGCCATCACTGAAACCTGGCTCACCCCTTCTGACACAGTCTCCCTTGCTGCACTCTCTTACGGTGGCTTCCACCTTTCCCACACACCCCGCCCCAGCAGTAAACATGGCGGAGGAGTTGGTTTTCTCCTGTCAGATAACTGCTCCTTCACCCCAATCCCACTGCCACCCTCTGTCACCCTCCCTTCCTTTGAGGTGCACTCTATGCACATCTACTCCCCCACCAACCTCCAACTGGCTGTCATTTACCGCCCCCCAGGGCCAGCCACCACCTTCTTTGACCATTTCACCACCTGGCTACTTCATTTCCTTTCTGCAGACATTCCCACTATCATCATGGGCGACTTCAACATCCCCATTGACACTTCCCTCTCAGCTGCCACTAAACTTCTATCTCTCACTTCCTCCTTCGGCCTCAATGGTCCTCTGCAGCCACTCACAAAGACGGTCACACACTGGACCTCATCTTCACCCGCCTCTGCTCCCTATCTAACCTCTCTAACTCACCTCTTCCTCTCTCTGACCACAACTTTCTCACATTTTCATCTCTCTCCACTCCATGTGTACAATCCCCACCCCACACACTTTCACACCCTCGCAGAAATCTTAAACATCTTGACCTACATTCATTCTCTGAATCCCTCCTCCCCCTCACAGGCATAAGTTCCTTACACAATGCGGATGACGCTGCTGCTCTTTATAACACCACAATAGCTGTAGCTTTGGAATCTGCTGCCCCACTTACACATACCAAAGCTCGCAAAATCAACAGACAGCCCTGGCACACCAGCCTGACCAAAGAACTGAGGCGAGCTTCCAGGGCTGCTGAGCGCAGATGGAAAAGATCCCACTCCAACGAGCACTTCATCGCATTCAAACAGTCCCTCACTACTTTCAAGACCACACTCGCCACAACTAAACAAACGTACTTCTCATCTCTGATATCCTCTCTCTCACAACCCTAAACAGTTATTCAACACCTTCAATTCTCTCCTCCGTCCCCCAGCACCTCCTCCCTCCCCACTTATCTCCGCTGAAGACTTTGCCTCATTTTTCAAGCAGAAGATTGATAGCATTAGAGACAGTTTTGGTCAACAACCCCCAGAGCACTTTCTCCCAATTTCCCAGCCATCCACCTCCAAAACCAACTTCTCCTCCATTACAGAAGATCGACTCTCCACTCTACTCTCAAGATCGCATCTCACCACCTGTGCACTTGACCCGCTCCCATCCCACCTCATCCCAAACCTCACCAGTCTTCATCCCAACCCTAACCCATCTCTTCAACCTATCACTAACAACTGGTGTTTTCCCCTCAAGCTTTAAACATGCCTCCATCACACCTATCCTCAAAAAGCCCTCTCTTGACCCATCCTCTGTATCTAGCTATCGCCCTATATCACTTCTCCCCTATGCCTCCAAACTACTGGAACAACACGTCCATCTTGAACTATCCTCCCACCTCTCTTCTTGCTCCCTCTTTGACCGCCTACAATCTGGCTTTTGGTCACACCATTCCACCGAAACTGCCCTAACTAAAGTCACCAATGACCTCTTAACCGCCAAGAGCAAGCGACACTACTCTATCCTCCTCGACCTGTCGGCTGCCTTTGACACAGTGGACCATTCCCTATTATTACAAACCCTCTCATCCCTTGGCATCGCAGACTTGGCCCTATCCTGGATCTCATCATACCTGACAGACAGGACATTCAGCGTCTCCCACTCACACACCACCTCCTCACCTCGCCCTCTATCTGTCGGAGTCTCACAAGGTTCAGTCCTTGGGCCCTTGCTCTTCTCCATTTACACCTTTGGCCTGGGACAGCTCATAGAATCTCATGGCTTTCAGTATCACCTCTACGCTGACGACACACAGATCTACATCTCTGGACCAGATATCACCTCCCTTCTAACCAGAATCCCTCAATGTCTATCCGCTATTTCATCCTTCTCCACTAGATTTCTAAAACTTAACATGGACAAAACAGAATTCATCGTCTTTCCCCCATCTCACGCGACCCCCCCCCAACGAACCTATCCATTACAGTAAACGGCTGCCCACTCTCCCCAGTCCCACAAGCTCGCTGCCTCGGGGTAATCTTTGACGCTGATCTCTCCTTCAAACCGCATATCCAAGCCCTTTCCACTTCCTGCCGCTTTCAACTCAAAAATATTTCACGAATCCGTTCATTCCTCAACCATGAATCTGCAAAAACCCTAGTCCATGCCCTCATCATCTCTCGCCTTGACTACTGCAACCTCCTGCTCTGTGGCCTCCCCTCGAACACTCTTGCACCCCTCCAATGTATTCTAAACTCTGCTGCCCGACTAATCCACCTGTCCCCCCGCTATTCCCCGGCCTCTCCCCTCTGTCAATCCCTTCATTGGCTCCCCATTGCCCAGAGACTCCACTACAAAACCCTTACCATGACGTACAAAGCCATCCACAACCTGTGTCCTTCATACATCTGTGACCTCGTCTCCCGGTACTTACCTACCCGCAACCTCCGATCCTCACAAGATCTCCTTCTCTACTCCCCTCTTATCTCCTCTTCCCACAATCGCATACAAGATTTCTCTCGCGTATCACCCCTACTCTGGAACCCTCTACCACAACACATCAGACTCTCGCCTACCATCGAAACCTTCAAAAAGAACCTGAAGACCCACCTCTTCAGACAAGCCTACAACCTGCAGCTACCACCGATCGACCAAACCGCTGCATGACCAGCTCTACCCTCACCTACTGTAATCTCACCCATCCCTTGTAGATTGTGAGCCTTCGCGGGCAGGGTCCTCATTCCTCCTGTACCAGTTATGACTTGTATTGTTTAAGATTATTGTACTTGTTTTTATTATGTATACCCCTCCTCACATGTAAAGCGCCATGGAATAAATGGCGCTATAACAATAAATAATAATAATAATAATTATTATATGGCGCCATTAATTCCACAGCACTTTAGGCCGGTTTCACACGTCAGTGGCTCTGGTACGTAAGGTGACAGTTTCCTCACGTACCGGAGACACTGACTCACGTAGACACATTAAAATCAATGTGTCTCTGCACATGTCAGCGTGTTTTCACGGACCGTGTGTCCGTTTGGAAAACATTGAGACATGTCCGTGTTCGTGGGAGCGCACGTATTACACGGACCCATTAAAGTCAATGGGTCCATGTAAAACACGTACCGCACACGGATGTTGTCCGTGTGCAGTCAGTGTGCCGTGCAGGAGACAGCGCTACAGTTAAGCGCTGTCCCCCCCGCGTGTGGTGCTGAAGACCCATTCATTTCTTCTCTCCAGCAGCGTTCGCTGGAGAGAAGGAATTAAAGGGAACCTGTCACCCCGAAAATCGCGGGTGAGATAAGCCCACCGGCATCAGGGGCTTATCTACAGCATTCTGTAATGCTGTAGATAAGCCCCCGATGTTACCTGAAAAAGGAGAAAAAGACGTTATATTATACTCACCCAGGGGCGGTCCCGCTGCTGGTCAGGTCAGATGGGCGTGTCTGGTCCGCTGCGGCGCCTCCCATCTTCATTACAAGACGTCCTCTTCTGATCTTCAGCCACGGCTCCGGCGCAGGCGTACTTTGCTCTGCCCTGTTGAGGGCAGAGGATAGTACTGCAGTGCGCAGGCGCCGGAAAGGTCAGAGGCCCGGCGCCTGCGCACTGCAGTACTTTGTCTGCCCTCAACAGGGCAGAGCAAAGTACGCCTGCGCCGGAGCCGTGGCTGAAGATCAGAAGAGGACGTCTTGTAATGAAGATGGGAGGCGCCGCAGCGGACCGGAGACGCCCATCCGACCTGACCAGCAGCGGGACCGCCCCTGGGTGAGTATAATATAACGTCTTTTTCTCCTTTTTCAGGTAACATCAGGGGCTTATCTATAGCATTACAGAATGCTGCAGATAAGCCCCTGATGCCGGTGGGCTTAACTCACCCGCGATTTTCGGGGTGACAAGTTCCCTTTAACCCCTTTCTGCCATTAGACGTACTATTGCGTCCATGTGGGGTGGGCTTTACTTCCCAAGGACGCAATAGTACGTCATATGCGATCGGCAGCGCTCACGTGGGGAGCGCCGCCGATCGCGGCCGGGTGTCAGCTGTTTATCGCAGCTGACATCCGGCACTATGTGCCAGGAGCGGTCACGGACCGCCCCCGGCACATTAACCCCCGGCACACCGCGATCAAAGATGATCGCGATGTGCCGGCGGTACAGGGAAGCACCGCGCAGGGAGGGGGCTCCCTGCGGGCTTCCCTGAGACCCCCGGAGCAACGCGATGTGATCGCGTTGCTGCGAGGGTCTCACCTCCCTCCCTGCTCCCTCCAGCCCCGGATCCAAGATGGCCGCGGATCCGGGTCCTGCAGGGAGGGAGGTGGCTTCACAGAGCCTGCTCAGAGCAGGCACTGTGAAGCAGCCTGCACTCCTATCAGATCAGTGATCTGACAGAGTGCTGTGCAAACTGTCAGATCACTGATCTGTGATGTCCCCCCCCTGGGACAAAGTAAAAAAAAAAAAAAAATTTCAAATGTGTAAAAAAAAAAAAAAAAAAAAATATTCAAAATAATGGAAAAAAAAATAAAAATATTATTCCCATAAATACATTTCTTTATCTAAATAAAAAAAAACAAAACAATAAAAGTACACATATTTAGTATCGCCGCGTCCGTAACGGCCCGACCTATAAAACTGGCCCACTAGTTAACCCCTTCAGTAAACACCGTAAGAAAAAAAAAAAAAAAACGAGGCAAAAAACAACGCTTTATTATCATACCGCCGAACAAAAAGTGGAATAACACGCGATCAAAAAGACAGATATAACTAACCATGATACCGCTGAAAACGTCATCTTGTCCCGCAAAAAACGAGCCACCATACAGCATCATCAGCAAAAAAATAAAAAAGTTATAGTCCTGAGAATAAAGCGATGCAAAAATAATTATTTTTTCTATAAAATAGTTTTTATCGTATAAAAGCGCCAAAACATAAAAAAATGATATAAATGAGGTGTCGCTGTAATCGTACTGACCCGAAGAATAAAACTGCATCAATTTTACCAAACGCGGAACGGTATAAACGCCTCCCCCAAAAGAAATTCATGAATAGCTGGTTTTTGGTCATTCTGCCTCACAAAAATCGGAATAAAAAGCGATCAAAAAATGTCACGTGCCCGAAAATGTTACCAATAAAAACATCAACTCGTCCCGCAAAAAACAAGACCTCACATGACTCTGTGGACCAGAATATAGAAAAATTATAGCTCTCAAAATGTGGTAACGCAAAAAATATTTTTTGCAATAAAAAGCGTCTTTCAGTGTGTGACGGCTGCCAATCATAAAAATCCGCTAAAAAACCCGCTATAAAAGTAAATCAAACCCCCCTTCATCACCCCCTTAGTTAGGGAAAAATTAAAAAAATGTATTTATTTCCATTTTCCCATTAGGGCTAGGGTTAGAGTTAGGGTTAGAGTTAGGGCTAGGGTTAGGGCTAGGGCTAGGGCTAGGGCTAGGGCTACAGTTTGGGTTGGGGCTAAAGTTACAGTTAGGGTTTAGATTACATTTGCGGTTGGGAATAGGGTTGGGATTAGGGTTAGGGGTGTGTCAGGGTTAGAGGTGTGGTTAGGGTTACTGTTGGGATTAGGGTTAGGGATGTGTTTGGATTAGGGTTTCAGTTATAATTGGGGGGTTTCCACTGTTTAGGCACATCAGGGGCTCTCCAAACGCGACATGGCGTCCGATCTCAATTCCAGCCAATTCTGCGTTGAAAAAGTAAAACAGTGCTTCTTCCCTTCCGAGCTCTCCCGTGTGCCCAAACAGGGGTTTACCCCAACATATGGGGTATCAGCGTACTCAGGACAAATAGGACAACAACTTTTGGGGTCCAATTTCTCCTGCTACCCTTGGGAAAATACAAAACTCGGGGCTAAAACATTTTTTGTGGGAAAAAAAAAAAGATTTTTTATTTTCACGGCTCTGCGTTATAAACTGTAGTGAAACACTTGGGGGTTCAAAGTTCTCACAACACATCTAGATTAGTTCCCTGGGGGGGTCTAGTTTCCAATATGGGATCACTTGTGGGGGGTTTCTACTGTTTAGGTACATTAGGGGTTCTGCAAAAGCAATGTGACGTCTGCAGACCATTCCATCTAAGTCTGCATTCCAAATGGCGCTCCTTCCCTTCCGAGCTCTGCCATGCGCTCAAACGTTGGTTTCCCCCAACATACGGGGTATCAGCGTACTCAGGACAAATTGGACAACAACTTTTGTGGTCGAATTTCTCCTCTTACCCTCGGGAAAATACAAAACTGGGGGCTAAAAAATAATTTTGGGGGGAAAGATTTTTTTTTTTAATTTTCACGGCTCTGCGTTACAAACTGTAGTGAAACACTTGGGGGTTCAAAGCTATCACAACACATCTAGATGAGTTCCTTAGGGGGTCTAGTTTCCAAAATGGTGTCACTTGTGGGAGGTTTCTACTGTTTAGGTACATTAGGGGCTCTGCAAATGCAATGTGACACCTGCAGACCATTCCATCTAAGTCCTCATTCCAAATGGAGCTCCTTCCCTTCCGAGCCCTCCCATGCGCCCAAACAGTGGTTCCCCCCCCACATATGGGGTATCAGCGCACTCAGGACAAATTGGGCAACAAATTTTGGGGTCCAATTTCTCCTGTTACCCTCAGGAAAATACAAAACAGGGGGCTAAAAAAATAATTTTTGTGGGAAAAAAATTTTGTTTTATTTTTACGGCTCTGCATTATAAACTTCTGTGAAGCACTTGGTGGGTCAAAGTGCTCACCACACCTCTAGATAAGTTCCTTAGGGGGGTCTACTTTCCAAAATGGTGTCATTTGTGGGGGGTTTCAATGTTTAGGCACATCAGTGGCTCTTCAAACGCAACATGGCGTCCCATCTCAATTCCTGTCAATTTTGCTTTGAAAAGTCAAACGGCGCTCCTTCCCTTCCGAGCTCTCCCATCCACCCAAACAGTGGTTTACCCCCACATATGGGGTATCCGCGTACTCAGGACAAATTGTACAACAACTTTTGGGGTCCAATTTCTTCTCTTACCCTTGGGAAAATAAAAAATTGGGGGCAAAAAGATAATTTTTGTGAAAAAATATGATTTTTTATTTTTACGGTTCTACATTATAAACTTCTGTGAAGCACTTGGTGGGTCAAAGTGCTCACCACACCTCTAGATAAGTTCCTTAGGGGGTCTACTTTCCAAAATGGTGTCACTTGTGGGGGGTTTCAATGTTTAGGCACATCAGTGGCTCTTCAAACGCAACATGACGTCCCATCTCAATTCCTGTCAATTTTGCATTGAAAAGTCAAATGGCACTCCTTCGCTTCCGAGCTCTGCCATGCGCCCAAACAGTGGTTTACCCCCACATGTGGGGTATTGGCATACTCAGGACAAATTGTACAACAATGTTTGGGGTCCATTTTCTCCTGTTACCCTTGGTAAAATAAAACAAATTGGAGCTGAATTAAATTTTTTGTGAAAAAAAAGTTAAATGTTAATTTTTATTTAAACATTCAAAAAATTCCTGTGAAGCACCAGAAGGGTTAATAAACTTCTTGAATATGGTTTTGAGCACCTTGAGGGGGTGTAGTTTTTAGAATGGTGTCACACTTGGGTATTTTCTATCATATAGACCCCTCAAAATGACTTCAAATGAGATGTGGTCCCTAAAATAAAATGGTGTTGTAGAAATGAGAAATTGCTGGTCAACTTTTAACCCTTATAACTCCCTAACAAAAAAAAATTTTGGTTCCAAAATCGTGCTGATGTAAAGTAGACATGTGGGAAATGTTACTTATTAAGTATTTTGTGTGACATATCTCTGTGATTTAATTGCATAAAAATTCAAAGTTGGAAAATTGCGAAATTGTCATAATTTTCGCCAAATTTCCGTTTTTTTCACAAATAAACGCAGGTACTATCAAATAATTTTTACCATTGTCATGAAGTACAATATGTCACGAGAAAACAATGTCAGAATCACCAGGATCCATTGAAGCATTCCAGAGTTATAACCTCATAAAGGGACAGTGGTCAGAATTGTAAAAATTGGCCCGGTCATTAACGTGCAAACCACCCTTGGGGGTAAAGGGGTTAATAATTTATTTATTTATTTTTGTTTTTAAAATAAAGTTGCCAGTAATCTGCCCCCTCCCACCCCCTGTGCGCCCGCTCGCTGGCATTAAAATACTTACCCAGCTCCCTCGGCGCTTACATCCTCTCAGCGTCGCTGCTTGTCCTGTGTGAGCGGTCACGTGGTGCCGCACATTACAGTGATGAATATGCGGCCCCACCTCCCATAGGGGTGGAGCCGCATATTCATTACTGTAATAAGCGGCACCACGTGACCACTCATTCAGGAAGAGGTGCGACGCTGAGAGGATGCAAGCGCCGAGGGAGCTGGGTAAGTATTTTAATGCCAGCGGGCGGGCGTACAGGGGGTGGGAGGGGGCAGATTACTGGCAACTTTATTTTAAAAACAAAAATAAATAATAAAAAAAAAAAAAAAGATTATTCATTCCTTCTCTCCAGCGAACGCTGCTGGAGAGAAGAAATGAATGGGGCTTCAGCACCAGATGCAGGGGACAGCGCTTAACTGTAGCGCTGTCTCCTCCACGGTGCGTGTGGTACCCAGTCGGCACACGGATGCCGCACGTGTGCCACACTGATGTGCCACGTGAGCACGCAGAAACGGATAATTCAAGTACCAATTTTTCCGGTACCGGAATTATCTGGACGTGTGAGACTGGCCTTAGAGACATCATGGGAACTGTCCCCAGTGAGGCTCACAATCTAGACTCCCAGTATGTCTTTGGAGTGTGGGAGGAAACCGGAGAACGCGGAAAAAAACCACCTAAACACGGGGAGAACATACAAACAACTTGCAGATGTTGTCCTTGGTGAGATCTGCTGATTGGTGGGTGTCCTGCACCAATCAGCAAGTTATCAATGGACAAGCCCTTTAAATGCTGGATCAGAGAAATGAAGGGGGCACGTATCGTATATTTTATATCATATGCTGCTCTAATAAAAAGAAAGTTGAATAACCCATATAAAAAAGGGAACCTGGTCTGAATGCAGTCTGGTGATAAAACCAAACTGGCCACAAGTTAACAGAGCTGCAGTACATCTGCTCCAAGTTACACATGTGACTCCAAAATCACCCCCCCCCCCCCCCCCATGAGACATTTTATCATAGACTTGCGCATTTCTTCTGCAAGCTCTAAAGGATTTAAAAAAAATAAAATAAAAATCTGCAAAGACACCTGTCCCATAACTGGCTACTGTGTGTAGAGGTCTCATCACAAGACGCTGATCACACTGAGCGATAAAAGCCATTAATCCAGGCGGAGAGTGTGCAGGCTGGGTCCGCTGCTTCCTCCGTACGCCCTGTACACGTCTGCTCAGAGACTGATAACGCTATAGCCGGCTGTAATCAGTCCAGGGTGAGACCGATCCCCGACAACCAGTAACTCCTATTTAGAGAACCAGTAACTCCTATTCAGAGCACCAACACAAGTGTCACATGACAGGCGGTACGAGAAGATGCGGTACGAGAAGATGCGACACCTACGGCACATATATGATGCTGACAAAAAGAAGAAAATGAGAAATACCATAAGCATGTGTGCAACACAACCTAGGCCACTTCCACAGCCTCCCTGAATATTTGTCTTTGTACAGCCCCTATAAAAAGCTGACACTATGCGTATGTACAGTAGTGACCGATCCCTGCCCTTATATAAGCTGTACAGTGTCTGTATATAAGAGCCTACACAACTTGTAGAGTCAGCATACAGATTCCTGCGTACCGGACTGCTGTTCCGATGAATGTTCCCCCATGTATATAGTGCCTTGGTTATTTCACAGTCACTCACACAATCACACACCCTAAAGGTACCGTCACACTGAACGATATCGCTAGCGATCCGTGACGTTGCAGCGTCCTGGCTAGCGATATCGTCCAGTTTGACACGCAGCAGCGATCAGGATCCTGCTGGGAGATCGTTGGTCGCTGCAGAAAGTCCAGAACTTTATTTCGTCGCTGGACTCCCTGCAGACATCGCTGAATCGGCGTGTGTGACGCCGATTCAGCGATGTCTTCACTGGTAACCAGGGTAAACATCGGGTTACTAAGCGCAGGGCCGCGCTTAGTAACCTGTTTACCCTGGTTACCAGCGTAAAAGTAAAAAAAAAAAAAAAACACTACATACTTACCTTCCGCTGTCTGTCCCCGGCGCTCTGCTTCTCTGCACTGTCAGCGCCGGCCGGCCGGAAAGTACAGCGGTGACGTCACCGCTCTGCTTTCCGGCCGCTGTGCTCACAGCCAGTGCAGGAAAGCATAGCACCGGGAACAGACAGCGGAAGGTAAGTATGTAGTGTTTTTTTTTTTTTTTTACTTTTACGCTGGTAACCAGGGTAAACATCGGGTTACTAAGCGCGGCCCTGCGCTTAGTAACCCTATGTTTACCGGCATCGTTGGTCGCTGGAGAGCTGTCTGTGTGACAGCTCTCCAGCGACCAAACAGCGACGCTGCAGCGATCGGCATCGTTGTCGGTATCGCTGCAGCATTGCTTAGTGTGACGGTACCTTAAGGGTATGTGCACACATTGCGGATTCGTGTGCGGATTTTTCCACGCAGATTAACCCCTTAGCGACCGCCGATACGCCTTTTAACGGCGGCCGCTAAGGGTACTTAAACCACAGCGCCGTTAATTAACGGCGCTGTGGAAAAAGTCCATAGCGCCCCCCAGAGGCCGATTTTCTCCGGGGTCTCGGCTGCCGAGGGTAGCCGAGACCCCAGAGAACATGATTCGGGGGGTTTTTAACCCACCCCGCATTTGCGATCGCCGGTAATTAACCGTTTACCGGCGATCGCAAAAAAAAAAAAAAAAAAAAAAGCGATCTCTTTAATTTCTCTGTCCTCCGATGTGATCGCACATCGGAGGACAGAGAAAAGGGGTCCCAGGTGGCCCCCCCAATACTCACCTAGCTCCCCCGATGCTCCTCGTGTCTCCCGGTGGGCGCCGCCATCTTCAAAATGGCGGGCGCATGCGCAGTGCGCCCGCCGGCCGGCACCGGGAGAAAGAGCATGATCGGGGTCGGTATTACCGACCCCTGTTTTGCGATCGCCGGTAATTAACTGTTTACCAGCGACCGCAAAAAAAAAAAAAAAAAAGTAAAGTGTAATTCTCTGTCCTCTGATGTGATCGCACATCAGAGGACAGAGAAATAGGGGGATTCGGGGACCCTAGCATACTCACCTAGGTCCCTGGATCCTCATGCTGCTCCTCCTGGCCGCCGGCAGAAGAACATGGCGGACGCATGCCCAGTGCGCCCGCCATCTGTCTCCATCTGCCGGCCGGCAGGAGAACAGCAGTTGGGGCTAAAATTAGGGTTAGGGGTAGGGTTAGGGCTAGGGTTAGGGCTAGGGCTAGGGTTGGGGCTAAATTTAGGGTTAGGGTTAAACTTAGGGTTAGGCTTCTTTCACACTTACGTCGATACGGGGCCGTCGCAATGCGTCGGCCCGACATACCGACGCACGTTGTGAAAATTGTGCACAACGTGGGCAGCAGCTGTAGTTTTTCAACGCATCCGCTGCCCAATCTATGTCCTGGGGAGGAGGGGGCGGAGTTACGGCCACGCATGCGCGGTCAGAAATGGCGGATGCGACGTACAAAAAAACGTTTCATTGAACGTTTTTTTGTGCCGACGCTCCGCCAAAACACAACTGATCCAGTGCACGACGGACGCGACGTGTGGCCATCCGTCACGATCCGTCGGCAATACAAGTCTATGGGCAAAAAACGCATCTTGCGGGCACATTTGCAGGATCCGTTTCTTGTCCAAAACGACGGATTGCGACGGAATGCCAAACGACGCAAGTGTGAAAGTAGCCTTAGGGCTAGGGTTAGGGTTGGGGCTAAAGTTAGGGTTAGAGCTGAGATTAGGGTTTGGATTAGGGTTGGTGTTAGGGTTAGGGTTGGCATTAGGGTTACGCTTGGGATTAGGGTTAGGTTTGGGATTAGGGTTAAGGTTAGGGTTGTGATTAGGGGTGTATTGGGATTAGGGTTAGGTTTGAGGTTAGGATTAGGGGTGTGTTGGATTTAGGGTTTTGATTAGGGTTATGGTTAGGGTTGACATTAGGGTTGTTTTGGGGTAAGGGTTGTGATTATGGTTAGGGTTAGTGATTAGGATTATGGATCAGGTTGGGATTAGGGTTAGGGGTGTGTTGGGGTTAGGGTTGGAGCTAGAATTGGGGGGTTTCCACTGTTTAGGTACATCAGGGGGTCTCCAAACACGACAGCCAATTTTGCGCTCAAAAAGTCAAATGGTGCTCCCTCCCTTCTGAGCTCTGCCGTGCGCCCAAACAGTGGGTTACCCCCACATATGGGGCATCAGCGTACTCGGGATAAATTGGACAACAACTTCTGGGGTCCAATTTCTCTTGTTACCCTTGTGAAAATAAAAACTTGGGGGCTACAATATCTTTTTTGTGGGAAAAAAAATATTTTTTATTTTCACGACTCTGCATTCTAAACTTCTATGAAGCACTTGGGCATTCAAAGTTCTCACCACACATCTAGATAAGTTCCTTGGGGGGTCTAGTTTCCAAAATGGGGTCACTTGTGGGGGGGTTACTACAGTTTAGGTACATCAGGGGCTCTGCAATCGCAACATAATGCCCACAGACCATTCTATCAAAGTCTGCATTCCAAAAAGGCGCTCCTTCCCTTCCGAGCTCTGCCGTGCGCCCAAACAGTGGTTTACCCCCACATATGGCGCATCAGCGTACTCGGGATAAATTGGACAACAACTTTTGGGGTCCAATTTCTCTTGTTACCCTTGTGAAAATAAAAACTTGGGGGCTACAATATCTTTTTTGTGGGAAAAAAAAATATTTTTTATTTTCACGGCTCTGCATTATAAACTTCTGTGAAGCACTTGGGCATTCAAGGTTCTCACCACACATCTAGATAAGTTCCATGGGGGGTCTAGTTTCCAAAATGGGGTCACTTGTGGGGGATTTCTACTGTTTAGGCACATCAGGGGCTCTCCAAATGCGACATGGCGTCCGATCTCAATTCCAGCCAATTCTGCATTGAAAAAGTCAAACGGCGCTCCTTCACTTCTAAGTTCTGCGGTGCGCCCTAACAGTGGTTTACCCTCACATATGGGGTATTGGCGTATTCAGGAGAAATTGTATAACAAAGTTTATGGTTACATTTCTGTTTTTACACTTGTGAAAATAAAAAAAATGGTTCTGAATTAAGATGTTTGCAAAAAAAAGTTAAATGTTCATTTTTTCCTTCCACATTGTTTCAGTTCCTGTGAAGCACGTAAAGGGTTAATAAACTTCTTGAATGTGGTTTTGAGAACCTTGAGGGGTGTAGTTTTTAGAATGGTGTCACACTTGGTTCTTTTCTATCATATAGACCCCTCAAAATGACTTCAAATGTGATGTGGTCCCTAAAAAAAAAAAAAATGGTGGTGTAAAAATTAGAAATTGCTGGTCAACTTTTAACCCTTATAACTCCCTAACAAAAAAAAAATTTTGTTTCCAAAATTGTGCTGATGTAAAGTAGACATGTGGGAAATGTTATTTATTAACTATTTTTCGTGACGTATCTCTCTGATTTAAGGGCATAAAAATAAAGTTTGAAAATTGCAAAATTGTAAAAATTTGCCATATTTCCGTTTTTTTCATAAATAATCGCAAGTAATATCGAAGAAATGTTACCACTAACATGAAGTACAATATGTCACGAAAAAAACAATCTCAGAATCAGCGGGATCTGTTGAAGCGTTCCAGAGTTATAACCTCATAAAGTGACAGTGGTCAGAATTGCAAAAATTGGCCTGGTCATTAAGTACCAAATTGGCTCTGTCACTAAGGGGTTAAATCTGCAGGTAATAAACACCCTGCGTTTTACCTGCAGATTTACCGCGGCTTTTGTGCGGATTTCACCTGCGGCTTCCAATTATGGAGCAGGTGTAAAACGCTGCGGAATCCGCACAAAGAATTGACATGCTGCGGAAAATAAACTGCAACGTTTCCGAGCGGTATTTTCCGCAGCATGTGCACTGCGGATTTAGTCTTCCCATAGATTTACATGGTACTGTACAACGCATGGAGAACTGCTTCGAATCTGCAGCGGCCAATCCGAAACGTGTGCAAATACCCTTATACTATTACTAAGCCCCCCATATAACCTCCTTAAGTACAAAAAAAAAAAAAAAGCGCATGCAATTGTGGCCAAAAGTTTTAGATTTAAAATCAGATGAATTGCAAAAAAAATAAAAAATTTGAGTCATTACTTCCCTTGAAAATTAATTGAAAATCACAAAAAACCATTTCCACAGAATTGCAGCCCTGACACAAAAAGACCGACCTACATCATTCCAATGATTTTTTTCTTCTTTAAATTGGAAGAAAGATTTACCAACAACTACGTAGCTCATCTTCAATCAGCAAGACCATGATGAGCGCACACTGGCTGCTTAGAAAAGGGAGCTGGTGCCTGAAGTCATTTTTTCATTAACTATGATTACGGTACATACAAGGAAACTAGAGCAGTAAATGGTGCTTGGCATAAAAAGGGCTTTACAGGCAAGGACATTGATGCTTGTAAGATTTCCCCTAAATCAACCAATTCCAAAGAAGTTCAATGACTATGAAGGGGGCATCAGGGCACCCAACAAAGTCCAGCAAGGACCATCTAAGGCCGGTTTCACACGTCAGTGGCTCCGGTACGTGAGGTGTCAGTTTCCTCACGTACCGGAGCCACTGACACACGTAGACACATTAAAATCAATGCATCTGTGCAGATGTCATTGATTTTTTGCGGACCGTGTCTCCGTGTGCCAAACACGGAGACATGTCAGTGTTCGTGGGAGCCCACGGATTACACAGACCCATTAAAGTCAATGGGTCCGTGTAAAACACGTACCGCACACGGACGTTGTCCGTGTGCCGTGCAGGACAGCGCTACATTAAGCGCTGTTCCCCCCACTGGTGCTGAAGCTCCATTCATATCTTCCCTGCAGCAGCGTTTGCTGTAGAGAAGAGAAGAATAATTGTGTGTAAAATCAAGATCCAGGTCACCCCCCTGCTGTGATTAAAATACTCACCCGGCTCCATCGCAGCGTCCTGTTCTGGCTGCACCTTCTACTGTATGAGCGGTCACATGGGGCCGCTCATTTACAGTAATGAATATGCGGCTCCACCCCTATGGGAGGTGGAGCCGCATATTCATGACTAATCGGCGGCACCACGTGACCGCTCATACAGTACAAGGTGCGGCCAGGACAGGAAGCAGCGAGGGAGCTGGGTAAGTATTTTAAATCACAGCGGGGGACGCACAGGGGGTGGGGACATGGATCTTGATTTTACACACAATTATTCATATCTTCTCTACAGCAAACGCTGCTGCAGGGAAGATATGAATGGGGCTTTCAGCACCAGATGCAGGGGACAGCGCTAAACTTTAGCGCTGTCTCCGGCACGGTGCGTGTGGTACCCAGTGGGCACACAGGCGGCACACGTGTGCCACAGAAACGCAGCGGCACACGGATAATTCCGGTACCGATTTTTCCGGTACCGGAATTATCTGGACGTGTGAGACTGGCCTAAAGAAAGATACAGCTACTCGATAGGTTCAACACAAATACAGAGATTGCTCAGGAACAGCAGCAGCCCAAAGAAAACAATCTATACTAGACTAGATCGCTCAAACTGCCATTGCTCGACAGTGCGAGTCCGGTTTACACAGGACAGTGCACCACAGAGGACCATTTTTTTATGCTGTGGTTTTTTTTTTGTTTTTTTTTTTTAGCAATACTCATTCACATTTACCTACCAGTGTACATACCCATTAAGTAACTCAGAACAAAACATTGAAATTTTGAGGCCATGATCAGGAAACTCCCCAGATAGGAATCCCATTGAGAACCCGTGGTCAATCTACAAAAGGCGACAAAACAAAAACCCAGAAATTGTGGTGAACTCTGGTGACCGGAACAGGCAGCCATCAGTCAGGATCTGCCCAGAAAGAAATATCCATCTACCGGAGCTGGCACAGGGCAGAAGCTTGGAGAATAAGGCTATATTCACACGTTGCGGTTTTTACCGCGGAACCGCAGCGATTTTGCCGCTGCGGGTCCGCTGCAGTTTCCATAGCGTTTCCATTTACATGTAAACCCTATGGAAACCGCAAACCGCTGTGCACATGCTGCGGGAAAAACCGCGCGGGAACGCAGCGGTTTAAAACCCGCAGCATGTCACTTCTTTGTGCAGAATCGCTACGATTCTGCACCCATAGGAATACATTGAACCGCTTACTTCCCGCATGGGGCTGTGCCCACGTTGCGGGAAGTAAGCGGATAATGTGCGGATGGTACCCGGGGTGGAGGAGAGGAGACTCTCCTCCAGGCCCCGGGAACCATATTTGGGGTTAAAAAAAAGAATAAAAATAAAAAATCATGTTATACTCACCCTCTGAAGTCAGCGCTGCACGCGGCCGTCCGGTCAGAGTTGCTGTGCGACCAGGACCTTCGGTGACGTCGCGGTCACATGACCGTGACGTCACGAAGGGTCCTTCTCGCACAGCATCTCTGGAACCGGACCGCCGGGTGCAGCGCCGAGGGATCGGGACGTCAGAGGGTGAGTATAACCAATTTTCATTATTTTTAACATTACTATTGATGCTGCATATTGCTGCATATGCAGCATCAATAGTATAGGCGGAAACCCGCAGCGGAAACCGCGGAACAAACCGCGATAAATCTGCAGGGAGAACCGCAGTTGTTTTGCCCTGCAGATTTATCAAATCCGCTGCGGGAGAACCCGCAGGGACAGGACGCTATGTGTGAACATAGCCTAAGGAGTCACAGAAAATTCATGTGTTGGTCAATAAAATGTAACAACTTAAGGGTATGTGCACACGATGCAGATTTAGTGCAGAATTGGTGCAGAACTGCAGCAGATTTTTCTGCTGCAGAACTGCACTGTGATTTACAGTACAATGTAAATCAATGTGAAAAGAAAAAAGCTGTGCACATGGTGCAGAAAAATCTGCGCAGAAACGCTGCAGATTTCAAAGAAGTGCACGTCGCTTCTTTTGTGCAGTTCTGCAGCGTTTCTGCAGCAGAATTTTCTGCACCATGTGCACAGCTTTTTTCTTTTCACATTGATTTACATTGTTCTGCGCAGAAACTGCGCAGAAGCTGCACAGAAGCTGCACAGAAGCTGCATCAAATCTGCAGATGCAGATTTAGTGCAGAAAATTCTGCACCACATTTCCTACGTGTGCACATAGCCTTAGAAATGTTTATAATGGTCTGTCAGTAACCATAGAAACAGCAGAATTAGGGTATGTTCACACGTTCCTGATTTCCATCCTTTTTTTTTCAGGACTTTTTTAAAAAACTGCAGCTCTTGGCAGAAAACGCAGGTCCTTTTTTTTTGTCCTTTTTTGATGCGTTTTTTGATCCTTTTTTTTTATGCAGTTTTCTATGCAGAGTCTGTGTGTTTTCTAGGAAGTTTTTTAGGGTTAAAATGGCTGAAAATACCCTAACCCTACCCCTACCCCTAACCCTATTCTAACCTTAGTGGAAAAAAAAAAATTCTTAATTTTTTTTTATTGTCCCTACCTATGGGGGTGATTGTCCCTACCTATGGGGGTGACAAAGGGGGGGTGGTGTCATTTACTATTTTTTTTTATTTTGATCACAGAGATTATATCTCAGTGATCAAAATGCACTTTGGAACGAATCTGCGGGCGGAAGATTCGGCGGGCGCGCTGCGCATGTGCCCGCCATTTTGCAAGATGGCGGCGCCCAGGGAGAAGACGGCCGGACATCGGGTAAGTATAAGGGGGGGGAGATTAGGGCACGGGGGGGGGGGGGGCCATCGGAGCACTGGGGGGGGGGGGGGGGGGCATCGGAGCACGGGGCGGTGGGATTGGAGCAGGGGGGGGGGGGGGGGTGCAGCCACACTCCGCCCACGCACTTCCGCCTGCTTCCCCGCACTTCCTGCTGCAGCGGTTCTGCACCACAAACCGCAGTAAAACCCGCAGATATTTTTTTCATCTGCGGGTTTTACTGCGGGTTTGACCTCACAATGGAGGTCAATGGGTGCAGAACCGCTGCGGCTCCGAAAAAAGAAGTGACATGGTACTTCTTTTTTCCCGCAGCTATTCAGCGCGGCTTTTTTTTTTTATTTTCCGCATTGTGGGCACAGCAGTTCCTGTTTTCCATAGGGTACAATGTAATGTACCCTGCATGGAAAACAGCTGCGGACCAGCAGCGGGAAAATCGCGGCAATTCCGCATGAAAAAAAGGATCGTGTGAACATGGCCTAAAAGTGGAAAAAAAAACCCAAGAGGCAAAATGTGAAAACCAAAATCTGTCAGTCTGAAAACTTTGGGCCACAAAGTAAGTATATACTCTTGTATACCATCTGTATATACACTCACCCCCAGTCAGTAAACCTCTGCTGCGTCCTCAACATAAAACTCAGCATTAGAATGATGCAAAAGAACATTAAACAAATCTGTTGCATTTTGCAGACAAGTCCTGTTACCAAGGTTAAAATAGAATTCTTTGGCCACAAAGATCACAGGTAAGTGTGAAAAAAAGGGAATAATTTCAGGAAAAGAACATTTCACCAACTATTAAGCATGGGGTTGGATCAATCAGGCTTTGTGGTTGTGCTGCAGCCAATGTCACAGGGATCATTTCACGGGTAGAGGGAAGAATGGATTCAATGAAATCTCAACAAAATCTTTATGTAAACATAACACATCTGTAAAAAAGCTGAAGGTGAGAAGAGGAAGAGGATGGCTGCTACAAATGGATAATGATCCTACACACACACCGGTCACAATCCACAATAGACGACCTCAAAAGGCGCAAGATGAAGGTTTTTACCATGGCCCTCACAGTCCCCAGATCTGAACATCATTGAAAATCTGTGGCGAGAGCTAAAAACAGCAGAAGATGCAAGACAGCCCAGGAATCACATGGAAGGAAATCCCTCAAACAAGTATTTGAAAGACTTGTCTGGCTACAAAAGCGTTTACAAGCTGGGATATTTGCAAAAGGGGGCTCTACTAGGTACCAACCATGTAGGGTGCCCAAACTTTTGCATTGGCCCATTTTCCTTAACGATTCTTAAAATGTAAAAGATTGAAAAAAATATTTTTGCCATAAAATACTAAGGAAATATGTCATCTTAGAGATCATATCTTCAACTTGCTTAAAGGGGTTGTCCACTACTAGGACAACTCATTCTTGATTCAAATGTTTGGCCCCCCCATAAAATAATCCTGTACTCTCCTCCCGTGTCATTCCAGCGGTGTAGGCACTCACTCAGTCTCCACCTTTGGACAAATCGAATAAGAAGAAATTCCGGGCTGCAGTTGATCTTGTGCTTCCTTTTCCTGCTCAATTCGACAGAAGGCGGGGACAGAGAGCGGTGACGATTGTTACAACAACCGCACAGGAGCCCCAGCAGAGTGCAGACACCGCCGGAACGGGTCAAACTCGGGGGGAGAGTATAAGCTTTATTATTATCTGGGGGCCTGGACAACAACAGTAATTTTGACCAGACATACCAAAAATGTTACATGTCACTGTACTCCTGCAGTGTACGCAGTCAGTGCACGCACTCACCCCCGGTCCTGCAGTGTACGCAGTCAGTGCACGCACTCACCCCCGGTCCTGCAGTGTACGCAGTCAGTGCACGCACTCACCCCCGCTCCTGCAGTGTACGCAGTCAGTGCACGCACTCACCCCCGCTCCTGCAGTGTACGCAGTCAGTGCACGCACTCACCCCCGCTCCTGCAGTGTACGCAGTCAGTGCACGCACTCACCCCCGCTCCTGCAGTGTACGCAGTCAGTGCACGCACTCACCCCCGCTCCTGCAGTGTACGCAGTCAGTGCACGCACTCACCCCCGCTCCTGCAGTGTACGCAGTCAGTGCACGCACTCACCCCCGCTCCTGCAGTGTACGCAGTCAGTGCACGCACTCACCCCCGCTCCTGCAGTGTACGCAGTCAGTGCACGCACTCACCCCCGCTCCTGCAGTGTACGCAGTCAGTGCACGCACTCACCCCCGCTCCTGCAGTGTACGCAGTCAGTGCACGCACTCACCCCCGCTCCTGCAGTGTACGCAGTCAGTGCACGCACTCACCCCCGCTCCTGCAGTGTACGCAGTCAGTGCACGCACTCACCCCCGCTCCTGCAGTGTACGCAGTCAGTGCACGCACTCACCCCCGCTCCTGCAGTGTACGCAGTCAGTGCACGCACTCACCCCCGCTCCTGCAGTGTACGCAGTCAGTGCACGCACTCACCCCCGCTCCTGCAGTGTACGCAGTCAGTGCACGCACTCACCCCCGCTCCTGCAGTGTACGCAGTCAGTGCACGCACTCACCCCCGCTCCTGCAGTGTACGCAGTCAGTGCACGCACTCACCCCCGCTCCTGCAGTGTACGCAGTCAGTGCACGCACTCACCCCCGCTCCTGCAGTGTACGCAGTCAGTGCACGCACTCACCCCCGCTCCTGCAGTGTACGCAGTCAGTGCACGCACTCACCCCCGCTCCTGCAGTGTACGCAGTCAGTGCACGCACTCACCCCCGCTCCTGCAGTGTACGCAGTCAGTGCACGCACTCACCCCCGCTCCTGCAGTGTACGCAGTCAGTGCACGCACTCACCCCCGCTCCTGCAGTGTACGCAGTCAGTGCACGCACTCACCCCCGCTCCTGCAGTGTACGCAGTCAGTGCACGCACTCACCCCCGCTCCTGCAGTGTACGCAGTCAGTGCACGCACTCACCCCCGCTCCTGCAGTGTACGCAGTCAGTGCACGCACTCACCCCCGCTCCTGCAGTGTACGCAGTCAGTGCACGCACTCACCCCCGCTCCTGCAGTGTACGCAGTCAGTGCACGCACTCACCCCCGCTCCTGCAGTGTACGCAGTCAGTGCACGCACTCACCCCCGCTCCTGCAGTGTACGCAGTCAGTGCACGCACTCACCCCCGGTCCTGCAGTGTACGCTGTCAGTGCACGCACTCACCCCCGGTCCTGCAGTGTACGCTGTCAGTGCACGCACTCCCAGTCCAGCAGTGTACACAGTCAGTGCACGCACTCACCCCCGGTCCTGCAGTGTATACCATCAGTGTACGCACTCACCCCCCCGTCCTGCACTGTATACCATCAGTGTACGCACTCACCCCCGGTCCTGCAGTGTATACTATCAGTGCACGCACTCACCCCCGGTCCTGCAGTGTACGCAGTCAGTGCACGCACTCACCCCCGATCCTGCAGTGTACGCTGTCAGTGCACGCACTCACCCCCGGTCCAGCAGTGTACACAGTCAGTGCACGCACTCACCCCCGGTCCTGCAGTGTACACAGTCAGTGCACGCACTCACCCCCGGTCCTGCAGTATATACCATCAGTGTACGCACTCACCCCCGATCCTGCAGTGTACGCTGTCAGTGCACGCACTCACCCCCGGTCCAGCAGTGTACACAGTCAGTGCACGCACTCACCCCCGGTCCAGCAGTGTACACAGTCAGTGCACGCACTCACCCCCGGTCCTGCAGTATATACCATCAGTGCACGCACTCACCCCCGGTCCTGCAGCGTATACCATCGGTGCACACACTCACCCCCGGTCCTGCAGCGTATACCATCAGTGCACGCACTCACCCCCGGTCCTGCAGCGTATACCATCGGTGCACACACTCACCCCCGGTCCTGCAGCGTATACCATCAGTGCACGCACTCACCCCCGGTCCTGCAGCGTATACCATCAGTGCACGCACTCACCCCCGGTCCTGCAGCGTATACCATCAGTGCACGCACTCACCCCCGGTCCTGCAGCGTATACCATCAGTGCACGCACTCACCCCCGGTCCCTGCAGCGTATACCATCAGTGCACCACTCACCCCCGGTCCTGCAGCGTATACCATCAGTGCACGCACTCACCCCCGGTCCTGCAGTATATACCATCAGTGCACGCACTCACCCCCGGTCCTGCAGCGTATACCATCAGTGCACCACTCACCCCCGGTCCTGCAGTGTATACCATCAGTGCACGCACTCACCCCCGGTCCTGCAGCGTATACCATCAGTGCACGCACTCACCCCCGGTCCTGCAGCGTATACCATCAGTGCACCACTCACCCCCGGTCCTGCAGTATATACCATCAGTGCACGCACTCACCCCCGGTCCTGCAGTATATACCATCAGTGCACCACTCACCCCCGGTCCTGCAGCGTATACCATCGGTGCACGCACTCACCCCCGGTCCTGCAGTGTATACCATCGGTGCACACACTCACCCCCGGTCCTGCAGCGTATACCATCAGTGCACCACTCACCCCCGGTCCTGCGGCCGCTCCTCCTCGCTCCGGTCCCCCGGCAGGCGCCGCTCCTCCTCCTCGCTCCCCCGGTCCGGGCTCGCAGCCGCCCCGTCGCTGTCGCTCTCCCCCCCGGAGCTGCTCTCAGTCGCGTCGGAGTCGAATCCTCCCTGCGCCGCCCGCAGCCGGGCCGTGGAGCTGCTCGCCAGCCGGTCCAGCTCCGTGTGCCTGGAGGCCGGCAGCCCCGCGGGCCCCCGCTCCGCCAGCAGCTCCACCAGGCCGGCCAGCTGCTGCCGGACGTGCCGCTCCACCTGCTTGGCCTGGATCACCTGCAGCCGCCGGCACAGCCTGCGGGCCCGGGCCCCGAGCTCCTGCTGCCGGCCGGACAGGCGGGCCGCCCTCCGCGCACACAGGGCCCCGGGCTCCGCATCCCCCCCGGGCTTGTCCGGAGGCCCCCGGCTCTTCCCCGGCGCGCAGTCCTTGCCGCCCCCGTTGAGCAGGACGCTCCGCTGGGCCCGGCCCGCCCCGTTCAGCTCCGGCCTCCACACCGGCAGGCCGCGCTCGGTGGCCGGGGCGCTCAGCTTCAGCCTGTGGGGAGCTTCCTGTGCGGCTCCGGTCAGCGCCGGGGCCATGTCCGCCATCCAGGGCCCTCCGGGGGTCACGGCTCCGGGGGGCCCGGGCTCTTCATGGCCCGGCCGCCGGGGGGTCTCTCTCCTCAACCCTCCGGCACTCACAGCGCTAGCTGGCGGCCGCGTCTCCTCAGAACGCCCGAAGCGGCGCGGCGACGGCAGAGGCCTCCTCCTCCCCAGCAGCCGGGCAGCCAGGGGAACAAAGCTCCTTTACTCCTCCCCCCGCCTCCTCCTCCATTGCGCGCTTACCCCGCCCGCCGCCATCTTGTGCCGTGCCTGTCACTCCGCGCCCCGGACCGTACCACCGCGCTCGGCGCTGAAGACGGTGCCCTTCAGTGCCCCCGTCACTAACCCTTTCTGTTAACCGCTGCTTATCTGAATATGTAGATGAGACTGATAATCTCTGCGGATAAAACAAAATATGAGAAATTAAAAAAGCAAAACTATTATCCACCCCTCCTCTCCGCTGCAACTTGGTACAGTCCACCCTGACTGAGGCGGTGACGACCCCTATTGCGCACTAGGCTAATTCTCACTTTCCCGCCTCCCTCTCCTGACAGAATGCCCCGCCCATTGCTCTGATTGGATGAGCCCTACACTCCTTTGTTTCGCCTGCTTTTTTTTTTTCTTTTGCAGGACGCCGATAGGCGTGGCATAACTCCCACCTCCCATCAATGTGATTGACGTGCAAACCAGCCAATCAGGTGAAAGAACATAGTTCCCGCCTTTATTTCACAGGCAGCATGGTAGTCACAGCTGTGGAGAGGAGCTTCTAATAAAATGGTCACTGAGCTCCAAAATGTCACAGAGTTCAGGGTTCTTTATTATTTATAATCACAGCTCCCTTCATAGATATAAATTACACCAAGATAATAGGGCTTGGAATTCCCTTTTTAGTAAAAGGGGTGGGGATTAAAGGTGAACACTAACGGGCATTGGCGTGTGTTAAATGAATAGTGCAGTGTCCTACCTTAAGTGCCACCACTTACTATATACAGTGTCCTTCCTTATTACACATAGCACAACCATTATTATATAGTGGCATTCCTTATTACATATAGTGCTGTTTTGTATTACATACTGTGTGTTTCCTTATGTATAGTGCCACCCCTTATTACATACAGTATGCTACCTTATTTGTAGTAACACAGATAATGGGGTGCTCACAGTACTGTAGGTGCTCTGGAGAAAGTGTTTATAATAGTCTATAACGATGAACTCCGGCACTCAAAGATATAATTCATATAATTCTTTTATTTGAAATTCTTTTATTCAAAAAAATGTTTCCAAAATCAGCAAACTTCATACGATGCCATTGAAAATGTATTTAAAAAACCTGACCTGCACATCCAAACATAGACTGAGTGTGAACAGGTGCTGAACCCAGAGTCGCCAACTCGTATATAGTTAAATAAATAGGGCAGCCCACTGCAGCGCCAAAACATGCAAACTTGAAAAAACGAAATTTGAACTGCATTACTGCACTAGAAATATGAAAAATGAGAGCTTTTAGCGCACAAAAATGGCCAATTTTATGTGTACCTCGTAGCCACGTTAAGGCATCTCTCTTATACGAGGTCCTACGCTTGACCTACCTCACTGAGAATAAACGTCTCCATCTGAATGGGTACATGTACCCATTCAGATGGAGACGTTTATTCTCAGTGAGGTAGGTCAAGCGTAGGACCTCGTATAAGAGAGATGCCTTAACGTGGCTACGAGGTACACATAAAATTGGCCATTTTTGTGCGCTAAAAGCTCTCATTTTTCATATTTCTAGTGCAGTAATGCAGTTCAAATTTCGTTTTTTCAAGTTTGCATGTTTTGGCGCTGCAGTGTGCTGCCCTATTTATTTAACTATTTAGCCATTGAAAATGTAGACATGTTGATATAATTTCACAGACCAATATATACAACGTTTCGGCTATTTGCCTTTATCAAGTTAAGTCTGTATTTCTGAAACATACAAAAAGAAAAATTACATTCTAACCGCTGACATGGAAAAAAAGGGGGGCAAAAAGAGGGGGAGAAAAAAGAAATACAAAGGAGAAAAAGAGGAGAAGAGAGGAGAAAAAAAAGTTTTTGTGCTTACATAGCCACAAACCAAAAGGAGTAAGAGACCAGTCCCCAGATGAGGAGAACCACTCTGTAGTTACATACCACACACATGCATGTGAGAGAAATATACATAGACTAATACATAACTGGTACATAAGATGCTCTTGTAAAAAGAGGAACGATATCTCCCTGGAAATAATATGCACAATCAGCATGATCGCCACATAGACTGAGGAATAGGGCACAACAAACGCCATCTGAGCGATAAAATAGAATACCTGGAAATGATAATGGAACCCGACAAAATGTCCGGAAAGCTTACAGAGCTATGCGGCTACAAGAGCCAAGAAGAATCCGAGACGTGGTTTCACCGTATTCCAAAGTGAAAGTGAAGAGACTCAATGCGCCCGTCCTATAAGACTATGTATTAGTCTATGTATATTTCATAGACCCCCAGCATTTTATCAGACTTAACTTGATAAAGGCAAATAGCCGAAACGTTGTATATATTGGTCTGTGAAATTATATCAACATGTCTACATTTTCAATGGCATCGTATGAAGTTTGCTGATTTTGGAAACATTTTTTTGAATAAAAGAATTTCAAATAAAAGAATTATATGAATTATATCTTTGAGTGCCGGAGTTCATCGTTATAGACCTTATTTGTAGTGCCATCCCTTATTACATACAGTGTTCTTCCTTATGTATAGTGCCCCCTTATTACATATAGTGTCCTTCCTTATGTATAGTGCCCACCTTTATACATAGAGTCCTTCCTTATGTATAGTGCCACCCCTTATTACAAACAGTGTCTGTAGCGCTAGTGTTCTTCTTACCCCAGCAGGGACGCCGACTCACTCACTTCCGCAGCCCCTGTCCTGCACTTCCTTTTCCTCTTTCTGCTGGTCAGGGGCGCTCAAAGCACTGTTCTTAGCACGCTCTCTCCTTCTTAAAGGGACAGTGCTCGCTGTCCTAAAGTGTCCCCAGCCAATGGATAGGACAAAATTATTATTTAAGGCACCTCCACCTGATGAGAGGTGCCTGAGCAACGTGTATACTCTGTTTGCATTCTTGCTAGTTCTCAGGTCCCCTGTTCTAGTTTATCTTCCAGTACCTGCCTGTGCCTGCTAAGCCGCATTTGTGGTACCTTACTGCACTTGCCCTACCCACCTGAATTTCAGCTGTACCTGCCGGCAACTGCAGTGCACACCTCTTTATCAGCTGTTCCCGCCTGCACCTGCCAGTATATCAGTTGCACCTGCCAGTGCATGCCTGTACATCAACCATGCCCACCCGTATACCAGCTGTTCCTGTCTGCACCTGCCAGTGTCTGCCTGAATTTCAGCCATCACCTCCAGCACCAGCCTCTCTTGTGTTCCTGCCATGCGTGCCTGTACTAGCTGAACGCTCCCGTTCCAGCTCCCTGCCCTTTGGGAATCAGCTGCCGTGTGTCAGAGGGCCTTCCTGGTTTAGCACCTGATGCTCATCTGGACCAAGCTTAACCTCACTATCAGGGGCTCTAGTGAAGAGTCAGGTGTTCACCTAGTTACACCCCTCCAGGCTCTCCTTGGACCGTGGCACAGTGGTTCCACCACTCCTGTTACAGTGTCCTTTCTTATGTATGTTCCTTATGCAACTCCTTATTACAAATTGTGTCTAATTTGGCGGTCTTGGGTTGTCATACGCCGTGGGTCGGGGCTATCGCCACGGGTGTCACTGGCACAGACGTTTTGTACTAATTCTAGGTTTCAGGCAGGGAAGGCACACCACATTTTTCATGGTTGGCAAACACTAGGCCTGGGCAGGGTGGGAGACATAGTGGATGTACATTCCAAAAAGGTCCTTACTTTCAACCAGGCGACACTTTTATTTGATTTCATCAATACACACCCTTTCCACTTCATGCAACTACAGAGCTATGTGACGAGTGTTACTTGTGGCTTCAGTGATAATGATTGGCAGGATAAGATGATAACCAAACTTACCACATGCAAGCTGACGAAACGGCTTGTGTCAGACTACTATACATTCCTAAGAACTGAGACCGAGAGGGAAGAACATTCCACAGGAATAAGGAAGTGGCAGCTCCGTGACCCGTCATTGACACCTACTCTGATTTTACAAATGTTGAGGAACACGCTTAAATTTACACCGTTTATATCTTATTGGGAAATGGCGTTGAAGATTATGCATAGATCCTATATCTCGCCAAGGCGCAACTTTCTTATGGGTAATATACCGAGTCCGATCTGTTCCAGGTGTGGAGAGGCCGAGGCAGACATGTTCCACTGTTTATGGGCTTGCTCACAAATCCAACAATTTTGGCAACGCATACTTGTATTTACTCATACGCATCAGAGGCGTAGCTAGAGCTTTTGCCGCCCGGGGCTGATCCCGAGTTTGGCGCCCCCCCCCCCCATCCCCCCCCCCCATCCCCCCCCCCCCTAGCTCAGTACACACAAAGGTTACCAAAAATGGTTTTCCTGTTTTGTAGAACTTAAACTGGGCCTAATGGTGTCACCCCCACATGCCACACCTGTGACTTAATACCACCACACCATGACCAGGCCACATAGTGACCGAATAATACTACATACAAGGGACAAATACCACCGCACCATTTCCAGACCACATATTACCACCACATAGTGACTGAATACTACAATACTGATCAGTAATAAAAAAAAAACCACAATACTATCACCATAAGTGCCAGTATTCACAGGAGATCTGTACTTAGTATGCAGTGTCTGTGTAGAGGTAATACAGAGATCACTGGTGACATTATACACAGGACCTCTATATAGTATACAGTGTATACTGTTAGTGTATAGGTAACACTGACTCACCAGTGACGTCTCTAGGTGAAGTCCTTCATCTTTCATCCAGCACAGACCGCCATCATTCCTTCCAGCCAGGACTCGTTTCTGCAGGAAATAACACTGTTATCTCGAGCTCCGCTTGCAGAACACATTACTTAATTTTTCACAACTTCTACATTACACCACATGAAGAAAAAAAGGTGATATAGTGTCACTCTGCACAGTAACAGGACCGCCCCCCCATTTAAAACAGTATACTCAAAAAATAAAATAAATACATCACTGCAGTAACAATATCCCTTAATTATCCCCTATGGTAATAATATTCCCCACCCTGGCCCCGTTTATCTCATTCCTGGCTCCAGCCATATGTTGTCGTATCCTGCCCTCATGAGTATCCATTCTACCCCATATGATCTCCCCATCCTGCCCCACCAGCCTCCATCGTATCCGTCCTGCCCCATGATCCAATCCTGCCCCGTGTCTCCAATCATGCCCCGTATCTACATTCTGCCCATGCCTCAAGTCCTGCCCCCAGTGTGTCCAGCATATTACCCCCATGTTGTCCAGCAATCTGCCCCAGTGTGTCCAGCATATTACCCCCATGTTGTCCAGCAATCTGCCCCAGTGTGTCCAGCATATTACCCCCATGTTGTCCAGCAATCTGCCCCAGTGTGTCCAGCATATTACCCCCAGTGTGTCCAGCAATCTGCCCCAGTATGTCCAGCATATTACCCCCAGTGTGTCCAGCAATCTGCCCTCAGTGTGTCCAGCAATCTGCCCCAGTGTCCAGCCTTTCCCCAGTGTGTCCAGCAGTCTGCCCCAGTGTGTCCAGCATATTACCCCCAGTGTCCAGCATTGCCCCAGTGTGTCCAGTATATTACCCCCAGTGTGTCCAGCAATCTGCCCCAGTGTCCAGCATTGCCCCAGTGTGTCCAGAAGTCTGCCCCAGGGTCTCCAGCATTGCCTCAATGTGTCCAGAAATCTGCCCCAGGGTCTCCAGTATTGCCCCAGTGTGTCCAGAAATCTGCCCCAGGGTCTCCAGTATTGCCCCAGTGTGTCCAGCAATCTGCCCCATTGTCTCCTGTATTGCCCCAGTGTGTCCAGCATTCTGCCCCATGGTCTCCAGTATTGCCCCGGTGTGTCCAGCAATCTGCCCCATGGTCTCCTGTATTGCCCCAGTATGTCCAGCATTCTGCCCCATGGTCTCCAGTACTGCCCCAGTGTGTCCAGCAATCTGCCCCATGGTCTCCAGCATTGCCCCAGCCCCAGTCAGACATAAAGAAAAAAAAAAAAAAAGTAAAATCCTCACCTCTCCCGTTCCTAGCGCAGGTCCGGTGCAGTCAGCGTCTCTCCGGCTCTGCGACGCTCAGGACAGAGAGGCAGAGCGGCGCGCACAGTAGTGACGTCATCGCGCCCTCTGCCCTGAGACGTCGCAGAGTCAGAGGACGCTGCAGCTGCCGGCGCCGCAGGAACCAGGAGAGGTGAGTATAGAGCGGGGGGCGGGGTCCGGTGGTGGGGGGAGCTGGCCCTGGTCGTGGCGGCGGACGGCGCCGCCCGAAGATTTAAAGGGGCGTCTTTTTTTTTTTTTTTTATCTTCTTCTCCTGCAGCGCCGGCCGCCCCCAGCATTGTGCCGCCCGGGGCGGACCGCCCCCCCCCCGCACCCCCCTTCCTACGCCACTGATACGCATACACCATATAGAGTAGCTCTCACCCCAGCCTGGGCTCTTTTCGGGTACATTACTAATGAAGGGGCTGTGATCCCCACTCATGGTAGAAAATTCTTGTACATGATTTCGGTCTCGGCCCGGAAAACGATTTTACAAACCTGGCTGGCACCTAATGTGCCCACCCTGAGGATCTTCCTGGACAAACTCTCCTTCCTATTTAGGATGGATTGGGTGGAAGCATCCCTTCAGAAGGAACTAAAAACCCAAAATTTTTTTGAACTATGGAAGCCACTTATACCCATCCTTCCAACGCATATACAACAGAGGCTCAAACAATGCTTCTGTACAACTACATGGTTTCTGGAACAGGCGGTAGCGGGCCGAACACCCTTGTGAGCGGAGTTGTCTCCTAAATAACACATTGGGCGAAGTGCGGAGCCGTGTGTCCCCCCCCCCCCCCCCTTCCCTCCCTTCGACTTTCCCTAGTCTGTTTGCTGACCCCTCCCCCCTCTTTTTTGTTTTTCATTTTTTCTCTAGCTATAACTTCCCCTCTCTCATCATTTGGGGTTATCTAGTTACAGAGTGGTAGTCCACTCGTATTGTATTTCCATGTTGAATTCTATGTTTTTAGCCTTATGTTTATCTTGATTGAGAGGTACTTTGCCTTAATTTGCAAATTGGAACGCTAAAATAGTTACCGTCTTTAATAATGGGCTTCTGTAATACCGGAAAGAGGGAGGTAATTCCTTGTACCTATGTTTGCATGTTAATATACTAATGTTGAAAATGTTTAATAAAAACAGTTTGGAAAAAAAAAAAATTGTGTCCTACCTTATGTATAGTGTTACTTTTACATAGTGTCCTTCTTTATGTATTGCGCAAACCCTTATTACATAGTGTCCTTCCTTATGTATAGTGCCACCCTTTATTATATAGTGTCCTTCCTTATGTATAGCACCACCCCTTACAACAAACAATGTCCTTCCTTATTACATATGGCGCTCTTATTACATACTGTTTCCTTACTGTATATAGCACAATCATTTATTACATATTGTGGTGAAATACAGTCTCCTTTCCTATATATAGTGCCATCCTTTATTACATACAGTAAGAGGAAGATATAAGGATCCCTGGTGGTCAAGGGCAGTGACATGGTTAATATAAGGATCCCTGGTGGTCTACAGCAGTGAAATAGTTAATGTAAGCATCTCTGGTAGTCAAGAGGATAAAAGATCCATGGTGGTCTAGGGCAGAGCTGGGCAAACTGCGGCCCATGGGCCACATCCAGGTCTCTGGCTGTTCCAGTTATAGGAGGCTATATGGGGGCTCATACTGTATATAGGAGGCTATGTGGTGGCTCATACTGTATATAGGAGGCTATGTGGTGGCTCATACTGTATATAGGAGGCTATGTGCGGGCTCATACTGTATTGTTATGAAAGGCAATTCAGTAACACAATGTACATAGCGATCAGAGCACATACAGTGATCTGACAATAACCCAAAATAATAGAACGAGCTCTGAGACGTGGGAACTCTGCAGACCGCAATCTCTGATCCTCTCCAAACACAACTAGAGGCAGCTGTGGATTGCGCCTAACGCTCCCTATGCAACTCGGCACAGCCTGAGAAACTAGCTAGCCTGAAGATAGAAAAATAAGCCTACCTTGTCTCAGAGAAATACCCCAAAGGAAAAGGCAGCCCCCCACATATAATGACTGTGAGTAAGATGAAAAGACAAACGTAGGGATGAAATAGATTCATCAAAGTGAGGCCCGATATTCTAGACAGAACGGGGATAGGAAAGATAACTTTGCGGTCTACACAAAACCCTAAAGAAAACCACGCAAAGGGGGCAAAAAGACCCTCCGTACCGAACTAACGGCACGGAGGTACACCCTTTGCGTCCCAGAGCTTCCAGCAAAACAAATAGACAAGCTGGACAGAAAAAATAGCAACAAATAGCAGAGAAGCACTTAGCTATGCAGAGCAGCAGGCCACAGGAATGATCCAAAGAAACACAAGTCCAACACTGGAACATTGACAGGAAGCATGGATCAAAGCATCAGGTGGAGTTAAGTAGAGAAGCAGCTAACGACCTCACCAGATCACCTGAGGGAGGAATCTCAGAAGCTGCAGTACCACTTTCCTCCACAAACGGAAGCTCCCAGAGAGAATCAGCCGAAGTACCACTTGTGACCACAGGAGTGAACTCTGCCACAGAATTCACAACAGTACCCCCCCCTTGAGGAGCATACTGTATATAGAAGGCTATGTGCGGGCTCATACTGTATATAGGAGGATTTGTGAGGGCTCATACTGTATATAGGAGGCTATGTGAGGGCTCATACTGTATATAGGAGGCTTTTTGGTGGCTCATACTGTATATAGGAGGCTATGTGAGGGCTCATACTGTATATAGGAGGCTTTGTGAGGGCTTATACTGTATATAGGAGGCTATGTGAGAGCTCATACTGTATATAGGAGGCTATGTGGGGGCTCATACTGTATATAGGAGGATTTGTGAGGGCTCATACTGTATATAGGAGGCTATGTGCGGGCTCATACTGTATATAGGAGGCTATGTGAGGGCTCATACTGTATATAGGAGGCTATGTGAGGGCTCATACTGTATATAGGAGGCTATGTGCGGGCTCATACTGTATATAGGAGGATTTGTGAGGGCTCATACTGTATATAGGAGGCTATGTGAGAGCTCGTACTGTATATAGGAGGCTATGTGAGGGCTCATACTGTATATAGGAGGATTTGTGAGGGCTCATACTGTATAAAGGAGGCTATGTGAGAGCTCATACTGTATATAGGAGGCTATGTGAGGGCTCATACTGTATATAGGAGGCTATGTGAGGGCTCATACTGTATATAGGAGGCTTTTTGGTGGCTCATACTGTATATAGGAGGCTATGTGAGAGCTCATACTGTATATAGGAGGCTATATATATTTATATAGAGGAGCTATGTGGGGGCTCATACTGTATACAGGGGACTATGTGGGACTCACTTTATATAGAGGAGCTATGTGAGGGCTCATACTGAATATAGGGGAATATGTGGGACTCACACTTTATATAGAGGAGCTATGTGGGGGGTCATACTGTATAGAGGGGGCTATGCGGGACTCACACTTTATATAGAAGAGTTATGTGGTTGCTCATACTGTATATAGGGGACTATGTGGGACTCACTTTATATAGAGGAGCTATGTGAGGGCTCATACTGAATATAGGGGAATATGTGGGACTCACACTTTATATAGAGGAGCTATGTGGTTGCGCATACTGTATATAGGGGACTATGTGGGACTCACTTTATATAGAGGAGCTATGTGAGGGCTCATACTGAATATAGGGGAATATGTGGGACTCACACTTTATATAGAGGAGCTATGTGGTTGCTCATACTGTATATAGGGGACTATATGGGACTCACTTTATATAGAGGAGCTATGTGAGGGCTCATACTGAATATAGGGGAATATGTGGGACTCACTTTATATAGAGGAGCTATGTGGTTGCTCATACTGTATATAGGGGACTATGTGGGACTCACACTTTATATAGAGGAGCTATGTGGGGGCTCATACTGTATACAGGGGACTATGTGGGACTCACACTTTATATACAGGAGCTATGTGGCGGCTCATACTGAATATAGGGGGCTATGTGGGACTCACACTTTATATAGAGGAGCTATGTGAGGGCTCATACTGTATATAGGGGACTATGTGGGACTCACACTTTATATAGAGGAGCTATGCGGGGGCTCATACTGAATATAGGGGGCTATGTGGGACTCACACTTTATATAGAGGAGCTATGTGGGGGCTCATACTGTATACAGGGGACTATGTGGGACTCACACTTTATATAGAGGAGCTATGTGGGGAATCATACTGTATATAGAGGGCTATGTGGGACTCACACTTTATATAGAGGAGCTATGTGGGGGATCATACTGTATACAGGGGACTATATGGGACTCACACTTTATATAGAAGAGTTATGTGGGGGCTCATACTGTATACAGGGGACTATGTGGGACTCACTTTATATAGAGGAGCTATGTGAGGGCTCATACTGAATATAGGGGAATATGTGGGACTCACACTTTATATAGAGGAGCTATGTGGGGGGTCATACTGTATAGAGGGGGCTATGCGGGACTCACACTTTATATAGAGGAGCTATGTGGGGGCTCATACTGTATACAGGGGACTATGTGGGACTCACACTTTATATAGAAGAGTTATGTGAGGGCTCATACTGTATACAGGGGACTATGTGGGACTCACACTTTATATAGAAGAGCTATGTGGTTGCTCATACTGTATATAGGGGACTATGTGGGACTCACTTTATATAGAGGAGCTATGTGAGGGCTCATACTGAATATAGGGGAATATGTGGGACTCACACTTTATATAGAGGAGCTATGTGGTTGCTCATACTGTATATAGGGGACTATGTGGGACTCACTTTATATAGAGGAGCTATGTGAGGGCTCATACTGAATATAGGGGAATATGTGGGACTCACACTTTATATAGAGGAGCTATGTGGTTGCTCATACTGTATATAGGGGTCTATGTGGGACTCACACTTTATATAGAGGAGCTATGTGGGGGCTCATACTGTATACAGGGGACTATGTGGGACTCACACTTTATATACAGGAGCTATGTGGCGGCTCATACTGAATATAGGGGGCTATGTGGGACTCACAGTTTATATAGAGGAGCTATGTGAGGGCTCATACTGTATATAGGGGACTATGTGGGACTCACACTTTATATAGAGGAGCTATGCGGGGGCTCATACTGAATATAGGGGGCTATGTGGGACTCACACTTTATATAGAGGAGCTATGTGGGGGCTCATACTGTATATAGGGGACTATGTGGGACTCACACTTTATATAGAGGAGCTATGTGGGGGCTCATACTGAATATAGGGGAATATGTGGGACTCACACATTATATAGAGGAGCTATGTGGTTGCTCATACTGTATATAGGGGACTATGTGGGACACACACTTTATATAGAGGAGCTATGTGGTTGCTCATACTGAATATAGGGGACTATGTGGGACTCACACTTTATATAGAGGAGCTACGTGGGGGCTCATACTAAATATAGGGGGCTTTGTGGGACTCACACTTTACATAGAGAAGCTATGTGGGGGCTCATACTGTATATAGAGGGCTATGTGGGACTCACACTTTATATAGAGTAGCTATGTGGGGGCTCATACTGTATATAGAGGGCTATGTGGGACTCACACTTTATATAGCGGAGCTATGTGGGGGCTCATACTGTATATAGGTGACTATGTGGGACTCACACATTGTATAGAGGAGCTATGTGGTTGCTCATACTGTATATAGGGGTCTATGTGGGACTCACACTTTATATAGAGGAGCTATGTGGGGGCTCATACTGTATACAGGGGACTATGTGGGACTCACACTTTATATACAGGAGCTATGTGGCGGCTCATACTGAATATAGGGGGCTATGTGGGACTCACAGTTTATATAGAGGAGCTATGTGAGGGCTCATACTGTATATAGGGGACTATGTGGGACTCACACTTTATATAGAGGAGCTATGCGGGGGCTCATACTGAATATAGGGGGCTATGTGGGACTCACACTTTATATAGAGGAGCTATGTGGGGGCTCATACTGTATATAGGGGACTATGTGGGACTCACACTTTATATAGAGGAGCTATGTGGGGGCTCATACTGAATATAGGGGAATATGTGGGACTCACACATTATATAGAGGAGCTATGTGGTTGCTCATACTGTATATAGGGGACTATGTGGGACACACACTTTATATAGAGGAGCTATGTGGTTGCTCATACTGAATATAGGGGACTATGTGGGACTCACACTTTATATAGAGGAGCTACGTGGGGGCTCATACTAAATATAGGGGGCTTTGTGGGACTCACACTTTACATAGAGAAGCTATGTGGGGGCTCATACTGTATATAGAGGGCTATGTGGGACTCACACTTTATATAGAGGAGCTATGTGGGGGCTCATACTGTATATAGAGGGCTATGTGGGACTCACACTTTATATAGCGGAGCTATGTGGGGGCTCATACTGTATATAGGTGACTATGTGGGACTCACACATTGTATAGAGGAGCTATGTGGTTGCTCATACTGAATATAGGGGGCTATGTGGGACTCACACTTTATATAGAGGAGCTATGTGGGGGCTCATACTGAATATAGGGGACTATGTGGGACTCACACTTTACATAGAAGAGCTATGTGGGGGCTCATACTGAATATAGGGGGCTATGTGGGACTCACACTTTATATAGAGGAGCTATGTGGGGGCTCATACTGAATATAGGGGGCTATGTGGGACTCACACTTTATATAGAGGAGCTATGTGGTTGCTCATACTGTATATAGGGGACTATGTGGGACTCACACTTTATATAGAGGAGCTATGTGGGGGCTCATACTGTATACAGGGGACTATGTGGGACTCACACTTTATATACAGGAGCTATGTGGAGGCTCATACTGAATATAGGGGGCTATGTGGGACTCACACTTTATATAGAGGAGCTATGTGAGGGCTCATACTGTATATAGGGGACTATGTGGGACTCACACTTTATATAGAGGAGCTACGTGGGGGCTCATACTGAATATAGGGGGCTATGTGGGACTCACACTTTACATAGAGGAGCTATGTGGGGGCTCATACTGTATATAGAGGGCTATGTGGGACTCACACTTTATATAGAGGAGCTATGTGGGGGCTCATACTGTATATAGAGGGCTATGTGGGACTCACACTTTATATAGCGGAGCTATGTGGAGGCTCATACTGAATATAGGGGGCTATGTGGGACTCACACTTTATATAGCGGAGCTATGTGGGGGCTCATACTGTATATAGGGGACTATGTGGGACTCACACATTGTATAGAGGAGCTATGTGGTTGCTCATACTGAATATAGGGGGCTATGTGGGACTCACACTTTATATAGAGGAGCTATGTGGGGGCTCATACTGAATATAGGGAACTATGTGGGACTCACACTTTATATAGAAGAGCTATGTGGGGGCTCATACTGAATATAGGGGGCTATGTGGGACTCACACTTTATATAGAGGAGCTATGTGGGGGCTCATACTGAATATAGGGGGCTATGTGGGACTCACACTTTATATAGAGGAGCTATGTGGAGGCTCATACTGAATATAGGGGGCTATGTGGGACTCACACTTTATATAGAGGAGCTATGTGAGGCTCATACTGAATATAGGGGACTATGTGGGACACACACTTTATATAGAGGAGCTATGTGGTTGCTCATACTGAATATAGGGGACTATGTGGGACTCACACTTTATATAGAGGAGCTATGTGAGGGCTCATACTGAATATAGGGGACTATGTGGGACTCACACTTTATATATAGGAGATATGTGGGGGCTCATACTGAATATAGGGGGCTATGTGGGACTCACACTTTATATAGAGGAGCTATGTGGAGGCTCATACTGAATATAGGGGACTATGTGGGACTCACACTTTATATAGAGGAGCTATGTGAGGCTCATACTGAATATAGGGGGCTATGTGGGACTCACACTTTATATAGAGGAGATATGTGGGGTCTCATACTGTATGCATGGGGCTGTGTGTGGGACTTTACAGCATATAGGGGGCTGTGTGCAGGCTCATACGGCATACAGGGAGTCTGTGTGTGGGTTAATTCGGTATATAGGAGATGTCAGCATACTTAATTCTGCTCAATATTAAGCCATACATTTAATATAAAATAATTATTAATATATTAATATTAAGCTGAATAAATTTCAGTCTATTGGTTAGGCCCTCACAACAGTCACAGTCTCATGTGGCCCCTCGGAATATTAATTGCCCACCCCTGGTTTAGGGGGTAATGTAAGGATTCCTGGTGGCCTAGGGACAAAGTAATGATTGTTTTTGGTCCAGGGGATAATATAAATATTGCTGGTTGTCTAAGAGAAAAAAAAAGTAAGGATTCCTGGTACTCTAGGTAATAATGTAAGGATCTCTGGTGGTATAGGGAAAAGGTAAGGGTTTCTGGTGGTCTTTGGGATAAAGTTAGGATACCTAATGGTCTAAGGGATAATGTAAGCATTTGGTGGTCTAGAGGATAAGGTAAGCATCTCTGGAGGTCTAGGATAGTGAATGGGATAATGTAAGGAACCCTGGTGGTCTAGTGAATAATGTAAGGAACCCTGGTGGTCTAGTGAATAATGTAAGGAACCCTGGTGGTCTAGTGAATAATGTAAGGAACCCTGGTGGTCTAGTGAATAATGTAAGGAACCCTGGTGGTCTAGTGAATAATGTAAGGAACCCTGGTGGTCTAGTGAATAATGTAAGGAACCCTGGTGGTCTAGTGAATAATGTAAGGAACCCTGGTGGTCTAGTGAATAATGTAAGGAACCCTGGTGGTCTAGTGAATAATGTAAGGAACCCTGGTGGTCTAGTGAATAATGTAAGGAACCCTGGTGGTCTAGTGAATAATGTAAGGAACCCTGGTGGTCTAGTGAATAATGTAAGGACCCCTGTTGGTCTAGGGGATAAAGTAAGGAACCCTGGTGGTCTAGTGAATAATGTAAGGAACCCTGGTGGTCTAGGGGATAAAGTGAGCAAGCCTGGTGGTCTAAGGGATAATGCAAGTATCCCTGGTGAAGGGGACTGGAAGGGTTAATTCTCCATAACTGGAGTCCAATGGTTACTGGACCCCAAAACCATGAGCAAACTGACCCACTACCCCCTGGTAGACAGAGTGCCATGGTAAGTGATAGGTGCCCCCTGTGGTAGCGGCTCCTGGCACTTGGCAGTTTAGCGTATGTGATGGGAATCAGTTATTGCCTCCGTCACATACGACCAACATGTCTCAGTTCCAAGGTCCCCAGGTCTCCTGGTACTTGTGATGCATCAGGGACCAGGATCAGACAGCGGCGAGCGCAGATCTCCAGGAGGGCCGCCCGATGATGGGCTGGTGGGGAGCTATATAGGAATATACACAGTATATGTGATTGTGTGCAGGGTGGTAGATGTGAGGGTGCACGCTCAGGCTCAGCCGTGGTCTGGATGGGTGAGGGAGCAGAGACTGGACAAATTACAAAGCACCAAGACGTGACATCATATTGGGCCCAGACTCCCAGATCAACGCGGCCACTAATATCAGAAGTTTCACTACGAAGAGCATATCATTAACCTAAACTTCTAGTTTAATTAGTATTTTACTAATACTCAAGTTAGACGCCTATAATACACCTACACCGTACATATAATACACCTACACTGTACATATAATGCACCTACATCGTACATATAATACACCTACACCGTACGTATAATACACCTACACCGTATATATAATATACATACACTGTACATACAATACACCTATACCGTACATGTAATACACCTACACCGTACATATAATATACATACACCGTACATATAATATACATACACCGTACATATAATATACATACACCGTACATACAATACACCTACACCGTACGTATAATACACCTACACCGTACACATAATACACCTACACCGTACATATAATATACATACACCGTACATATAATATACATACACCGTACATATAATACACCTACACCGTACATATAATACACCTACACCGTACATATATTACACCTATACCGCACATATAATACACCTACACCGTACATATAATACACCTACACCGTACATATAATACACCTACACCGTACATATAATACACCTATACCGCACATATAATACACCTACACCGTACATATAATACACTAACACCGTACATGTAATACACCTACACCGTACATATAATACACCTACACCGTACATATATTACACCTATACCGCACATATAATACACCTACACCGTACATATAATACACTAACACCGTACATGTAATACACCTACACCGTACATATAATACACCTACACCGTACATATATTACACCTATACCGCACATATAATACACCTACACCGTACATATAATACACTAACACCGTACATGTAATACACCTACACCGTACATATAATACACCTACACCGTACATATAATACACCTACACCGTACATATAATACACCTATACCGCACATATAATACACCTACACCGTACATATAATACACTAACACCGTACATGTAATACACCTACACCGTACATATAATACACCTACACCGTACATATATTACACCTATACCGCACATATAATACACCTACACCGTACATATAATACACTAACACCGTACATGTAATACACCTACACCGTACATATAATACACCTACACCGTACATATATTACACCTATACCGCACATATAATACACCTACACCGTACATATAATACATCTACACCGTACATATAATATAAACACACACACACACCTACACACACACACACACACACACACACACACACACACACACACACACACACACACACACACACACACACACACACACACACACACACACACACACACACACACACCACTCCTCCTGCAGTTCCTCTGATGGCCGCTGCTCCTCCAGTGTCGCTGTCTCTTCACTTGTCCTTGCTGTCAGCCGTCTCTGCGCTGCTCATTAATGATGGCGGCGCCCTTGCGTTTCATGCCGCTGCTCGGGAGGCTGCTGCTGTGCCGGGTGCACCGGAGCCATGTGCGGCCGCTGTGTGTGCGGAGACACCGAGTAGATCCGGCAGCGGAGGATCCCACGGCGGACATGGGGGCAGGTGAGCGGCTCCGGGGCTCAGTGACCTCCGTTATGTCCTGTACGGTGTCCGCTCTTGTGCTCGGGCTCCTGTTATTAACCCTTTGTGGCTGATGATATGTCGCTGACGTTGTTTCCTATTTGCTTATATTTTAATTTTTACAGTTTATAACAAAAAGAAAAAAATCACAATAATAAAATACAAAACGGCTCCGAGAGAAAACCGCGACTGTCCGCTGCAGAAATAGCATCAAAGTCTCTGAGGAGCCCACTGTGATGTCTGCAGTCCTGCTAGTGACAATGGGACCCCCCTTCCACGGCAGGACCCCCACATCCCTGGCGGGCGACTGTGGGACCCCCCCTCCCTACTGAGCGACTGTGGGACCCCCCCCTCCCTGGCGGGCGACTGTGGGACCCCCCCTCCCTGGCGGGCGACTGTGGGACCTCCCCCTCCCTGAAGAGCGACTGTGAGACCACCCCCCTCCCTGGTGGGTGACTGTGGGACCCCCCCTCCCTGGTGGGCGACTGTGAGACCACCCCCCCTCCCTGGCGAGCGACTGTGGAACCCCCCCCCCTCCCTGGCGAGCGACTGTGGAACCCCCCCCCTCCCTGGCGGGCGACTGTGGGACCCCCCCTCCCTGGCGGGCGACTGTGGGACCCCTCCTCCTCCCTGGAGAGCGACTGTGGGACCCCCCCCCCCCCTCCCTGGAGAGCGACTGTGGGACCCCCCCCCCCCTCCCTGGAGAGCGACTGTGGGACCCCCCCTCCCTGGCGGGCGACTGTGGGACCCCCCCTCCCTGGCGGGCGACTGTGGGACCCCCCCTCCCTGGCGGGCGACTGTGGGACCCCCCCTCCCTGGAGAGCGACTGTGGGACCTCCCCCTCCCTGGAGAGCGTCCGTGGGACCCCCCCTCCCTGGAGAGCGACTGTGGGACCTCCCCCTCCCTGGAGAGCGTCCGTGGGACCCCCCCTCCCTGGCGAGCGACTGTGAGACCACCCCCCCCTCCCTGGTGGGCGACTGTGGGACCTCCCCCTCCCTGAAGAGCGACTGTGGAACTCCCCCCCTCCCTGGAGAGCGACTGTGGAACCCCCCCCCCTCCCTGGAGAGCGACTGTGGGACCTCCCCCTCCCTGGCGGGCGACTGTGGGACCCCCCCTCCCTGGCGAGCGACTGTGAGACCACCCCCCCTCCCTGGTGGGCGACTGTGGGACCTCCCCCTCCCTGAAGAGCGACTGTGGAACCCCCCCCCTCCCTGGAGAGCGACTGTGGAACCCCCCCCCCCCTCCCTGGAGAGCGACTGTGGAACCCCCCCCCTCCCTGGAGAGCGTCCGTGGGACCCCCCCTCCCTGGTGGGCGACTGTGGGACCTCCCCCTCCCTGGAGAGCAACCACAGTGTGACCACCTTCCTTAGTGAGTGACTGCATTAACCCCTTGATGTCGCTCTCCAGTGGCCGCCTTTGTGTTCACGTTCGGTCGTTTCTTATTATTGTAGTTTTGCAGATAAGACAATTGACGGCTCCTTTGTCGTCTCTTCGTTTTCCTCTAGATGCAAATCTTCTAAAACAATTCCCGGCTCCGAAGAACCTGCTGCACAGCGCCATCAGCCGGGCGCTGCGGACCTCACAGCTCCGCGACAAGATGAGCTACATCCACAGCGGCGGAGGCAGCCACAACGTGAGCACACAGCTACTGCAGCGCCTCTTGTCATTACAGGGCACTCCTAGTCTGGAAGTCAGTCCATGTAAAGAGAAAAGTGTTACAACTTTCTAGTGGAATTAGTGTCGGTCCTCACCGATGTCAGGATCTCTGCTGCCCTAAAGTAAATAGGAAATCCAGAAAAGGAGGCGAAATCTCCTGTTACCTGCAAGGAAATATTACTAAGAAGTGTCGGGTGTGAACGAGGCGCAGCCTCTGGATATACAGGTCCTTCTCAAAAAATTAGCATATAGTGTTAAATTTCATTATTTACCATAATGTAATGATTACAATTAAACTTTCATATATTATAGATTCATTATCCACCAACTGAAATTTGTCAGGTCTTTTATTGTTTTAATACTGATGATTTTGGCATACAACTCCTGATAACCCAAAAAACCTGTCTCAATAAATTAGCATATCAAGAAAAGGTTCTCTAAACGACCTATTACCCTAATCTTCTGAATCAACTAATTAACTCTAAACACATGCAAAAGATACCTGAGGCTTTTATAAACTCCCTGCCTGGTTCATTACTCAAAACCCCCATCATGGGTAAGACTAGCGACCTGACAGATGTCAAGAAGGCCATCATTGACACCCTCAAGCAAGAGGGTAAGACCCAGAAAGAAATTTCTCAACAAATAGGCTGTTCCCAGAGTGCTGTATCAAGGCACCTCAATGGTAAGTCTGTTGGAAGGAAACAATGTGGCAGAAAACGCTGTACAACGAGAAGAGGAGACCGGACCCTGAGGAAGATTGTGGAGAAGGACCGATTCCAGACCTTGGGGAACCTGAGGAAGCAGTGGACTGAGTCTGGTGTGGAAACATCCAGAGCCACCGTGCACAGGCGTGTGCAGGAAATGGCCTACAGGTGCCGCATTCCCCAGGTAAAGCCACTTTTGAACCATAAACAGCGGCAGAGGCGCCTGACCTGGGCTACAGAGAAGCAGCACTGGACTGTTGCTAAGTGGTCCCAAGTACTTTTTTCTGATGAAAGCAAATTTTGCATGTCATTCGGAAATCAAGGTGCCAGAGTCTGGAGGAAGACTGGGGAGAAGGAAATGCCAAAATGCCTGAAGTCCAGTGTCAAGTACCCACAGTCAGTGATGGTGTGGGGTGCCATGTCAGCTGCTGGTGTTGGTCCACTGTGTTTCATCAAGGGCAGGGTCAATGCAGCTAGCTATCAGGAGATTTTGGAGCACTTCATGCTTCCATCGGCTGAAATGCTTTATGGAGATGAAGATTTCATTTTTCAGCACGACCTGGCACCTGCTCACAGTGCCAAAACCACTGGTAAATGGTTTACTGACCATGGTATTACTGTGCTCAATTGGCCTGCCAACTCTCCTGACCTGAACCCCATAGAGAATCTGTGGGATATTGTGAAGAGAAAGTCGAGAGACGCAAGACCCAACACTCTGGATGAGCTTAAGGCCGCTATTGAAGCATCCTGGGCCTCCATAACATCTCAGCAGTGTCATAGGCTGATTGCCTCCATGCCACGCCGCATTGAAGCAGTCATTTCTGCAAAAGGATTCCCGACCAAGTATTGAGGGCATAACTGAACATTATTATTTGTTGGTTTTTTTGTTTGTTATTAACCCAAGAAGAGGTGCGAAACCGGCTAAATAAGATTAAAATAGATAAATCTCCGGGTCCGGATGGCATACACCCACGAGTACTAAGAGAACTAAGTAATGTAATAGATAAACCATTATTTCTTATTTTTAGTGACTCTATAGCGACAGGATCTGTTCCACAGGACTGGCGCATAGCAAATGTGGTGCCAATATTCAAAAAGGGCTCTAAAAGTGAACCTGGAAATTATAGGCCAGTAAGTCTAACCTCTATTGTTGGTAAAATATTTGAAGGGTTTCTGAGGGATGTTATTCTGGATTATCTCAATGAGAATAACTGTTTAACTCCATATCAGCATGGGTTTATGAGAAATCGCTCCTGTCAAACCAATCTAATCAGTTTTTATGAAGAGGTAAGCTATAGGCTGGACCACGGTGAGTCATTGGACCTGGTATATCTCGATTTTTCCAAAGCGTTTGATACCGTGCCGCACGAGGTTGGTACACAAAATGAGAATGCTTGGTCTGGGGGAAAATGTGTGTAAATGGGTTAGTAACTGGCTTAGTGATAGAAAGCAGAGGGTGGTTATAAATGGTATAGTCTCTAACTGGGTCGCTGTGACCAGTGGGGACCGCAGGGGTCAGTATTGGGACCTGTTCTCTTCAACATATTCATTAATGATCTGGTAGAAGGTTTACACAGTAAAATATCGATATTTGCAGATGATACAAAACTATGTAAAGCAGTTAATACAAGAGAAGATAGTATTCTGCTACAGATGGATCTGGATAAGTTGGAAACTTGGGCTGAAAGGTGGCAGATGAGGTTTAACAATGATAAATGTAAGATTATACACATGGGAAGAGGGAATCAATATCACCATTACACACTGAACGGGAAACCACTGGGTAAATCTGACAGGGAGAAGGACTTGGGGATTCTAGTTAATGATAAACTTACCTGGAGCAGCCAGTGCCAGGCAGCAGCTGCCAAGGCAAACAGGATCATGGGGTGCATTAAAAGAGGTCTGGATACACATGATGAGAGCATTATACTGCCTCTGTACAAATCCCTAGTTAGACCGCACATGGAGTACTGTGTCCAGTTTTGGGCACCGGTGCTCAGGAAGGATATAATGGAACTAGAGAGAGTACAAAGGAGGGCAATAAAATTAATAAAGGGGATGGGAGAACTTCAATACCCAGATAGATTAGCGAAATTAGGATTATTTAGTCTAGAAAAAAGACGACTGAGGGGCGATCTAATAACCATGTATAAGTATATAAGGGGACAATACAAATATCTCGCTGAGGATCTGTTTATACCAAGGAAGGTGACGGGCACAAGGGGGCATTCTTTGCGTCTGGAGGAGAGAAGGTTTTTCCACCAACATAGAAGAGGATTCTTTACTGTTAGGGCAGTGAGAATCTGGAATTGCTTGCCTGAGGAGGTGGTGATGGCGAACTCAGTCGAGGGGTTCAAGAGAGGCCTGGATGTCTTCCTGGAGCAGAACAATATTGTATCATACAATTATTAGGTTCTGTAGAAGGACGTAGATCTGGGTATTTATTATGATGGAATATAGGCTGAACTGGATGGACAAATGTCTTTTTTCGGCCTTACTAACTATGTTACTATGTTACTTTTATTTGATTGGATGGGTGAAATATGCTAATTTATTGAGACAGGTTTTTTGGGTTATCAGGAGTTGTATGCCAAAATCATCAGTATTAAAACAATAAAAGACCTGACAAATTTCAGTTGGTGGATAATGAATCTATAATATATGACAGTTTAATTGTAATCATTACATTATGGTAAATAATGAAATTTAACACTATGCAAATTTTTTGAGAAGGACCTGTATGTACACAGTGACTGCACCAGCAGAATAGTGAGTGCAGCTCTGGGGTATAATACAGGATGTAACTCAGGATCAGTAATGTATGTACACAGTGACTGCACCAGCAGAATAGTGAGTGCAGCTCTGGGGTATAATACAGGATGTAACTCAGGATCAGTAATGTATGTACACAGTGACTGCACCAGCAGAATAGTGAGTGCAGCTCTGGGATATAATACAGGATGTAACTCAGGATCAGTAATGTAAGGTATGTACACAGTGACTGCACCAGCAGAATAGTGAGTGCAGCTCTGGAGTATAATACAGGATGTAACTCAGGATCAGTAATGTAATGTATGTACACAGTGACTGCACCAGCAGAATAGTGAGTGCAGCTCTGGGATATAATACAGGATGTAACTCAGGATCAGTAATGTAATGTATGTACACAGTGACTGCAGCAGCAGAATAGTGAGTGCAGCTCTGGGGTATAATACAGGATGTAACTCAGGATCAGTAATGTAATGTATGTACACAGTGACTGCACCAGCAGAATAGTGAGTGCAGCTCTGGGATATAATACAGGATGTAACTCAGGATCAGTAATGTATGTACACAGTGACTGCAGCAGCAGAATAGTGAGTGCAGCTCTGGAGTATAATACAGGATGTAACTCACGATCAGTAATGTATGTACACAGTGACTGCACCAGCAGAATAGTGAGTGCAGCTCTGGGTATAATACAGGATGTAACTCAGGATCAGTAATGTAATGTACGTACACAGTGACTGCACCAGCAGAATAGTGAGTGCAGCTCTGGGGTATAATACTGGATGTAACTCAGGATCAGTAATGTAATGTATGTACACTGTGACTGCACCAGCAGAATAGTGAGTGCAGCTCTGGGGTATAACACTGGATGTAACTCAGGATCAGTAATGTAATGTATGTACACTGTGACTGCACCAGCAGAATAGTGAGTGCAGCTCTGGAGTATAATACAGGATGTAACTCAGGATCAGTAATGTAATGTATGTACACAGTGACTGCAGCAGCAGAATAGTGAGTGCAGCTCTGGAGTATAATACAGGATGTAACTCAGGATCAGTAATGTAATGTATGTACACAGTGACTGCACCAGCAGAATAGTGAGTGCAGCTCTGGGGTATAATACAGGATGTAACTCAGGATCAGTAATGTAATGTATGTACACAGTGACTGCAGCAGCAGAATAGTGAGTGCAGCTCTGGAGTATAATACAGGATGTAACTCAGGATCAGTAATGTAATGTATGTACACAGTGACTGCACCAGCAGAATAGTGAGTGCAGCTCTGGGGTATAATACAGGATGTAACTCAGGATCAGTAATGTAATGTATGTACACAGTGACTGCAGCAGCAGAATAGTGAGTGCAGCTCTGGAGTATAATACAGGATGTAACTCAGGATCAGTAATGTAATGTATGTACACAGTGACTGCACCAGCAGAATAGTGAGTGCAGCTCTGGGGTATAATACAGGATGTAACTCAGGATCAGTAATGTAATGTATGTACACAGTGACAGCACCAGCAGAATAGTGATTGCAGCTCTGGGGTATAATACAGGATGTAGCTCAGGATCAGTAATGTATGTACACAGTGACTGCACCAGCAGAATAGTGAGTGCAGCTCTGGGGTATAATACAGGATGTAGCTCAGGATCAGTAATGTAATGTATGTACACAGTGACTGCACCAGCAGAATAGTGAGTGCAGCTCTGGGGTATAATACAGGATGTAGCTCAGGATCAGTAATGTAATGTATGTACACAGTGACTGCACCAGCAGAATAGTGAGTGCAGCTCTGGGGTATAATACAGGATGTAGCTCAGGATCAGTAATGTAATGTATGTACACAGTGACTGCACCAGCAGAATAGTGAGCACAGCTCTGGAGTATAATATAGGATGTAACTCAGGACCGGCTAAGTGAGTTACTGGGGGTGTCAGTCAGATCATCGCTCAGGTTGGGTGAATTCTTATTACCAGAATACCCCATTAAGGATCTTTTCTGTTGTTTTTTTACTCCTGTTATCTCTTGCTCTCTTTAGAGAGTTCTCCTTCGTCTAAAATGGCCAAAACTCATAGAAGTAGAAGGATACGGATCAAAAAAGGTGGATGCAGAGCGTCAGGCGGCCGCTCGGGCCTGTAAGATTCTGCAGGTGAATTTGTTGCAATGTAACAGTTGTAGCTCAGTGCGCCGCCATCTAGTGGTGATTGGGAGAAGGAGCCGCCAGCACTGTGACATCGCCCTCTGGTGATCACTCTGAGAATGCTGCCAATACTCAGTAACTTGTCACAGTGCGAGTTTAACACTGATCTGCAGCCACTAAAGGCAGAAATGTCGCCCTCCTCCTTCTCCTCCTATTCCTCCTTCTCCTCCTCTTCCTCCTTCTCCTCCACTTCGTCCTCCTCCACCAGCTGACTAATAATTGCAGCAGCTTTACAATAAGACGCTCTCAGGACTTATTCTGGGCTTCTCTTTGCAGGATCTTGGCTTGTTGCATTCAGGTCATCTAGCTGGGAAAGGAAATCTGGAGGAAAGTTTGGATGCGGCCCCTGTTTCCTCGCGGACGCGGAGCAGGATCCACAGCAGAGAGGCCAGGTCTGTCTGTCACTACCCTACTGCAGGTTACGAGCGCCCTGAAGCTGCGTGACGCCCCCGTATCTCTTCGTGGCGGGCACTGTCCTGCCCTATAACCGTCTATTACCGTCCTTCGGGCCACTCCTGTTGGTCAGTGACTACTTTTTGGTGAATCCCTTTTTCCTCTTCAGGGTCGCCCCCATGGATTTGGCCGGTGAAGATGCTGAAGCTACGCGGGCTCTGCGTGTCTTCTCCAATCCCAAACACCTGCTTTCCTCCGTCATCCAGGTGGCCACGTCCGTCTCGGCCTGTTCGGTAGGTCCCTTTTCTTCGATCCTGCGGTCCTCCAGTGGCTGTGGAAATGCATGCTGGGAGTTGTAGTGCCACAACAGATGACGGTCTGTGCTATGGGTCTGCAGACAACTCGGATTTAAAGCCCCTTCGTCTTTTGCCTGACATAGCAGTAGTATTGTCCTTTGATGTGAGACCACCGAGCAGCATCGGGTGTCATGTGACTCTCCCGGACCACCATTCCTGCCTCTGTGTATCATCACCGTCTCTTCCGCTCTCAGGATTTCATACGTTATCAGAACATTAAAGGAAGGATGAATATGTGCCGCCTGACCCTCCAGTGGCCTCAGCCCATGGCCTTCGTTGCAAGCGGCCAGCGCCGGATTGAAGCTGAGAGGAAAGCTGCCGCCCTCGCCTGTCAAAAGCTGAAGGTTTGAGATTGTCGTGGGGGGTGCAGCTCGGAGATGGGATTGTATATATGTAAATAGGACGACATTTATCGATGCGTAAAAGCTTTTTATTCCCAGATATCCGCACAGAATGGATCCGGGTCTGAGACCGGGCTTTTCCCTGATGTTCCCACCTTACATAGGAATGAATGGTAGATCATGGCCGTAAGGGGGGTGTCCGGTGCGGCTCCCTCCTGCATCGGGGGGGTTCGGATGACTTGGGTTCTCTCTATTCCTGACCCATTAGTGTAGGACTCGTGCTGATCATACATGTGGCCCGGCAGGAACGTGGAGGCGGGATGGCACTGCTCCTCTTCTGATGTGGATGTGCCTACCCGTTCCAATATGGGCACTATGGCAACCTCAGAGCAAGCACAGCCGGTGGGAATGATCACTGGAGGAACCTTTTTATTGTAGTCCATTTTGCTATTGGTTGTTAATTGCACCGCATCTATTAACGTGTGATAAATTTACCGCCTATTCGTGGATTTACTCCGTCCGCTACGGCAAGTTTTAAGAAAGGAACAATTCGTAATCTATTAATTGAATGGGAAATCTCGCCAAGTGGGGGGATCAATGTAAAATAGCAAAGTTGGATTTTTTTGTATTTTGCACAAAAGCAAAATGCAAGAAAATTTTTCCTCGATTATTTCTCCATTGTGAACATGGCTGCAGGTGAACGCGCACAACCAGGCATTCCAGGAGGGAAGGTTGTCTTTTTTGTTTTTTTTTATTATTTAATTTTCTGTCCTTATTTTTAGGATCTGGGCCTCCTGGACCCCCAGAATCGCCCCCTGACTAATGTGATGTACAACAAGTCATCGGTGCAGAAATTTCAGGAACAACAGAAACAAGCAAAGAGGTTCCAGGTCCCCGAGCGTCTGCTGCAGAGGATGGAGGAGTATTTCAGCCAGGTAAGAGTCCAATATGGGGGTACAATACCTGTCACAGCCCCCACAAAATACCAATGATGTCACGAGGACTATTGGAGAATCGGTTGTCCTCTGCTCACATCCAGAGCTGCATTCACAATTCTCCCGGCTGCCGTTACTCTGCAGCTGGGCCCCTGTAATCCTCCGGTCACCTGTGACTGGAGTAGAGGACAAGTTGTTGATTATTTTAGGGTGATTTACACTGAATTTCACGTCTTCCAGTTTCCCTTAGCGCCGGTGACCGGATCCCATTTTAGAGAAGACGAGGTCGCGTACATGGAGGCGTCAGATGAGTCCGATATGTCCTCTCCGTTCTCCGATCCGATCACTGGCCGGCCGTATACTCCGATGTCCGAGGCAGAAGCTTCCTATATCAGCCGCTCGCTAGAAGAAAGGTGGGACAGCAGCGTCACTTTGCAGGGTCTGCCTGCGGACCAGCACCGGGAGGTCATCCTGGCCGCCATTAAAAGCCATCAGGTGGTGGTGATCGCTGGGGACACTGGATGTGGCAAAACCACCCGCATCCCGCGCTACATCGTGGAGGACGCCATTCTGAGTGGCCATGGGGCCCGCTGTAACCTCCTGATCACCCAGCCACGCAGGATCAGTGCCGTGTCCGTGGCTCACCGCGTGGGCCAAGAATTAGGGCCCAGACTTCGTCAGAAAGTGGGCTATCAGGTCAGGCTGGAGAGCAATCTGCCACCACGTGGGGGCGCCCTTCTCTTCTGCACGGTCGGGGTGTTGCTGAAGAAGCTGCAGACGAACCCCGGGCTGGAGGGGGTGAGCCACGTGGTGGTGGACGAGGTCCACGAGCGGGACGTGAACACAGACTTCCTCCTGATCCTCCTCAAGCAAGTCCTAGACGTGAACCCAGGCATCAAGGTCATCCTGATGAGCGCCACCGGCGACAACCAGCGCATGTCGCGCTACTTTGGAGACTGTCCGATTGTGAGGGTCCCGGGATTTATGTACCCAGTGAAGGGGCATTATCTGGAAGAAATCTTACCCATGCTGGGGAAGAGACCGTACCAGAAGCCGCAGGTAAGGTCACGATATGTGACGTCAGGAGTCCGCTGCGTCAGTGTTTACACGTCTCACCATTCACAAGATCTCCGCACCTCTGCTAGAATTCACCCTGCGCCTGGTGCGCACCCTCCTATTAACCCCTGCCTATAATGCAGCAAACGTGACCACTGTGTACGCTCCGGGGGAGGACGGCTGTGATTGACGGCAGCCGGGAACGGAGGAAACTGATCACGATTGCTTGATTCAGCGCACAGTGCAGATGGGAGGGAAATCAGTAGAAAGTTGCCGTATATGTATATCCTGAACCGATGCCTAAAATGGGCCCCATGTAGGAGAAAATGAGTGATGGGAAAAACAAGATGGTGGTGGTGGTGGGTCTGGTGACCTTGGATGATTGGTGAACGTGGCCCCCCCAGCCTCAGTTTTTTTTTTCTTTTTTTTTTGTAATTTATTTATTTTTTTGTTTTGTTTCTCAGACAGCTGACGATTGTGTTCCTGATCTGGAACTGATTAGCGACGTCATCCTTCACATCGACCAGCACGGCCCCCCAGGTGAGCGGGTGACGAGGTTCTGACTTTACAGATGGAACAGACGTTTTTATTGCGGATTTCCCCGTTAAACTGCAAAATTTTTTGCTCGGACTGGCACTCCTACAGTTCCTAATAGGGTCTTGGTGAGCCCTTTTGACCATTTGGAGACTTTTGGGGTCTTTGCCCACCTTCTTGGTAGAGAGGTAGGTGGTGGTGGGGCCTAGCATTGATTGATACCAGGGACCAGTCATGTCAGAGGGGAGCGCCGCTCTGGAGGACTTGACGCCACCACGATTTGCTTTGCATTATATTGGCGCCATGTGACCCCACATTTCACGTGTATTTTCATTATTTTCTTGTAGGGGGAATTCTCTGCTTCCTTCCCGGTTGGCAGGAAATCCGCCGCGTTCAAGAGATTCTGCAGGAGCGACTGGTTCATAGGAACGGCCGTCACCTCATCCTTCCTGGTGTGTGGACGCTGGGAGTAATGCTCTGCAGAACGTCGCTTGATAATGGGGGACTGGACGCTGTTTCCATACAAAGTGGGGACGACCAAATGGCTGCGAGCCATAGCTCTGTATGGGAGCTGTAGACACAAAACGGGCATAGAGTTGCAGTATAAAACTTTATTTTACAAAACATTGCTAAAGTTCCCGCACCGTTAATTTATGCTTCTATATTCTGTCATTTCTCCCTCACCCAGTTCACTCCAACATCCCCTTGACGAACCAGCAGGCCATTTTCGAGCGCCCTCCTCCTGACGTCCGTAAAATCGTCCTCGCTACAAACATCGCAGAAACTTCAGTCACCATCGATGACATTGTGCATGTGGTCGACACTGGGATGCACAAAGAACAGCGGTACGACCTCCGGACGAAGGTACGACGTGTGGATATCGGGGAGGTCAATGAAGAGGGCAAATGTAGGGGTCTTAGGGGCGGCAGTGTACAGGCCAGCGATGGTGGGGGCACAATGTGGGGTAGTCACTATGTAGTCCTTTTCTAACAACAAATTGCAGTAATCCGCTCTACCACTAGGTGACTCCTGCATCTGCTTTTCTTGGCCTGGCATGGTATTGCAAGTAAATATCGATAGCAGGTGTAAAACTACAACTCCCATATTCCAGCACTCTAGGAGTTGTAGTTATGCATCCTCTGGGTAGATGTCTCAGAGCAGATTCACCCATAATACGACATATCGACATCAGAGTGGGCGACATTATTTCTATTGGTTACTATTGAGCTCCTGCCGTCTTCTGCAGGTCTCGTGCTTGGAGACCAACTGGGTGTCCAAATCCAACGTGACCCAGAGACGTGGCCGGGCCGGACGCTGCCAACCAGGATTCTCCTACCACCTGTTCACCCACCAGCAGCACCAGGATATGCCCACTTTTCAGGTGGCGGAGATTCTGCGGACTCCTTTGGAAAATCTTGTGGTCCAGGCCAAGATTCACACCCCAGAGATGACGGTGAGACGAAACCCTGCTCCGACGTGCCTCGCTCCGCCGCCCCCTGCTCCGACGCGCCTCGCTCCGCCGCCCCCTGCCCCGACGCGTCTCGCCCAGTCAATGGGCTTTAATCTGGTGTCTTCTTTTATTTCAGGCCGTAGAGTTCCTGTCTCAGGCCCTGGAGAGTCCGGACCGCTGTGCCATCATGGACGCCGTGCGCTTTCTTCAGGAGATCAGTAGGTGGCGCCTGTAGGAAGCTGCTGTGGTTATATATAAATATATATAATGTTATGGAGGCGTCGCAGGTAACATCAGGGGCCGATAACAACTGGAAAAGCAACACTAACATATAATCACAGTCACCAGGTAATTACTGCACAAAGAACGCCATAGCACCAAAACACATGGCGGGATTGCGGTGTTGGGATTTATTCCCCCCATTTTTCATTATAAGGCTGTGCGCACACGTTGCAGATTTGGGTGCAGAATTTTCTGCAGAAAATCTGCATTTCCTAGCAGAAAACGCAGCTGTGGTTTTGCCAACTTTTCCTGCGGATTTAATGCTGTTTTTGTGCGTTTTTTTTTTTTTAATGCCGATTTCTCAGTGTTTTTGTCAAGCGCAATAAGTTGCTGGCGTTCTTTAAACTTTGAGGCCCCATCTACTCCTTAGGGGGCTGCGTCACTTACCCTGGGTCCTCCTTTACTTGGCATTATACACTAGCGGATAGGAACAAGCAGAGCTGCACTGTAAAGCATGGCGAATAGTCAGGATAGCAGCTGGAATCATTGACGTGACGGTAGAAAGATTCCAGATTACCCCACAGTCTAATCACCAATGCAGAGAAGCTAATGACTGTTTATAGCTGACTTCTAATGGAGCAGGGCTGCAGTGTAAAGCATGGAGTTATGTGTTTCTGGGCAGGAGAGTTTGTGACTTGGAATTTCCCATCAACCTCTCCACTCGGTGACCTGACAAGTTGACTAATTGTTTCTTCTTCAGGGGTCCTGGATGAAAAAGAAGGGCTGACGTTACTCGGCCAGAGAGTGGCCAGCATCTCCACGGACCCCAGCCTCGCTAAGGCCATCGTCCTGGCCTCTATATTCCGCTGCCTGCACCCGCTGCTGGTGATTGTGGCCTGTCTGACCAAGGACCCCTTTCAGGGAGGAGTAATGAACCGGACAGAGGTGAACAAGGTGAGACGGACGAGGCGCAGGCTGATTGTGTGCAGCAGTTCCCATTTCTACCACTAGGTGGTGACAATGCCATCTGTCAGTGCCCCGTGTGGTCAGATTTGGCACTGCAAGTAAAATCAGTGATGATTACTACATCATCATCATCATAAACTACCTGCTGGAAGGCCGATGGGGGTTTTCACATTTTGTAGCCTCCTATTGATGGCTGCTGCCTTGTTTCCTGTGTTATGGGTCTTTACATGTAGTTTTTGTGTCCAGGTGAAGACTATGTTCAGTGGGCAGTCGTGTAGTGACCACCTGGTGTTCACACGAGTTTACAACGCTTGGAAAGAGATTGTTGGTGGGACGAGTGGCGCCAATCGGAACGATTTCCTAGAGGATAACCTGCTCTCAAAATCTGCCATGCGCTTCATCCAAGGTGAGCCTTGTCCTCGAGGTTAACACAGCAGCGAGGACGGCCCAGTGCTGACCCCTGGTCTGTTCCAGGTCTCGTCACACAGTTTTCCTCCAACGTGGAGGACGCTTCCCTGGTGGACGAAGCTAATGACTGCACGGACAGATACGCCCTGTGCAACCAGCTGAGTGACCAGGACGAGCTGGTGAAAGGGGTGCTGCTGGCGGGACTGTACCCCAGACTTATACAGGTGACTATATGGGGCAGGTGGGGAGACATAGAATGGTGGTCCGTGACCCCCTTCCATCACATCATGTGTTGCCTCCGTAGGTGACACGTGGGTATGTGATCCGTGGGAAGTTCCGGCCCAATAGCCTCTACTACAAGACCAAATCTGGACCCGTTCAGCTGCACAAGAGCACCGTGAACAGGTAACTGCCTGAGAACAGGACCTTCTGGGAGTTGTAGTGCTTGCAGCACCCTCTGTATATTTGGCTGCTACCCATTAACGCTCTGCCTTTCAGGGAGGTGAAGGATTTCTGCATGCCGTGGCTCACCTACTTCCAGGCCGTAAAGTCGTCCGGTGCGGTGTTTGTGCGGGACAGCTCCATGGTTCACCCTCTGGCAGTTTTCTTGATGACAAACGGCTCGGTGAATGTGAGAGGTGAGTACCGCGGCCGACGAGGGGCGATCTGATGGCGGCACAATGACTATGCTGCCGTGGGCGCCCCTGCTGGGGAATTGTGGTATTATCTGGCGAGTGCGTCAGGTCTGTCCGATGGGGACCTCTTACCTGTTTATCCCCCGTCCGCCATGGAGTCAAGTTATCAGTCATTGCTCCGCATAATACTATGGTGACGCCGGCTTTCCCTGTCAAAATCAGCCGATCTGAGGGTCCGGACCTGTAGTGAGGCCGCTCCTTTATGGGAAAACTCTTAGGGTTTGTGCACACGGTGCGGATTTTGCTGCGGATCCGCAGCAGTTTCCCATGAGTTTACAGTACAATGTAAACCTATGGGAAACGAAATCCGCAGTGCACATGCTGCAGAAAAAACTGCGCGGAAACGCGTTTTATTTTCCGCAGCATGTCAATCCTTTGTGCGGATTCCGCAGCGTTTTTACACCTGCTCCAATAGAAAACTGCAGATGTAAAACCGCAGCGGAATCCGCAATAAAAACCGCGATCAATCCGCAGAGGAGCTTTCTACGTGTGCACATACCCTAACCTTTCATGATTGAAGTCTGTGGAGAAACTCGAGCGGCTCGTGAGCTTCTGACCATAAGGAACGACGTCCAGGATCTTTCTATTAATCCCTTCATCCACAGGTGACGGTTTTTTTTTTCATCCTTCCAAGAGTCATAAACACCCCCTGCCCCCTTCCCCCCAACCATAATATCTATATGTGGCTTTTTTGTGGGACTAGTTGTACTTCTGAATGATGCCATTTATTGTACTGGAAAAAAAATACAGTGAAAATGCAAAAGTGCAGTAACAATTGGTTTTATTTACCATGATGAATATTTGGTAAAGAGACCCGGCGATATGATTTTCCAGGTGAGTACAGGTACACAGACACTCAACAATTTAATTATTTTTTTTTAGTTTTGTGTTTGAAAAAAAAAAAAAAATCTTTCCAAGAAGTGGGTGTAGCTTCTCCCCCTTTTATTTTTTTTTTTGGGTGTGTGATCTGGGGCTGGCTGAGAGGTTATTTTTGCTCGGAGTTGACCTTTTTACCGATTTTCTTTTAGGGTAGACACAATGTTTTGATCGCCTCTTATTGCATTTTCTTGAACTGTTGGCAGTGACCCCCAAAAATATAATTCTGGCATTTTGGTTATATTTTTTTTCTTGTTGCGCCGTTAAATCGGCCATTAATTGCGGGTTGAGATGTGGGCAAGTGCGAGCCGCAGGATATGGCCGATGATGTAAATAAACCTTGGGGTTAAGTACGGCGTGTGATTTACAGATAATGATGTAAAGGGTTAATGTGACGCCGTCCAGAGCCGCTCCTTTCTGTATCAGTGTGATGTGACGATCCCATGTGCTGCTGCTATGTCATCGGCGCGGCTCCATACAGTGCCGGATTTACCCCTTTAACTTTCCACCAAACACAAAGCTGCCTCTGAGCAGGGATTGGTTCTTGTCGCTCCGCTCCATTCACTTCTGTGGGGTCTATTAGGTCTATAGCTTTTGCCGCACTCGTGTTCCCATATTAATATATGGGCGATGGCTCCGGCAGTCTGTCATCTGCCTTAATCTTAGCTGACCTATTGCTTATGCACCATTTTGGAACTCTATATTGGTCTTAGGAGCTGTGTACGTAAAACGAGGGGCTGTCTTTACCTTGATAGTAAAGTTCCTTCGTCATCTACCTGGTGGCTCCTTCTTCATTATTTTTCCCTCTTGCAGATCATGGGGAGCAGATGACTGTTTCTCTTTCGGACACAAACCTCCTGAAGCTGGAAAGTGACCCCCGAACTATCGCGCTGCTCGGTGACCTGCGCCAGGCCTTGTCCCAGATGGTGGAGAGGAACCTGCAGGATCAGCTCCCTCCGCTGTCCCTCCAGGAGGAGGCGCAGTACACGCAGCTGCTGACCATCCTGGTGGAGCTGCTGAACAGCACGAGCTATTGCTTCACGGAGCAAGCGGCGGCCATCGCCGAGGAATGAGACGGCGGCTTCTCATGGACAGTTGTAGCTCCTGTGGTGGTGGCAATTCCTTTTCTGCTCTGCGTTTTAGGCAGGGGTCGGGGGGTTATTTATTTGCACACAGGGCCGGACTGCTCGTGTCTTTTTGTTCTGCACCTCCTGCTGCTTCAGAAGATTCCATAGTAAAAAGCATTTTGTGATACTTTTGTGTCACCGGTTTCTTTACGTTTATATAAAAGGTGACGTTCCGCAACTTTCTAATCGGTTCAGTTTTGATTCCTTATCATTTAAGACTTAGCAAAGAGAAATATTCAGAATGGTGTCCTGCTCAGAGCTGAGGGTTCGGTACAATTCTGCATCATACAAATTAATCTCGCTCCTCGTCTACACTGTAACCAGAGCGAATCTGTGAAATGTGATTGTGAAAATGACATGAAATCCATGTGATGAACATACTGCTGGTACAGGAGGAGGTCGGCCTTTATAGGGGGTCTCTGAGATTAGGGGCCTGGCCTGAGAGGAGTCTTCTGGGAACACGGACATTTGTGCTAAGGCTGCAAAATCCACGGTCTGTACATGAAAGGATAGGAGCCGCTGCAACGTGCAGAATGGGAAGAGTTTGCAGGTTCCGGGAACCAGCGCTGATGTAGTAAGATGGGGGGCAGCACCTGCTCGGAAATAATGAGAAAATCCAGTGGACACAGCTCCTTCCATTCTGGACGATGTGATGGGTCAGTATGTGGCTCATACTGATCCCCTGTATGTACAATTGTCGTTTTTTGATTCAATTGTTAATATTGAGCACAAGACACTTCAGCCATGTTGGTTCGTCCTCTGCAGTAGGCACCGGCTCATGTGGCCCATCATTAATTGTACACCCCTGATATAAGACATGGCTACCACTGTGATCACCCCTGACCTGGACATGTATAGGGTAAGAGCGCTGACTGTACAGGACCATGGTCGTAGCACTGGACGAGGCTCTGACCTGTGAGTGACCATTGCCAAAACGCCCAATCCCTCTGCTGATTACCATCACACTAAGGACCCTTACCTCTAAGGCCGCGTGCACACGATGCAGATTTACTGCGGATCCACAGCAGGTTTTCCTGCGCAGAAACGCTGCAGTTCCGCAAAGTGATTTACAGTACAATGTAAATCAATTGCAAAAAAGAAAAAGCTGTGCTAATGGTGCGGAAAAATCCGCATGAAAACCGCTGTGGATCAAAAGTAGCATGCTACTATGGTGTGGAACTGCAGCGTTTCTGACCCCTTCCATTATAGAAATCCGCAACAAAGACGCATAAAATCCACAGCATATCCGCACCTGCGTTTTCTGCCAAGTGATGCAGACTTTGTGCGGAAGATTCTGCACCCCAATCCACAACGTGTGCACATAGCCTAGGGCTTCTTACAATTGTACATTTCCATAACTGCAGCTGCATATCCCCATTAGAGATGTTGCATTCACAGTTTCCTTTGTGATGTAGTTAAGGTAGGGTTAACATTGATTGTAATTTTGGAAAATTGTGGTAGAAAGAGTGAAAAAAAAAAAAGTTGTGAATAGAGCCTGCTGGCACTTGTAGCAGTCATCCTCCTTGTAGAGTTACCTGCTGAAACCACTAGGGGGCACTCTGGGCACAGCTGAACAGAAGAGACGGACACGGACTGCCAGCACTAGGGGGCGCTCTGGAAACAGCTGAACAGAAGAGACGGACACTGACAGCCAGCACTAGGGGGCACTCTGTGCAGCTGAACAGAAGAGACAGACACTGACTGCCAGCACTAGGGGGCACTCGGTGCAGCTGAACAGAAGAGACAGACACTGACTGCCAGCACTAGGGGTCGCTCTGGGCACAGCTGAACAGAAGAGACGGACATGGACTGCCAGCACTAGGGGGCGCAGCTGAACAGAAGAGATGGACACTGACTGCCAGCACTAGGAGGCACTCGGTGCAGCTGAACAGAAGAGACGGACATGGACTGCCAGCACTAGGGGTCGCTCTGGGCGCAGCTGAACAGAAGAGACAGACACTGACTGCCAGCACTAGGAGGCACTCGGTGCAGCTGAACAGAAGAGATGGACACGGACTGCCAGCACTAGGGGGCACAGCTGAACAGAAAAGACGGACACTGACTGCCAGCACTAGGGGGCACTCTGTGCAGCTGAACAGAAGAGACAGACACTGACTGCCAGCACTAGGGGGCGCTCTGGGAACAGCTGAACAGAAGAGACGGACATGGACTGCCAGCACTAGGGGGCGCTCTCGGTGCAGCTGAACAGAAGAGACTAACAGACTGCCAGCACTAGGGGGCGTTGCTGAACAGAAGAGACGGACACTGACGCGTTTCACATCTAGAAGCTTTTATTTCAACCTTTTACAATAGAAAGTTTCAGGATGTGGAGCAGATAATATTGCTATCAGTATAGAAGGGAGGAGCGGGCACAGTCAGGAAGCCGCCGCCATCGTGGCTTCTATCAGCAGCATGTCAAACATTCAGTCACAGTCCTGTCCACACGAGACAGGACCCTCAGCTCCTGGCCACAGGGGTCACACCTTGGGGGCTACCTCATCGGCCATTAATGCAGGGTGAGGAGCTAATGGTGACAGGGGCCTTGCTTGAAATGATGGATTCCAAGTATGGCCCCCGATCATAAATATCAGCAAGGGTCCGGAGAAGTCCTGGTAAAGTGCTCGTCCCCCCAGACAGAAGGAGCTGCAGCGAACCTCCGAGAATACAGCGGGAGACAATATAATTTGTCTTGTTCTCCAGTCACCACCAGAGCTGCTTTCACTGTTGGAGATGACAGATCTGTCATCTCCATGCGCCCCCCACCCAATCCCACACGCCGGGGGGGTTAATATGAAAACGAGCAGACCGGGGTGATTACAATAGCTCCAGTTATTCACCAATACCCACAAATTAAAGAAAGCGGCTGCAGCTCTGGCTGTGACTTGAGAATACTACAAGTCCATTTAAGATAAACAGGAATTTACTTATCATTTCTCCCCCCGCAAATTATGGACTACTACAGATCCCTCCTGTAAATTCAGGGTGGGTTACATTGTAGGGGTCCCAGGTTGTTTCATACATTTGGCACTTAGTGAGCAAAAAATCACTACGATCTGCCACTACTAATCAGAGCGACTATACAGGGAGCCTGCATTCACCAGAGCCAGGCCAGATATGTACAGGACCCCCGAAAACATGAACGATAGCGATGTGTTCGGACAGCGCTAGGACAAGATGGTAATCACCGACTCTACCCAGGAAAGCCGGGTGTACCAATATGGCCGCCATCAGCCAGTGCAGGAGCCAAGGGAAAAACAAAAAACAACAAAAACGAATAGCGATGCTGCCCCGGACCCTCAGCCACGCCAGCCCCAGACCCTCCTCTGCCACGCCAGCCCCAGACCCTCCTCTGCCACGCCAGCCCCAGACCCTCCTTTGCCACGCCAGCCCCAGACCCTCCTTTGCCACGCCAGCCCCCAGACCCTCTGCCATGCCAGCCATTTGTGGCTACCCAGATATCCCAGTAAATTAGTACCAGGTATAACACCCCAATTTAAAGGGAAATGCTCATAAACAAGGATCCTATCTATTAGAAGCATCTAACAAAAGAACAAATAAATAAAAGATATGGAACAAAATTGCAGTGCCACCCCACAGGCCGGCGCCCGCACCCCTCCGCCGTCACCCACCGAGGGTGTAAAGATTTCAGGATAAGAAATAAATGGCCGAGTTATACACTGGTAAATACCATAAGGTCAAGCGGGTGGGGGGGTGGACAAACCTGGAAGATACCAACACAGAAAAGGTAGGGAGGGGGCAGGGATAACAGGAAAGAGAATATATATGGGAGCATCTTCTAGGGACCCCTATAAAATAACACCATCCAGCTTACTGCCCCTTGTGCCCCCCATGCTCTGCGGAGGACTCCCAACTTCCTATGTATCCGCTTTCTGCCCCTCCTTCCTGTGCTAACAGCAGAGGCAGTCTACTATATAGCAGACGTTACCGAAAAGTGACCCCAAGGTCCAGGACAGGAGGCAAAAATCTGAGCTCCCACCTCAGGGTATTTAGAGCTTACCGGCCTATAATGGACTGGACTGCAACACTGTGCAGGAAATCCAGCTGTGAGGAGTCCAGACTTAACATCCTACAGACCCCCGAAATGACAACTGAAGGCATGCGGGATCACAGCCATGAGGGGGAGACAGACGCGGGATACAGGGTGTGGGGGGCACACAGGACCGACCATTTGTGTGTCATCCTGAAGAGTCCAGCACAGCAAGCGAAGAGTTAAAGACGTCAGACACCGCTGCAATTTTGTCACATTTTAATGTAATTTTATTAGAAATCATGCAACAAATTTATTATATTTATATATAAAAATACAAGTGCAATAAGAACGGTGTAGGTCCAGGTGTCGGGGTACGGCCCCCCGTTACCTAAGCTCTCGCCCACCCAGCCCCCCAGAATAAATTATGTACACGTCAGTCCTTTAGTGTGGGCACAGCACGTAAAATGTTAGTCCAAACCACAAACAGTACAAAAAGAAAAAAGTCAAACATCCCCCAAAAAAACGATCAAACCTCCAGATACCTCACCGTCCTAGTCCCTTCTCTCGGGGGGCTTCGGTAAGAACGTGCCCCCCCCCTTCCCTCTTGTAAAACAACATGGCCGACATTCCCAAACCCCACAGTGGCCGCGGCCCTCGTCCCTGACACTTCCCAATCCTTTCCGATCCCGGGTCGCACATTTTCAGAAGACCCCAATAATTTTTCCCTCCACAATCACGTGCTGAACTTTCCGACTCGCAATAATATTAAATATAAACCTAAGAAAAAAAAATAATAAAAATCCCGCGACTTCTCGATATGTGAAGAATTTGTAGCGATGAAAAAGCGTCAGAAGCGGCGGCTGCAGGACGTCCACGTGGGCTGCGGAGCGTCGAGGGTTACGGACGCGCCCACGTGGCGCCAGTCACATACATATATATACCCAACATGTAATATTAAATTATAGACACAGGTTTGTTATGAAGATGGCGATCAGGGCCGGCCGCCATTACCGCCCCTCCCCCGGCGGGTCTCTGGCTGGGTGATGGACGCCCTGACCATACCGCCCCTCCCTCGGCGGATCTCTAGCTGGGTGATGGACGCCCTGACCATACCGCCATTACCACCCCTCCACAGCGGGTTACTGGCTGGGTGATGGACGCCCTGACCATACCGCCCCTCCCTCGGCGGATCTCTAGCTGGGTGATGGACGCCCTGACCATACCGCCATTACCACCCCTCCCCAGCGGGTTACTGGCTGGGTGATGGACGCCCTGACCAGACCACCATTACCAATCCTCCCCCCGTCATGTCTCTGGCTGGGTGATGGACGCCCTGACCATACCATGAACCACCCCTCCCAGGCCCCAATTTACTATAAATCCATCTTCTATAAAAAGAAAGGTACCATAACCCTGGATAGGGGCGCTGCCCGACACGCCATCACTGAAGCCAGACACCAGGGGGCAGTGGCGAGCCGGCCGTGGCTTACATTGACGAGCAGATGTCACTTGGTGCCGTGGAAGGTGAACGGCGGATGGACCGGTCGTAGCGGACGCCATGGCGGCTGTAGCGGTGCTGGAGATGTCACCATGTCACAAACCCTCTGCTGCGCTATGGATAGTAAGAGCGGGGGAGGGGGATGCGAGTGCAGAGCAGAGGATGGGCTATAATGGCGGAGGCGGGGGGAGGTTGCAGACGAGTTCTCCGTGGTCCATCCTTCGCCGGTGGCCGGGGCGACTCATCAATCTGCAGGGAAACAGTGACGATTTCGGAGGTGGGTGGAGAACAAGTGGGGAGGACAGGATGATGGGAGGAGACCAGACAATGAGAGATGGAAGACGACACCACAAATTCATCATTAGATGCCTGGAAAATAAAAGCATTTTGCATCTCAGACGGTGAAACGTGGCGGAAAGTTCCTGTAATCCGGCGACGTAACCCGGACCAGCAACGAGAACCGCAGAGGTTCTCACTTTGTGGCAGAACAGTCTGATCATCCAGAACATTCCAGATTACAGGAGCCTTCCGGATCCATGACTTACACACTGAATGAGTCGCTTGGACATGACATGGAGCTGCTGCAGACCCCGGGGTCGGGGCCTAGGGGGCGCTACACAAATCCTGCCAGACTTTATACAAAGCTTTATCTTTAGTTTTTTCCCAGATTTCGGCTTCCTGTCAGTGTCAGGCCATTCAGACTGGATCTGTAAAGACCTGATCGCACGGCCGGGGGTCCACGTGACCAAGGCAGAGACCCCCAAAACGTGTCTATTCACAGACAGCAAGCAGAGATCTCTATGGCTCACCACTAGGACCTGACATCGGACACGAGACCCCATCACTGCCCTGGACCCCCACATTCTAGTTAGAGGGGTCCTCCGTCACTTTCTTACTTGTCTCCGGTATGAGAGAACTGAAGCTCTGAATTTCCCTTTGATTGCTGCCGTCTACAGGGAGCGTCTCCGCCACGCCATTCTCCCGTGTGTCCACCGCCGTATCGTCTGCGGGGGCTGCTAGGTCCCCGTTCTGTGGTGGGGTCTTCGGTTCTGCACCGTTCTCCTGGAAACAAATTAAGATTTCATTTTTGGGGTCAGAAAGGATGATGGGTCCCCAGATCTCCCTTCCCGGTCTCCAGTTCAGACCTTTATGCTTTCCGGAGGTTCCTGCTTCATCTCAGTCTTCTGTGAGGACTCGTCAGATTTGGCGTCACCACCGCCTGCGAGAGAGGAGAGGGTGGTGGATGTGTAAGACAGGTAACCGTCCGTGCGACCACCTCCATCCAACTACAAGCCCTGCCCTCCCTCCACCCCCATCCAACTACAAGCCCTGCCCTCCCTCCACCCCCATCCAACTACAAGCCCTGCCCTCCCTCCACCCCCATCCAACTACAAGCCCTGCCCTCCCTCCACCCCCATCCAACTATAAGCCCTGCCCTCCCTCCACCCCCATCCAACTACAAGCCCTGCCCTCCCTCCACCCCCATCCAACTACAAGCCCTGCCCTCCCTCCACCCCCATCCAACTACAAGCCCTGCCCTCCCTCCACCCCCATCCAACTATAAGCCCTGCCCTCCCTCCACCCCCATCCAACTACAAGCCCTGCCCTCCCTCCACCCCCATCCAACTACAAGCCCTGCCCTCCCTCCACCCCCATCCAACTACAAGCCCTGCCCTCCCTCCACCCCCATCCAACTACAAGCCCTGCCCTCCCTCCACCCCCATCTAACTACAAGCCCTGCCCTCCACCCCCATCTAACTACAACCCCTGTCCTCCACCCCCATCCAACTACAACCCCTGTCCTCCACCCCCATCCAACTACAACCCCTGTCCTCCACCCCCATCCAACTACAAGCCCTGCCCTCCCTCCACCCCCATCCAACTACAAGCCCTGCCCTCCACCCCCATCCAACTACAAGCCCTGCCCTCCACCCCCATCCAACTACAAGCCCTGCCCTCCCTCCACCCCCATCTAACTACAAGCCCTGCCCTCCACCCCCATCTAACTACAACCCCTGTCCTCCACCCCCATCTAACTACAAGCCCTGCCCTCCACCCCCATCTAACTACAACCCCTGCCCTCCACCCCCATCTAACTACAACCCCTGTCCTCCACCCCCATCTAACTACAACCCGTCCTCCACCCCCATCTAACTACAACCCCTGTCCTCCACCCCCATCCAACTACAAGCCCTGCCCTCCCTCCACCCCCATCTAACTACAAGCCCTGCCCTCCACCCCCATCTAACTACAAGCCCTGCCCTCCACCCCCATCTAACTAAAACCCGTCCTCCACCCCCATCTAACTACAACCCCTGTCCTCCACCCCCATCTAACTACAACCCCTGTCCTCCACCCCCATCTAACTACAACCCCTGTCCTCCACCCCCATCTAACTACAACCCCTACCCTCCACCCCCATCTAACTACAACCCCTACCCTCCACCCCCATCTAGCTACAACCCCTACCCTCCACCTCCATCTAACTACAACCCCTGCTCTCCACAATTGTCCAAGGAAACTTCCCACAATAACTGTTCAACAACAGTGCAAACCCCTCGTCATCACTGCCCACCAGAGCCCTGCACCAACAGAGCCGATCAGTACCTGTAACTGCCCATCCCCAGGGCCCTGCGGGTCGCCAATCCCCAGCCTACAGGCAGCACAGCCTGGCAGGCACCAATCCCCAGCCTACAGGCAGCACAGCCTGGCAGGCACCAATCCCCAGCCTACAGGCAGCACAGCCTGGCAGGCACCAATCCCCAGCCTACAGGCAGCACAGCCTGGCAGGCACCAATCTCCAGCCTACAGGCAGCACAGCCTGGCAGGCACCAATCCCCAGCCTACAGGCAGCACAACCTGGCAGGCACCAATTCCCAGCCTACAGGCAGCACAGCCTGGCAGGCACCAATCCCCAGCCTACAGGCAGCACAACCTGGCAGGCACCAATCCCCAGCCTACAGGCAGCACAGCCTGGCAGGCACCAATCCCCAGCCTACAGGCAGCACAGCCTGGCAGGCACCAATCCCCAGCCTACAGGCAGCACAGCCTGGCAGGCACCAATCCCCAGCCTACAGGCAGCACAACCTGGCAGGCACCAATTCCCAGCCTACAGGCGGCAGAGCCCAGTGGGCACCAGTCCCCAGCCCTGTGTAGCACCCACCAGTCTCCGCAGTCATTCGCTCACCTGACTTGGCTTTGGTGCTCGGTTTGGAGCCGCACTTGGAAGAAACCTTGGACACGTCCACCTTCTTGTTCAGAATCTGGACCTGCGGGGAAGACAAGTACAGAACATGAGTGGCGCTCGGCTCAGGATGGCGCAGTGTCATCGTACGCTCCACAGACTGAACCTACAGATCTCAGAGAAGAAGAAAAGATCAAGAAGAACCCTGTGAAGACGACGGGCGAGTCAGGTCAGTGAGCCCCAAATATCGGCGTTTCCCCAGACGGGTCTCATCACCTGCTGGCTGCAGAATTAACCCTTCAGGGCTCACAATCCTTTAAAGGGGTCTTCCAGATTTATGCAAACACTATAAAAGTTTTTTTAAAAATCTTACAATTTTGCAGAAATCATCGTTAAGCAATGATTAAAGGGGTCCTTGCTGCGGTTCACATCTGCGGAGATGCCCCTGGTCCAACGTATAGGACTGGTGCACACTAATCGTGCATGTGCCGCGGCCGGTACACGACGTCCTCCCGATGCAGAAGTGAGACGCCGGACCCCTTTATCCTCAGTAAAGCTGGAAGCCCCCTTAAGCTCACCCTGCACTGAACATCAGAAACCTGAGGAAAGTGAGTGAATAAGAGGCAGATCCGGAGTCAGAGGACGCCACCAGCAGCTGCGGCAGTCCTGGATCCAGCGTGCCCGCATTGCCCCATCTATCCGCCTGGTTACAGCGGCTCTGGAGGTAGCAGCCATGTCACCGGAGGGGCCCGGCTCTGGCTGGGGGGCCAGCCCCCTCTATTACAGTGATGGACAGCAGAGAACAGTGCGAGGGGACGCGGTGCTGGCCGCACATTACTCACGTTGGCACCGCCCGGTTTGTGGCTGGTGGACGCTGGCGGACGGCTGCTGCCTACGGACGGTTTGGCGGCATTTGTTACCTGTGAATAATAGGGGATTTAGTTCTGTAGGGTTGGAGGCGACGGAGAAGAGACAGAAAGGGGGAGAGCGCGGAAACCAGAAATAACTGTACAGAAGGAGAGAAGCCAAGGAAAGGTGGTAACAACGTCCAGAGAGGAAGTGTACAACTGGCGGCACTACAACTCCCAGCATGTCAGGAGCATGGCATCAGCGCCGAACGAGACTTATGGCAGTCGTTGTGCACATACGACACCAGGGAACCAGCGGGACGCCTGGGGAAGGAACTGGCACCTCCAAGATTGGAGAAACCATGGCCAATATCTTCCAAAAGCAGCGCCATCCCTAGTCACAGGCAGCGAGTGGTACTGCAGCTCGGCCTCGCTCTTACAACAGCGCTGAGCCCTGGCATGGTAGCCATGTTTTTCCATCCTGTTTCAGCAATTTGCTCATACATTAAATAAAGGGTTAAATCTAAGGTAACGCTTGAACATCTGCAGCGCACATCTGCATGGATAGGTCAGGACCTCCACAAGCAGCTCTACCCCAGGCCATGCATTAGTGAGTGCTCCCCCGCCTGGGCACATGGGCTGCGCCGCCATCTGCTGCCACGCGCCGAGCTGCCAACATGATGAATATTTCATTTGCACGCTAAGAAAAAAAAAAACCAAACAAACCTGCAATCTGTCCGAGAATCGGACGAGGGATAATTAACCTTGTAAGCTCCAAGTGGCATCACAAGCCCTGCAGGGGGCGACACTGCGCCAGTATAGTCCGTCACTGCTGCGCTCCTTCACCGCATTACACTGCATCCATGGCAAAATGGGGGTTAAAAGCTACAGGGGGAAAAAGTCTGAAGGTGCAGCAGAGCATTCCTCCGCGCCGCGCAGGTGCAGCAGAGCATTCCTCCGCGCCGCGCAGGTGCAGCAGAGCATTCCTCCGCGCAGGTGCAGCAGAGCATTCCTCCGCGCAGGTGCAGCAGAGCATTCCTCCGCGCAGGTGCAGCAGAGAATTCCTCCGCGCAGGTGCAGCAGAGAATTCCTCCGCGCAGGTGCAGCAGAGAATTCCTCCGCGCAGGTGCAGCAGAGAATTCCTCCGCGCGGCGCAGGTGCAGCAGAATATTCCTCTGCGCCGCACTGGTGCAGCAGAGTATTAAAAATGAGCCAACATGCAGAATCAGACATGTCCTCATGGACGGGAGCGGCTGTCTGTTTTGGGGGTATGCAGCCAGGTCTCAGTAATCCAGTAGCCCTGCGTAAGAGACGACTCCCACTAAGCAATAAGCTTGAGTCTGTAAGAAGCAGCAACTTAAGTCGTTTGCAGGCAATAAAATCCCACTCCCTGATCCCTACAGTCGGGGGGCCCATACACAACAGGTGGTCTGCAGCAAGCGACAGGACTGGCGGACACACATGTAATAAGGCGCCTGTGGTTCGATCCCTCAGCGATGGTGACGTGGAGCGGGATCTCGGGGGAAAACACAGAAGCTCCACAACTTTATTACTCATCTCATCCATTCACTTTCACAACATCTCTGCTTCCTGCCAGAGACTGGAAACCCACCATGGTCCTAGTCCAGCTCACACCGATACACTGTTAGTTTGCTACAATGTATCAGGGCTGGTAAAACACAGATTAGTCTGTATAACTCAAGACTGGCTCTATTTGTAGTAAAACCTCAAAAGGATTAGATCCGAGCTTCGAGTTTACTGCTCTCATTCACTTACAGGAAGCAGTAGTAGTATAAAAAACTAAAACAAACCTCCAATTGGGCCAGAGTTAACAACGGGGGTCTCACAGGGGTCAGTATTGGGCCCTTTTCTTTTCTACTTTTATTAATGACCTTGTAGGGGGCATACAGAGGAGAATCACAATATTTACAGATACTAAACTCTGAAAGGTGATCAATGCAGGGGAGGATAATTTATTACAGAAGGATTTATTTGAGCTGGAGTCTTGGGCTGAGAAATAAATAAGGCAGCACACTGCGGCGCTAAAACATGCAAACATGAAAATTGAACTGCATTACTGCACTAGAAATATGAAAAAATGAGAGCGTTTAGCGCATAAATTGGCCAATTCATGTGTACCTGGTAGCCACATTAGGGCATCTCTCGTTCGTATACCAGGTCCTACACTTTCCTTTCCTCGCTGAGAATAAACGTCTCCATCTGAATGGGTACCTGTGAAACCTCCTCTTAGACTAAATTTCTCTCTCTGTGGAAGGGTAATGGACCTGCTGCGATTAAAACACCTGTGGCTAAGAGGCGGAGTGCTCAGTCAGAAGGCTAGTGAATACAAATTTTAAAAAAAACTGACCAGCGAGGAAAGGAAAGTAGGACCTGGTATACGAGAGATGCCCTAATGTGGCTACCAGGTACACATGAATTGGCCAATTTACGCGCTAATCGCTCATTTTTTCATATTTCTAGTGCAGTAATGCAGTTTAGTTTTCATGTTTGCATGTTTTAGCGCTGCAGTGTGCTGCCTTATTAATTTGACTGTATACGAGTTGGTGACTCTAGGTTCAGCACCTGTTCACGCTTAGTCCATGTTTGGATGTGACTGTCAGTTTTTTTTAAATTTGGGCAGAGAAATGTCATCTGAAGTTTTAAGTAGATAAATGTTAGGTCATGAACTAGGGCATAAAATGTGTAAGGCTGTGTGCACACGTTGCGGTTTTTTCGTGGTTTTTCCCGATAAAAACGCTATAAAACTGCAAAAAAAAACCCCATACAATAAGCATCCCATCATTTAGAATGAATTCCGCATGTTTTGTGCACATGATGCGTTTTTTTCCGCGAAAAAAACGCATCGCGGTAAAAAAACGCAGCATGTTCATTAATTTTGCGGATTTCCCACTACAAAATGCATTGGGAAGTGTCCGGAAAAAAACGCGGCAAAAACGCGTCAGATACGCGGCAAAAACGCATGTGGTTTTCTTGCAGAAAATGTCCGGTTTTTCTCAGAAATTTTCTGCGAGAAATCCTGAACGTGTGCACATAGCCTAAGAGCAGACACTACGGATTATTTACTGTAAGAGCAGTGGGACTATGGATTCTTTCCTGTAAAAGCAGAGAGACTATGGAGTCTTTCCTGTAAGAGCAGAGAGACTACAGATTCTTTCCTGTAAGAGCAGACACTACGGATTATTTACTGTGAGAGCAGTAGGACTATGGATTCTTTCCTGTAAGAGCAGTGGGACTATGGATTCTTTCCTGTAAGCAGTGGGACTATGGATTATTTCCTGTAAAAGCAGAGAGACTATGGATTCTTTCCTGTAAGAGCAGTGGGACTATGGATTCTTTCCTGTAAGAGCAGTGGGACTATGGATTCTTTCCTGTAAGAGCAGTGGGACTATGGATTCTTTCCTGTAAGAGCAGTGGGACTATGGATTCTTTCCTGTAAGAGCAGTGGGACTATGGATTCTTTCCTGTAAGAGCAGTGGGACTATGGATTCTTTCCTGTAAGAGCAGTGGGACTATGGATTCTTTCCTGTAAGAGCAGTGGGACTATGGATTCTTTCCTGTAAGAGCAGTGGGACTATGGATTCTTTCCTGTAAGAGCAGTGGGACTATGGATTCTTTCCTGTAAGAGCAGTGGGACTATGGATTCTTTCCTGTAAGAGCAGTGGGACTATGGATTCTTTCCTGTAAGAGCAGTGGGACTATGGATTCTTTCCTGTAAGAGCAGTGGGACTATGGATTCTTTCCTGTAAGAGCAGTGAGACTATGGAGTCTTTCCTGTAAGAACAGTGAGACTATGGATTCTTTCCTGTAAGGGCAGTGAGACTATGGAGTCTTTCCTGTAAGAGAAGCGAGACTATGGATTCCTTCCTGTAAGGGCAGTGAGGCTATGGATTCCTTCCTGTAAGGGCAGTGAGGCTATGGAGTCTTTCCTGTAAGAGCAGCGAGACTATGGATTCCTTCCTGTAAGGGCAGTGAGGCTATGGATTATTTCCTGTAAGAGAAGCGAGACTATGGAGTCTTTCCTGTAAGAACAGAGAGATTATGCAAAACTAACCTCTGTACAAGGAGGCCTGGATGCCTTTCCTGATTCTGCTAAATTAATCCAAGGAACTCGTCTGATTGCCGTATGTGGAGTTGGGAAGGATTTTACCCCCCTAACAGGCAGCTATTCGTGTCTGCCCCATGGGGTTATTTTTTCTACTTCCGGATTAACATGTTAAATTATAGGTTTAACGCGATGGGATTTATATCTACCTTCAACCTTAAAAGAAATATATTTTTCTTCATCTTTTTTAGATTGTATAAAATAATAATAAAAAGTTGTGTTTTTTTTGTCACCGCTGCTTCCTGTCAGTGAATGAGAGCATTAATCCCAGGTCATCTCTAAAAGCGGAGCATTAAACATAAAGCCCGGCACACGGACCCCGTTAGTTCGCGGAGCAGGAGACACGATGGATATTAGTCGGCCACACGGACGCGGCGCCCGGCAGCCATACTTACATTCCCACCACCAGGAACATGCTTAATATTGTCCTTGGAGCCACACTTGGACTGAACATGGCTGTAGTTGACTTTTTTGTTGACTATCTGGACCTGGAGCGTGACAGGATGGGGAGAAAAAAAACAAAACGAGACACAGAAATGGAGAGGCGAGGTTAGAAAATCACGTGACAGCGAACGGGGGTTACGTGAATGACAACAGGGAGGGGAAAACATGAAGCAAAGGGGTTAAGCAGCAGCTACAGCGTCGTCCTAGGCCCACCCATGCAGAGCCAGCAATCCGCTTTTTGCAATACGTCATTAGTTGATACGCTGCAAACACAAAAACTAGTGATTCAGTCCTGCGTTACAGACCACCGCCTTACTGGTGGGTGCTAGTGCCAGCAAGCGCAAGTGCCCCCCATGGAAGTGCCCCCCATGTATTATTCTTCTCCAGAATTCCTTTAAATGTTGCATCTCGGACCCCCAATGACCAGGAGGGCGAGCTGGCACCATCCTACAATGTGCAGAGCGCCAGCTCGCGTGCACGATACTTACCCGTCACCCCGCACATGGGCGCGTGAGCGTTTCTGTACGCCTAGAGGAGGAGGTGTTAGGCAGATACACGAGAGGTGACAGGAGGAGGGAGAGAGGACAGATCGCGAAGGTTAAGAGAGAAGTGACGAGGAGGAGGAGGCGACGAGCCGGCAGCGGCTCACTGATCACTCACTTTCCCACTGCTTTGCTTTTGCGCGGTCTCTTTAGGGTCTGCCGGCTTAGCGCTGGCTGTTTTAGTGGCGGCAGGGGCTGGGACAGGTTTTCGGGCTGTGCTGGCGGGCACAGGTTTTTTCTCTACTTTTGCCTGCTGGGGGGGAAAATGTAAGATGGTTTATAATTCAGCAATAAGAAAGGAAATAAGTCACCTGTTCCCTTATCTATAGCTCCTCAGTACAGAGCGACGGTCCAGGGATTGTCCTGTCTGGTCCAGAACTGCAGCCAAAAAGGAAACAAGACTGTGCTAATCCCGGGCTCCATCCTGTATTATACTCCAGAGCTGCACTCACTATTCTGCTGGTGCAGTCACTGTGTACATACATTACTGATCCTGAGTTACATCCTGTATTATACCCCAGAGCTGCACTCACTATTCTGCTGGTGCAGTCACTGTGTACATACATTACATTACTGATCCTGAGTTACATCCTGTATTATACCCCAGAGCCGCACTCACTATTCTGCTGGTGCAGTCACTGTGTACATACATTACATTACTGATCCTGAGTTACATCCTGTATTATACTCCAGAGCTGCACTCACTATTCTGCTGGTGCAGTCACTGTGTACATACATTACTGATCCTGAGTTACCTCCTGTATTATACCCCAGAGCTGCACTCACTATTCTGCTGGTGCAGTCACTGTGTACATACATTACTGATCCTGAGTTACATCCTGTATTATACCCCAGAGCCGCACTCACTATTCTGCTGGTGCAGTCACTGTGTACATACATTACATTACTGATCCTGAGTTACATCCTGTATTATACCCCAGAGCTGCACTCCCTATTCTGCTGGTGCAGTCACTGTGTACATACATTACTGATCCTGAGTTATATCCTGTATTATACCCCAGAGCCGCACTCACTATTCTGCTGGTGCAGTCACTGTGTACATACATTACTGATCCTGAGTTACATCCTGTATTATACTCCGGAGCTGCACTCACTATTCTGCTGGTGCAGTCACTGTGTACATACATTACATTACTGATCCTGAGTTACATCCTGTATTATACCCCAGAGCTGCACTCACTATTCTGCTGGTGCAGTCACTGTGTACATACATTACATTACTAATCCTGAGTTACATCCTGTATTATACCCCAGAGCCGCACTCACTATTCTGCTGGTGCAGTCACTGTGTACATACATTACATTACTGATCCTGAGTTACATCCTGTATTATACCCCAGAGCCGCACTCACTATTCTTCTGGTGCAGTCACTGTGTACATACATTACATTACTGATCCTGAGTTACATCCTGTATTATACTCCAGAGCTGCACTCACTATTTTGCTGGTGCAGTCACTGTGTACATACATTACATTACTGATCCTGAGTTACATCCTGTATTATACCCCAGAGCTGCACTCACTATTCTGCTGGTGCAGTCACTGTGTACATACATTACATTACTGATCCTGAGTTACCTCCTGTATTATACTCCAGAGCCGCACTCACTATTCTTCTGGTGCAGTCACTGTGTACATACATTACATTACTGATCCTGAGTTACATCGTGTATTATACTCCAGAGCTGCACTCACTATTTTGCTGGTGCAGTCACTGTGTACATACATTACATTACTGATCCTGAGTTACATCCTGTATTATACCCCAGAGCTGCACTCACTATTCTGCTGGTGCAGTCACTGTGTACATACATTACATATCCTGAGTTGCCTCCTATACTATACCCCAGAGCTGCACTCACTATTCTGCTGATGCAGTCACTAAAATGCTACATTTTTGGCCCATATAGCAGTCATCCACCTGACGGGTAGTTGGTAGCTGCAGCTTTGAACCATCTCCACCACTACAACCCCCAACGTCCCCTCTATTTCACCCTGATTTCACTGATCGTTGCCCTCCATAATTCGATCATGCCGAGATTCCGCACAGCGACAGCCCCTGCAGCCATGACAGATGACATGAGAGGGGAAGGCACAGTGTACAATGGACGGTGACTCGGGCGGACGCGGCGGCGCTCACCTTCCCTCCTCCAGGCTGATGCTTCAGGTTGTCCGTGGAGCCGATCTTGGAGCGCACGTTCTTCAGATCGGGGGCTGTTGATGGACGAGGCTGTTTGGGGGCTGCGGTGGGTTTGCTGGCGGCCAGTGCACTGGAAGGCTTACTAACGGGGGCTGTGCTGGTTTTGCTGAGAGGAGCCGGACGGGTGGTGGGCAGTTTCTTGGCGTCTGTGGAAGCACTGGGACCAGTAAGTGGTTTGGAAGCAGCTGGTTTGGTGGTCTTGGGGCGGCTGGGGGCTGCGGCGGCTCCATTGGTTTTTGTTAGATCAGCTGGAACAGATTTGGGGCGACTTAAATCTGCAAGAGAGAAGGAAAAGGAGTCACAATCCTCCACCCGGAACCCACCCAGGGTGAAGATAAAGGGGATTGTCAACTTCATGCATCTAAAGGTTAACGAGTTTGTGTGGTACCGTATAGGTGGTCTTGGTGTCACTGCAGACCACCCAGACCCGTGTGCATCACGTATACGTCCAGTATGTTCCCAGCAGACAGGACTACGTACCTGTAGGGGATTTGGTTGTGGTGGTCTTCTTGGCTTCTGCCGCCTTCACTTCATTCTTCAGGGCTGTAACAGAGGAGACCCGTCAGGCCCGGGCCGGCATCAGCACACGATGTGAAAAAGTATGTGACCCTCCAGAAATCCCTTCACTACATCTGTTGGGGTCGCTCCTGCATTAATTACTCCCAAGTCTCGATTTCCAGCTTGTGCGCAGACCCTTAAAGCTGAACTCCACCTCAACCAGTAAAGGTCCACAGCTCCGGCCAAAAACTGCCATACAATGACATCGGCCTGTGCAGCTGCTGCCTGGCATTGGGCACTTCTGCCCCCGGCATTAGATTCTTTCCTGCAGGATATAAAATGGCGACTTACCAGTTGGTCGTTTGGGGGTGACATTAGGTTTGGGAGCGGATGTTCCTGTAGTAGTCGCAGCGGCAGATGCGCCGAGCTTGGGGGCCACCAGGCTGGCTTTACCAGAAGAGCGAGGGGTGGCCAAAGATGTTAGGGGCTTCTTGTCCGGGGACTTCACTGGACTCAGACTCTGCCCAGAAAAACAAAACAATAAGTGACAGTACAGCGCAATCTACAGATGTCACCAGGACGGAGGGCGAGGACCACCGGCTGCCCACCTCCTGCCCCTTACTATGCGGATGGTGGTCGGCACAGGTGCGAATTGCGCTTTTGTGGTCCGTGCTCTCGCCCACTTTATCACTACGCCCGTATTAATTCGCACCTCCGCAATATCCCGTCCAGTGTGCACAATGCCCTTTACTGATTATCGGGGGCGCTCGGCCATGAGGTGGGAGACCCCGTGGTCGGTGTAACAGCAGATGTCCACAGCAGCGCAGGGCGGCGGGTGGAGGCGAGCGTCACCTACCGTATGTGCCAGATTAGAAAGGCAGCGAAAAGGTGTCCCTGTAACGCAGTGTGTGTGTGTGTGTGTGTGTGTGTGTGTGTGTGTGTGTGTGTGTGTCCCTGTAACGTGGGAATTGGAGTTTATGGTTTCCCGGACCCCCGTGTATCACCACTTTCCCATCCTCCTGCATATTCTCTCTTTGCCTTCTCTACCTATTGTGATGGCAATGCTATGCTCGGCATGGAGCCAATCAGAGCTCTCCGTGCGGTGCCTCCCCTCACAGCAGGCCGTCTCACTGAGAGAATCTGCAGCTGCATCTCCCTCCTCCTGGCTCTTTACAGGTTTATACTAAATTATCAGGAAGATAAGACCCCAGTATGGAAGGTGAAGAGACGCCGACCCTAGAGAGACATTACAGTGTGTACTACATGATCAGCAGACAGCTCCCTATACACAGTGGGGCCAGAGCCGAGTGCAGGGGCCCCAACATGGAACCAAACCAGCGACGTATGATTCCTGCTGAAGGATGGACGAGCATTTTGCATCTCCTCAGCCACTTACCTTGGGCTTTGCCTCCTTCGTCTCCTTAGGTGTGGTGGACTTGGTTGCGCTCCCTAGGGGCCGCTTCGGAGTGCCGTTGCTGACAGTGGTGGCTGGAGCGGGGCTGCTGGTCTTTTTAGCTGCAGTGGGTGTTGAAGAGAGCGGCTTCTTAGGGCTGGCGGCAGCCAGAGGTTTACCTCTAGGGCTAGCGGCGGGCTTGGATGGGGTTACGGCTGCTGCGGCCTTTACATAGACGATATAAACACACACAATGTGTAGATGTCGCACAATCTGACCCCACACTTCTGGCATCGCCTGCACGAGCGCTCGCTCTCATACCTTAACCTTCTTCTCCGGACTCGCGGGAAGCTCCTTGGTAGGAGGAGCAGTGATGTCACTTCCTGTGTTGGCGGCTTCTGGGGCGGCGCTCGCTTCAGATTTACCTGAAAGGTGAAATTCACAGGTAAAGCCCCAAACGCCACCATCCGGACTGAAGACCCTCGTACGTACACAGGACTGATTACACACAGCTCCGTCAGCCATAACATTAATACCAGACACAAGCCTATCACAGTCAGCGGGAATGTTAGCCATTACCAGTTGTCCTTCCTCAGACCGATATTGGTGGTCACTAACCTATGCAGCGAGCAACACCCCTCTAGCACCGCCGTATACCGGGAACACGCCACGAGCACCGCCATATACCGGGAACACGCCTCGAGCACCGCCATATACCGGGAACACCCCACAAGACCTGCCGCATACCGGAAACACCCCACAAGACCTGCCATATACCGGGAACACCCCACAAGACCTGCCATATACCGGGAACACCCCACAAGACCTGCCGCATACCGGAAACACCCCACAAGACCTGCCGTATACCGGGAACACCCCACAAGACCTGCCGTATACCGGGAACACCCCACAAGACCTGCCGTATACCGGGAACACCCCACAAGACCTGCCGTATACCGGGAACACCCCACAAGACCTGCCGTATACCGGGAACACCCCACAAGACCTGCCGTATACCGGGAACACCCCACAAGACCTGCCGTATACCGGGAACACCCCACAAGACCTGCCGTATACCGGGAACACCCCACAAGACCTGCCGTATACCGGGAACACCCCACAAGACCTGCCGTATACCGGGAACACCCCACAAGACCTGCCGTATACCGGGAACACCCCACAAGACCTGCCGCATACCGGAAACACCCCACAAGACCTGCCGCATACCGGAAACACCCCACAAGACCTGCCGCATACCGGGAACACCCCACAAGACCTGCCGTATACCGGGAACACCCCACAAGACCTGCCGTATACCGGGAACACCCCACAAGACCTGCCATATACCGGGAACACCCCACAAGACCTGCCATATACCGGGAACACCCCACAAGACCTGCCATATACCGGGAACACCCCACAAGACCTGCCATATACCGGGAACACCCCACAAGACCTGCTGCATACTGGAAACACCCCACAAGACCTGCCGTATACTGGGAACACCCCACAAGACCTGCCATATACCGGGAACACCCACAAGACCTGCCGTATATACCGGGAACACCCCACAAGAGCCGCCGTATACTGGGAACACCCAACAAGACCTGCCGTATACAGGGAACACCCCACAAGACCTGCCGTATACAGGGAACACCCCACAAGACCTGCCGTATACAGGGAACACCCCACAAGACCTGCCATATACCGGGAACACCCACAAGACCTGCCGTATACAGGGAACACCCAACAAGACCTGCCGTATACAGGGAACACCCCACAAGACCTGCCATATACCGGGAACACCCACAAGACCTGCCGTATACAGGGAACACCCAACAAGACCTGCCGCATACCGGAAACACCCCACAAGACCTGCCGCATACCGGAAACACCCCACAAGACCTGCCGTATACCGGGAACACCCCACAAGACCTGCCGTATACCGGGAACACCCCACAAGACCTGCCGTATACCGGGAACACCCCACAAGACCTGCCATATACCGGGAACACCCCACAAGACCTGCCATATACCGGGAACACCCCACAAGACCTGCCATATACCGGGAACACCCCACAAGACCTGCCATATACCGGGAACACCCCACAAGACCTGCTGCATACTGGAAACACCCCACAAGACCTGCCGTATACTGGGAACACCCCACAAGACCTGCCATATACCGGGAACACCCACAAGACCTGCCGTATATACCGGGAACACCCCACAAGAGCCGCCGTATACTGGGAACACCCAACAAGACCTGCCGTATACAGGGAACACCCCACAAGACCTGCCGTATACAGGGAACACCCCACAAGACCTGCCGTATACAGGGAACACCCCACAAGACCTGCCATATACCGGGAACACCCACAAGACCTGCCGTATACAGGGAACACCCAACAAGACCTGCCGTATACAGGGAACACCCCACAAGACCTGCCATATACCGGGAACACCCCACAAGACCTGCCATATACCGGGAACACCCCACAAGACCTGCCATATACCGGGAACACCCCACAAGACCTGCCATATACCGGGAACACCCCACAAGACCTGCCGTATATACCGGGAACACCCCACAAGAGCCGCCGTATACTGGGAACACCCCACAAGACCTGCCGTATACTGGGAACACCCCACAAGACCTGCCGTATACTGGGAACACCCCACAAGACCTGCCATATACCGGGAACACCCACAAGACCTGCCGTATATACCGGGAACACCCCACAAGAGCCGCCGTATACTGGGAACACCCAACAAGACCTGCCGTATACTGGGAACACCCCACAAGACCTGCCGTATACAGGGAACACCCCACAAGATGCTCTGACCTATCCATCACAGTGCGGCCCTTGCGGTCGCTTGGGTCTTCACTTTTCCCCGTAATTGCTGCTGACAGAAACCATTGATTATCTGGTAATTATGGCGTCACTCATCAATGGTATTAATATTGCAGCTGACGTGTCTGGCTTCATCTCTGGTTAGGACTGATCACTACACGCGTGCAATAAAAAAAAAAAAATTAAAAAACCTTGAGCGAGAACAGCGGTGAGACCACAGCAGCCGGAGATAGAGCCGAGACCACCAGGGTCCACAACAAAACAACGCACCAACATTTAACCTATAGGGAATGGGGGCCGCAAAACAGCATTAGAACAGCGGGACTACGACCCCCATCATGATACAGCTCCATCCTGATCACTGGGAAGAGCTGCACATGAATCTCACAGCCGACACCCCAAGTATTCTGGGGTAACGGATCCCCATGGGGCCGAACATCAACCACAGATTTACTTCTAAACCAGCGGCGGACGTCCACTGTAAGACCCTCAATAATTACCAGGATTATTAACCCCCCCACAACTATCTGGAGCTGCTGGAGTAGCTCATTACAGCATGTAACCAAAACTAGAAAAATAATCCCTCATGCTTTACACTGCAGGCTCCATTCAGAAACCCAGAAGCAGGACACAGTCTATGTATCGTCTCGCTGTAGTTTCCTGCAGACAGTGCGGCCTCGGTGGGAACATCTGCGCTGCGTGCAACCAAAGCCGCAATTTATATAAGAGGCTAAAAAAGCAAATCATCTCCATTTTATTCTTCTTTTACTACAATCCCCAGCGGACGACTAATCCGGCTTGAGACTGCGGCCACTTCAGTAATAACTGTCCCCATGTAACCCATGAGCTGAAATAATGAGCGGGGGCCGCCCTGTCACTGGCTGCTTCCCCTGCGAGCCCACCCCGTTTATTAATACATGGACAGGTTAGAACAATCACCCCCATCATTAGGCACAGATACTAATTGTCATATCTGCCAACGCTGGGAGATGAAGACGTGTGATGGCGTCAGCGGCCGATCATCCAAAACCAGATAATGAGCAGACGACGGATCCCGCCATAACTGGGTGTGCTCCCCCCCCCCCCCCGCCATAACTGGGTGGCCTTCCCCCCCCCCCCCCGCCATAACTGGGTGTGCTCCCCCCCGCCATAACTGGGTGTGCTCCCCCCCGCCATAACTGGGTGGGCTCCCCCCCCCGCCATACCTGGGTGGCCTTCCCCCCCCCCGCCATAACTGGGTGTGCTCCCCCCCGCCATAACTGGGTGGCCTTCCCCCCGCCATAACTGGGTGGGCTCCCCCCCCCCCCCCCCATAACTGGGTGGGCTCCCCCCCCCCCCCCATAACTGGGTGGGCTCCCCCCCCCACATAACTGGGTGGGCTCCCCCCCCCCCCATAACTGGGTGGGCTCCCCCCCCCCCCCATAACTGGGTGGGCTCCCCCCCGCCATAACTGGGTGGGCTCCCCCCCGCCATAACTGGGTGGGCTCCCCCCCGCCATAACTGGGTGGCCTTCCCCCCCCCCCCATAACTGGGTGGGCTCCCCCCCCCCCGCCATAACTGGGTGGGCTCCCCCATAACTGGGTGGGCTCCCCCCCCCCCGCCATAACTGGGTGGCCTTCCCCACCCCCATAACTGGGTGGGCTCCCCCCCCCCGCCATAACTGGGTGTGCTCCCCCCCGCCATAACTGGGTGGGCTCCCCCCCGCCATAACTGGGTGGGCTCCCCCCACCCCATAACTGGGTGGGCTCCCCCCCCCCATAACTGGGTGGGCTCCCCCCCGCCATAACTGGGTGGGCTCCCCCCCGCCATAACTGGGTGGGCTCCCCCCCGCCATAACTGGGTGGGCTCCCCCCCGCCATAACTGGGTGGCCTTCCCCCCCCCCCATAACTGGGTGGGCTCCCCCCCCCCGCATAACTGGGTGGCCTTCCCCCCCCCCCATAACTGGGCGGCCTTCCCCCCCCCCCCCCATAACTGGGCGGCCTTCCCCCCCACATAACTGGGCGGCCTTCCCCCCCCCCCCCGCCATAACTGGGTGTGCTCCCCCCCGCCATAACTGGGTGGGCTCCCCCCCCATAACTGGGTGGGCTCCCCCCCCCCATAACTGGGTGGGCTCCCCCCCCAATGGGCTACCCCCTCCCCCCTCCCCCGCCATAACTGGGTGGGCTCCCCCCCCGCCATAACTGGGTGGGCTCCCCCCCCCCATAACTGGGTGGGCTCTCCCCCCCCATAACTGGGTGGGCTCTCCCCCCCAATGGGCTCCCCCCCCCCCCCCGCCATAACTGGGTGGGCTCCCCCCCCCGCGCCATAACTGGGTGGGCTCCCTCCCCCCCGCCATAACTGGGTGGGCTCCCCCCCCCCGCCATAACTGGGTGGGCTCCCCCCCCCGCCATAACTGGGTGGGCTCCCCCCCCGCCATAACTGGGTGGGCTCCCCCCCCCCCGCCATAACTGGGTGGGCTCCCCCCCCCCCCGCCATAACTGGGTGGGCTCCCCCCCGCCATAACTGGGTGGGCTCCCCCCCGGGTGGGCTCCCCCCCGCCATAACTGGGTGGCCTTCCCCCCGCCATAACTGGGTGGCCTTCCCCCGCCATAACTGGGTGGGCTCCCCCCCCCCATAACTGGGTGGCCTTCCCCCCGCCATAACTGGGTAGGCTCCCCCCCCCATAACTGGGTGGCCTTCCCCCCGCCATAACTGGGTGGGCTCCCCCCCCGCCATAACTGGGTGGGCTCCCCCCCGCCATAACTGGGTGGGCTCCCCCCCGCCATAACTGGGTGGGCTCCCCCCCGCCATAACTGGGTGGGCTCCCCCCCGCCATAACTGGGTGGGCTCCCCCCCGCCATAACTGGGTGGGCTCCCCGCCCAGTGTGGGGTACATGCACAATCTGCAGCGGTTCCAGGTCTCTAATAATTCGCTGCGTGTTCTGCTCACCATCCGCTCATCTCTGAATTCTGGGGCACAGACGTGGGATTTTATGCTAGAAGACCCCAGAAGCTGCACTGAATATAGTGAAATCAGCAGTGAATTTTGCACGCTGGTTTGTGAAAGCTGCACCGTACGTCCGTTTCTGTGCAGACACTTCCTCCATCGTGTATCACGCTCCCAGGATCTTTACCCCGACGCTCCGTTTCTGCGCAGACACTTCCTCCATCGTGTATCACGCTCCCAGGATCTTTACCCCGACGCTCCGTATCTGCGCAGACACTTCCTCCATCGTGTATCACGCTCCCAGGATCTTTACCCCGACGCTCCGTTTCTGCGCAGACACTTCCTCCATCGTGTATCACGCTCCCAGGATCTTTACCCCGACGCTCCGTTTCTGCGCAGACACTTCCTCCATCGTGTATCACGCTCCCAGGATCTTTACCCCGACGCTCTGTTTCTGCGCAGACACTTCCTCCATCGTGTATCACGCTCCCAGGATCTTTACCCCGACGCTCCGTTTCTGTGCAGACACTTCCTCCATCGTGTATCACGCTCCCAGGATCTTTATCCCGACGCTCCGTTTCTGTGCAGACACTTCCTGCATTGTGTATCACGCTCCCAGGATCTTTACCCCGACGCTCCGTTTCTGCGCAGACACTTCCTGCATCGTGTATCACGCTCCCAGGATCTTTACCCCGACGCTCCGTTTCTGCGCAGACACTTCCTCCATCGTGTATCACGCTCCCAGGATCTTTACCCCGACGCTCCGTTTCTGCGCAGACACTTCCTCCATCGTGTATCACGCTCCTAGGATCTTTACCCCGACGCTCCGTTTCTGCGCAGACACTTCCTGCATCGTGTATCACGCTCCCAGGATCTTTACCCCGACGCTCCGTTTCTGCGCAGACACTTCCTCCATCGTGTATCACGCTCCCAGGATCTTTACCCCGACGCTCCGTTTCTGCGCAGACACTTCCTCCATCGTGTATCACGCTCCGTTTCTGCGCAGACACTTCCTCCATCGTGTATCACGCTCCCAGGATCTTTACCCCGACGCTCCGTTTCTGCGCAGACACTTCCTCCATCGTGTATCACGCTCCCAGGATCTTTACCCCGACGCTCCGTTTCTGCGCAGACACTTCCTCCATCGTGTATCACGCTCCCAGGATCTTTACCCCGACGCTCCGTTTCTGCGCAGACACTTCCTCCATCGTGTATCACGCTCCCAGGATCTTTACCCCGACGCTCCGTTTCTGTGCAGACACTTCCTCCATCGTGTATCACGCTCCCAGGATCTTTACCCCGACGCTCCGTTTCTGCGCAGACACTTCCTCCATCGTGTATCACGCTCCCAGGATCTTTACCCCGACGCTCCGTTTCTGCGCAGACACTTCCTCCATCGTGTATCACGCTCCCAGGATCTTTACCCCGACGCTCCGTTTCTGCGCAGACACTTCCTCCATCGTGTATCACGCTCCCAGGATCTTTACCCCGACGCTCCGTTTCTGCGCAGACACTTCCTCCATCGTGTATCACGCTCCCAGGATCTTTACCCCGACGCTCCGTTTCTGCGCAGACACTTCCTCCATCGTGTATCACGCTCCCAGGATCTTTATCCCGACGCTCCGTTTCTGCGCAGACACTTCCTCCATCGTGTATCACGCTCCCAGGATCTTTATCCCGACGCTCCGTTTCTGCGCAGACACTTCCTCCATCGTGTATCACGCTCCCAGGATCTTTACCCCGACGCTCCGTTTCTGCGCAGACACTTCCTGCATCGTGTATCACGCTCCCAGGATCTTTATCCCGACGCTCCGTTTCTGCGCAGACACTTCCTCCATCGTGTATCACGCTCCCAGGATCTTTACCCCGACGCTCCGTTTCTGCGCAGACACTTCATCGTGTATCACGCTCCCAGGATCTTTATCCCGACGCTCCGTTTCTGCGCAGACACTTCCTCCATCGTGTATCACGCTCCCAGGATCTTTACCCCGACGCTCCGTTTCTGCGCAGACACTTCCTCCATCGTGTATCACGCTCCCAGGATCTTTATCCCGACGCTCCGTTTCTGCGCAGACACTTCCTCCATTGTGTATCACGTTGTACTGCAGAAAATCCCCCGGGACACAAGTAGAAGACCCTTTACCCTGCGCAGCGTGCTGTGGCGGTGACCTTTGCGGCTCGCTGGGCCCCTCGTTACTCTGTATCGGGCGATTACAATTTTTGCACCAAAGCTTCACCCACGTTCCATGTGGCAGCACCAGAGTAACAGCGGCCGGGCTGGTTGCCCTCCTGTCCAGAGCATCGCCTGATGCGGGACCACCTTGCAAGAAGTCCCCAGACCGATAGGTGTGTAACCAACGCTGGGAAAACTACACAGCTCAGCACCCAGCTTTCCCAGACTCCTGAACTTATGAGAGATACCAAGAGAAAGCCGATACCGCCTCATAAACAAGACTTGTGTCCCCCTCGGGGGGCCGCATCCTGGGCAGGAGAACAACTATTTGGCTTTTGCAATTTTAAGAGGAACATCTATTACAGTTTACAAAGGACGAGACAGACGACGGGAGCATGAAAAGATGGATATGTAATCCGAACTACATGTGTTTTGTGCAAAAATAATTGCAATCGTGTTTCATTAAAAATCTTGCACTTAAAGACTTATAGTCACAGTAGATTGTCGGCTGCAGAAGGAGTTGTCTGAGGAGCGGTCAGGGAGCTTGTCACTAATCATAAATCACCCATCACATGGTTATACTCTCCTCAGAAAGGAGCTCACTGACGGATCCTCAGTTACCTCATTTAGCAGCCAGCAATGTACCGGGAAACAAAGCCTATAAAAGCACAAAGATGCAACATTTGCACTAAAACCCAGTATCAGATATTATTAATGTGCATGATTTCTGGGCTATAAAGTAACATGAGAATCGGGGTCCTGGTCCGAGGAGATTTGACCCCTGGGCTCCGATGATCGGGGCGCTCGGCTTTAGTGCAATGTGATCTAATGGCTCATGTGAAGCAGATCACTTTCGTCGGCGGAGTCCTTCCCGTTTCGGGCAGATCCCATTATACGGAGCCTCCATAATCTGCTCTAATCTTCGCTGCATTTTCTGACAGATGGAACCAGGAATAAAATCCAGTCTGAAGCACAGATTTATCTGTAATATTCACATTTCACAAAACGTCCCCCCCCCCCCCCCCCCCCAAAAAAAAAAGTAGTGACTATTCTTTGTCTAAGTCTTAAACACAATTTATAGCCAAAGTGGCCACCATTGCTAAACATAAGGAGCCATCGCCACCCTCCCCAGGTCCAGACACGCTCCCCTGCCAGTGCCCTGAGTGACCGTCACGCGTTTCCTACAATCTACACTTATATCCTCCTGAAAGATTACATGCACTGCCCCATTCCACCTGTAGAGGCCGCTGCAGAAAAGACCACCGTCTGGGCAGCTACGTCCCCCCCCCAGGACAGACGGCGTATGCTGGGGGGGGGCGGGTGCAATTACATCCTACACAGCCCAGAACAAGGGGCAAAAGTGAAAAACACATCTGCACCATCAGACCACACTTAGGCATAGTTTGCAGTCTGTAACCATAGGGAGACACAGATCTGCAGAGAAGCTGCAGACACAAAACGGGAGAGTTTATTAAACTGGAGGATTTGCAAAGTTGCATAATCCGGCATGCAAGGTGTGGTAAAGGCCTGAAGGAGAAAAAAAAAAAAAAAAAAAGAGGCTAAAAAGCCTGAAAAAAAAAAAAGCTCCGGAGTTTTCGGTTGTGTTAGAATTAGGAGAACCATTAATGACCTCAATAATCAGTCAATAATCAGTCACCCTGCAGACACTATGGGGGGGAAGCACAGGAGCCGTCACTAGTAATCATCTACATCTCTGCATGCTGCGATGAAAGCTGCCCATCATGGTGCGAGTGACACACTCAGCTCTGCTACATCTCCACACAGCTGCGTTTCTCAGCAGACCTGGGCGAGCCGAGCATTAACCCCCCCAGAGCCTTTCAGGCTTCTCTCACTGTAATCCCTCTATACCTGGAGCCCAAGGTGCCCAACGTCTAATCCCTCTGTGACCCTGCAACCCGGGAAAAGACCAATGCAAGAAAATGGAAACGAGCCATCGCTTGGAGAAAAGCTCAGCGACGACCAATGTGGCGGCTTCTCCACGACTTCCTAACTGCAATTCTGCCTGGAGGTTCAGTAGCCGGAAAGCCCGGAGGTAAAACTTCAGAACCAGGAGACGAGGAGGATGGAAAAGCCAGGACCACTCAAGATGGCTGAATATGAGGTGGACTGGTCCTAACGTCTTACACTTACCCTCCGGGACGCCCTTCTCTTTGGGTGATAACAGCGAGGCACTAGCACTTTCCACCACAGTCTCCTCAGTCAGCCTCATGTTCTCCGGCTCGGGTTTCTTATTCTCTGAGACGTTGGATGGAGAAGCGAGTGGAGATGCCTCTTGCTTCGTTTCCTTCTTCTCGCCGGTCCCAGCTTCAGGGACATCGTCCAGCTTTGTCAGTGGCATGGCCAAGGACAGAAGGTCCTGGCCGGTTAGCAGCGGCCCCGCGCTGCCTCGCTCATCCTTAAAGACAAGATGCCCCTTCATAAGAGATGAGGAGGAGAAGTCCGGGATGTCACTCCTGGAGCTGAAGTCGTAGCCCGATGACTGCTCTTCGGCTACAGTCATGGATCTCTTCATGGAATTTGCTTGTTTTTTGGCCGGGACGGCTTGGCCGGGGTTCAAGCCACCGGGTGGTGACAGCAGATCCAGGTCTTCCTTGGCTCCTGAACTCTCGGGGTACTTCTCAGCAACGTTGACCGTCTGGGGGACTGCCAAGTGCGAGCACTCGGACATCGCGCGCCGGATGGCTTTCCGCTGATAGGAAGCTCTGTCTAGTAGCGGGCAATCATCTAGACTGTCGAGCCGATCATCTGTGTCCATGTTGAACCAGTCTTCATCTAGGTCATTAGTGTGATTGGCAGGGATGAGCTTAAAGTCGTCCTGTGCCAGCTCCACCATTGTTTTCGGTGGCTTGCGGGGCATTTGGACGGCACATCCGTTTTTCAGGTGGTTGTTAAACATGTCGACGTCGGACAGAGAACACTTCTCTTTGCTGAAGGAATTGTCAGCCAGGATGGGGTTAAAATTGGAATTCAGACCCTTGGTGCCGCGATTTTGGAAAAGCATCTCCGATTCGGACTGCCCGAAAAGCTGCGTCTCCTTCTCCATGGAAGACGCCATGACTGTTTTTGTTACAGCTTTTTCCTGGTCTCTGATTGCCGGGATCGGATCGAAGCCATCAAAGATACTACATGGTCCGGCGGTGGGCAGGGCGACCTCCGCAGGCTTAGAGAACGGGTCTACTCCTAGGAAGGCGAGTGGGTCGGGACTGGCCGAGACCTGGCTGCCTTTTGGTTGCCCTTCACGCTCCTCTTTGGGTCCCAGCTGGAGGCTTTTGTCCAGTTTGGTCTCGAAGAAGCAGAGCTTGTCCTCATCCGTGAAGCCGGCGCTTTTAACGAGCCCGTCTTTGATTTGCCCTCCGGTCTTGTTCACGTTCAAGCCGATCTCGTTCAGCTTCCCCTCCGTCCTCTGCCATTCGTACTCTGCTTTGGGGTAGTCTGTGTCGGGGGTCCTGGCGTTGCACAGTTGGCTGTATTCAGGGGGCTGCTGGCTGGAGAAAGACATTGTTTTCTGGTCTGGCTCGCCCTGGCTTGTGAGAGACCACCGTGCAGAGAGTGAGCCTGCCTCGCGCTGTGACATCACATCTGCTTCTGTGTTCACGGCAGAGGCTTAATCTCCACCTACAGGGTCCCACCTCCCCATAGCTGACAGCGCAGCCTGGAAGAGCGAGACCCCCGGCAGAGCCATTGTTACCAGCCCGTGCAAGTCACAATGTGCAGCAGAGCCGCAAATACTGGAGATTAAGAACGAATCCCACCATAAGATGTACCCCAAAGACCAAAAATCCTCACTCCAACAGCCTCCTGTAGCCCCATACATCCACATGAGGACCCCCACAGTCCCATACGTCCACATGAGGACCCCCACAGTCCCATACGTCCACATGAGGACCCCCACAGTCCCATACGTTCACATGAGGACCCCCACAGTCCCATACGTTCACATGAGGACCCCCACAGTCCCATACGTCCACATGAGGACCCCCACAGTCCCATACGTCCACATGAGGACCCCCACAGTCCCATACGTTCACATGAGGACCCCACAGTCCCATACGTTCACATGAGGACCCCACAGTCCCATACGTTCACATGAGGACCCCACAGTCCCATACGTTCACATGAGGACCCCCACAGTCCCATACGTTCACATGAGGACCCCCACAGTCCCATACGTTCACATGAGGACCCCCACAGTCCCATACGTTCACATGAGGACCCCACAGTCCCATACGTTAACATGAGAACCCCCACAGTCCCATACATTCAAGTGAGGACCCCCATAGTGTCAGCACCGCGACAGTAGTCGAGATTGGACTTGGCCCGCCGCCTAAAACCTCCGATAGGGAAATGCAGTGAGGGTCCGAGTCTAGTTCCTAAAGATCCATTCCCTCCCCCCAATACTGGTGGACGGGGTCAGACCTGGATTCTCAGAATGAAGGGGCTACGGCGTGGTTTTACTTAGCACAGGTCACCCACATTTAAGGGAATGGCGCCTGCAGCTGGTTGCTGTCCTGCCCGCTGCGCCGCTCTGCAGAGACCCCCAGTGATCGGACCACCAGCGATCATAAAGTAATAGCACCCAGCGACCTGCAATGGCGTCCAAATTTAATTGCATCCCCGCAAAGTACGGGCCAGAAAGTCTGCGCGTTTGTCAGTGATCAACCTTTTTCAATGGCTGCACCTATAAGACTGGTGGAGGGACGATCAGTGGCTTCTTCTACCTGGAAAGTCTCCGTCCTGCTCCTTATAACAACACGTCTATTTCTGCTGCAGATCGGACTTGTGTCTCGTGTGGCCCCGGGCCCTGCGCAGACCTACTTAGTGACAGACCGCCATTGCTTTGATTTCAGCTCCTGCTGCCATTTCGGGGCCGTGTAGCTTTGCCATTCCCGGGCGGTGCCCCTTAGGACGCTATGTTGGTGATGCACCATAAAAGCCAGAGTCTAATATTTCCCGGAAATATTCCACCATTACTGTAATAATGATCAGACGAGGAAAAAAAAAAATGAAGAAAAAAAAAAAAAAATACCCCATAAGCAATGACCTTAGTGTATGACCTCCCCTCCCCCACAATCAATCCCTACGCTGCTCCATCAATGCTGTACTATTCCCGGAAAGTGACGGGAACCCTGCCAGCACTGTAGGGGTTAACCCACCCTCGATGCCTACGCGCTATATGGAGCGATTCCCCCCCTTTTCTTTGCGCTATTTTTATCCCGGCTATATTTTACCAAATTTAACGCTTTCCTTCCAGTTTCTCGCTCGCTCGTTGCCACGGCAACGTCCTCATAAAGGAGGGAAACGAGCAGCGAGGAAGAAGCGAGCGCGGATGGAAGGAGAACAGACGTCAGAAATACAGCGCGTCGGTGTCTGGAAAAGCTGGGTGACGGCCCACGAGGCGGCTATTACCGCTGTCCCTGAGGAGAAGCACCCAGCTTTCCTGGAGTTTGCAACTGCGAAGTGTGAAATCTTCCATAAAACCAAAACCGCAAAATCTGCACAAGTTCGTGGGGGTCTTATAGCAGCAAATTTCCAATCCTTGTGGGTGCCTCATAAAAGGGTCGACAGCCAGCTTTCCCAGAGAGTCGACACCCAGCTTTCCCAGAGGGTCGACACCCAGCTTTCAAAGAGGGTCGACACCCAGCTTTCCCAGAGGGTCAAAAGGGAATTCTCACTGCCCACAGGGGCGACGTTGACACCCATCATAATGCGACCTCACAGTTTCCTAACAAACTGCGTATTGGTGAAAATCTCCACGGCGAGGAATGGCTTCTCCATCCCCTTCTGATAAATCATCCGGAGGAGAAGGGTCACTAACAATAAGAGTCCGAACCGCGGCAGCATCCTACAGAGGCAGCCGACTGACGGGAGGGCCGGGACCACCGGGGCGCAGACTGGAAATTAACACTTCACTCTGAAGAAAAAAAACAAAAAAAAAAAAAAACAACATGGTCCCTTCGCTCCTGTCAGTTTTGGAAACAGAAGTGGACAATCCCTTTAAGTGTAGATGAGGGATTCCAGATCAGCTGCCAAATCCTGTTGAGAACTACTAGTTCCAGCATGCCCATGATGATCAGTAGTGATAATGGGGGTATGCAAACTTTCCAGGGACATAGAAATAGACAGATATAGATAGAGAGCAAAAAAAATATAAATAATAATAATAAGAATTATAATAGATATATATATTTTTACTTACGCACACATACATATTTTAAATGTAAAATATATTTTTATTTTAATTAAAATATACTTTAAAAAATTATAAAAATATTTTTTATCATTGTTTATTATTAAATATAACAATAGATGTCCGATTTTCATCCAGAAAAAAAAAAAAAAAAAAAAAAACACCGCCAGCAGCTTTTCTTCCTGTAAGGATAACACAAGCCTTTCCTTCGTTCACAATCTCCGTGCTTTACCAATCTCCCATTGTACAGGAACGCACAAGTGACAAATCTAATTCTCAGGCCAAAACTAGAACACAAAACAGCGGCTGCGGGGCATTTTTTTTTTGCAGTGATTTCCAAAATCACAGCAAAAGTTGTAGTTTTGCAATATTAATAAAAAAAGAATTAAAAAAAAAAATTACCACCCAACTAAGCAAACCAGGCCCCATTGTAGTACTGAACACAGCGTTCTCGTCGCCGGTAACCAAAGTTGTGCAAGGAACCAGAAATGTTCCCACATTACACAATCAGACATAGGGGGTTCACATGGGTCTGAATTTGTATTGTTTTTTTTTACATAGTAACATTCAAATTCTCTGGCTGCAGACCCACTGACCGGACCGATCCCGGATCTCCTGATCCCAACACCCGGACCGATCCCAGATCTCCTGATCCCAACACCCGAACCCACTGACCGGACCGATCCCGGGTCTCCTGATCCCAACACCCGAACCCACTGACCAGACCGATCCCGGGTCTCCTGATCCCCACACCCGGACCCACTGACCGGACCGATCCCGGGTCTCCTGATCCCAACACCCGAACCCACTGACCAGACCGATCCCGGATCTCCTGATCCCAACACCCGGACCGATCCCGGGTCTCCTGATCCCAACACCCGAACCCACTGACCAGACCGATCCCGGGTCTCCTGATCCCCACACCCGGACCCACTGACCGGACCGATCCCGGGTCTCCTGATCCCAACACCCGAACCCACTGACCAGACCGATCCCGGATCTCCTGATCCCAACACCCGGACCGATCCCGGGTCTCCTGATCCCAACACCCGAACCCACTGACCAGACCGATCCCGGGTCTCCTGATCCCCACACCCGGACCCACTGACCAGACCGATCCCGGGTCTCCTGATCCCCACACCCGGACCCACTGACCGGACCGATCCCGGATCTCCTGATCCCAACACCCGGACCCACTGACCGGACCGATCCCGGGTCTCCTGATCCCAACACCCGAACCCACTGACCAGACCGATCCCGGGTCTCCTGATCCCCACACCCGGACCCACTGACCGGACCGATCCCGGATCTCCTGATCCCAACACCCGGACCCACTGACCGGACCGATCCCGGATCTCCTGATCCCGGATCTCCTGATCCCAACGCACGGACCATTTGTACAGACACAGAAAATGGCAAAACCAGCGCCCACGGGTTAGTCACACCATGCGGAAATACTGATAGTAGAGAAATGCTGGGGACGGGGGTCTCACGGCATGTCAGCATGCTACTTTATGATTAGTGGGGGTCCGACCATTGATTTTGAGACTAAGGAACCGTAGTGCACGATGATTGCTGCACCGCTCCGAGAAAGGAAAACGTGAACGCAACCCTTCATTTTCAGGGTCAAAGTCGGACCACCGCAGCTCATAACGAAGCATAAAAGCTATACCCTAGCAAATAATGCAGACTTCATCAGGTCTCGTTTAGTCATTATATTGGGGGGTCCTTAGGTCAAGACCCCCAAACATGGCGGCAGTTCTGGCAATCCCAGATAGCAGCCTTATTCATTAAGAGGCAACCAATCACAATGTGACATGAATCTAAAATAGAATGAAAAAAATAGAACTTTGTAAAAAAAAAAAAAAATAAATAAAGAAAGAAAAATTAAAAAAGGATTTTCTCATCTTCAGATCGATGGATTGTCAGTCAGAGCTTGTTAGTACGAGCATTTTTGCTTTTAATTGTTTACTAAACTTTGCAGCCATTCTTGATAAAAACAATGTTTTTTTGTGTGTTTTTTTTTGTTTTGTTTTTTTACAGCTTGTTGCCTAGGAGACCGACCACCACTGCCGTCTCCCTTGTCAGTGCTGCCCTAAAGGTGGTAGTATTTAGAGCATGGTCCAGCGATCATGGCCAGCTTTAAAAGGCAATGCTTGAGAGCTAATAGAAAAGAGTTTGTAAGCACTGTGCAAGCTTGGCCACCACTACTAAACGCTAGTGGTGGTCGGTCTCCTTGGCAACGAGCTGTAAACAAACAGAAAAGTGTTAATATCTCAAGAAAAGTTGAAAATTTTAAAGCACACTAAACTACAGAACTGTTTAATTTTTACAAGCTCTATCTGACAATATCCATTTATAAAAATAAAAATACCCTGTTAATAAAAAAAAAAAAACTAAGCAGTTATCAGATTGAGGTTATTGTTCACAACATGCATGTCAGACTCAATTGGATGCGCCAACACACTGGTAATCGGATGCTGCCCCTTTAAATGACCCTTTACCTGCACTCTTACGTGGTGTATGGGATTAGCGGGGTATATCGGTAATATTAGCAGTGTATCACACAAGCAGCCAAACCTCATCCCGATGCTGCGGTGAGTGTGGCCATGCTTTGCTTGTAAACTCCATGCCAGAGGATGCAAAATATCACACACCTTTTTCCGGCTTGAAATGGGCTTCCTTTGGCAGCTTGGGTTTTTCCGTAGGTGGTCCTGCCACTCTAGAAAGTGACGGTGGTCGGGCAGCTTCTCTGGCTTTGGTGGGCCTCATGTAGCCCTTCAGAACTTCAGTTTTGTTACTCTTTTGAAGAGTCCTCTCTGTAGCAGGACGATCTTTAAGACCAAGAGCTGAAGGTAAGATCTTCGTTTTGGTCTTCAAAATATCTTTGGTGGCTTCTCCAGTAGAAGCTTTAGTTGCGGCAGGCAGGGATTTAGCTCCAACTTTTTGCCATCCGGTTGAGTCACAGCCATCTTTACTACGTTCAGGAACATTTTGGATGTCATCTTTGCCAACTTTGACATGATCAAGAAATTCTCCATTCTTTGCCAAGTCCTGGGTGGAGGTTCCTACCTCTAAAGAATCTCCTTCAACATTGAAATTATAGTCAATGTTGCGTTTGGGCATAAAAGAACAACTCACAAATGGATCTGGGTCCTCACACCTTGGCTCCGGCTTTGGTAAGAGTACACAACCTTCACGGTGGGAACGTGGCTTCTCCACTGAAGAATCCAATGGTTCTGCCAATTTTTCTTTGAGATTTTGATCATGAGCTGGACATGACTCTAGGACTCCAGAAGACCCTGCTAAATGAGGGGGCAGATTTGCATTAGGTGGTCCCATCTCATCTGACTTCAGCTCTATTTTGTTAGGAGGAGTTTTCCCGGTAAGCGCCAAGATGTCGTCACTCAGCCCTTGTAATAACGGAGCAATGATTGGAGTTTGTTTTTCTGGCTGGACATATGGAGGAAACATGTCATCATCAAGATCTAGGTCATTCCGTTGAGAAAGAACCTTTGCTTCTCGCTCTTTCGAAGACAAGTCCATCACTGGAGAAGGAATCAAGACATCTTTTGCCAAATCTTCCATTTGATCATTTCCAGCAGGACCATCAATGGCACTCGTCAGTCCAGCATCTATCAACTTGGAGCTGTCCTTCTCTGAACTATGAGGACGCTTTAAAGACCCACGCTCTGCTTTCTTTGAACCTGACAACTTTGTTTCCTGCTGATGGTCACTTGGCTGGAAGGGGACGGCAGATACCTCGACCCCTCTGTCCCCTGCATCGGATACACTTTTTGTACCATTTGGCTTTCCCTTTACTTTCCCCCTTTTGCTTTTCATCTGTCTCTCAAAGGAAGAGTTTCCATCAGTTTGAGCTTTTTTCGAAGATGAAAGTGGTTGCAGAGTTTGGACCGTTGGCTCGGGCTGACTCCCGGCAGCAGGAGAACTGGAGAGTCTGGGTTTAAGGATTGTACCTGACAGATTTTCAGGGATGGATTCTGTACTAGGCCTATTTTCAGGAAAGGGCTCTTTGGTATCCAGCAGGGTATGAAGCGCATCTTCTGGAATGGTGGGCCGTGCTTTTCCAGGTTTATAGTGATCTAGCGTTGTATTCGGTTTACTTTCGGTAAGGGGCTCTTTGTTGTCAGGGACAAAATTCGGATTACATTCAGTAGTGAGCTCCTTATTACACTGTACAATAGCTGGCTTATTTACTGGATGGGCTTCCTTACCACCCATAACTGTATCTGGTTGTATTTCTGGATGAGAAGGAACTTTGATGTCAAGAACTTTTCCCTCATTTTCTGCAACAGGCTCTTTAATACTAAGGACTGCACAAGGGTTATTGTCTGGAGAAGGAGCCTTAAGGTCAAGGACTGCACTAGGCTTATTATCTGGAGAACAAGCTTTAAGGTCAAGCACTGCAGTAGGCTTATTTTCAAGAGAAGGAGCTTTAATGTCCAGGACTGCGCTAGGCCTATTTTCTGGAGGAGCTTTAAGGTCATGGACTGCACTAGGCTTATTATCTGGAGAAGGAGCTTTAAGGTCAAGGACTGCACTAGGCTTATTACCTGGAAAAGGAGCTTTAAGGTCATGGACTGCACTAGGCTTATTATATGGAGAAGGAGCTTTAATGTCCAGGACTGCACTACGCTTATTACCTGGAAAAGGAGCTTTAAGGTCCAGGACTACACTAGGCTTATTATCTGGAGAAGGAGCTTTAAGGTCATGGACTGCACTAGGCTTATTATCTGGAGAAGGAGCTTTAATGTTCAGGACTGCACTAGGCTTATTATCTGGAGAAGGAGCTTTAAGGTCCAGGACTGCACTAGGCTTATTATCTGGAGAAGGAGCTTTAAGGTCCAGGACTGCGCTAGGCTTATTTTCTGGAGAAGGAGCTTTAAGGTCAATTACTGCACCAGGCTTATTTTCTGGTGATGGTGCTTTAAGGTCAAAGACTGCAACAGCCTTATTTTCTGGAGGAGCTTTAAGGTCAAGGACTGCGCTAGGCTTATTTTCTGGAGAAGGAGCTTTAAGGTCCAGGACTGTGCTAGGCTTATTTTCTGGAGAAGGAGCTTTAAGGTCAAGGACTGCACTAAGATCATTTTCTGGAGGAGCTTTTATGTCTAGTACTGCACCAGGCTTATTTTCTGGAGAAGGAGCTTTAAGGTCAAGGACTGCACCACGCTTATTTTCTGGAGAAGGAGCTTTAAGGTCAAGGACTGTACTAAGATCATTTTCTGGAGGAGCTTTTATGTCCAGTACTGCACCAGGCTTATTTTCTGGAGATGGTGCTTTAAGGTCAAGGACTGCACCAGGCTTATTTTCTGGAAGGCACTCGTTTTCTGGCTTACTTTTTGGAGCAGATTTTTTATCACCTCGGACTGTGACAGGCTTATTTTCTAGAGTATTAAAGACTATACAAGGCGCACTTTCGAAAGCTTTGTAGCCTCGCATTATATCAGGCTTGCCTTCTAGTTTGTTGCTGGCTGGGACTGTACCAGACTTTAATTCTGGAAGAAAATCCATGAGTTTGCCAGTCTTAGCTTCTGGTGTAGACACTTTTCCATCCAAGACATCCACAGGTATGCTTTCTGAAATTGATTCCTGGCTACCCAGGACCGGATCTGGCTTATTTTCTTGCACAGTCTCTGTGCTACACAGAACCGTATCAAGCATTTTGCCAGCCTGGACTGCACTGGGTCTATCTTCTTGAATGGACTCCTTGCCCAGGACTGTGCTGGTCTTATTTTCTGGAAAGGCCAGCATGTCAGCCAGAACAGTATCAATCCTACTTCTTAAGAGTGAATCTTCACAACTAGGCTTATTATCTGGAAAAGGCCTCTTGCCGTCAGACTTGGCTTCTGAAGTCGACACTTTGCCATATGGGTCAGTACCAGACTTTATGTCCAGACCATCTAGATTTTTGTCTTTTTGGGCTGAACTAGATTCATTTTTTGGAGTGGGTGGTTTTAATTTTGGCTCTATAGATCCCAATACTAGGCCTACCACAGTGTCTGTGAGCTTTAAAGGTGTAAAGGGGACATTCTCATCCAAGCCAACTAGTAATGGGGCAGAACCAGGTAACACGTCGCTTTTATTAAAAGCTTTGCTGTGCGGCAGAGCATCGCCATCTAACACTGCTGTCCTTCCAAATACCAGCGAGTCTCCAGATACGTTTTTACGGTCTCTGCCAAGTCGAAAGTCATCATCCAGGAGATCTTCGGTGTCACCGAGCAAATTTTTGTTTGGATTTTTACTTTTATGGCCCCTCTCGTGGGCTTTCTGGAATTCATCTGGTGGTATTACGGGAGGCGAATGCTTTTCGTCCCAGTCTGGATTGGATGACACACGACCAGCCTGCAGATCCGATTCTAATCCTTTCTGCCAATGCTTTGAGTCTTTCGAGTGCCCTCCATGGCTATAATTGCCAGCTCTCTTATCTCTTTTTTTAGGTTTGTCCCATTTCACCGTCTCGGGTCCACCGGGTGAGGAAGCGTCGGCGCAGGACTTGTTCTTTTCCGAGGCGTTCTCCTTGCGTTCGTCTCCTTTCCATGGAGCTTTCAGAGATTTTTGCTCTGAAGTCTGGAGCAGAATTTCAGGATGTAAATAAGGACACTTGGTGACATCTGTGTCAGCAATTCCAAATATAGCCTCCATAGGAGAGTCAGGTTTCCCACTTTCTCCCATGAGGGAAGGCCGTGTGTCGAAAAGGCTTTTATCCACTTGGTCGGCAGGTGGGGACTCTAAGTGTCTGACTGAGGGAGAATCAATGTTTTGTGGAGCTGGCGTTAGTTTCTCTGGAGGATACAAGGTCGGGTCACCTTCGCTCTCCGCGCAGCTCTCTAGGGTAGACTTGGCTGCGGTGGGATTAGCGGCGGGCACTGTGCCATTTGCTACACTTTGTGTGTTTCTCTTAGCAATACCCAGAGCTTGCTCAAACAGATGGTCTTGTCTTGTAAGAGGCTCCACGTGTCCCATCTGCCCGGCACCGGAGTATAAAGCCCCACTACCAGCCCTAGGAAATGCGTCGTCCTCACCGAACTCCAAATCTCTGGGGGCATAAGTCTTCCTCTGTTTTGTTTTCTTCTTTTTCTTTTTCATGGATGCCTGGATGCCTTCCGGATCTCCCGCATCTCTTGTGGCTTCCTTTCTGCTTTCCATCATGTCGTGGGCTTTTTTGTGCAAAGCTTTGGCTCTAGACGCCAAGGACTCAGAATAACCAGGTTGGGCAGGAGATGGATTTGGAGTAGGACTGGCCGGGAAGGGTTCTAGAACTGTGTCCGAAAAGGGCGCTAGAGCAGTTTTCGCTCTGCCCAGCCGTCGGTCACTGGTTTTGCAATTGTTTTGCTTTAGGGGCACTGTAGATATAACAGGAATATCAGGTTTATTCCCCAAACTAAAAACAAAATTCATATGAAACGATTGTCAGAGAATACAGATTTAGCTCTTAGAGAGCAAACAATCCCCCCCCCCCCCCCCCCCCCACAAAAAAAAGCATGAACAGGTAGGTAAACTCAAAAGACACAAAAATATATACAGTAGTTATTACAACATAATAAAAATACTTTATGTTATGGTATATTATGGGTCTGCAGATTGTCATCTGACGTATAAATATTGAATTTCCAAAAACTCTGTAGAGGAAATGAGGGAACAGAGACGCATGGAAGAAAGATTCAGGACCAGTAACGGGGAGATCAATATCCCCAAAAAGACAAAGTGAAACAAAGCTAAAAACCAATCTATATTTACTATATAGTAACGAGTTGGTCTTACCTTGGTCTCCAGGAAGCTGGTCGCCATCTTTCTCCACTGGTTTTGCTGGTTCTTCGGGTGTTTGGTTTCCTTCTGTTACAAGTGGAGTTGAGGCCTCTGCTGGGACTTGGCTGACAAGTGAGGTCAAAGCGGAGTCCTCCGGGGCAAAGGTAGCAAGTGGAGCAGCAGGTGAGGTCGGATCATCTACTTCCTTGGTTAATGCAGCGTCTTGAACTAAGGCAACTGAGGTTGAATAGACAGCTTCCTCAACCGGGGAAGCTGGAGCCTCCTGTTCCTGAACCAAAGCCACGGGAGAAGCTGGAGCCTCCAGTTCCTGAACCAAAGCTAAGGGAGAAGCTGGAGCTTCCTGTTCCTGAATTAAAGCCACGGGAGAAGCTGGAGCCTCCAGTTCCTGAACCAAAGCTAAGGGAGAAGCTGGAGCTTCCTGTTCCTGAATTAAAGCCACGGGAGAAGCTGGAGCCTCCTGTTCCTGAACCAAAGCCACGGGAGAAGCTGGAGCCTCCTGTTCCTGAACCAAAGCCACAGGAGAAGCTGGAGCCTCCTCTTGCTGAACCAAAGCCACGGGAGAAGCTGGAGCCTCCTCTTGCTGAACCAAAGCCACGGGAGAAGCTGGAGCCTCCTGTTCCTGAACCAAAGCCACAGGAGAAGCTGGAGCCTCCTCTTGGTGAACCAAAGCCAGAGAAGCTGGAGCCTCCTGTTCCTGAACCAAAGCCACAGGAGAAGCTGGAGCCTCCTCTTGGTGAACCAAAGCCAGAGAAGCTGGAGCCTCCTGTTCCTGAACCAAAGCCACAGGAGAAGCTGGAGCCTCCTCTTGCTGAACCAAAGCTACTGGAGAAGCTGGAGCCTCCTCTTGCTGAACCAAAGCTACTGGAGAATCTGGAGCCTCCTCTTCTGGAACTGATGCAACAGGGGAATCTGGAGCCTCCTCTTCTGGAACTGATGCAACAGGGGAATCTGGAGCCTCCTCTTCTGTGACAGACGTAGCAGGAGAACCTAGAACCTCCTCTTCCTGGACCGATGCAACAGGGGCAGCTGGATCCTCCTTTTCAGAGTCCGACGCAACAAGGGAAGCCTGAACCTCCTCTTCTGGGACGGATGTCACTGGAGAAGCTAAAAACTCTTCCTGGTCTAATGCAATGATGGAAGCTGGAACACCCTCTTCCTGCACCAATGTCACAGGGGAGCACAGAGATGTTTCTTCATGGATGAAATCAGAAGTGGGGGAATCTGGAGACTCTGTTTTGTGGTCTGCAGCAGTAGACAAGGCTGAAAGGACTTCTTCTGGGATGAATGAACCAAGTGAGGCCTGAGGCTCTTCCTGGATCTCTGCGGGGAACTCTCGGACAGAAGACACAAGGGAGTCTTCCGGTATCAATTCGGCAGGTGATACAGACAGCTCTGCAGAAAATGGAGCTTCAGGAGATTGAGGAGAAGTCACCTGCTCTGCATCAAAATCTTCTTTGGGTTGAAGGACGATGGATGCTTCGAGCTGACAACCTTCACCAACAGAAGGATTGTGGAGACTTTCATACACATAACTTTCAGTAGTTGGGTCAGAACCTTCAATGTAGGCAAAAATGAGGTCTTGACTGTAAGGATCTGGATTTAGCAAATCTTCTGGAAGAAAAGGGAAAAAAAAGTACAAAATGAGAGATATTATAAGAAGATACCAGGGAGATTAAGGGGATGAAACAACCAGGTACATTTTTTGGGTTAGAGTCAGACCTGAGTCGAGCAGGTGCAAACAAAAACCAAACGTTCGCTCAGATTATCTACAGGTGGACAATGACTAAATTACTGCAAGGCTGGACAGATGCTGCAAGATCCTGTAAGATGGTAGCACATGTTGACGTGCCCCCCAGAGATGTGCAGGATAAAGTAGTGTCAGTTATAACCCAGAGTCAAACATACATGACTCCAAAACTGGCACAGACTCGTAACCGCATGGGCGCAGGCGATGCACAACTAGTGCAGATCATCTGCAGCTTGGGCAAGGGACCTCAGATCTAAGGTGGATTAATTACTACAGACTTTTTGGGCACCTGTATACTTCATGCATGGCCAAGTATGAATTTAGTGTTCCTCAGATAGTTCATACATCTCCGACCCGCTGATAAACCTTAAAACTAGGGGCTCGGAAATGCTCTGACAGAAGAGGGCGATGGCAGCGCACATGGGCCTTACTTTATTCATTCTCAATGGGATTACTGGAGAAAAAAGACCATCGCCTGTCGCCAGCAGTCCCAGAGAGCGACAGGGGTATTTCAGAGCCCCATCTGACATTGCTATAAATCCCACCCGGCAGACCCCACAGATCCAACGTCTGGTGGGATAACTCTTTAAGAGGGCAGCCTGACTGTGCACAAGGACTGGGGACAATACACTTTAGATTACAGACTGCGTCCCCCGCTGGAGGGTGCGGGACACATGTAGGGTCCCTATAGACCTCATGAGTAAGCCTGTGAAAAAAAGGGGACGCTAAGCGGTATGCCATAAACACCAGACGAGGCAGCGGGTCCATGTCCCTATACAGGGACGGTCTACATGACCACGGCGTCTACGTGCCATCTCCTTACCTCCGTCATGTCGCTCCACATAAGAACTTCCCAGGTCTGGTAGGAGCTGGCTTTCTGAGGAAGGTGCGGCATCGAGCGGGGTCTCCTCAAGTTTCAGCTGATGTCCCTCGTGTTCTGCAATGTACAGACAAACAGGAAAATCACCATGACTTGCATAGGCCTGGCGTCCTCTGTTGGGGGAACTACAAGTCTCAGAATAATCTGCCAGTAACAGGTGAAAAAAGTAAGACACTAAATCCGCTGCAAGACATTCACAGCCTTAATGCAAATGTAATGGATACGGCAGCCCCCTCTGCAGAAATCCGACCCCGAGCAGGGTCCAGCTGGAGCCGTGCAAGTCACCAGGGGGTCCGAGCTTAGAAAAGAAGGAGAATCCGGGGCCGGGAAAGTTACCGATCACGAGGCAGAAGAAAACGGGTCAGAGGAAGAAAAGTTCTGTCCTGTGAGTCAGCAGATCCGTCCGGAGAGGAGCAGGACTTCTGGTAAATTAGACAGCGCTTCCTCAGCAGTCCTGAGGGGCCGCGGGGACACGAGAGGCGTCCGCTGATTAAAAGTGAATGAGGCCGAGAGACAGCTGCACGGGGCAGTCTATAAGACCGCGCATGACGAGCCGCACAGGAACGATCACTATGTCTGAAACCAGGAAAGTTACACGAGAACTGGCTCCTAATGCCGAGACCTGCGAGCTGCCAAACTCCAGAGCCCCATCATATAAGAGCGGGACAGGAATAGCCGCAGCCGCCACGCTGATCACATCCACTATGGGGGGCGATCCTATATACTGCGCCATTAGGACCCCCGCAGTACAAGAGACGGCAGAACCTGCGACCCAGGGAGAGACTATTCTGGGAAGGTCACATAGGGTCACAGTCACAACAAAGCATCAGACGCCGACAACACCGGAAGGACGAGGAAATCACCGACATTTATACCAGCATTGGGTCCAACAAAGCATGGCGGCAACAGCAAAAAGCAACACTACACCTAGGCTGTCACTGACCCCTGTATTATACTCCAGAGCTGCACTCACTATTCTGCTGGTGCAATCACTGTGTACATACATTACTGATCCTGAGTTACATCCTGTATTATACCCCAGAGCTGCACTCACTATTCTGCTGGTGCAATCACTGTGTACATACATTACTGATCCTGAGTTACATCCTGTATTATACCCCAGAGCTGCACTCACTATTCTGCTGGTGCAGTCACTGTGTACATACATTACTGATCCTGAGTTACCTCCTGTATTATACTCCAGAGCTGCACTCACTATTCTGCTGGTGCAGTCACTGTGTACATACATTACTGACCCCGAGTTACATCCTGTATTATACTCCAGAGCTGCACTTACTATTCTGCTGGTGCAGTCACTGTGTACATACATTACTGATCCTGAGTTACATCCTGTATTATACTCCAGAGCTGCACTCACTATTCTGCTGGTGCAATCACTGTGTACATACATTATATTACTGATCCTGAGTTACATCCTGTATTATACTCCAGAGCTGCACTCACTATTCTGCTGGTGCAGTCACTGTGTACATACATTACATTACTGATCCTGAGTTACATCCTGTATTATACCCCAGAGCTGCACTCACTATTCTGCTGGTGCAGTCACTGTGTACATACATTACATTACTGATCCTGAGTTACATCCTGTATTATACTCCAGAGCTGCACTCACTATTCTGCTGGTGCAATCACTGTGTACATACATTACTGATCCTGAGTTACATCCTGTATTATACCCCAGAGCTGCACTCACTATTCTGCTGGTGCAATCACTGTGTACATACATTACTGATCCTGAGTTACATCCTGTATTATACCCCAGAGCTGCACTCACTATTCTGCTGGTGCAATCACTGTGTACATACATTACTGATCCTGAGTTACATCCTGTATTATACTCCAGAGCTGCACTCACTATTCTGCTGGTGCAGTCACTGTGTACATACATTACATTACTGATCCTGAGTTACATCCTGTATTATACCCCAGAGCTGCACTCACTATTCTGCTGGTGCAGTCACTGTGTACATACATTACATTACTGATCCTGAGTTACATCCTGTATTATACTCCAGAGCTGCACTCACTATTCTGCTGGTGCTGTCACTGTGTACATACATTACATTACTGATCCTGAGTTACATCCTGTATTATTTTTTTTAATCAAATGTTTTTATTAAACAGTGAGAAAAATATATGCAGATTACATTACTGCAAACAGTACACATCTATGTTTTGCATTTTCAATAAGCTTTCAGCCCCAAACCAACCTCCCTCCCCCCCCTCACCCCCACCACTGGAGACCTAACAAGAACCACTCCGATCTACCCGAATGTCCATTATTAACCAGGAACAAGAAGGCGTCGTATCAATACTGCTCCCACGGGGATATATGTTCCAAAAGCACGAGCAAGGTCTCCAGATCACGTCGACTCGATCCAGGGATTCCATAACCTGTTGAAGAGGTCCATCTTGTTTCTTTTAGAATAGATGCTCCTCTCCAATGCAACAATATGGTCTACTTGCATCATGAAATCTCTTCTCGTTGGTGGCTCAACCCTAATCCAGAACTTAGCGATCAACTTTCGTGCAATAAACAGCAATCTAGCAATAACTGTTTTATACAAGTTATCAGTTACAATTTCCTCCACGTAACCTAATATGCATACCAGAGGGTCCCGTGGTACCGAACAATTGTATGTTAGTCCCACTTTGTTTATCACTACAATCCAAAACGGGGCCAGCCTAGGGCACTGCCACATCACATGGAAGATACCCGCCTCGGATTGCGAGCACCTAGGGCACTCAGAATTAGGTCTTAAACCTGCCCTGAACAGCATATCCGGAGTTCTATAGGCCCTATGAATAACAAACAATTGTGACAACCTCCCAGGCTCACTCATCGAGATCTTGGGCACGTATTCCAATATTGAGTCCCACCGATCGCCGTCAATCGCCCCCAAATCGGCCTCCCACTTCGCCCTGGCTCTGATAGGATGTTTCTCTAAAAAGGAAAATAGCAGGAACTCATATATTCCCGAGATCACCCCCCTTGTGCTTTCCCCCATAAGGATAAAGTCTAGCATCAGGTCCACCTGAATCTCTATAGGCCCCCTCCTACATTGTGCCCGATATGCATGAGAGATGCGATTATACTGATACAGTTCAGAGCTTGGCAGCAGAAATTCCTCCTGTAATGTCTTGAAATCCTTAATTCTACCTTGGTGCAAAACCTGGCTCATCCGAGAGATTCCCGCTCCCTTCCAAACCTGAAATCCCTCCATCTGTCTAAACTCCTGTAGGAGACAATTATTCCACAAGGGCGAGAACCTAGTAAGTGCCCTCACTCCCCTAATTCTCTTAACTTTGTCCCAAACCTTTTGGATAAGCCTAATAGTGCAGAATTTAGTACCCTTCTCTCGAAAATGCCCACCCTCCAGGCCCTCACTCAGTACCCTTGACCCAATCAAATTCCTCAGACTGCAGGGTGTCCGCTCCCAACCCGATTCCTCACCCCATCCCCTAAAACGTTGACATTGTGCAGCCAAAAAGTATAACCATGGGTTGGGCAATGCCACTCCTCCTTCCGTCTTTGGTCTTTGTAGAATTTCTTGTTTAAATCTAGAACTTTTCCCATCCCAAATCAGCTCGCCAAATAGAGATTTAATCCTCCTAAATCTATTCTGCGATATCCACATAGGGGAGTTGTGTAGCACGTAGAGAAGTTGCGGCATCACAATCATCTTTATTAGATTTATTCTACCAATAACCGATAAATGTAGCTTTTTCCACGCCTGAACCTTAGTGCGTATCTTCCGCAAAAGTGGCGCCAAATTTAGTTCCTCAAAACTAGTCAGAGGCAACGCGATCTGGATCCCCAGGTATTTAAATTTATCTACTAACCTCAGCTTTGTAGGAGAGTCCCGTATTTCACTATTCTCATAGTCCCCATCTACTAACATCATATTGGACTTTTCCCAGTTGATTCTCAAACCAGAGTAACTCCCAAATTCCTCAATAATGGCCTCCGCCCCTGCCAGGGTCTCCCCCGAATCCTCCAAGAATAGCAAAATATCATCTGCGTATAACGCAATCTTTTCTTCCGAAACCCCATACATAAATCCTTTCACCTCCCGGGAGCCTCTAATTTTCGCAGCAAGGGGCTCCACCGCCAGGGCAAATAGCAGTGGGGACAAAGGACATCCCTGTCTAGTTCCCCTAGACAGAGAGAAAGTCTCAGAAAGGACATTATTCACTCTAATTTTGGCCACTGGGGAAGAGTACAACAGCCGCACCCATGAGATGAATTTAGGTCCAAATCCCAAACGTTCCAACACTGACCACAAATAGCCCCACTCCACACAGTCAAAGGCCTTGTGGGCGTCCAATGATACCACAACCCTTTTGCCAACATTGTCCGAAGGGATTTGTAAATTTAAAAACAGCCTTCTCAGATTGAGTGCCGTTGATTTGTTTGGCATGAAGCCTGACTGATCAGGGTGTACCAATTTGTCTATCACCCTACTTAACCTATTTGCCAAGGTTTTTGCCAAAATCTTAATATCGGCAGTCAGGAGTGAAATTGGTCTATAGGATTCTGGCATCAGTGGATCTTTGTCGGCCTTAGGGATAACCACCACAATAGCCTCTCTCATCGACAAAGGCAACTCCCCTCTTTCCAACGAGCTATTATACACCCCTACCAATTTGGCCAACAGTTTCTTTCAGGGTCTTATAAATCTCAGCTGGAATGCCGTCCGCTCCCGGAGCCTTACCCCCCACAACGCCCGCCAATGCAGCCCCCAATTCTTCCTCCCCAATCGGTTCTTCCAACAATTCACACTCCTCTCTACTCAACCGGGGCAAATCAATTTCTTCCAAATATTTTGCTATATCTTCGGGTCCCCTCTCCACACTGGACGCGTATAATTTGTCATAGAATTTCCTGAACACTTCCAAGATCTGCACCCCGAGTAACATAACATAGTAACATAGTAACATAGTTAGTAAGGCCGAAAAAAGACATTTGTCCATCCAGTTCAGCCTATATTCCATCATAATAAATCCCCAGATCTACGTCCTTCTACAGAACCTAATAATTGTATGATACAATATTGTTCTGCTCCAGGAAGACATCCAGGCCTCTCTTGAACCCCTCGACTGAGTTCGCCATCACCACCTCCTCAGGCAAGCAATTCCAGATTCTCACTGCCCTAACAGTAAAGAATCCTCTTCTATGTTGGTGGAAAAACCTTCTCTCCTCCAGACGCAAAGAATGCCCCCTTGTGCCCGTCACCTTCCTCGGTATAAACAGATCCTCAGCGAGATATTTGTATTGTCCCCTTATATACTTATACATGGTTATTAGATCGCCCCTCAGTCGTCTTTTTTCTAGACTAAATAATCCTAATTTCGCTAATCTATCTGGGTATTGTAGTTCTCCCATCCCCTTTATTAATTTTGTTGCCCTCCTTTGTACTCTCTCTAGTTCCATTATATCCTTCCTGAGCACCGGTGCCCAAAACTGGACACAGTACTCCATGTGCGGTCTAACTAGGGATTTGTACAGAGGCAGTATAATGCTCTCATCATGTGTATCCAGACCTCTTTTAATGCACCCCATGATCCTGTTTGCCTTGGCAGCTGCTGCCTGGCACTGGCTGCTCCAGGTAAGTTTATCATTAACTAGGATCCCCAAGTCCTTCTCCCTGTCAGATTTACCCAGTGGTTTCCCGTTCAGTGTGTAATGGTGATATTGATTCCCTCTTCCCATGTGTATTACCTTACATTTATCATTGTTAAACCTCATCTGCCACCTTTCAGTCCAAGTTTCCAACTTATCCAGATCCATCTGTAGCAGAATACTATCTTCTCTTGTATTAACTGCTTTACATAGTTTTGTATCATCTGCAAATATCGATATTTTACTGTGTAAACCTTCTACCAGATCATTAATGAATATGTTGAAGAGAACAGGTCCCAATACTGACCCCTGCGGTACCCCACTGGTCACAGCGACCCAGTTAGAGACTATACCATTTATAACCACCCTCTGCTTTCTATCACTAAGCCAGTTACTAACCCATTTACACACATTTTCCCCCAGACCAAGCATTCTCATTTTGTGTACCAACCTCTTGTGCGGCACGGTATCAAACGCTTTGGAAAACACCACCGTGACCACCGTTCCCTCCTCCGTCTTAATAGAGTAGACATGTGAAGATTCTCTTTGCGCGGACGCCACTACCGAGAGCAAGTGCCCCACTTTTTCCCCCTCTGAGTAAAAGGTTTCTTTCTGGAAGGCCCTCAACCTCTCCGCCTTTTTCAAAAATAGCTGGTCAACCTCCCTCTGAGCTGCCCTCATACGATTCCGAGATTCCACAGTACGATGTTCCCCCAATGCCGCCTCTGCTGCCTTCAATTCCTCTAGGACACCCTGATCCCGCTCTCTGGTCCTTGTCTTATGTCTTGAGATGTCCCTAAACAAAATTCCCCTTAGATACGCTTTCATGGTGTCCCACACTACATGGCATTCTGCGCTCCCTTCATTGATCTTAAAAAACTCCTCTCTCTGCCCCCACCTTTTCCATGTCCAAAATTTGTAACCAAACTGGGTGAATTTTCCATCCCGCCTTCCCCAAACCATCCTGACTTGACAGCTTTAAAGAGACCTGAACAGGGCTGTGATCTGATAAAATCCTAGGATTATATTCCACCCCGTTTAACAGTTCGTTCATCCTATCGTTTCCCAAGGCGACATCAATTCTTGACATCGAGCCATATGTAGTCGAGTAACAGGAATAGGAATATGTGTTGACATTGCGGACCCTCCACAGATCAGTCCAGCCTATTTCTCTGAGATAGTTACCAAAGGGAGTGTCATTACCGTCCCTACGCTTAGGTGCATGGTTACTCTTGTCCCAGTGGTCATTTGCTATATTATTTACATCCCCCACCACCAAAAGAGGGATCCCATCCCAACCTCTTATAGACTCCAATATGTCCTGGATCTTCCTTCCAGAGTATGGCGGAGGTATATACAATGATACTATGCATATTAAACGATTAAAGAGTTTACACACCAACAAAACATATTGACCATCCGTGTCAATTTTGACCTCAACTTCCTCAAATGGGGTATTAGTATGAATCAATACTGACACACCTCTCGCATAACTAGAGAACGTCGAATGATACGCCTTGCGCACCCATCTTTTCTGTAACATATCAACTTTTTCCTTCACTTCTTGCAGGCAAATCACCGAGGGCCTCTGTTTCAGTAAATACTGAAATATTGCTGCGCGTTTAGTGGCGTCCGCTAATCCCCTAACATTCCAGCTTATAATGTTAACATCCCCTCCCATTTCCTAGAAACAAAATGATTAGTTAGAGCAGTCTCCTTCAGGTCTCCCCCGATACCCACCTCCCCCCTCCCTGCCCCTTTCCTCGACTCCCCCATCTAAAACTCAATGGAGTTCAACTAGAACAAACTTTCTTTCTCTGTATGAGAACTGAGAGCTCTTGATACAACCTAGAACTAAGCCCTTTGCAGTCCATCTCTCCCCCTCCCACCGCTAACAGCATGAAGTATTCTTTGCGCCGCCGAGCACACTGTTTTATCCTTTTGAGAACATTCTGTCTAAAGACACAAGACAATTTCAAAAATCACAGTCATGGGGTATAACCAGATGAGTGGCGAAGTCACAGCGTCAGTCTCATCGGTTCCGATCCACGCCAGTTTTCTTGGTATTGGTATCCAGCCACTGCATAGCCTCCTCCGGGTTCTGGAAAAAATGAACCCGGTCCAGCGCTACCACCCTGAGCTTAGCCGGGTATAGCATTGAATATTTTAGATCCAGGTCTCGGAGCCGCCGCTTGACTTCCCCGAACTTCATTCTCAGTTTTTGCACCGATGCCGAATAGTCCGGATAAATGGAGATCCAATTTCCGTCTATACTCAGTCCATCACTGATCCTGGCCTTCCTTAGTAGGGTTTCCCGATCCCGATAGTCCAAAATTTTTGCCATCAAGGCTCGAGGGGGGGATCCAGGCGGCAGGGGTCGGGTGGGGACTCTATGGGCCCTTTCCACGGAGAAGTGGTTAGTAAGATCTGCTCCTCCCACCGAGTTTTTAAGCCATGCCTCAATGTATTCAGCAGGATTATTCCCCTCCACCTTCTCCGGCACCCCAATTATTCTTAGATTGTTCCTTCGGGAACGGTTTTCCAGGTCATCTGTTTTAAATTCCAGTTCCGCAATGCGCTGAATGCATCTCTTTTCTCTTTTTAACAGTTCATTTGTCTGATCCTCCACACTGCCCACGCGCTCCTCCACCACCTCCACTCTTTTCTCCACTTTACGCATAGCAGAATTAAGGGACTTCATTTCAACTGTTAAATCGTCCACTCTTAGATTCAGTGCGGCCAGGGCAGATTTACAGTATATAACGACAGAGAAAATGTCCTGCAGTGTAGGCTCCCCCACATTTGATTGCTGCGCACCCTCAGAGTCCTTAGCCTGTACTGGGCTGGCGGCAGGTGTCATGTTATTTGCACCATGCATCTCCTGCATCCTCCCTGGAGAAAGCTGCTCCTCCACCACACTGAGGGCATCTTCCCCCTCTCTTCTGCCTCTGCAGGGGTTCCCTCTCTTCCGGCCCTTCTGGGCCCAGCAGCAGGGCACCCCCCTCCTCCGTTCGAGCAAACCTTTCCAGCCGGGCGATTACCTCCAGCCTCCGGCGGTATTCAGTACTGGCTCTGGCCGCCTCCTCCTCTGCCACGGCGCCATCTTGGATTTTCGCGCCAGTCGCGGGCGCCGACTGTTTTCGGCGCGGCATCGCCGCTTTACTCCTCTCCCTGCCTCCGGCCCTCTCCCCCGTGCCCAGGGGTCTTGCGGAGCGTCTCCGTCCGGTTTTCGGCGCTCGGCAACGCCTTCAAAGGTAAGAACTTAGGAGCGGTGCGGGGAGAGAGACCCGTCGCACGTCCGCTCACATCGCTCGCTAGGCCACGCCCCCCTTACATCCTGTATTATACTCCAGAGCTGCACTCACTATTCTGCTGGTGCAGTCACTGTGTACATACATTACATTACTGATCCTGAGTTACATCCTGTATTATACTCCAGAGCTGCACTCACTATTCTGCTGGTGCAGTCACTGTGTACATACATTACTGATCCTGAGTTACATCCTGTATTATACCCCAGAGCTGCACTCACTATTCTGCTGATGCAGTCACTGTGTACATACATTACATTACTGATCCTGAGTTACATCCTGTATTATACCCCAGAGCTGCACTCACTATTCTGCTGGTGCAGTCACTGTGTACATACATTACATTACTGATCCTGAGTTACATCCTGTATTATACCCCAGAGCTGCACTCACTATTCTGCTGATGCAGTCACTGTGTACATACATTACATTACTGATCCTGAGTTCCATCCTGTATTATACCCCAGAGCTGCACTCACTATTCTGCTGGTGCAGTCACTGTGTACATACATTACTGATCCTGAGTTACATCCTGTATTATACTCCAGAGCTGCACTCACTATTCTGCTGGTGCAGTCACTGTGTACATACATTACATTACTGATCCTGAGTTACATCCTGTATTATACCCCAGAGCTGCACTCACTATTCTGCTGGTGCAGTCACTGTGTACATACATTACATTACTGATCCTGAGTTACATCCTGTATTATACCCCAGAGCTGCACTCACTATTCTGCTGGTGCAGTCACTGTGTACATACATTACATTACTGATCCTGAGTTACATCCTGTATTATACCCCAGAGCTGCACTCACTATTCTGCTGGTGCAGTCACTGTGTACATACATTACTGATCCTGAGTTACATCCTGTATTATACTCCAGAGCTGCACTCACTATTCTGCTGGTGCAGTCACTGTGTACATACATTACATTACTGATCCTGAGTTACATCCTGTATTATACCCCAGAGCTGCACTCACTATTCTGCTGGTGCAGTCACTGTGTACATACATTACATTACTGATCCTGAGTTACCTCCTGTATTATACTCCAGAGCTGCACTCACTATTCTGCTGGTGCAGTCACTGTGTACATACATTACTGATCCTGAGTTACATCCTGTATTATACTCCAGAGCTGCACTCACTATTCTGCTGGTGCAGTCACTGTGTACATACATTACATTACTGATCCTGAGTTACATCCTGTATTATACCCCAGAGCTGCACTCACTATTCTGCTGGTGCAGTCACTGTGTACATACATTACTGATCCTGAGTTACCTCCTGTATTATACTCCAGAGCTGCACTCACTATTCTGCTGGTGCAGTCACTGTGTACATACATTACATTACTGATCCTGGGTTACATCCTGTATTATACCCCAGAGCTGCACTCACTATTCTGCTGGTGCAGTCACTGTGTACATACATTACTGATCCTGAGTTACATCCTGTATTATACTCCAGAGCTGCACTCACTATTCTGCTGGTGCAGTCACTGTGTACATACATTACATTACTGATCCTGAGTTACATCCTGTATTATACCCCAGAGCTGCACTCACTATTCTGCTGGTGCAGTCACTGTGTACATACATTACATTACTGATCCTGAGTTACCTCCTGTATTATACTCCAGAGCTGCACTCACTATTCTGCTGGTGCAGTCACTGTGTACATACATTACATTACTGATCCTGAGTTACCTCCTGTATTATACTCCAGAGCTGCACTCACTATTCTGCTGGTGCAGTCACTGTGTACATACATTACTGATCCTGAGTTACATCCTGTATTATACCCCAGAGCTGCACTCACTATTCTGCTGATGCAGTCACTGTGTACATACATTACATTACTGATCCTGAGTTACATCCTGTATTATACCCCAGAGCTGCACTCACTATTCTGCTGGTGCAGTCACTGTGTACATACATTACATTACTGATCCTGAGTTACATCCTGTATTATACCCCAGAGCTGCACTCACTATTCTGCTGGTGCAGTCACTGTGTACATACATTACATTACTGATCCTGAGTTACATCCTGTATTATACCCCAGAGCTGCACTCCCTATTCTGCTGGTGCAGTCACTGTGTACAGAGCTGCACTCACTATTACATATGGGATGGAATCTGAGACAAAGCTGATGTAGTGCTCAATAGAGGGTACGATATGTGAATTGAGCCTTAGACTTCTTCCCTACGCAGTTTTTGCACATGAACCTGGCTCTCACCTGGTGCACTGTGGGGGCTGAGCGCGATCTGTTCCTCTGCCGTTGGTTGCCATATTTGGGATCTAGGATCACTCTGAGAAACTTGAAATGGAAGATTTGCAGATTCTTCACTTGGAGTTTCCCCAAATGTGGCTATGAAAAATAAAGGATAAAAATACTAAGAATCAAAGCATCACAATATACATGTTACATTTCCACATCCGAGCAGCGGCACCGCAGGGAGCGCAGCACCGCAGCATTACACAGCACACAGACACAAACATAACGTATAGATGTGTATAGATGTATCGGCTGCTCCAGAGCAAGAGGCTCAGACTAGTAGATAAGGGACCCCAATGAGAGATAATCCCCCTCATTCACATCCTAATCTTACCAGTGGTTTTCTCAGAAGCATCTGCGCTCGGTGTGTCCGTGTCCCCGGATTTAGAGTAAGAATCTGTCAGCCATCCGTCATCAAAGCCAACACCAGAGGAGCCTGCAAAATACAGAGAGATTACACCGAGTCATACAACAAAAAGGCACGAAATCCAGGGGAGCAGCAGTCACGTCCCAGGGAATGGCCAGGATAAGTAATGAGTGCAGTCACTGTGTACATACATTACTGATCCTGAGTTACATCCTGTATTATACCCCAGAGCTGCACTCACTATTCTGCTGGTGCAGTCACTGTGTACGTACATACATACATTACTGATCCTGAGTTACATCCTGTATTATACCCCAGAGCTGCACTCACTATTCTGCTGTAACTCAGGATCAGTAATGTAATGTATGTACACAGTGACTACACCAGCAGAGTAGTGAGTGCAGCTCTGGAATATAATACAGGATGTAACTCAGGATCAGTAATGTAATGTATGTACACAGTGATTGCACCAGCAGAATAGTGAGTGCAGCTCTGGGGTATAATACAGGATGTAACTCAGGATCAGTAATGTAATGTATGTACACCGTGACCACCAGCAGAATAGTGAGTGCAGCTCTGGAGTATAATACAGGAGGTAACTGAGAACAGTCACTACAGCCAGTATTTGGAGGACGACCCCCATCATCCTGGGTCAGTAATTTATGGGTGAAGTCCACAGATCAGCCATCTTATTATCCCAGTCCCGTCAGTGCGGGGTCTGCGGATGTGATTTGTATAATCCGCACATTTCCTGAGCTCTGAATCGCTCGGTGCCCCCTAAGTCTCCAGCAGCGGAGTCCTTGGGTCGTCCTCTTCTGTCAGGACGGTACTTGTCACCAGAAGCCGTTTCTCAGTCACATCTGCCGATCTAGCCGACACCTAAACTTCCTAGAAACCATTTGTAACTCATTTCCTCTGGTTTTAGAATAATTCTGCAGAAAGAACCTAATCAGCAGGATATGAGCCCTAAACCGCCAGATCTAGGACGGTGACCGTTTTAGAATGGAGCTTAGGGACTGGCGATACACCGGGGATCATCGGTGCTGGATACCCTGGTGGTGGGTGGCGAGGATGTGCCCAGAGGCAGGACGCCCGATAAGTCCGGAGGGTGACCACCCTGAACGGCCGCCATGCTGCCTTTTCAAACCTTCTTCCAAAAATCAGTGAATCCGTCACTGGTGATTTGGGTGTGAAATCTTGCAGGCATCTTCCTTATTAAAAGGAGTTTAGATCATACGGACTTTTCCTTTACATCTGGATCCGTTCTTTTCGGATCCTGGAAACTGCTGAACGAGCCGCTTTGTTCTAGTATTGAGTCGGACTTCATTTATGGTACATTAGGGCCACCGAACCTCTGTAGTGGGAACACGGCTGCATGAAATGGCACCATGCGCGACAGTCACCGAGATACATGGCCGACTTCCGTCATGCTGAACTTGCAGTGTCTGTCCGGTGTATACGCCAGGAAAGTTTCCTGCGCAGAAGTTCAACTTCTCCCCAGACCCCTAGAGATGAGCGATTCGTTCTTGTTCAGTCCGGCCCCCCGCGGCATCCGGTCGTCACTTCTGATCCCATCCCCCGGAACCCTCTGGTTCTCATTTGGCCCCGCACCATGGTGCCATTGGGTGAGGTGGCAGAGTAAGAGCCAGGGCCATCCAGGATGTCGGGTGCAGAGGAGAAGACCGGCAGCCACGGTGGACTGGACAGGGCAGCCCAACTGTTAATGCTCATCTATAGTTACAGGATTAAGGCCAAAAGTGCCCCCTCTCCAGCTCCACGGGACTGGCAGAATGCGGTGAAAACCTTCATTCTGGACCCCTGAACTGAAGACGTCTGGACAGAAGAGGCCGACCCCATCCTTACTGTGGTTTGCTGACGGAGGAGTGCACGGTTATGAGCTATCTGATGTATCATGCTGCAGAAACACTGGTGAATCCCCCCGATCAGGTACACACGGAGGAGAGAAGCAGCAAGGTCGTGATTTATTGCCAGCATCTGCACAGTACCTCGGCCCGAGATGATAAATGAGCTGTCAGGCCAACCGTGCAGGGGAGCTGCGTGCGTGCGTACAGACGGGGAGCTGCGTGCGTGCGTACAGACGGGGAGCTGCGTGCGTGCGTACAGACGGGGAGCTGCGTGCGTGCGTACAGACGGGGAGCTGCGTGCGTGCGTACAGACGGGGAGCTGCGTGCGTGCGTACAGACGGGGAGCTGCGTGCGTGCGTACAGACGGGGAGCTGCGTGCGTGCGTACAGACGGGGAGCTGCGTGCGTGCGTACAGACGGGGAGCTGCGTGCGTGCGTACAGACGGGGAGCTGCGTGCGTGCGTACAGACGGGGAGCTGCGTGCGTGCGTACAGACGGGGAGCTGCGTGCGTGCGTACAGACGGGGAGCTGCGTGCGTGCGTACAGACGGGGAGCTGCGTACCGGGGAAGGCCGGGCAGATCTGTACTTCTGGATGCAGGAAGAGATCGGCCAGGACGTCTTCATTGCCCTGTGATCCATATAGATCTGCAAAACAAAACAAAACAAAAAAAAAAATCAGAAGTGCCATTATGGCCATGGACGCTATACAATCATATGGAACCAGAGTGACCGATCTTTGCACTCATCCACAGCTTATGAACCAGGAGGCTCAGGCTGAACTCTGCACTAAAGGAGGGGGAAGGGTACAAATAATGCACTTTCCATAGGTCCTCAGTAAGGCATTACTGCCGTTATCACCCAGTGCACTGCGCTCCTTCCCTGCTGACCCAAGTGTACGCATCCATTAATATCCAATCCTCCTCCTGATCAAGCAGAATCCCCCCGGACCCCGAGGAAAAAGGATGAAGCCTCGTTCCAGCAGCTGAGATTTCACAGCCCCCCCCCCCCCCTCCCCAATCACACCGTGAACCCTAAGCGATGGTGTATCACAACTCTCTGACCCACTTTTCTCCGCCGCGCACTCGCTCCGTTATATAAGAGGTGGAAATTTTTCAAGTCGCTGTCCCTATTATCCGGGGTCTCGTCCATTTACATTCAGCCGTGCTGCCGAGTCTCTTAATGAACGCTGCAGAGATTTCACGCACCGCTGCCTTAAAAGTACCAAGGGGGATGTCTAAAGTGGACGCCAACTTAAAAAGCGGCCAAAAAAAAAAATTAAAAAAAAAGTTCAGGAGGAGATACTGATGACGGGCGGCTTCTCACCCTGCAAGCCGCAGCTAAAAAAAAAAGAAAAACTTTTAAAGTGGAGAAATGGTGGAAAGTGGGACGAGGGTAAGGGAGGAGGGGGTCTCTACACGGTGGACATCCACAAGCAGGTCTAATTTACCCTACATTGTCCCAAGTTATCACGCACCCAAATTACAGGGCGGCCAGAACTCGGGTCACCGTGTGGCCGTATATACGCTCCACACACCGCGTAGTGGCCGTTCTTGGTACTGCCGCTCAGATCACATTCACTTCAATAGGGGCTGAGCTGCAATACCAAGATCGGCCATTATACAGCGTATGGCGCCTGTGTTTCTGCTCTGGACACATCTGGCCGCAGCGGGGGGTTCCCACATCCCAATACCCCCTACAATCTCATGCTAAACCCCTTTAACTTGTTGAAGGCTAAAGTAGCCCTTTAGAGGGAGCCTCCTACAGGTGGGACCCCCAGTGACCAGAAAATTAGCACCCGTTTCATGGATTCTGATCATTAGCAAAATTTGGGTTAACTCCATTAAGTCTGCACTGCAGTTACACCAAGAGCAGCACTTAAAATCCCAAGTTTGGGCCGATTGCTGCCGCCTGTGTCGGGAACGATTAGGCTGTGTGCACACGTTGCGGTTTTTCCCGATAAAACCGCCAAAAAACCGCATACAATAAGCATCCCATCATTTAGAATGAATTCCGCATGTTTTGTGCACATGATGCGTTTTTTTCCGTGAAAAAGACACATCGCGGCAAAAGCCGAAGCATGTTCATTAATTTTGCGGGGTTTTTTTTGCGGATTTCCCACTACAAAATGCATTGGGAAGTGTCTGGGAAAAAACGCGGCAAAAACGCATGCAGATTTCTTGCAGAAAATGTCCGGTTTTTCTCAGGAATTTTCTACGAGAAATCCTGAACGTGTGCACAGAGCCTAAGAATAGGAAAACATTTTACTCCATTCTTGGATGCCTAAAAATCTCAAAAAAAATAAATAAATAAAAAAGTCACAGCAAATTAACAAAGTAAAAAAACAGCAACTAAACAAACAGCATCACGTGGGGGGAGCGCTCTGCGACCTGGGTCCACGGCCGCCGTTCTCCAGCCTCCTGGAATAGACGCGCGCTTCTCTTCATGGCTGCGGGGAACTTGTCACATTTCGTTACCGATCAGGGAAACGCTGCGAGCCGCTGGCAGCAGATCCGGAGCCGGCTGCCCGGGTACACAGCTGCCCGAGTACACAGCTGCCCGGCCACGACTCGCTGTCTAGACAATATGCCCGGCTTCACGGCTCTGCTGCACGTGAGAAGAGACGATCCGGGGAACGCAGAGCCGCTCTGACAAGGAAAAAGCCAACAGCCGGGTCCGCTCGTTCCTACGAAAGCTGAGTAAAGGCCAATATGGCCGCCATTACAGCCCAGTCACCCAGCTTTCTCGGGTTCCTGAATGGTAAGTCTTCCCAGCGATACATAGCAGGGGACAAGAATCAGGATCCGGGGCCGCACACAGACACATGTACCGCACCAGAGGCTGTAAGAGCAGACGACAAGCAGAATCGTGATTGCAGCTCTGGATGTGAATGCAACAAAACACACAAATTGCATCTCAGGATTAGAACAAGTCGTGCAAATCACACCCGGAGCGTGCACAGGACGGACTCGTCACCTCGCCTCAACTGAGTGGTCCAGCTCTGATAACGACTGGACGCTCCCATCTCAGGACCCAGTTGCCCGGGGCCCTCACATCTATACATTAGGATGGTCGTGGGCGATATCAGCTGGCAACATAAGTGCCGTTACCATGACGACAAGGACTGCGCGAGGTCGACTCGTCCGTCACTTGGAGAGAGAAGAGTTTTGGCAATGGAAAAATTTTGCTTTCCAGTTTCAATAACACAAAAAGAGACGCTGACCGGATGGAACTGTTCTGCTTGCAGACATTTTAGCCATATACGTGTTTTAAAAGACTTATATGTAGCTGCCAGCGCTTTAAACTGCATAGAAGGAAAAAAATAGGTTTATTCACAGCTACACTGCTCAGTAGAATGTTATCTACAATGCTGCTGCAGCTTTATAAGCGTTTTATGTAACTAATGCTCTGGATTCACAGCTACACTGCTTTGAATGATCCTCCAGGTTAAAGTTTAGTGTTTGCTCTCTCTAGTGCTGGATTCACAGCTACACTGTCCATCCAGTAATGCTGTATAATGTCCTACACGCTGCTGCTTTCTAGTGTTCTCATTTCAGTGATGGATTCACAGCTACACTAAGGTAATGCAGTATAAGGTCGCCCATGCCGCTTTCCACTGGTTTAGCTCATAGCTGCATTCACAGCAACGCTGCTCAGTACAGCTGTATAATGTCCTCTGTGCTGCCGCTTCTGATCACAAGCTACATAATGACAACAGAGCAGGCTTCCCTCATGTCTATGGGCTGCTCTGTATGGGAGACCTCACAGCATGCAGTCTTCATCCTCTGCTGAATATTAAAGATACACTGCGGGAGAGGAGGAAATGGTGAAAAATGCAGTCACCTGAAATTATTTGGATTGCTGAGAACAGAAACTTTAAGGATGAGACATCCTAAGAAAGATCCGAGAAAAAATGACAGTATTTACTTCCCCCCCTTTATCTCACGGCATACCCCCAGCGTCTGCCCCCGCAGTAATCATGATTTATATTAAGGTCTTCCTCCATCAGTGATGTTCTCTCCTCCTGGCGCTTAGGACAGAAATAGAGCCATCCTCGTATCTGGGCCACAGAGATGGAGGAACTAACGTCATCTCCGAATATTCCTGAGATATTCCTGCTTTACCTATACTGGCATGACACCGGCGTCTGATAGTGCTCCACCTGATCAACCCACGAGCCCCCATAGAAATAACTGTTTAATACCACAGTTCATACTGATCTTCCTGGTGCATGCGCAGACGCTGCGCACATTTACAAGGCACTCAGGGTCTGTGCGGAGCCGGATAGCACCACAGTACCGTACGAAGCGCAGAGACAGAGCTGAGCACTAGGTGGCAGTCATTTGTACCTGTATTTGATGGTCAAAGTCACAGAACTTTCTACCACAAAGTATCTGCCGACTGCAAAATGTGAAGAGCACGTCCTCCCTGCGGCCGCCATAGTCTCTGCCCTGCCTGGGGGATGTGGAGTCATCGCAATCTGCAAATGATGGCATCATTATGAGCGCGGAGCAATCCTGCACCGCAGGTGACCGCGCGGAGAACAGTAGAGCGCACAGCCAGAGGGGAACTGTGCAGCAGCATCCTACAAGGAGCGACTGTGCAGAGATCGGAAGCCGTCCTTCCAGGAACAGTTCTATTAGGACCTTCTGCTCCAGCGTGCCCTCAAATCTGCAGGAAACAGATTAGTCCTGATTTTCACCTATTCTAGAAAGTGAAGAATTCAGCAGTGTGGAGAAAGCCAGATGCGTAGGCGACAACTCACACCCGGTCTGTAGGGGCAGCCATATTGGAGGAGGGGGGTACAGCCATAGCAATATTACACATTGTTAACGCATATGTCGCCACCTGCTGACGTTACACTAAAACTGCAGGGGCGACAAGGGGCCGGAAGAGCCACACTGCGTTATAGGTGGTTGACATGACACTTCATGCATAGGAGGAATGTGAATGATCACCGGGGACAGGGGGGGGGATCGGGGGGGGGAAATACTAAAAAAAAAAAAATATCGCATTACGTTGAATTTGCACTTTTTTTATGCAAAGTCTTTGCACACATGGACATCAGCCACGAGGTGTGTTCGCCCAGCGAGCCATATTGTGATTCTAGATTTCTGGAGCAGATCCAGTAGGTGAGGTTTCTAGCAGATAATCTAGGCTGCGATTGCTGCAGCTGAGGATTCTAGCCGATAGTCTAGGCTGTGATTGCTGCAGCTGAGGATTCTAGCCGATAGTCTAGGCTGCGATTGCTGCAGCTGAGGATTCTAGCCGATAGTCTAGGCTGCGATTGCTGCAGCTGAGGATTCTAGCAGATAATCTAGGCTGCGATTGCTGCAGCTGAGGATTCTAGCCGATAGTCTAGGCTGTGATTGCTGCAGCTGAGGATTCTAGCAGATAATCTAGGCTGATTGCTGCAGCTGAGGATTCTAGCAGATAATCTAGGCTGCGATTGCTGCAGCTGAGGATTCTAGCAGATAATCTAGGCTGTGATTGCTGCAGCTGAGGATTCTAGCTGAAAGTCTAGGCTGCGATTGCTGCAGCTGAGGATTCTAGCAGATAATCTAGGCTGATTGCTGCAGCTGAGGATTCTAGCAGATAATCTAGGCTGTGATTGCTGCAGCTGAGGATTCTAGCAGATAATCTAGGCTGTGATTGCTGCAGCTGAGGATTCTAGCTGAAAGTCTAGGCTGCGATTGCTGCAGCTGAGGATTCTAGCAGATAATCTAGGCTGATTGCTGCAGCTGAGGATTCTAGCAGATAATCTAGGCTGTGATTGCTGCAGCTGAGGATTCTAGCAGATAATCTAGGCTGTGATTGCTGCAGCTGAGGATTCTAGCTGAAAGTCTAGGCTGCGATTGCTGCAGCTGAGGATTCTAGCAGATAATCTAGGCTGATTGCTGCAGCTGAGGTTTCTAGCCGATAGTCTAGGCTGTGATTGCTGCAGCTGAGGATTCTAGCAGATAATCTAGGCTGCGATTGCTGCAGCTGAGGATTCTAGCCGATAGTCTAGGCTGTGATTGCTGCAGCTGAGGATTCTAGCCAATAGTCTAGGCTGTGATTGCTGAAACTGAGGTTTTTAGACGATAGTCTAGGATGTAAATGCTGCAGCTGAGGTTTCTAGCCGATAGTTTAGGCTGTGATTGCCGCAGCTCTCACTTCCCCTCTCGCAGCAAAATTCTCAGCAAACACCAAAATCAAACCTGTGCCCCTCGGTCTCTCCTGGTCTGTTATTTCCCTCTATCTTCTCTGGAAACTGGCACTCATTACCGCGAGAAGGGGAGCTGTGATCTTTACTGTACGAGGGGCACTATACAGTCCCTGCGGAGGAGCGTTAGTGACAAACATGGTGTTAAACTTTCCACAACTTAGTAGAAGCAATTAAAGCCCAAGCGTCAGAGTTAAGTCGTTTATTACAGGTTAGTAAGACACGGAAAAAATAAATAATTTTAATGAAAATCAGAGTGACTGCGACAAAGGGAGAGTGAAGAGCGGCATCTAAAGGCACTAATGTCTACACTATGGAGGGGTGGCCGAGATGGGGAAGGAAGGAGACGGCAGGCGGGAGCGTGTCCACCTCTCAGGGAAGCATTCTCCACACTTCCAGCACGAAAAATGCAGCAAGTCCTGAGGAACGGTGCAGAAAAGAAGCGAGAGGTGGAGAGAGTGAAGCAGATCCCAGGGTCCCATCATGTGCTTACACGGAGAGATGGGAAGTGCTGGAGAGAGGAAGAAGAGGAGGAGGAAGAGGAGCCTTCAGCAGAGAGGGCGCCCGGTGCAGAGAGGGCGCCCGGTGCGGAGGAGGACGGCCGCGGCTTCTTCTATCCACTAGCAGCCGGGCAGGGGAAGCGGATATTGGAGGAGAAAGCACTGAATGTGAAGAGGAAGCAGACGGAGTCCCAGTGTGAGGAGCATTAGTCTATGGGAGGAAACAAGGAGCCGGGGAGACAGAAGAGGAGGAGAGAGGCACAAAGCACAAGGTTAGTACAACATATCCAGAAAGTAGCGTCACACGAGCAGCAGAAGACGGCAACGGGGGTCCGCACGACACACGCACCGCATCCAACATACAGACCCTTACCGGCCTAGATAAGGGGGTCCTCCGCTCCATGCCAGTTTGGTCATGGAGTGGATACAAGACCAACCCGATCTGCAGGTAACACCCCTCTTCCCCCCCCCCAAAGCCACCAGCAATGGTTTTTTGGGCACATTCCGCATGCAAAGCGCTAGATTCTGCAAATCGCCTTAGGAAGTGTACGTGGTGAAGAAGCGCGCAGCAGCCGGACACGACATGTCCTCAGAAACCAACGGCCCATTCACACCACAAAAGCCGATGGGAAATGAACGACTAACTGCGATCGTTCTGACCCCAAACATCAATACACGCGCGTCGCTGCCGGCATGACGTGGGGTTTGGTTCGTTTCCTGGGTTAACATTACAAGGACAGATAGTTAGGATCGAGCATTCCTGCACTTGTTCACCGATCACTTAAGGTTCCCACATGCAAAAAGACTTTATTTTCCCAGCTGCCGCCATTCACACCAGGAGCCATCGGCCCCGACATTACATTTAAGGTGCAGATTAGTAAACGCCTTTGTGATATATTCTTGGTGCAGACATGCTCGGACCCTTCTATAATTTATCCATGTGTTATTTCAGGCTTTGAAATAGAAGCAGACAGTGAAAAAAAAAAGCAACAAAAAACCCGAAGTTTACCAGCGTGATCACGAGCGTCCAAGCCGCCATCTGTCATCAAATCACATCCAACTCGCAAACAAATGAAGTTTATTTTCTGCAGAACGGAGGGGGGCAATTTAAAAAATAAATAAATTATCACCACTTTCTGCAGGGGCTTTTATCCCCTCCAGGGCAATATACGATGTCAGTCGGGGGCCACAATGCCCTCTATAATGCCCGTGACATAGGGATGCACACCCTGAACAGCCCATCCTGGTGCCATGGCCGCCCCTGGGGTTCCCCCTCTCCCAGTGACAGACTGTTATTAGCACCGATTACATATAGTCCTATTTTAGTAATCAGGACACCGTGCTCATTAGTCACCGCGCTCATTAATCACCGCACCCAGATCTCCCCCGTGACATCACCGGAGCGCAGCTCTTTATATACATCATCCATGACGATGACAGATCCTCCTGTAAGTTGTGAGTCACTGCTGGATGATTTCCCAGTACACGAGGTGGTGGTCGTCACCATGCAGGAGTCTGATAGTGGGGTGCACAGCCGGACCCCAAACAAGCAGTATATCCATGCTGGTTACACTGTATTCTCGCTTTTGTATTTTTTTTTTTCCACTGATGGCCAATACCTGCCAGCATGTCAGGCTGACGCTATGCACTGCAGGTTTCTTGTCCGCAGTTTCACAGCATTTTGCAGCGGTTTTGTCCGACCATAAAGCACAAGGGTCGGCACGTGGAGCTGTGTGCACTTACCGGCGACTGATGCGCTACTCATGTGTCAGACACCGGGACTTGCAAATCATTTGTATAAACAACCAGAAGATGAATGTTTAAAGGTCAAGTTCTGAATCACTGGTGGAAGATGCGGAAATCACACCCCACAGTGACCGCTGCACATAGTCCGCGCACACGTGCACGATCCTGGGTACACAGGAGACTGAGGCGTCATCACCGCCCGGATTATACAGGACAGGTAACCCCGTACACACAGATCCACGCAGCAAATAAAGGAGGAGACGCCGCTGTGCGGGTTATGGAAGCGCACTATGAGCAATTGTCCACATCATGACAACAAATGCTGAAGGCTCATCGCAGAACACTGGACACCAGCGGACGACCAAACTATATGGACATGATATACAAAAAACACAAGTGGTGGAGAAGAAAGAAAAACAAGTGGTGGAGCCGGGATCCATAAATGCAACCAGCAATTAACGCTGGGAACGGCGGAAAGGAGAAGAAAGTAACGTCATACCTGACCCACCGACATCTCCTGTGAAGTGTTCACCGTTCTCCAGCACCGAGGGATGATGACCTGCACCGGAGAGGAGAGGAGAAAGATCAGGAGGCGAGACCACGTAGTAAGGAAACGGCAGAACCTTATAAAGGGAGCGCAGCTCTGGAGTATAATACAGGATGTAACTCAGGATCAGTAATGTAATGTATGTACACAGTGACTGCACCAGCAGAATAGTGAGTGCAGCTCTGGAGTATAATACAAGATGTAACTCAGGATCAGTAATGTAATGTATGTACATAGTGACTGCACCAGCAGAATAGTGAGTGCAGCTCTGGAGTATAATACAGGATGTAACTCAGGATCAGTAATGTAATGTATGTACACAGTGACTGCACCAGCAGAATAGTGAGTGCAGCTCTGGAGTATAATACAGGATGTAACTCAGGATCAGTAATGTAATGTATGTACATAGTGACTGCACCAGCAGAATAGTGAGTGCAGCTCTGGGGTATTATACAGGATGTAACTCAGGATCAGTAATGTAATGTATGTACACAGTGACTGCACCAGCAGAATAGTGAGTGCAGCTCTAATACAGGATGTAACTCAGGATCAGTAATGTAATGTATGTACACAGTGACTGCACCAGCAGAATAGTGAGTGCAGCTCTGGAGTATAATACAGGATGTAACTCAGGATCAGTAATGTAATGTATGTACACAGTGACTGCACCAGCAGAATAGTGAGTGCAGCTCTGGGGTATAATACAGGAGGTAACTCAGGATCAGTAATGTAATGTATGTACACAGTGACTGCACCAGCAGAATAGTGAGTGCAGCTCTGGAGTATAATACAGGATGTAACTCAGGATCAGTAATGTAATGTATGTACACAGTGACTGCACCAGCAGAATAGTGAGTGCAGCTCTGGAGTATAATACAGGATGTAACTCAGGATCAGTAATGTAATGTATGTACACAGTGACTGCACCAGCAGAATAGTGAGTGCAGCTCTGGAGTATAATGTAGGATGTAACTCAGGATCAGTAGTGTAATGTATGTAAACAGTGACTGCACCAGCAGAATAGTGAGTGCAGCTCTGGGGTATAATACAGGATGTAACACAGGATCAGTAATGTAATGTATGTACACAGTGACTGCACCAGCAGAATAGTGAGTGCAGCTCTGGAGTATAATACAGGATGTAACAGGATCAGCACTATACTGTATACGAATCCTGAAGTTTGTCACAATATATTAATGACACCACCATCTTTCTCACTCCCAGACTGCCTTGATATGACTAATTACCTTCAGCCGAGTGTTTGCCTCCGGAGCCATTGACCTCGTCACCATCTAACAGAGGAACGTAGTCCACCTTGTCGCACTTCTCCCCAACGACATCGTCATAAGGTTCGGCCTCCAGCGAGCTCATAAAGTCCCGTTTGATCTCCGGCTCAATCTGCGGCGGGGCGTCCGTCAGGGCGTCCACAAGTTCTAGGTCCGCCATTCTCTATATCTGGGTCTGGAGAAATAAAAATTTAGAATTAAGAATGGGAATTAGTGGACGATGGAGGAGATGAGGCCACAGCTCACAATCAGGGGATCAGCAGACTGGATAGAATTGTAACAAACACTCAGCTTTCCTAGAGGCCTGACAGGTAATGCACTTCTAGCTGGTGCAGAGCGATTACAGCCACTCATCGCCTGTCACTCAGCTTTCCCAGATACAGACAAGACAAAGAAAAAGCCAAGCAGAAGTCAAACGGGGATTCTCTGATAAAAGTATAAAATGAGAGTAAATCTGGGAGCCTCTTGTGGATTAGCGGTTAATGTCGGTATAAAATGCTGATATCCTCTGTGCGTGGATTATGTGGCGCTGACACAAATATAGATATAAATCCCAGGGATGCGGCAGCTGCCGGTAATACACGGCCGACCGCGCACTAATCCGCAGGAGATTGTGACAAGCTCATCAAAAATAAGCAACGGCTAAAAATGTCACCGGAAAATAAAATGGAGCACGGCGAAAAGTTACAGATCACAAGGGAAGAGAGACCACAGGAGACCCCCACAACCTTTTCATTATTCTTCATAAACAGCCATTTTTCTGGCCTTGTTATAGCAGATCTGTGATTTTTTCTGCTTATGGGACAAATTGGAGTTGTGAGGCAGGCTCGGATCGTATCGGTCACGCTCGGATACCGGTGGTACGGCACAGCCGGCACCGCAGCGTAACATCTGAGGTCACCATGCACTCTACACCGATCCGTGGCCGTGACACTGGACAAGTTTTCAGCCTCTGGATGTAAGTGAGAATGATCACATTCACTGACAGCAAGCAGAGAACTTACAAATGATGAGAAAAACAAAAAAAAAAAAAAAAGTGTAAGTGAAATCTGCTATAGGACAGTTACAGAGCCATGAAGTACTATCTAACCTGTGGCTACTGGGACTACAACCCCCAGCATGCAGTCGCTGCAGCATGAAACGATCAACAGTCGTCCCCCTCCGCGGACTCCAAAATAACTCGCCTGTAAGCTGCTTAAAGGGGATTACGGGAGAAGGAAGAGCGCTTTAAGATGAGCGGTTACAACAACATGCGGATTTTCGGCGGATGCCATAGAGCAGCTCAAGACACAGATCTGATGAGAGCCGGCAGCCGGGCGTATACATACAGCAGAGGAATACCACGCAGCGGGTATGTCTGCCACTAACGCAACCGCAGGGGGTACATGCAGGAGAGGACAGACCACCCGAGACAGAACCTGCAGTATGGGGCCGTCCTGCTGTATCTGAGACCACTTTATATCACTTACCCATAGATCACCGAGTCTCCCCAACAGCCCTGCCTGTGCAAATCATGATATGCATGAACCAGGAGGTACAGGATGAACAGCACTGTACAGACTGGCCATATAGAAACCATACAAAGCAAAGCCTCACCCCAGCGAGAGCAGCTGCGCTCCATATCTGTAGTGCCCTGCAGCAGACTGAGCACTAGGGGGCGACAGAGATCGGGCGTGTTGGGCACTAACGTGGGACCGGCAATCAGAGGCCTCAGAGGACGGAAACAGCGGAGGGGGAGAATGTAAACCCTCCCTGCAGCCATTGTACCGCCGCTTCCTCACATCAGCCGCCTATTACTGCCAGACACCGGGCACTGCTAGAATAAGGAAATGGGGAGGGGGCCGGGGCAGCGCCTGCACCCCAAATCTGGCCATTTCCTGCAAGATACCGCACAATGGGCAAACACTCCGCAAAGATGTGCCGCAGCAGCAAAGGCCCCGTCCAGGACTCTCAGGAGACAGCAGCCATCTTTTACTAATTCTGTACAACCCCTTTAACGTTCGCTCTCCAGGCACTGGCTGGACTCGGAGCGGAGCTTGTGGTTGCACACAATAGTCAATTATCAGGAGAGCTGCAGTGTAAAGCATGGAGGAAGGACAGAAATCCCCTAGGATGAAACAGGAGAATGCAGACAGTGGAGCCACGAATCACTGCTGTGCCCTGATGGAGCAGACATGCAGTGTAAAGCATGGAGGAAGGACAGAAATCCCCTAGGATGAAACAGGAGAATGCAGACAGTGGAGCCACGAATCACTGCCGTGCCCTAATGGAGCAGACATGCAGTGTAAAGCATGGAGGAAGGACAGAAATCCCCTAGGATGAAACAGGAGAATGCAGACAGTGGAGCCACGAATCACTGCCGTGCCCTAATGGAGCAGACATGCAGTGTAAAGCATGGAGGAAGGACAGAAATCACCTAGGATGAAACAGGAGAATGCAGACAGTGGAGCCACGAATCACTGCCGTGCCCTAATGGAGCAGACATGCAGTGTAAAGCATGGAGGAAGGACAGAAATCCCCTAGGATGAAACAGGAGAATGCAGACAGTGGAGCCACGAATCACTGCTGTGCCCTAATGGAGCAGACATGCAGTGTAAAGCATGGAGGAAGGACAGAAATCCCCTAGGATGAAACAGGAGAATGCAGACAGTGGAGCCACGAATCACTGCCGTGCCCTAATGGAGCAGACATGCAGTGTAAAGCATGGAGGAAGGACAGAAATCACCTAGGATGAACCAGGAGAATGCAGACAGTGGAGCCACGAATCACTGCTGTGCCCTGATGGAGCAGACATGCAGTGTAAAGCATGGAGGAAGGACAGAAATCCCCTAGGATGAAACAGGAGAATGCAGACAGTGGAGCCACGAATCACTGCCGTGCCCTAATGGAGCAGACACGCAGTGTAAAGCATGGAGGAAGGACAGAAATCCCCTAGGATGAAACAGGAGAATGCAGACAGTGGAGCCACGAATCACTGCCGTGCCCTAATGGAGCAGACACGCAGTGTAAAGCATGGAGGAAGGACAGAAATCACCTAGGATGAACCAGGAGAATGCAGACAGTGGAGCCACGAATCACTGCCGTGCCCTAATGGAGCAGACACGCAGTGTAAAGCATGGAGGAAGGACAGAAATCCCCTAGGATGAAACAGGAGAATGCAGACAGTGGAGCCACGAATCACTGCCGTGCCCTAATGGAGCAGACATGCAGTGTAAAGCATGGAGGAAGGACAGAAATCCCCTAGGATGAAACAGGAGAATGCAGACAGTGGAGCCACGAATCACTGCCGTGCCCTAATGGAGCAGACATGCAGTGTAAAGCATGGAGGAAGGACAGAAATCCCCTAGGATGAACCAGGAGAAAGACAGTGGAGCCACGAATCACTGCTGTGCCCTAATGGAGCAGACATGCAGTGTAAAGCATGGAGGAAGGACAGAAATCCCCTAGGATGAAACAGGAGAATGCAGACAGTGGAGCCACGAATCACTGCTGTGCCCTAATGGAGCAGACACGCAGTGTAAAGCATGGAGGAAGGACAGCGACAACCCCCGAGGAGACCGGGGTGGATATCAGACTACTCGGCTTCAGACAACGCGGCTTCCATAATAAGTTCAAAGGCAGAGATTAAGGGGGCGGGGGGTACATGTGACTGTCATCCTGCTTAAAGGGATGTTTGGGATCAATACACCAACTTGACTGTCATAATGACTGCTCAGCCATCCTAGAGAGGTCGTCTCACAAGACTCCTCCTAGAAGTCCTTTCTAGCTGAATGCCATCATGCTCCTAGTGTCATTTCTAGCAGAATGCTCCTCCTTTCTTGCATGATAACAAGCACACAATGCTCCAACCAAAAGTCCTTTCAAGACAAATGCCAAGCACAATACCACTCCTAGAGGCCCTTTTTCCCTGAATACCAGGGCACACAATGCTTCTCCTGTAGGCCTGGATGCTGGACACAATGTTCCTACCAAAAGTCCTTTCAAGCCCAATGCCAATCCAGCATATTGTCCATCCATAACCAGCATCTCTGCTCTCGGCAGATCTTAGCTCTGGATGGTTTCACCTGGTGTGTTTTTTTTCATGTGACAAATTTGGTTTTGCGCCTCCAGCGGTCAGGGTTACAGTCCGGAATCTACATAGCAGCTTTTTGGGGGCTTTTTTTTTTAGCACTGACATCCATCATTTCCATCCCTGATAAACAGGTGGCAGCCACACTCCCAGTCAGCGGGAGCACAAGGCCATGCACCGGGCAGGCAGACATCTCCGGACCATACCATCTGTATGTGTTGCACCCTGGGAGCACAGCGATCCGGTCTCGTGCGCAGACGTGGGGGAAACAATCCCAAACTCTTTACTTGAATAAGGCCGTGCTGCAATCTCCTTCAATCTCTGGAATGGTTGGGGGTCCCAGCTGTCAGACCACCACTAAATTTAGCTGTGAACCATGACCGATTAATAATTAAGATGGAAACAGGAACGTAAAAAGATGGCAAGTGAGCCCCCTCCGCCCCGGATACGACAAGCGGGCGCCACCCGCCGCCACGGATACGACAAGCGGGCGCCACCCGCCGCCCCGGATACGACAAGCGGGCGCCCTCTCCTCCCACATAAGACAAGCAAGTGAGCCCCCACCCGCCCAGATAGGAACAAGCGAGCACATCTTCCCCTCCTGGTTCTGACAACCGAGCACCCGACCCCCCGAGACTACAAGCGAGCGGCGTCTTCACTACCTGGAGGAGACACATACCAGGCTCTACACGAGATCAGCGGCTACGGCTGGATTACAGGAATGTAACACGGAGTAACGTCATGTATCCGGATAGGAGCAGTGCTCGGATAATTACCTCCTGGATGAGGACACAGAAGCCCCACATTTACCACTGGACACCGCAAGGGCGGACAGGGGGAAAGGGCGGACAGGGGGAAAGGGCGGACAGGGGGAAAGGGCGGACAGGGGGAAAGGGCGGACAGGGGGAAAGGGCGGACAGGGGGAAAGGGCGGACAGGGGGAAAGGGCGGACAGGGGGAAAGGGCGGACAGGGGGAAAGGGCGGACAGGGGGAAAGGGCGGACAGGGGGAAAGGGCGGACAGGGGGAAAGGGCGGACAGGGGGAAAGGGCGGACAGGGGGAAAGGGCGGACAGGGGGAAAGGGCGGACAGGGGGAAAGGGCGGACAGGGGGAAAGGGCGGACAGGGGGAAAGGGCGGACAGGGGGAAAGGGCGGACAGGGGGAAAGGGCGGACAGGGGGAAAGGGCGGACAGGGGGAAAGGGCGGACAGGGGGAAAGGGCGGACAGGGGGAAAGGGCGGACAGGGGGAAAGGGCGGACAGGGGGAAAGGGCGGACAGGGGGAAAGGGCGGACAGGGGGAAAGGGCGGACAGGGGGAAAGGGCGGACAGGGGGAAAGGGCGGACAGGGGGAAAGGGCGGACAGGGGGAAAGGGCGGACAGGGGGAAAGGGCGGACAGGGGGAAAGGGCGGACAGGGGGAAAGGGCGGACAGGGGGAAAGGGCGGACAGGGGGAAAGGGCGGACAGGGGGAAAGGGCGGACAGGGGGAAAGGGCGGACAGGGGGAAAGGGCGGACAGGGGGAAAGGGCGGACAGGGGGAAAGGGCGGACAGGGGGAAAGGGCGGACAGGGGGAAAGGGCGGACAGGGGGAAAGGGCGGACAGGGGGAAAGGGCGGACAGGGGGAAAGGGCGGACAGGGGGAAAGGGCGGACAGGGGGAAAGGGCGGACAGGGGGAAAGGGCGGACAGGGGGAAAGGGCGGACAGGGGGAAAGGGCGGACAGGGGGAAAGGGCGGACAGGGGGAAAGGGCGGACAGGGGGAAAGGGCGGACAGGGGGAAAGGGCGGACAGGGGGAAAGGGCGGACAGGGGGAAAGGGCGGACAGGGGGAAAGGGCGGACAGGGGGAAAGGGCGGACAGGGGGAAAGGGCGGACAGGGGGAAAGGGCGGACAGGGGGAAAGGGCGGACAGGGGGAAAGGGCGGACAGGGGGAAAGGGCGGACAGGGGGAAAGGGCGGACAGGGGGAAAGGGCGGACAGGGGGAAAGGGCGGACAGGGGGAAAGGGCGGACAGGGGGAAAGGGCGGACAGGGGGAAAGGGCGGACAGGGGGAAAGGGCGGACAGGGGGAAAGGGCGGACAGGGGGAAAGGGCGGACAGGGGGAAAGGGCGGACAGGGGGAAAGGGCGGACAGGGGGAAAGGGCGGACAGGGGGAAAGGGCGGACAGGGGGAAAGGGCGGACAGGGGGAAAGGGCGGACAGGGGGAAAGGGCGGACAGGGGGAAAGGGCGGACAGGGGGAAAGGGCGGACAGGGGGAAAGGGCGGACAGGGGGAAAGGGCGGACAGGGGGAAAGGGCGGACAGGGGGAAAGGGCGGACAGGGGGAAAGGGCGGACAGGGGGAAAGGGCGGACAGGGGGAAAGGGCGGACAGGGGGAAAGGGCGGACAGGGGGAAAGGGCGGACAGGGGGAAAGGGCGGACAGGGGGAAAGGGCGGACAGGGGGAAAGGGCGGACAGGGGGAAAGGGCGGACAGGGGGAAAGGGCGGACAGGGGGAAAGGGCGGACAGGGGGAAAGGGCGGACAGGGGGAAAGGGCGGACAGGGGGAAAGGGCGGACAGGGGGAAAGGGCGGACAGGGGGAAAGGGCGGACAGGGGGAAAGGGCGGACAGGGGAAAAGGCGGACAGGGGAAAAGGCGGACAGGGGAAAAGGCGGACAGGGGAAAAGGCAGACAGGGGAAAAGGGCGGACAGGGGGAAAGGGCGGACAGGGTGAAAGGGCGGACAGGGGGAAAGGGCGGACAGGGGAAAAGGCGGACAGGGGAAAAGGCGGACAGGGGAAAAGGCGGACAGGGGAAAAGGCGGACAGGGGAAAAGGCGGACAGGGGAAAAGGCGGACAGCGGAAAGGGCGGACAGCGGAAAGGGCGGACAGGGGAAAAGGCGGACAGGGGAAAAGGCGGACAGGGGAAAAGGCGGACAGGGGAAAAGGCGGACAGGGGAAAAGGCGGACAGGGGAAAAGGCGGACAGGGGAAAAGGCGGACAGGGGAAAAGGCGGACAGGGGAAAAGGCGGACAGGGGAAAGGGCGGACAGCGGAAAGGGCGGACAGCGGAAAGGGCGGACAGCGGAAAGGGCGGACAGCTAAAGTACAACTCAATCTGTAACACATGGGAGACGCTATTCCTCCAGATGAGATGCGGAGTTAGCGTGTAACTTTACTATGCAAAGACAGGGGGCAGAATTGTGAATACAGCTCTGAAGGTGACTGCAGATTGATGTACAAACCAGTAAATACATCTTGAGATTGATGCGCTCTGCACCTCACACCCCGTTGTCTGTATGCCGCTGCATTTTATTATGCATAGCATTCAGAGCTGAGGGATTCTGGGGCCATTTCTGATCAATATACTTATTGTAGCCGCCTGCACATATACATTATATCTGACACTACATGGTCCCCTCTCTACCTCTGCATCCTTCGTTCTTTTTCACAGGCTCGTACGTCTGTGCGGATATTCTGTATTTATCGTTATTTGCATTATGCAGTTGTGCTTGTCCGTAGGTCTTCGCTTTTCCTTCTAATGTATATTCTTTTCTGATTACTGATCTAGCAGCTTTTGGTATTGTAGTTGCATCTTGTCAGATTCTCATATTCTGATTTATTAACAGCTATGAATGTGACCACAGACTGATGCACAAAGAAACTTAGAATGATTAAAAAAAAAAAAAAGTTTCTCAAATGCCGTTCCTCCTGGAAATCGAGATAATGTAAAGTCCTGAATGGTTATTCACTGGAAAACACAGCAGCTAACTGTCCTGAGCTGAGGGTTTGCTACAATGCATCAATGCACAGAGAAAAAGCCAGGCATGGACAGACAGTAGCCCAGTCATGGAGCCATCCAGAAGTAGCGTCAGATTAAGGCTACTTTCACACTAGCGTCGGATTCGGCCCGTCGCATTGCGTCGGGCCGAGATTCCGACGCTAGCGTTTGTTGCGCCGCACAACGGGTGCATTTCTCCGGCGCATCCGCTGCCTCATTGTGAGATGCGGGGAGGTGGGGGCGGAGAAAAAGCGGTCCGTCGCCTGCAAAAAACGTTACATTTAACGTTTTTGCTCCCGGCGGTCGCCACAACACGGCGCAACCCTCGCAAGACGGTTGTGACGTGTGTCAATACGTCGCAATGCGTCGGTAATGTAACTCTATGGGGCAAAAACGTATCCTGCAAACAACTTTGCAGGATGCGTTTTTTTCCCCTAAACGACGCATTGCGACGTATTAAAAAAAAAACGCCAGTGTGAAAGTAGCCTAACACCAGCGATGTACTGATGTGGGGCAACCGAGGAGGATGAGGGGGTCTGACACAAAACCACACGAGATTCTGCATGTCAGAGCACTGGGGTCTACCCCAATATCCTTAAAAGCTCCCACAGCAGAAAAATGGCGTCCCCCTGATCCCCTCCTCCAGCTCTCAGAGCAGATGATGTGGACAGGAAACAGAGATCTTGATAATGGCAGGAAAACAAATCTGTTCCCCCTGATAATCTGGTTTTATCAGTCTACACAACTGATGTAATGACATCGAGAACGGACAAATTCGGGCACGCGTCGCGCCGGCACAAGCCTGGCGGCACGCGTCGCGCCGGCACAAGCCTGGCGGCACGCGTCGCGCCGGCACAAGCCTGGCGGCACGCGTCGCGCCGGCACAAGCCTGGCGGCACGCGTCGCGCCGGCACAAGCCTGGCGGCACGCGTCGCGCCGGCACAAGCCTGGCGGCACGCGTCGCGCCGGCACAAGCCTGGCGGCACGCGTCGCGCCGGCACAAGCCTGGCGGCACGCGTCGCGCCGGCACAAGCCTGGCGGCACGCGTCGCGCCGGCACAAGCCTGGCGGCACGCGTCGCGCCGGCACAAGCCTGGCGGCACGCGTCGCGCCGGCACAAGCCTGGCGGCACGCGTCGCGCCGGCACAAGCCTGGCGGCACGCGTCGCGCCGGCACAAGCCTGGCGGCACGCGTCGCGCCGGCACAAGCCTGGCGGCACGCGTCGCGCCGGCACAAGTCGCGTCGCGCCGGCACAAGTCGCGCCACGGCGGCACGCGTCGCGCCGGCACAAGTCGCGTCGCGCCGGCACGCGTCGCGCCGGCACAAGTCGCGTCGCGCCGGCACGCGTCGCGCCGGCACAAGTCGCGTCGCGCCGGCACGCGTCGCGCCGGCACAAGTCGCGTCGCGCCGGCACGCGTCGCGCCGGCACAAGTCGCGTCGGCACGCGTCGCGCCGGCACAAGTCGCGTCGCGCCGGCACAAGCCGCGGCGGCACGCGTCGCGCCGGCACAAGCCGCGGCGGCACGCGTCGCGCCGGCACAAGCCTGGCGGCACGCGTCGCGCCGGCACAAGCCTGGCGGCACGCGTCGCGCCGGCACAAGCCTGGCGGCACGCGTCGCGCCGGCACAAGCCTGGCGGCACGCGTCGCGCCGGCACAAGCCTGGCGGCACGCGTCGCGCCGGCACAAGCCTGGCGGCACGCGTCGCGCCGGCACAAGCCTGGCGGCACGCGTCGCGCCGGCACAAGCCTGGCGGCACGCGTCGCGCCGGCACAAGCCTGGCGGCACGCGTCGCGCCGGCACAAGCCTGGCGGCACGCGTCGCGCCGGCACAAGCCTGGCGGCACGCGTCGCGCCGGCACAAGCCTGGCGGCACGCGTCGCGCCGGCACAAGCCTGGCGGCACGCGTCGCGCCGGCACAAGCCTGGCGGCACGCGTCGCGCCGGCACAAGCCTGGCGGCACGCGTCGCGCCGGCACAAGCCTGGCGGCACGCGTCGCGCCGGCACAAGCCTGGCGGCACGCGTCGCGCCGGCACAAGCCTGGCGGCACGCGTCGCGCCGGCACAAGCCTGGCGGCACGCGTCGCGCCGGCACAAGCCTGGCGGCACGCGTCGCGCCGGCACAACCCCAAAAGATTACTGGAGGGCTGCAGAACAATATACTCCAAGAACGTCATGCCTTAAAGGGGCGGTCCAACTCTGACAGATATCTGTAGAAGTGACGTCAAATGCCTGGATCACCTCCATGTGACGTCTGCAGATTTAAGGCCCCCATACATGTCCGATTTCTCACATAAGAATACCTCTTTAAGCAACAATCACCAGAGTAACAAAACACTAACACTAGGGACTGGTACCCCAGAGATACAGGACACACAGTAAGGCATCTGCATGGAGCCGGCGTTACATGGATACAAGACGTGACATGAAAATTACATGAGCAAAGACAAAACATGGAGAAAAGTGGCAACTGGAGCAACAACCACTCCCGAGCTTCTTCCCCCCCCCCGAGGACCGGAAGCCAAAAAATGACAAGAAACCTGGCAAAAACAATAGAGGATGAGGCTGATGAGAGGCGAGCACATGGGAGGACTCCAGTGCCTGCACCCAGCGATGGTGTCAGACCCGGACTGCAAGGAGCAGCTGCCCCCGCGTCAAGGTCCAACAAATACACCGACGCCAGACAGAGACTGACAGCGTCACGGCAGCGCCAAGCATACCAACACAATGACACCGCAGAACAAACCCTCAGCTGAGAAAAGGATTAGGCCTCAGGATATACAGAAAAAAGAAAAAAAAAGTTAGCATCCAATGACATAAAACAGATCCTGAAGATCGTCCAGTGCTGGAAACAGAAATCCTGCAGACACTGAGGTTCCCATCCATCATCAAACCTGAGAGCGACCTCCACGAGAAAACAGAGTCAAACCCATTTCCTGCTAAATAAGAAACAAATCACTTCCAAAAAGGAAAGCCCGGCTTCCTAAAATGGTCCGTCATGTAGGGAGTGTGGCCGACGGCCAGAGGGTGAGTCACGGGAGGGAGAGGAGAGTGTGTAAGGGTCAGAAACCAGAGCCGGCAGCACGCAGGGACAGTCAGGAGCACGGGGAACCGTATAATGTAGTGTTACACTGCTGGAAACCGTCAGCAAGCTGGTGACAGATAACAGCCGAAAGTGAGAGCCAGGAGACCGCCATCAGCACAGCAGATCACAGCCACCATTGTACTATAATAATACAGGAGCAGAATAGTGAGTGCAGCTCTGGAGTATAATACAGGATGTAACTCAGGATCAGTAATGTATTGTATGTACACAGTGACTGCACCAGCAGAATAGTGAGTGCAGCTCTGGGGTATAATATAGGATGTAACTCAGTATCAGTAATGTAATGTATGTACACAGTGACTGCACCAGCAGAATAGTGAGTGCAGCTCTGGAGTATAATACAGGAGGTAACTCAGTATCAGTAATGTAATGTATGTACACAGTGACTGCACCAGCAGAATAGTGAGTCCAGCTCTGGAGTATAATACAGGATGTAACTCAGGATCATTAATGTATGTACACAGTGACTGCACCAGCAGAATAGTGAGTGCAGCTCTGGAGTATAATACAGGAGGTAACTCAGTATCAGTAATGTAATGTATGTACACAGTGACTGCACCAGCAGAATAGTGAGTGCAGCTCTGGGGTATAATACAGGAGGTAACTCAGGATCAGTAATGTAATGTATGTACACAGTGACTGCACCAGCAGAATAGTGAGTGCAGCTCTGGAGTATAATACAGGATGTAACTCAGGATCAGTAATGTGATGTATGTACACAGTGACTGCACCAGCAGAATAGTGAGTGCAGCTCTGGAGTATAATACAGGAGGTAACTCAGTATCAGTAATGTAATGTATGTACACAGTGACTGCACCAGCAGAATAGTGAGTGCAGCTCTGGGGTATAATACAGGAGGTAACTCAGGATCAGTAATGTAATGTATGTACACAGTGACTGCACCAGCAGAATAGTGAGTGCAGCTCTGGAGTATAATACAGGATGTAACTCAGGATCATTAATGTAATGTATGTACACAGTGACTGCACCAGCAGAATAGTGAGTGCAGCTCTGGAGTATAATACAGGAGGTAACTCAGGATCAGTAATGTATGTACACAGTGACTGCACCAGCAGAATAGTGAGTGCAGCTCTGGAGTATAATACAGGATGTAACTGAGGATCAGTAATGTAATGTATGTACACAGTGACTGCACCAGCAGAATAGTGAGCGCAGCTCTGGAGTATAATACAGGAGGTAACTCAGGATCAGTAATGTATGTACACAGTGACTGCACCAGCAGAATAGTGAGTGCAGCTCTGGGGTATAATTTAGGATGCATAATGCAATGTATAAGTCCATATTTCCGTGCACCGCAGCGCTCCACTACCAGGATAGGAGCTATATCTCCGGATAACCAGAGCCTCTTGATTTACTTACAGAACTCCGGTGACCCATGCAGTTCACACAAACAGACGGGATAGAACAGTAACTACGGTAGATGGCAGGGGACTGATGTAAATTCCTGGACAGCTCATGTGGTGCAGGTAAACAGGCAAACTGATTGCAGTCCCGGAAGTAGGACCCCCGACCACCATGTTATATCCTAGCGTTACATTATATCATCACAAATAACTTATAGTCTACAAAGATTAAGAAGAAGTCGATCTCCAGTGTCAGTGTGATATACGGGGGCCTTGTGCACGGGTCACACGCTGTAGATTCTGTACCTGTTCTGCCGGCGTCCCGTCTTCACCCTCTTACAGGTTCTCTGAAAAGTAAAGAGACGCAGGTTACTTAGATGAACACAGAACCAGACGATCACATATAGGAGACATTACAGAAACCAGAGTCCTAGAGAAGTGAAGCCCCACGTCTGGTCCTGAGGAACGCGTCACTGCTCGGCATCACAACCTTTCCTGTGGACGAGCCATCAATCTCAGATTCCTTGCTTTGATCTTGCCAATCTTTGCAAAATTAACACTATTTCTAGATTCTGGGACGCTGGTTTAGAAAAACTTCTATATAGATTATACAGTTATAATTTTTTCTACTGGAGTGCTGCCTTCATCTTTCTGGACAATAGATCATACAGTGGATATAAAAAGTTTGCAAAAGCGTAAAAATTTTACCAAGAAGAAACATTTCAGAACTTTTTCTACCTTTAATGTTGCCCATAATGTGAACAAATGCATTGAAAAAAAAATCATGTAGAGAAAGAATATAAAAATAAATTATTGTGGTTGCACAAGTGTGAACACCCTCTTATATTGGGGTGGTGTTCAGAGTCAGCCAATCACAATTATGTTATATAGTCTGTGCACGGCGGCCATCATTTACAGCAATTCTGATTCTCATACAAAGTGTCACTGTTCTACAAGATTTTCTGGTCCATAGACAGCTGACAACACAGCAAAAGGATCTCATTGTGGAAAGTTGTCAGAAAGTCCAAAAAACAAAACAAATCACAGGCATTAGATCTACCATCGACACTGAAGACGTCATGAAGAAGGATTTACATTTGGCACAGCAGTGACATTACCGAGAACTGGACATTACTCAAAAAAACCAAGAAAAAGTTTCCAGAGAGGCCGACAGCAACATTAAAGGAGCTGCAGGAATTTCTGGAAAGTTCTGGGTGTGTCCTGCATGTGACAGCAATCTCCTAAAAGCACGTGGGGAAGGTTATGTCTTAGACACTGGCAGAGCTTTTTGGCCATAATTCCAAAAGGTGGAAAGCGCATTACCAGAAAATCACCATCCCTATAGTGAGGCATGGTGGGGGCGGCATTGTGCTTTGGAACTATTTTTTGGCAGCTGTAACAGGACCTTTAGTCGAGGGGAGCAAATTATTACCAGTCCAAATATCAATCAATTTTGCAACAAAACTTTTAAACCTTTGCTTAAAAAAAGCTTAAGAAATTCACATTTCAGCACAACTACCACCCTTAGCATCCTCCAGATGTGCAAAAAAAAAAAAAACGGCTTCCCCATAAGATGGAAGTTGTAGAATGGCTGAGCCCAGACCTAAATCCAAGTGACAATCTATGGCGACCTGAAGAGGGCGCCGTACACCGGAGGTGACCAGCAATCTGACTGATGTGGAGCTGCTGCACGGAGGAGCGGGCAAAGATCGCCAATTCTATTGTGGTGGTTGGTATCGCGGATTAGCCAATAGGCTTTGTAAATTATGTCAAAATTATTTTATTTTCTACCTTTGCTGTAGCTAGTGACACTACTAGGAAGAAAGTCTTCTGAAAGGTTTCTTTTACATGACAAAAACTGGGCATTTAACAGGGGTGTGTAGACTTTTTATATCCACTGGTTTTTTGTTTTTTTTAAAGAACTCCAGAGCCATTCTCGGACTTTTCATAATGTCCTAGTTGTTAAAGTAAGGTGCATGAAGTCATGTGCAGCAGCTTCTTCCATGGAGGCCGTGTGCTGAATGCGGCCGCTCACCAGTGAATGACATTTTGCGCAGAGGTTTCCATAGTATTAAATGAAGCATTCCAAATAAATACAACACAAAAGCCGCCTCTCTGCTCGGCGGTCGCTGACTGCGCGGCCAAAACTGCTGTCAGACGGCCATTGTTAGGGAAATGCTTTCAGCATTGCACAATCCCAGTGACTTCACCCTGTGCAGAGCATCTCGTCAGCCTCCACAGCCTCCATATAAACCTCCACAATCCCAGTGACTTCACCCTGTGCAGAGCATCTCATCAGCCTCCACAACCTCCATATAAACCTCCACAATCCGTGACTTCACCCTGTGCAGAGCATCTCGTCAGCCTCCACAGCCTCCATATAAACCTCCACAATCCCAGTGACTTCACCCTGTGCAGAGCATCTCGTCAGCCTCCACAACCTCCATATAAACCTCCACAATCCCAGTGACTTCACCCTGTGCAGAGCATCTCGTCAGCCTCCACAGCCTCCATATAAACCTCCACAATCCCAGTGACTTCACCCTGTGCAGAGCATCTCGTCAGCCTCCACAACCTCCATATAAACCTCCACAATCCCAGTGACTTCACCCTGTGCAGAGCATCTCGTCAGCCTCCACAACCTCCATATAAACCTCCACAATCCCAGTGACTTCACCCTGTGCAGAGCATCTCGTCAGCCTCCACAACCTCCATATAAACCTCCACAATCCCAGTGACTTCACCCTGTGCAGAGCATCTCGTCAGCCTCCACAACCTCCATATAAACCTCCACAATCCCAGTGACTTCACCCTGTGCAGAGCATCTCGTCAGCCTCCACAACCTCCATATAAACCTCCACAATCCCAGTGACTTCACCCTGTGCAGAGCATCTCGTCAGCCTCCACAGCCTCCATATAAACCTCCACAATCCCAGTGACTTCACCCTGTGCAGAGCATCTCGTCAGCCTCCACAGCCTCCATATAAACCTCCACAATCCCAGTGACTTCACCCTGTGCAGAGCATCTCGTCAGCCTCCACAACCTCCATATAAACCTCCACAATCCGTGACTTCACCCTGTGCAGAGCATCTCGTCAGCCTCCACAACCTCCATATAAACCTCCACAATCCCAGTGACTTCACCCTGTGCAGAGCATCTCGTCAGCCTCCACAACCTCCATATAAACCTCCACAATCCGTGACTTCACCCTGTGCAGAGCATCTCGTCAGCCTCCACAACCTCCATATAAACCTCCACAATCCCAGTGACTTCACCCTGTGCAGAGCATCTCGTCAGCCTCCACAACCTCCATATAAACCTCCACAATCCCAGTGACTTCACCCTGTGCAGAGCATCTCGTCAGCCTCCACAACCTCCATATAAACCTCCACAATCCCAGTGACTTCACCCTGTGCAGAGCATCTCGTCAGCCTCCACAACCTCCATATAAACCTCCACAATCCCAGTGACTTCACCCTGTGCAGAGCATCTCGTCAGCCTCCACAACCTCCATATAAACCTCCACAATCCCAGTGACTTCACCCTGTGCAGAGCATCTCGTCAGCCTCCACAACCTCCATATAAACCTCCACATTCCCAGTGACTTCACCCTGTGCAGAGCATCTCGTCAGCCTCCATAACCTCCATATAAACCTCCACAATCCCAGTGACTTCACCCTGTGCAGAGCATCTCGTCAGCCTCCACAACCTCCATATAAACCTCCACAATCCCAGTGACTTCACCCTGTGCAGAGCATCTCGTCAGCCTCCATAACCTCCATATAAACCTCCACAATCCCAGTGACTTCACCCTGTGCAGAGCATCTCGTCAGCCTCCATATAAACCTCCACAATCCCAGTGACTTCACCCTGTGCAGAGCATCTCGTCAGCCTCCACAACCTCCATATAAACCTCCACAATCCCAGTGACTTCACCCTGTGCAGAGCATCTCGTCAGCCTCCACAACCTCCATATAAACCTCCACAATCCCAGTGACTTCACCCTGTGCAGAGCATCTCGTCAGCCTCCACAACCTCCATATAAACCTCCACAATCCCAGTGACTTCACCCTGTGCAGAGCATCTCGTCAGCCTCCACAACCTCCATATAAACCTCCACAATCCCAGTGACCACCCTGTGCAGAGCATCTCGTCAGCCTCCACAACCTCCATATAAACCTCCACAATCCCAGTGACTTCACCCTGTGCAGAGCATCTCGTCAGCCTCCACAACCTCCATATAAACCTCCACAATCCCAGTGACTTCACCCTGTGCAGAGCATCTCGTCAGCCTCCACAACCTCCATATAAACCTCCACAATCCCAGTGACTTCACCCTGTGCAGAGCATCTCGTCAGCCTCCACAACCTCCATATAAACCTCCACAATCCCAGTGACTTCACCCTGTGCAGAGCATCTCGTCAGCCTCCATATAAACCTCCACAATCCCAGTGACTTCACCCTGTGCAGAGCATCTCGTCAGCCTCCACAACCTCCATATAAACCTCCACAATCCCAGTGACTTCATCCTGTGCAGAGCATCTCGTCAGCCTCCACAACCTCCATATAAACCTCCACAATCCCAGTGACTTCACCCTGTGCAGAGCATCTCGTCAGCCTCCATATAAACCTCCACAATCCCAGTGACTTCACCCTGTGCAGAGCATCTCGTCAGCCTCCACAACCTCCATATAAACCTCCACAATCCCAGTGACTTCACCCTGTGCAGAGCATCTCGTCAGCCTCCGTAACCTCCATATAAACCTCCACAATCCCAGATACAAATGATTTCTAACCTCGTATTCTGTATAAATGTGGCGCTTCTGCTTGCTGTCCGTGACTACGAGGAGCTTTGCCTTCCTGAAAATAGAGAACTGCTGTAACTTAGCCCTGCGGATAGTTTGCTTCAATCCATCATTGGAAGTCGAATGTATCAGCGTGGAGTTCAGCTCCCGATCAGGAGAACTCCAGCTCCAACACGTTGCGGCCACTCGTCCGCATACGACGGGCCACTCGTCAAGGTGGCCAAGGTATACCCATATAGAGTAGTCCTACCTAATGTATATAATCCCTATCTGCTCTATATGGGTATACCTTGACGATTGGTGGAGCAGCTTAGCATACATTTTTTTGCAAAAAAAAAACGTATCAACTAAATACACTGTTTTCCATCTTTTGTTTAGCACTGCTTATTACTGTGATTTTTTTTTTTTTTTTTTTTTTTACACAACAGTATTTTTGACCTCACTGTGCTCTTTTGTGTCTTATACGATGGGCACTGGCTCCAATGAGGAGGCGGCAGGACCTAAGCTTTATTCACACAAAGCATTGAGGGCCCCCTTTTCTGAAAATCAGTTGTGGTTGGCCACTTTAGAGGTGAAGATTGGTAACAACCAAACCCAACCAGAATGCCCCCCTAAGCCGAAAAGGGTATTACGGAAACACGTCACTGAATTAGGAGAAGTTCTAGATTAGGAGACCATGCAGAAGATGAATTATGATAAGAGGTGGTTGAGTGTGCGCACTGCTACTCCGTTCTATTGGGGGACAAAAGTACCCCTGCAGGCAATCGATGGGAATCTCCATCAGACCCCACCAATCTGGAGTCAATTTTAACATGTTTCCATCGTTCTCACCGGACACAAGCTTCCTTGATAGGGGCCGGCGGATTCACAGAAGATCTCTGGTAAGATCCAAACAGTTACAGACAAGTAGGAGGAGGCAGAGGGTGACCCCGACCAACATGTTTGGCAGAACCCTGTGATATCGCCCCCACAGCCTTTACGATGCCCCCTTGGCTCGAGTGCCCGTTTACTAGCCGGACAGTCACCAGGCCGCACCGTCTGGGTTTTCGCGGTTTACTCTGGATACGCAGTAGATTTTCCACCTTCCCACACTGCAATCTCCAGTCCGTCCCACAGCACAGAAATGTGAGGAATTTCTGAGAACGGCAGAATCACTGGGAGCTGCAGGAACCTACACGTGACATTAGCATTAACACCAAGATGGATGACGGGGAGCATGATCCTCAGCCTCCAGTGTAAGCCCGCACTGCCCAGCGACAGGCCACACAGCAGGTGCAAGAAAGGCTGCGATTACAGGGACGGTCGTCTGTCAAAAGCGGAATCATTGTGAAGCAGAGAGCTGGGCTGCCAGTTTACTGAGGGACCAGATTACATACGGCTAACTATTTAGCAGTTTAAGGAGACGGGATGGGGCAGAAACACGCAGGCCCATTGTGCAGCTGTTAATTAAGTGTTTTACTTCATGCAAGTCCTGAATTCACAGCTACACTGCTCAGTACTGCTGTATGTCCTCCATGCTGTTGCTTTTATTAAAGAGTTTGTCCACTACTTTTACACGAATGACCTATGTCCGATCAGCCGGGTTCCGACACCGCCTCGATCAGCTGTTACTTGCGGAGCTGGCAGTCTTCTGATCGTGGCTGCCGCATGGGTCTATACTTTCATCTCCTATTGATTTGACTAGGAGGTGGATATGTAGTACCAACCCCAGCCAGTTCCACAAGCAAGTACTTCTGGCTGGTAGCTAACACCAATAACAGCTGATGGGCATGGACGCCGGGTGTCAGACCCCAGCCGATCAGACATTGATGCCCTATCCTAAGGATAGGTGAATGTAAAAGTAGCAGCCAACCTCTTTAATAAGTGTTTTATCTCACCCAATAGGTGGATTCACAGCTGCACTGCTCAGTGCCTCAGTGCTGCTGTATAATTTGATCTATGCCGCTACACAGAGAAGGGAGAGCAGGAATCCCTCGGGTCTGTATGAGCGACATGACAGTCTCCATCCACCAGCTCACTGACTACTAAATATTACGCACAGAGCATGAAGAAGGGAAAACTGGTGAAAATGCAGAATACAAGGCCAGAAATCATGTTCCTGTGCTCCCATGACTGTGTTCTGAACAGACCCTCTCTATACAGCGTTCTGCGCCACTTTCAGTGGTCCTGCAGCAGTTTACATTCAAACCCCCAAAAAAGGGGTTTGGGCGTATGCGATGATTCGATGATTGTGTCTGCGCTATTATAGTCAATGGCCCCATCGGCGCATACACCCAAAATCTGCTCCGAAATAAGCCCTGACAGGACCACTGAACGTGGCAAATAGTGCGAAAGCCCCCTTCTAGAAATGCTGGATACTCATTGTGGATTCTGACTGACAAGTCATTACAGTCTCTTAGAAAACCCCCTTTAATAAGGCTTCTCCTTGCTTTAAGTGAAGCAATTAAGCAATAATCTTCATCCAGAGGATTTAGTTGTCTGCACTGCAGCTTATAACAACCCTAGCATTACTAGATACAGCAGCGAACCTGAGCAAGACGTACTGCAATGTAAAGCATGGTGGAAAAGCAAAATCAGCACCTTTAGAACTCCTTACCACAAATCCTTGAGAAAACAAACCTAAAGCTTGAGCCACTGGCCAAGACTGTGGCCTAAAGGAGCGAAGTTGCAGTGTAAAGCAAGAGGGAAGCAGGCGGTCCCATTACAAACTATCAGTGTGCACCCCCCCACCTTGTGTCATATTAGATCGTGTGCTGCTGAGAGACGAGACCCCCGAAGGCAGAAATGGAGCCAAATCAGTAAATGGAAACGTGGGACAGAAGATCGACAGCACGACCGGAGGAGCAGTGCGCCCGGGACACGGCCGGCTCGTCCAGCAGCTTTCCAGTGACGGTCGCTAGAGGAGACGGCCGTGCTGCGACTTGTTACCACCGATTCTGGGACACAGGCGCGTCTACGAAATCTGTCACGCTCCATTAACTTCAGGTGGGAATCGGCCCAGATGCAAGCCACAAACCTTCCAGGAACTTCCTGCGGGAACGTAACCCAAAAAGTGCCGCCATAGAGGGGCTGAACGGTGCGCAGCACCAGATCCTGCACTAAAGGAGACCACCCAGCTTTCCCAGACACCCAGCTAAAGAAAAGGACTGACAACGGGGACCCCCAGACAACACAAGTGCCCGCCGCCGCAGCTCGATCAATCATGGTGCGTGCCATGATGTACGGGATTCGTGCAAGACACCTGATGCATACCACAGGGGGCTTTTAACTAGGGTCCTCCATTAACTACCCCAAAGTGCAGAAATGTATTGCTGCACCTATTCACGTCAACCATGAGTGAAGCTGCACCGTAAAGCATGAGGGATGGATGCAGCACTAGACTTTAGACTACACTCCAATAGACAGCGCAGGTAAGAGTCACTGATCACCAAAAAAGATCAATGAAAGACCGGACTACAACAGGAGACGTGTCCCCTCACAATGACCTGGGGTTAGGGAGTTGGGGAGGAGGTGACCCTGTGTTTGGTGCTTTAATCACAGTCCACAATGGAAAAGGAGCCCCCTAGCAACAAATCATGGCGAAAATGCCCCCACGTGTTCATGTACACCCGCCGTACGCAGAGCCACCTGACAGGGAATAGTTCTAAGGCAGTAAAATAAAACTGCAGCTTTGAGAAGGTGACAGCGCGGGTTTATGGGCGGTGGAACAAGAGAGTGTAAATCCCCTATAAACACGGACAAATTACAGAGGATTACTACACCGGGCCGGCCAAAATCCACCCAGAAACCTCACTGCATACACACCAGGGGGTGAGACCGCGACCAGAAAGAACATTGGCCCATCCATAGGACATGTAACCGATTACAATGGTGCCTGCAGGGGAGCAAGCGAGAAAAAGTGAGCAAGCGGGAAAAAGCGAGCAAGCGGGAAAAGTGCAAGGATCCAAGAACATCTACAAGACTAAGGTCAGAGGATCTCCAAAATGGCACGGATTGTGGGGTGTGGCCGGCACGCGGCACGGATTGTGGGGTGTGGCCGGCACGGATTGTGGGGTGTGGCCGGCACGGATTGTGGGGTGTGGCCGGCACGGATTGTGGGGTGTGGCCGGCACGGATTGTGGGGTGTGGCCGGCACGGATTGTGGGGTGTGGCCGGCACGGATTGTGGGGTGTGGCCGGCACGCGTCACGGATCGTGGGGCGTGGCCGGCACGCGTCACGGATCGTGGGGCGTGGCCGGCACGGCAAATACCCACTGTCAGGAGCTGCCCACGGAATAAAGACTATTGGACCAATTGATGTAGAGCGGAGTCCACAACTCAGGGATATAGACTTTTCCCAGCACGGAGCACCGGTTTCGTAAACCTTATTGTTGTCATCTATTTAGAGATTTGCTTGCTCGTCAGGTCAACCTCAAAAATCGATGTTTCCATTCAGTAACAGTAAGCAGAGGAAGACGTGCAGGCTGGATCTTATACATAGCTAAGGCCAAACACTAGACTGGTAATCTGGTAAAGCGATCACTCCATGGTCCCATTGTACGGATGGGTAGAGCTGTCACCACAGGGGGTCTCGCAAGAAGTCCAATGTGATGGGTCTCGGCGTGAGGAAAATACTTCCAACAATGCACAGTTACCTTCGGGGGGGTTGTTTCTGGCCAAGGTGGTGGCACCAGTGTGGAGGAGCACAGGCTGTGACTACACACTACACTGGCGGGAGATAGGAAAGCCATGAGCCAACCAATGGATGGGAGACAGCGAGTATCACCTGGTACAGCAGCAATGGAACGTGGCGGCCACGACGGAACAGAAATGGGTCGGAGCATGGCTGCTTTCTGCCCACATGCTGAACATTATTCGTGAGATTGTGATTTCATGCCACACAATATTCCTGGAGTGACCGAAGCCCGGGCAGGAAGTGTTGGCATAGCCCCGATGTCTGGAGCGCCTCACCAGCCTGGTATTGATACACATTGTCACCATTGCCCCCTGCACCCGGGTCACACATTTCCCCAGGACCAGAATTAAAGACCAAGGAATACAAAGCTATTGCAGCCCTGCAGCTTCCAGGCCGGCGGAGCCTGCAGCGTTCTCCCTCCTCCGTATTCGGCTCCTCTGATGTCATGTCCCAGCTATCTCCTCCTGACCACCGCTGTACCCTGCCAATAGCCACCTCATCCCAGACAGAATGAACAGGAGGCGGCCGGCCACGCCTGGAGCTGGAAGCCATGTGTCATCAGCAACAAAGAGGAGCCCAGAGCCGGGCGCCCCCTGGGCAGCACGACAGGCCAAATGTCACACGGAAAGCGATGGCACACCAGGCCATCCACACGGCACAGATCACCTCTCACAGCGCCGGGGGTGGCCTCAGGTGTGGAAAGCACCTAATATTACAGAATCTAAGGCGCTTTGTGGACCTGCATTATGCAAGAAAAACAAATAAAAAAAAAAAACAACTCTTCCTTTTTTGCCCAGAATACCCCATGTGTAAAGAGAACATTCACAAAAAGCAAAACATGCTGTAGATTTCCCACACGCTGCAGAGAAAACAAAAAAAATATAGATGTATCCACAGTGTAGATTTCCAATGCACTTTGCAATAACTTTGCACCGTGAGGAGCGGAAAATCCAGCAAAGAACAAGATAAAACCTGCCATAAAAATGCACAATTTAGAACAGATTTTGCTGTGGATTTTCTGCGCAAAAAAAAAAAAAATACAACATTGCACAAAGTCCACAGTGCCCATGATGCAGAAAAATACTGTGAGGAAACGCAGTGGTGTTTGTTCCGCAGCATGTCAATTCTTTGTGCGGATTCCGCAGCGTTTTACACCTGCTCCTCAATAGGAATCCGCAGGTGTAAAAAAAGCAGGCGGAATCCACGCAAAAACCGCGGTAAATCCACGGGTAATCCGCAGTGCGGTTTACCTTCAGATTTTGCAAAAAACAGTGCAGAAAAATCTGCAACGTGTGCACATAGCCTTAATAGTCAGGAGTCCAGCGTCCACAGGGTCACGACCACAAGTCAGATATACCTGTAGATCTAATAGTCCATGCAACAGGTGGTTCAGGATGAACAAAGCATCACAGCCGAGCTGGGAGTATATATCAGAAAATATAAGGCAAGATAAATGCATTACGTACCAGACAGGAAATAACCAAGGCGGCAATGTTCACGGCCTCCTGGAGCAGATCCAGGGCTGGATTACAGGGTTTGCTTCGATTTTATGCCTCTGCCCATATTGCACATCATAATCAACTATTAATAACCACAATTCATTAAAAATGGATGTCTGCACTGAGGATACGGCGGCTGATGAAGGAGCAGAGCCGCCTCGCTGCTGCTGGCCTCTCCAGATAATTAGGCACACAATGCCGGCACCATATCAGCGACAGGTCATATACAGACGCCACCGGGCGAGGAGAGGGGAAAGGACTGTCCTTGTGCCAATAAGAGCAAACACAACTGTCACCCCAGGTTACAATGAAAGGAATCATCTCATGAGGAAAACTGAGACAAGTGTCTGCCACCAGGACCTAAGATATTACATGGCCCCTACATGAATGAAGGTGCGACCCCAGTGGTCCATAGACACGCCGTGCGGGGAACCGTGGCTGACCCCTTTAATTGAACAGATTTATCCGTCACTCAGTAATTGTGAGGTCCCACAGGCCAGACCCCAACAATCAAGGGGATGCGAAGTCCTAGAGCTCCGGCATCAATTTGAGATTTTCCAAAGAGAACATCTGCAATGCAATCCGTTAAACACGCCAATGGCGTCCTCGTTACGCCGCAGACGTCACCGCAGATTTCATCCCTTTGAAATGCAAAATGCACAGAAAAGATGACGCATTTGCAAACAAGGTTTCTTTTATTTTGGCCTTCTTGCTACCAGATTTCAGTTTGCAGATTGGAGGGAGGAAACCCCTCTAGATTACGTCCCTAAGTGACATATTCCATGTGGAAAACCTGCAGAGGATTTTGCTGCAGAAAAGGAGCAAACGTTGCGGTGCACAGTGAAAAGTCTGCAGAGGGAGCAAACTTCACAAAACTTTTCACACTGCAGCGAGTGAAACAGGCATGGACGTCCATAGGATAGAACGACTTGCTGAGGGCTTCAAATCTGCAAAGGAGGCAAATTTCTGCCACGTTTGTTTCTGCAGCGCGTAAATCAATATAACTGAATCTCATTCCCAATACTGGTACAAGAATACACAGCAGAAAGCCTGCGCCACATGGGACCGTGCCCTCCAACAGAGGATTGCCGGGGAAGAAAAGGGTCCGACGCGACTGATTTTGGACGATCGTTTTGCTTTCTATGCGATAACAGATGTCTGGCAATGACTCAGAATAAGTCGGGCAGAGCGAGAGTTCCCGTGTATGGGAGAGTCGGCCGAGATTACTGCCCAATAAGACCACTGTCTGAAGTGTATGGGGGGCTGTACACTCACGGCATCACAGCAGGGGGGGCAATATCCGCACACGAGCGTTGTGATCTCCAGACACTTACGTGGGGTCGGCTCGATGTTAGTTCCCTATTTAGGAAGTGCAGCTCCCCCCCTCCCCCCCCCTTATCCTGCATCGCTAAACTATTTTTCTAACCAAAGAAATTAACTTTTTGTTATGCCAGAGCTGCAAAACAGCAAGAGGAGCAGAAGGAGAGGGTACAAGGAAGGCGCGCCAAGTGTGGAAATGGCAGCCATTAACTACTTCACACCCAACAACTCGATACGGCACATGCCATCGGTACCGATCCACAACTTGCAGACGTAGGAGCTTTGTGTTCCGCCACATGGTGCCCCGCTCCAGGACTTCATTACTTCCTACAAACAAATAAATGGCAGAACACAGCATTCAACGCTCCATGCCACAAGGTTGTAAATGAATGAGATCAGAGGTGCGATATGATGGTATGGATTTCTATGCAGCTGATGCACCAGAGCACATGAAGCCTCGGGCTGCACTCCGACAGGTGTAATGCAGGAAAACTGGTCCTGACGGGATGTGAATCAGCTCCTGGCACCGAACACAGGGCTCCTGTAAAGAGCTGCACTGCCGTGAGAATGCATCCTCATGCACGTGGCCATATATGTGGCGTGGATCAGTAATATAAGGCGTGAGCAGAGCAGCACCGTCAGAGCACACAACATGGCATCCAATATTATACAGAGGTATTTTGTTGCCAGTTTGTGGGGAAAAACTTGCACATTATTCAAGTACTGGTGAAGTAGTATTGAATGCATCGCACGGATCTTCACTCCTCACAAAGAAGTGTCAATGAACGGCTGCACAGAGCACAAGCTCATGGCCACGGCTGCACGCCGGCCTCTAATCGGAGGTCTGGTAATGGCAGCCGCCTGTCCTCGTGTGCCCCCGCAGCGGCCCCGATTCCACATAAGGTGCTTATAAAGCCGGTCACAGCAGACACATGATGAGTATGATGGGCGGATCTGACCGAGGAGTAACGGCTCGACCTCATCTACATATTTCTACTTAAATAAGGTCACCGGCAGTGAGACCCCCACTGACCCTCGGAGATTACGTTATTGCTTTAATACAGTTTTAATTATTGTGCAAAAATATCTACAATCTTCCCATTGTTTGGCTGCTGAATGTTGGGCAGTCACCAGGTCCAAGCCACAACCGTGTGTGCAGCTGCATCTCTGTACACTTTGTATTAGATAAGGCAGGAAGGTGCGCGCGGACAACCCCTTTAAGGGTCATACTTAAACTCCCACCTAGAAAAAAAAAACACAGCTGATCCTCTGCGCTGGGCAGCAGTAAAGAGGCCACTGGTCCGGACAACTGTTATAGACCAGCAGCTGCTGGGAAGAAATGGTCGTCACCCAGCTCTGTGTCACATGCTCAAGCAGCCATTTTTTCTCAGATGTAGATTTCTCTGTAAACGAGATGAGAGACGAGCCACAACAGTATGTGACCCGGCCGACTGTGCTACGGGCTAATAACTGCACCCAGACATCAAGCAGCCCTGCACAGGAGGCAGCCTCTGCAATCACCACACCTCATCACAGGCCACAGCTCACAAATCTGAGGATCCGATCCACCGAACTTTGCTCCTTCACCCCACGCTCCGCAGGTAAACAGCCAGTGACACGAGGAAAGAGAGTACACGGTCTACATTCCTCCATAACACTCCTGGATACAATGCAATGAAGCTTTATTGGCAGGAACAAATAAAAATCAGTTTTGCTAAAGCACGGTACTCTGCTTCGACAGGACGCCGTGCCTACACAGTCTCCAATCTGCCACCTGTATACGACACTGTGTACACATCATCCCCACCTGTACACCACACTGTGCCCACCCCGCCACCTGTACACCACACTGTGCCCACCCAGCCACCTGTACACCACACTGTGCCCACCCCGCCACCTGTACACCACACTGTGCCCACCCAGCCACCTGTACACCACACTGTGCCCACCCAGCCACCTGTACACCACACTGTGCCCACCCAGCCACCTGTACACCACACTGTGCCCACTCCGCCACCTGTACACCACACTGTGCCCACTCCGCCACCTGTACACCACACTGTGCCCACCCCGCCACCTGTACACCACACTGTGCCCACCCAGCCACCTGTACACCACACTGTGCCCACCCAGCCACCTGTACACCACACTGTGCCCACCCAGCCACCTGTACACCACACTGTGCCCACTCCGCCACCTGTACACCACACTGTGCCCACTCCGCCACCTGTACACCACACTGTGCCCACCCCGCCACCTGTACACCACACTGTGCCCACCCAGCCACCTGTACACCACACTGTGCCCACTCCGCCACCTGTACACCACACTGTGCCCACTCCGCCACCTGTACACCACACTGTGCCCACCCAGCCACCTGTACACCACACTGTGCCCACTCCGCCACCTGTACACCACACTGTGCCCACTCCGCCACCTGTACACCACACTGTGCCCACCCAGCCACCTGTACACCACACTGTGCCCACTCCGCCACCTGTACACCACACTGTGCCCACCCAGCCACCTGTACACCACACTGTGCCCACTCCGCCACCTGTACACCACACTGTGCCCACCCAGCCACCTGTACACCACACTGTGCCCACCCAGCCACCTGTACACCACACTGTGCCCACCCAGCCACCTGTACACCACACTGTGCCCACTCCGCCACCTGTACACCACACTGTGCCCACCCAGCCACCTGTACACCACACTGTGCCCACTCCGCCACCTGTACACCACACTGTGCCCACTCCGCCACCTGTACACCACACTGTGCCCACCCAGCCACCTGTACACCACACTGTGCCCACCCAGCCACCTGTACACCACACTGTGCCCACCCAGCCACCTGTACACCACACTGTGCCCACTCCGCCACCTGTACACCACACTGTGCCCACACCATCACCGCCAGTATACGACAGTGTGCGGCCTGTAAAAATGCACTGTATATTACACTGTGCCCACTCCACAATTACCACCCAGCCACTTGTATACTACACTGTGCACAGATCAGCCACCCGTATACTACCCTGCGCCCAATCCATCACCACCCCGCAGCCTGTATACTACGCCGTGTACAAATCAGCCACCTGTATATGACACTGTCGCCTGTAAAATGCACTGTATATTACACTGCGCCAACTCCATCACCACCCCGCAGCCTGTATACTACACTACGCCCACTCCATCACCACCCCGCAGCCTGTATACTACACTGTGGACACTCCATCACAACCTGTATACTACACTGCGCCCATTCCATCACTACCCTGCCACCTGTATACTACACTGCGCCCACTCCATCACCACCCCGCCGCCTGTATACTACACTGCGCCCACTCCATCACCACCCCGCAGCCTGTATACTACACTGCGCCCACTCCATCACCACCCCGCAGCCTGTATACTACACGGCGCCCACTCCATCACCACCCCGCAGCCTGTATACTACACGGCGCCCACTCCATCACCACCCCGCAGCCTGTATACTACACGGTGCCCACTCCATCACCACCCCGCAGCCTGTATACTACACGGCGCCCACTCCATCACCACCCCGCAGCCTGTATACTACACGGCGCCCACTCCATCACCACCCCGCCGCCTGTATACTACACTGCGCCCACTCCATCACCACCCCGCAGCCTGTATACTACACTGCGCCCACTCCATCACCACCCCGCAGCCTGTATACTACACGGCGCCCACTCCATCACCACCCCGCAGCCTGTATACTACACGGCGCCCACTCCATCACCACCCCGCAGCCTGTATACTACACGGTGCCCACTCCATCACCACCCCGCAGCCTGTATACTACACGGCGCCCACTCCATCACCACCCCGCAGCCTGTATACTACACGGCGCCCACTCCATCACCACCCCGCAGCCTGTATACTACACGGCGCCCACTCCATCACCACCCCGCCGCCTGTATACTACACTGCGCCCACTCCATCACCACCCCGCCACCTGTATACTACACTGCGCCCACTCCATCACCACCCCGCCGCCTGTATAGTACGCTGTGACCACACATCACACTCTGCTGCCTGCATACCACTGCCTCTCCATGTATATACTAACCCACAGCCAGTATACTGCCTGTACACAGAACTGCCTCCAGGCTCCGCTACTTGTATGTGACCACTGTATAAAGCGTCTGCAGACACCCTGCACCCTACGCTGCTCCCACTCCACACTCCAGTCACATACATGAGAAGTGCAGTATACAGGCGTTACACGGGGTGAGCAGCACAGATTCTCAGCAGTGTACAGGTCACATACAGGGCGAGATGGAGTATACGGCCTGTACACTGCACTCGACTAAGAAGTGGGTATGATCGCGCCCCCTCCCCCCGTTACAGGACGCCATTGACAAGCCACAAGAACGGCTGCGAAACTTAGGGCACGAGGTGTAAATAGAGTGGAGGCCTCAAGACCCTGGACAAAGAAACCAATAGTCACAGCCCCCCAGGACCAGTGCAGAGGGGGGAATGAGCAGTCATAGCTCCCACCCCCAGGGACGAGTATAGGATGGGGGGGGGACAAGCAGTCACAGCCGCCACGGACAAGTATAAAGGGGGGACAAGCAGTCACAGCCGCCACGGACAAGTATAGAGGGGGGAGGTGAGCAGTCACAGCCCCCCAGGACCTGCATTGGGGGGTGGGGGGGTCGGAAGCAATCATAGGCCCCCCCGAGACCAGTATAGAGGGGGGAGAAGCAGTCACAGGCCCCCGAGACCAGTATAGTGGGGGGGAGAAGCAGTCACAGGCCCCCGGGACCAGTATAGAAGGGGAGGCCGCCAGTCACAGCCCCCACAGGACCAGTATAGAAGGGGAGGCCGCCAGTCACAGCCCCCACAGGACCAGTATAAAGGGGGAGGCCGCCAGTCACAGCCCTCCAGGACCAGTATAGAAGGAGAGGCCGCCAGTCACAGCCCCCACAGGACCAGTATAGAAGGGGAGGCCGCCAGTCACAGCCCCCACAGGACCAGTATAAAGGGGGAGGCCGCCAGTCACAGCCCCCACAGGACCAGTATAGAAGGGGAGGCCGCCAGTCACAGCCCTCCAGGACCAGTATAGAAGGAGAGGCCGCCAGTCACAGCCCTCCAGGACCAGTATAGAAGGAGAGGCCGCCAGTCACAGCCCCCCAGGGCCAGTACAGAGGGGGAGGCCGCCAGTCACAGCCCCTACAGGACCAGTATAAAGGGGGAGGCCGCCAGTCACAGCCCTCCAGGACCAGTATAGAAGGAGAGGCTGCCAGTCACAGCCCCCACAGGACCAGTATAGAAGGGGAGGCCGCCAGTCACAGCCCCCACAGGACCAGTATAAAGGGGGAGGCCGCCAGTCACAGCCCCCACAGGACCAGTATAGAAGGAGAGGCCGCCAGTCACAGCCCCCACAGGACCAGTATAGAAGGGGAGGCCGCCAGTCACAGCCCCCCAGGGCCAGTACAGAGGGGGAGGCCGCCAGTCACAGCCCCCCAGGACCAGTACAGAGGGGGAGGCCGCCAGTCACAGCCCTCCAGGACCAGTATAGAGGGGGAGGCCGCCAGTCACAGCCCCCACAGGACCAGTATAAAGGGGGAGGCCGCCAGTCACAGCCCCCCAGGGCCAGTACAGAGGGGGAGGCCGCCAGTCACAGCCCTCCAGGACCAGTATAGAGGGGGAGGCCGCCAGTCACAGCCCCCACAGGACCAGTATAAAGGGGGAGGCCGCCAGTCACAGCCCCCCAGGACCAGTATAGAGGGGGAGGCCGCCAGTCACAGCCCCCACAGGACCAGTATAAAGGGGGAGGCCGCCAGTCACAGCCCCTACAGGACCAGTATAGAAGGAGAGGCCGCCAGTCACAGCCCCTACAGGACCAGTATAGAAGGAGAGGCCGCCAGTCACAGCCCCCCAGGGCCAGTACAGAGGGGGAGGCCGCCAGTCACAGCCCCCCAGGGCCAGTACAGAGGGGGAGGCCGCCAGTCACACAGCCTCAGCAGTCAGCCAGAACGCAGGCCGTTGGGTGCAGCCTCTCTCGGACACTTACCAGTGACCTTAGCGCCGGTCTCGTCCGCACGGACAATCTCAGGGATAAATCTCGGCTCCTCACACCCGGCCGCCACCGTTAGAGCCCGCAGAAGCCTCCAGAGACCGGCCGCTCCCCCTCACCGAGGTCAGTGACAGACTGACAGGCCAGCCAATCACAAGTAGTGACGGAGCGAGAGCCGGGCGGCCCAGCCAATGGTGTGGCACAATGCAGCCGAAGGGCGGGGCCAGGAGCAGCACAGCGTCTGAGGAACCGCCAATAAGATCGACTGAAATCCTCCCTTTGCCGCAGCTGGCAGAGAGGCGGGACTTACCAGACGGGGGATAACGGACAGGACGATGCAGCCAATGAGCAGGGCGTATACAGGCGCCTTCCGCCAGTAGGAGTGGCGGAGTAATATCCGGCACCTATAAATAGTGCGTCAGCGCGAGAGGTGACATAAGTGGAATGTGCAGATTTGCGGCGTTGGTTGTAACACGGCTCCTGGAGCCCCGCCCCATCTGGCGCTGTTACCTCAGCCACAGAATCTGGGCTACGCCAGTCAGCGAGTAATTAGCCAATCAGAATCAAGGTGGAGTCCTGATTGACAGGCGAGTGCGTCATGGTTAGCCAATAGGATGACGAGAAAAGGGCGTGGCCCGCGCCCGGGATTTCCCGCTGGATTTCTGTCAGGGGCAGCAGCAGTAGTGCACTGCGCACACTCAGAGTCAGACAATCATCCTCCCGGCTCCGGGGCAGCTGCCTGTGGAGAGGACGTGTATGAACCGTGTCTATGGGAAACCTGGGTGACGCCATGAGCCCCGAACATTCCACGCTTAGGCTACTTTCACACTAGCGTCGTTTTCAATACGTCGCAATGCGTCGTTTAGGGGAAAAACGCATCCTGCAAAGTTGTTTGCAGGATGCGTTTTTGCCCCATAGAGTAACATTACCGACGCATTGTGACGTATTGACACACGTCGCAACCGTCGTGCCGTGTTGTGGTGGACCGCCGGGAGCAAAAAACGTTAAATGTAACGTTTTTTGCTGCTGACGGACCGCTTTTTCCGACCGCGCATGCCCGGCCAGAACTCCGCCCCCACCTCCCCGCACCTCACAATGGGGCAGCGGATGCGCCGGAGAAATGTATCCGCTGCACCCGTTGTGCGGCGCAACAAGAATCTCGGCCCGACGCTATGCGACGGGCCGAATCCGACGCTAGTGTGAAAGTAGCCTTAGGCTACTTTCACACTAGCGTTTTTTTAAATCCGTCACAATGCGTCGTTTTGCAGAAAAAACGCATCCTGCAAAAGTGCTTGCAGGATGCGTTTTTTCCCCATAGACTTCTATTGATGACGCATTTGCGACGGATTGGCACACTTCGCATCCGTCTTGCGATGGATGCGTCGTGCTTTGGCGGACCGTCGGGAGCAAAAAACCCTACATGTAACGTTTTTGCTCCCGACGGACCGCTTTTTCCGACCGCGCATGCGCGGCCGGAACTCCGCCCCCACCTCCCCGCACCTTACAATGGGGCAGCGGATGCGCCGGAAAAATGCATCCGCTGCACCCATTGTGCAATGCAGCAAACGCTAGCGTCGGAATCTCTGCCCAACGCATTGCGACGGGGAGATTCCGACGCTAGTGTGAAAGTAGCCTTAGGCTGCCGTCACACTATCAGTATTTGGTCAGTATTTTACATCGGTATTTGTGGCCAAAACCAGGAGTGGAACAATTAGAGGAAAAGTATAATAGAAACATCTGCACCACTTCTGTATTTATCACCCACTCCTGGTTTTGGCTACAAATACTGATGTAAAATACTGACCAAATACTGATAGTGTGACGGCAGCCTTACTCTGAGACAAGTTTCCAAAATAATAATAATACATGGCGGCATAGTTATTATACAGGTCGTTAGGCCTGCGGCGGTGCTGTATATGGGGGATATATAATATACAGGTCGTTAGGGCTGTGGCGGTGCTGTATATGGAGGATATATAATATACAGGTCGTTAGGGCTGCGGCGGTGCTGTATATGGGGGATATATAATATACAGGTCGTTAGGGCCATGGCGGTGCTGTATATGGGGGATATATAATATACAGGTCGTTAGGGCCATGGCGGTGCTGTATATGGAGGATATATAATATACAGGTCGTTAGGGCTGTGGCGGTGCTGTATATGGAGGATATATAGTACACAGGTCGTTAGGGCTGTGGTGGTGCTGTATATGGAGGATATATAATATACAGGTCGTTAGGGCTGTGGCGGTGCTGTATATAGAGGATATATAATATACAGGTCGTTAGGGCTGCGGCGGTGCTATATATGGAGGATATATAATATACAGGTCGTTAGGGCTGTGGCGGTGCTGTATATGGGGGATATATAATATACAGGTCGTTAGGGCTGCGGTGGTGCTTTATATGGGGGATATATAATATACAGGTCGTTAGGGCGGAGGCGGTGCTGTATATGGGGGATATATAATATACAGGTCGTTAGGGCTGTGGCGGTGCTGTATATGGGGGATATATAATATACAGGTCGTTAGGGCTGTGGCGGTGCTGTATATGGGGGATATATAATATACAGGTCGTTAGGGCTGTGGTGGTGCTGTATATGGGGGATATATAATATACAGGTCGTTAGGGCTGTGGCGGTGCTGTATATGGGGGATATATAATATACAGGTCGTTAGGGCCATGGCGGTGCTGTATATGGAGGATATATAATATACAGGTCGTTAGGGCTGTGGCGGTGCTGTATATAGAGGATATATAATATACAGGTCGTTAGGGCTGCGGCGGTGCTGTATATGGAGGATATATAATATACAGGTCGTTAGGGCTGTGGCGGTGCTGTATATGGGGGATATATAATATACAGGTCGTTAGGGCTGTGGCGGTGCTGTATATGGGGGATATATAATATACAGGTCGTTAGGGCGGCAGCGGTGCTGTATATGGGGGATATATAATATACAGGTCGTTAGGGCTGTGGTGGTGCTGTATATGGGGGATATATAATATACAGGTCGTTAGGGCTGTGGCGGTGCTGTATATGGGGGATAAATAATATACAGGTCGTTAGGGCTGCGGCAGTGCTGTATATGGGGGATATATAATATACAGGTCGTTAGGGCTGTGGTGGTGCTGTATATGGGGGATATATAATATACAGGTCGTTAGGGCGGCAGCGGTGCTGTATATGGGGGATATATAATATACAGATCGTTAGGGCTGTGGCGGTGCTGTATATGGGGGATAAATAATATACAGGTCGTTAGGGCTGTGGCGGTGCTGTATATGGGGGATAAATAATATACAGGTCGTTAGGGCGGCAGCGGTGCTGTATATGGGGGATATATAATATACAGGTCGTTAGGGCGGCAGCGGTGCTGTATATGGGGGATATATAATATACAGGTCGTTAGGGCTGTGGCGGTGCTGTATATGGGGGATATATAATATACAGGTCGTTAGGGCCATGGTGGTGCTGTATATGGGGGATATATAATATACAGGTCGTTAGGGCTGTGGCGGTGCTGTATATGGAGGATATATAATATACAGGTCGTTAGGGCTGTGGTGGTGCTGTATATGGGGGATATATAATATACAGGTCGTTAGGGCTGCGGCGGTGCTGTATATGGGGGATATATAATATACAGGTCGTTAGGGCTGCGGCGGTGCTGTATATGGAGGATATATAATATACAGGTCGTTAGGGCTGTGGTGGTGCTGTATATGGGGGATATATAATATACAGGTCGTTAGGGCTGCGGCGGTGCTGTATATGGGGGATATATAATATGCAGGTCGTTAGGGCGGCAGCGGTGCTGTATATGGGGGATATATAATATACAGGTCGTTAGGGCTGTTGCGGTGCTGTATATGGAGGATATATAATATACAGGTCGTTAGGGCTGTGGTGGTGCTGTATATGGGGGATATATAATATACAGGTCGTTAGGGCTGTGGAGATGCTGTATATGGAGGATATATAATATACAGGTCGTTAGGGCTGTGGTGGTGCTGTATATGGGGGATATATAATATACAGGTCGTTAGGGCTGTGGCGGTGCTGTATATGGGGGATATATAATATACAGGTCGTTAGGGCTGCGGCGGTGCTGTATATGGAGGATATATAATATACAGGTCGTTAGGGCTGTGGTGGTGCTGTATATGGGGGATATATAATATACAGGTCGTTAGGGCTGCGGCGGTGCTGTATATGGGGGATATATAATATGCAGGTCGTTAGGGCGGCAGCGGTGCTGTATATGGGGGATATATAATATACAGGTCGTTAGGGCTGTGGCGGTGCTGCATATGGAGGATATATAATATACAGGTCGTTAGGGCTGTGGTGGTGCTGTATATGGAGGATATATAATATACAGGTCGTTAGGGCTGCGGCGGTGCTGTATATGGGGGATATATAATATGCAGGTCGTTAGGGCCATGGCGGTGCTGTATATGGAGGATATATAATATACAGGTCGTTAGGGCTGTGGCGGTGCTGCATATGGAGGATATATAATATACAGGTCGTTAGGGCTGTGGTGGTGCTGTATATGGAGGATATATAATATACAGGTCGTTAGGGCTGCGGCGGTGCTGTATATGGGGGATATATAATATGCAGGTCGTTAGGGCGGCAGCGGTGCTGTATATGGGGGATATATAATATACAGGTCGTTAGGGCTGTGGCGGTGCTGTATATGGAGGATATATAATATACAGGTCGTTAGGGCTGTGGCGGTGCTGTATATGGAGGATATATAATATACAAGTCGTTAGGGCTGTGGTGGTGCTGTATATGGGGGATATATAATATACAGGTCGTTAGGGCTGCGGCGGTGCTGTATATGGGGGATATATAATATGCAGGTCGTTAGGGCGGCAGCGGTGCTGTATATGGGGGATATATAATATACAGGTCGTTAGGGCTGTGGCGGTGCTGTATATGGGGGATATATAATATACAGGTCGTTAGGGCTGTGGTGGTGCTGTATATGGAGGATATATAATATACAGGTCGTTAGGGCTGTGGCGGTGCTGTATATGGGGGATATATAATATACAGGTCGTTAGGGCTGTGACGGTGCTGTATATGTGGGATATATAATATACAGGTCGTTAGGGCTGCGGTGCTGTATATGGAGGATATATAATATACAGGTCGTTAGGGCTGTGGTGGTGCTTTATATGGGGGATATATAATATACAGGTCGTTAGGGCCATGGTGGTGCTGTATATGGGGGATATATAATATACAGGTCGTTAGGGCTGTGGTGGTGCTGTATATGGAGGATATATAATATACAGGTCGTTAGGGCTGCGGCGGTGCTGTATATGGCGGATATATAATATACAGGTCGTTAGGGCTGTGGCGGTGCTGTATATGGGGGATATATAATATACAGGTCGTTAGGGCTGCGGCGGTGCTGTATACGTGGGATATACAATATACAGGTCGTTAGGGCTGTGGCGGTGCTTTATATGGGGGATATATAATATACAGGTCGTTAGGGCTGTGGCGGTGCTTTATATGGGGGATATATAATATACAGGTCATTAGGGCGGCAGCGGTGCTGTATATGGGGGATATATAATATACAGGTCGTTAGGGCTGCGGCGGTGCTGTATATGTGGGATATATAATATACAGGTCGTTAGGGCTGTGGCGGTGCTGTATATGGAGGGATATATAATATACAGGTCGTTAGGGCTGCGGTGGTGCTTTATATGGGGGATATATAATATACAGGTCGTTAGGGCGGCGGCGGTGCTGTATATGGGGGATATATAATATACAGATCGTTAGGGCTGCGGCGGTGCTGTATATGGGGGATATATAATATACAGATCGTTAGGGCTGCGGCGGTGCTGTATATGGGGGATATATAATATGCAGGTCGTTAGGGCTGCGGCGGTGCTGTATATGGGGGATATATAATATACAGATCGTTAGGGCTGTGGCGGTGCTGTATATGGGGGATATATAATATACAGATCGTTAGGGCTGTGGCGGTGCTGTATATGGGGGATATATCATATACAGGTCGTTAGGGCTGCGGCGGTGCTGTATATGGGGATATATATTATACAGGTCGTTAGGGCCATGGCGGTGCTGTATATGGGGGATATATAATATACAGGTCGTTAGGGCTGTGGCGGTGCTGTATATAGAGGATATATAATATACAGGTCGTTAGGGCTGTGGCGGTGCTGTATTTGGAGGATATATAATATACAGGTCGTTAGGGCTGTGGCGGTGCTGTATATGGAGGATATATAATATACAGGTCGTTAGGGCTGTGGCGGTGCTGTATATGAGGGATATATAATATACAGGTCGTTAGGGCTGTGGCGGTGCTGTATATGGGGGATATATAATATACAGGTCGTTAGGGCTGTGGTGGTGCTTTATATGGGGGATATATAATATACAGGTCGTTAGGGCTGTGGCGGTGCTGTATATGGGGGATATATAATATACAGGTCATTAGGGCTGTGGTGGTGCTGTATATGGGGGATATATAATATACAGGTCGTTAGGGCTGTGGTGGTGCTGTATATGGGGGATATATAATATACAGGTCGTTAGGGCTGTGGCGGTGCTGTATATGGGGGATATATAATATACAGGTCGTTAGGGCTGTGGCGGTGCTGTATATGGGGGATATATAATATACAGGTCATTAGGGCGGCGGCGGTGCTGTATATGGGGGATATATGATATACAGATCGTTAGGGCTGCGGCGGTGCTGTATATGGGGGATATATAATATACAGGTCGTTAGGGCTGTGGCGGTGCTTTATATGGGGGATATATAATATACAGGTCGTTAGGGCGGCGGCGGTGCTGTATATGGGGGATATATAATATACAGATCGTTAGGGCTGTGGCGGTGCTGTATATGGGGGATATATAATATACAGGTCGTTAGGGCTGTGGTGGTGCTGTATATGGGGGATATATAATATACAGATCGTTAGGGCTGCGGCGGTGCTGTATATGGGGGATATATAATATACAGATCGTTAGGGCGGCGGCGGTGCTGTATATGGGGGATATATAATATACAGATCGTTATGGCTGTGGTGGTGCTGTATATGGGGGATATATAATATACAGATCGTTAGGGCTGCGGCAGTGCTGTATATGGGGGATATATAATATACAGATCGTTAGGGCGGCGGCGGTGCTGTATATGGGGGATATGTAATATACAGGTCGTTAGGGCTGTGGTGGTGCTGTATATGGGGGATATATAATATACAGATCGTTAGGGCTGTGGCGGTGCTGTATATGGGGGATATATAATATACAGGTCGTTAGGGCTGTGGCGGTGCTGTATATGGGGGATATATAATATACAGATCGTTAGGGCTGTGGTGGTGCTGTATATGGGGGATATGTAATATACAGGTCGTTAGGGCTGTGGTGGTGCTGTATATGGGGGATATGTAATATACAGATCGTTAGGGCTGTGGTGGTGCTGTATATGGGGGATATATAATATACAGGTCGTTAGGGCTGTGGTGGTGCTGTATATGGGGGATATATAATATACAGGTCGTTAGGGCTGTGGTGGTGCTGTATATGGGGGATATATAATATACAGGTCGTTAGGGCTGTGGTGGTGCTGTATATGGGGGATATATAATATACAGATCGTTAGGGCTGTGGTGGTGCTGTATATGGGGGATATATAATATACAGGTCGTTAGGGCTGTGGTGGTGCTGTATATGGGGGATATATAATATACAGGTCGTTAGGGCTGTGGTGGTGCTGTATATGGGGGATATATAATATACAGGTCGTTAGGGCTGTGGTGGTGCTGTATATGGGGGATATATAATATACAGATCGTTAGGGCTGTGGTGGTGCTGTATATGGGGGATATATAATATACAGGTCGTTAGGGCTGTGGTGGTGCTGTATATGGGGGATATGTAATATACAGGTCGTTAGGGCTGTGGTGGTGCTGTATATGGGGGATATATAATATACAGATCGTTAGGGCGGCGGCGGTGCTGTATATGGGGGATATATAATATACAGGTCGTTAGGGCTGTGGTGGTGCTGTATATGGGGGATATATAATATACAGATCGTTAGTGCTGTGGTGGTGCTGTATATGGGGGATATATAATATACAGGTCGTTAGGGCTGTGGCGGTGCTGTATATGGGGGATATATAATATGCAAGTCGTTAGGGCGGCAGCGGTGCTGTATATGGGGGATATATAATATACAGGTCGTTAGGGCTGTGACGGTGCTGTATATGTGGGATATATAATATACAGGTCGTTAGGGCTGTGGCGGTGCTGTATATGGGGGATATATAATATACAGGTCGTTAGGGCTGTGGCGGTGCTGTATATGGGGGATATATAATATACAGGTCGTTAGGGCTGCGGCGGTGCTGTATATGGGGGATATATAATATACAGATCGTTAGGGCTGTGGCGGTGCTGTATATGGGGATATATAATATACAGGTCGTTAGGGCTGTGGCGGTGCTGTATATGGGGATATATAATATACAGGTCGTTAGGGCTGTGGCGGAGCTGTATATGGAGGATATATAATATACAGATCGTTAGGGCTGTGGTGGTGCTGTATATGGGGGATATATAATATACAGGTCGTTAGGGCTGTGGTGGTGCTTTATATGGGGGATATATAATATACAGATCGTTAGGGCTGTGGCGGTGCTGTATATGGGGGATATATAATATACAGGTCGTTAGGGCTGTGGCGGTGCTGTATATGGGGGATATATAATATACAGATCGTTAGGGCTGTGGCGGTGCTGTATATGGGGATATATAATATACAGGTCGTTAGGGCTGTGGCGGTGCTGTATATGGGGATATATAATATACAGGTCGTTAGGGCTGCGGCGGTGCTGTATATGGGGGATATATAATATACAGATCGTTAGGGCTGTGGTGGTGCTGTATATGGGGGATATATAATATACAGGTCGTTAGGGCTGTGGTGGTGCTTTATATGGGGGATATATAATATACAGATCGTTAGGGCTGTGGCGGTGCTGTATATGGGGGATATATAATATACAGGTCGTTAGGGCTGTGGCGGTGCTGTATATGGGGGATATATAATATACAGATCGTTAGGGCTGCGGCGGTGCTGTATATGGGGGATATATAATATACAGATCGTTAGGGCTGCGGCGGTGCTGTATATGGGGGATATATAATATACAGATCGTTAGGGCTGGGGTGGTGCTGTATATGGGGGATATATAATATACAGATCGTTAGGGCGGCGGCGGTGCTGTATATTGGGGATATATAATATACAGATCGTTAGGGCTGCGGCGGTGCTGTATATGGGGGATATATAATATACAGGTCGTTAGGGCTGCGGCGGTGCTGTATATGGGGGATATATAATATACAGATCGTTAGGGCTGCGGCGGTGCTGTATATGGGGGATATATAATATACAGATCGTTAGGGCTGTGGCGGTGCTGTATATGGGGGATATATAATATACAGGTCGTTAGGGCTGTGGCGGTGCTGTATATGGGGGATATATAATATACAGATCGTTAGGGCTGTGGTGGTGCTGTATATGGGGGATATATAATATACAGGTCGTTAGGGCTGTGGCGGTGCTTTATATGGGGGATATATAATATACAGGTCGTTAGGGCTGTGGCGGTGCTGTATATGGGGGATATATAATTTACAGGTCGTTAGGGCTGTGGCGGTGCTTTATATGGGGGATATATAATATACAGGTCGTTAGGGCTGTGGCGGTGCTGTATATGGGGATATATAATATACAGATCGTTAGGGCTGTGGCGGTGCTGTATATGGGGGATATATAATATACAGGTCGTTAGGGCTGCGGCGGTGCTGTATATGGAGGATATATAATATACAGGTCGTTAGGGCGGCGGCGGTGCTGTATATGGGGGATATATAATATACAGGTCGTTAGGGCTGTGGCGGTGCTGTATATGGGGGATATATAATATACAGATCGTTAGGGCGGCGGCGGTGCTGTATATGTGGGATATATAATATACAGGTCGTTAGGGCTGTGGTGGTGCTGTATATGGGGGATATATAATATACAGGTCGTTAGGGCGGCTGCGGTGCTGTATATGGGGATATATAATATACAGATCGTTAGGGCTGCGGCGGTGCTGTATATGGGGGATATATAATATACAGGTCGTTAGGGCTGTGGTGGTGCTGTATATGGGGATATATAATATACAGATCGTTAGGGCTGTGGTGGTGCTGTATATGGGGGATATATAATATACAGGTCGTTAGGGCCATGGCGGTGCTGTATATGGGGGATATATAATATACAGATCGTTAGGGCTGCGGCGGTGCTGTATATGGGGGATATATAATATACAGGTCGTTAGGGCCATGGCGGTGCTGTATATGGGGGATATATAATATACAGGTCGTTAGGGCGGCTGCGGTTCTGTATATGGGGGATATATAATATACAGGTCGTTAGGGCTGTGGTGGTGCTGTATATGGGGGATATATAATATACAGGTCGTTAGGGCTGTGGCGGTGCTGTATATGGGGGATATATAATATACAGGTCGTTAGGGCTGTGGCGGTGCTGTATATGGGGGATATATAATATACAGGTCGTTAGGGCTGTGGCGGTGCTGTATATGGGGGATATATAATATACAGGTCGTTAGGGCTGTGGTGGTGCTGTATATGGGGGATATATAATATACAGGTCGTTAGGGCGGCTGCGGTGCTGTATATGGGGGATATATAATATACAGGTCGTTAGGGCTGTGGCGGTGCTGTATATGGGGGATATATAATATACAGGTCGTTAGGGCTGTGGCGGTGCTGTATATAGAGGATATATAATATACAGGTCGTTAGGGCGGCTGCGGTGCTGTATATGGGGGATATATAATATACAGGTCGTTAGGGCTGTGGCGGTGCTGTATATGGGGGATATATAATATACAGGTCGTTAGGGCTGCGGTGGTGCTTTATATGGGGGATATATAATATACAGGTCGTTAGGGCGGAGGCGGTGCTGTATATGGGGATATATAATATACAGGTCGTTAGGGCTGTGGCGGTGCTGTATATGGAGGGATATATAATATACAGGTCGTTAGGGCTGTGGCGGTGCTGTATATGGGGGATATATAATATACAGGTCGTTAGGGCTGCGGCGGTGCTGTATATGGAGGGATATATAATATACAGGTCGTTAGGGCTGTGGTGGTGCTGTATATGGGGGATATATAATATACAGGTCGTTAGGGCGGCGGCGGTGCTGTATATGGAGGATATATAATATACAGGTCGTTACGGCTGTGGTGGTGCTGTATATGGGGGATATATAATATACAGGTCGCTAGGGCTGTGGTGGTGCTGTATATGGAGGGATATATAATATACAGGTCGTTAGGGCTGTGGTGGTGCTGTATATGGAGGGATATATAATATACAGGTCGTTAGGGCTGTGGCGGTGCTGTATATGGAGGATATATAATATACAGGTCGTTAGGGCTGTGGTGGTGCTGTATATGGAGGGATATATAATATACAGGTCGTTAGGGCTGTGGCGGTGCTGTATATGGGGGATATATAATATACAGGTCGTTAGGGCTGTGGTGGTGCTGTATATGGAGGGATATATAATATACAGGTCGTTAGGGCTGTGGCGGTGCTGTATATGGGGGATATATAATATACAGGTCGTTAGGGCTGCGGCGGTGCTGTATATGGAGGATATATAATATACAGGTCGTTAGGGCTGTGGTGGTGCTGTATATGGAGGGATATATAATATACAGGTCGTTAGGGCTGTGGCGGTGCTGTATATGGAGGATATATAATATACAGGTCGTTACGGCTGTGGTGGTGCTGTATATGGGGGATATATAATATACAGGGCGTTAGGGCTGTGGCGGTGCTGTATATGGGGATATATAATATACAGGTCGTTAGGGCTGTGGCGGTGCTGTATATGGAGGGATATATAATATACAGGGCGTTAGGGCTGTGGCGGTGCTGTATATGGGGATATATAATATACAGGTCGTTAGGGCTGTGGCGGTGCTGTATATGGGGGATATATAATATACAGGTCGTTAGGGCTGTGGCGGTGCTGTATATGGAGATATATAATATACAGGTCGTTACGGCTGTGGTGGTGCTGTATATGGGGGATATATAATATACAGGGCGTTAGGGCTGTGGCGGTGCTGTATATGGGGATATATAATATACAGGTCGTTAGGGCGGCGGCGGTGCTGTATATGGGGGATATATAATATACAGGTCGTTAGGGCTGTGGTGGTGCTGTATATAGAGGATATATAATATACAGGTCGTTAGGGCTGTGGCGGTGCTGTATATGGGGGATATATAATATACAGATCGTTAGGGCTGCGGCGGTGCTGTATATGGGGGATATATAATATACAGGTCGTTAGGGCTGTGGCGGTGCTGTATATGGAGGATATATAATATACAGGTCGTTAGTGCTGTGGTGGTGCTGTATATGGGGGATATATAATATACAGGTCGTTAGGGCTGTGGCGGTGCTGTATAAGGGGATATATAATATACAGGTCGTTAGGGCGGCGGCGGCGGCGGTGCTGTATATGGGGGATATATAATATACAGGTCGTTAGGGCTGTGGCGGTGCTGTATATGTGGGATATATAATATACAGGTCGTTAGGGCTGTGGCGGTGCTGTATATGGGGGATATATAATATACAGGTCGTTAGGGCGGCTGCGGTGCTGTATATGGGGGATATATAATATACAGGTCGTTAGGGCTGTGGCGGTGCTGTATATGGGGGATATATAATATACAGGTCGTTAGGGCTGTGGCGGTGCTGTAACATAGTAACATAGTAACATAGTTAGTAAGGCCGAAAAAAGACATTTGTCCATCCAGTTCAGCCTATATTCCATCATAATAAATCCCCAGATCTACGTCCTTCTACAGAACCTAATAATTGTATGATACAATATTGTTCTGCTCCAGGAAGACATCCAGGCCTCTCTTGAACCCCTCGACTGAGTTCGCCATCACCACCTCCTCAGGCAAGCAATTCCAGATTCTCACTGCCCTAACAGTAAAGAATCCTCTTCTATGTTGGTGGAAAAACCTTCTCTCCTCCAGACGCAAAGAATGCCCCCTTGTGCCCGTCACCTTCCTTGGTATAAACAGATCCTCAGCGAGATATTTGTATTGTCCCCTTATATACTTATACATGGTTATTAGATCGCCCCTCAGTCGTCTTTTTTCCAGACTAAATAATCCTAATTTCGCTAATCTATCTGGGTATTGTAGTTCTCCCATCCCCTTTATTAATTTTGTTGCCCTCCTTTGTACTCTCTCTAGTTCCATTATATCCTTCCTGAGCACCGGTGCCCAAAACTGGACACAGTACTCCATGTGCGGTCTAACTAGGGATTTGTACAGAGGCAGTATAATGCTCTCATCATGTGTATCCAGACCTCTTTTAATGCACCCCATGATCCGGTTTGCCTTGGCAGCTGCTGCCTGGCACTGGCTGCTCCAGGTAAGTTTATCATTAACTAGGATCCCCAAGTCCTTCTCCCTGTCAGATTTACCCAGTGGTTTCCCATTCAGTGTGTAATGGTGATATTGATTCCTTCTTCCCATGTGTATAACCTTACATTTATCATTGTTAAACCTCATCTGCCACCTTTCAGCCCAAGTTTCCAACTTATCCAGATCCATCTGTAGCAGAATACTATCTTCTCTTGTATTAACTGCTTTACATAGTTTTGTATCATCTGCAAATATCGATATTTTACTGTGTAAACCTTCTACCAGATCATTAATGAATATGTTGAAGAGAACAGGTCCCAATACTGACCCCTGCGGTACCCCACTGGTCACAGCGACCCAGTTAGAGACTATACCATTTATAACCACCCTCTGCTTTCTATCACTAAGCCAGTTACTAACCCATTTACACACATTTTCCCCCAGACCAAGCATTCTCATTTTGTGTACCAACCTCTTGTGCGGCACGGTATCAAACGCTTTGGAAAAATCGAGATATACCACGTCCAATGACTCACCGTGGTCCAGCCTATAGCTTACCTCTTCATAAAAACTGATTAGATTGGTTTGACAGGAGCAATTTCTCATAAACCCATGCTGATATGGAGTTAAACAGTTATTCTCATTGAGATAATCCAGAATAACATCCCTCAGAAACCCTTCAAATATTTTACCAACAATAGAGGTTAGACTTACTGGCCTATAATTTCCAGGTTCACTTTTAGAGCCCTTTTTGAATATTGGCACCACATTTGCTATGCGCCAGTCCTGCGGAACAGACCCTGTCGCTATAGAGTCACTAAAAATAAGAAATAATGGTTTATCTATTACATTACTTAGTTCTCTTAGTGCTCGTGGGTGTATGCAATCCGGACCCCGAGATTTATCTATTTTAATCTTATTTAGACGGTTTCGCACCTCTTCTTGGGTTAGATTGGTGACCCTTAATATAGGGTTTTCATTGTTTCTTGGGATTTCACCTAGCATTTCATTTTCCACCGTGAATAACGTGGAGAAGAAGGTGTTTAATATGTTAGCTTTTTCCTCGTCATCTACAACCATTCTTTCCTCACTATTTTTTAAGGGGCCTACATTTTCAGTTTTTATTCTTTTACTATTGATATAGTTGAAGAACAGTTTGGGATTAGTTTTACTCTCCTTAGCAATGTGCTTCTCTGTTTCCTTTTTGGCAGCTTTAATTAGTTTTTTAGATAAAGTATTTTTCTCCCTATAGTTTTTTAGAGCTTCAGCGGTGCCATCCTGCTTTAGTAGTGCAAATGCTTTCTTTTTACTGTTAATTGCCTGTCTTACTTCTTTGTTTAGCCACATTGGGTTTTTCCTATTTCTAGTCCTTTTATTCCCACAAGGTATAAACCGCTTACACTGCCTATTTAGGATGTTCTTAAACATTTCCCATTTATTATCTGTATTCTCATTTCTGAGGATATTGTCCCAGTCTACCAGATTAAGGGCATCTCTAAGCTGGTCAAACTTTGCCTTCCTAAAGTTCAGTGTTTTTGTGAGTCCCTGACAAGTCCCCCTAGTGAAAGACAGGTGAAACTGTACAATATTGTGGTCGCTATTTCCTAAATGCCCAACCACCTGCAGATTTGTTATTCTGTCAGGTCTATTAGATAGTATTAGGTCTAAAAGTGCTGCTCCTCTGGTTAGATTCTGCACCAATTGTGAAAGATAATTTTTCTTGGTTATTAGCAGAAACCTGTTGCCTTTATGGGTTTCACAGGTTTCTGTTTCCCAGTTAATATCCGGGTAGTTAAAGTCCCCCATAACCAGGACCTCATTATGGGTTGCAGCTTCATCTATCTGCTTTAGAAGTAGACTTTCCATGGTTTCTGTTATATTTGGGGGTTTGTAACAGACCCCAATGAGAATTTTGTTACCATTTTTCCCTCCATGAATTTCGACCCATATGGACTCGACATCCTCATTTCCTTCGCTAATATTTTCCCTTAAAGTGGACTTTAGACAAGACTTTACATAGAGACAAACCCCTCCTCCTCTCCGATTTTTACGATCCTTTCTAAACAGACTGTAACCCTGTAAGTTAACTGCCCAGTCATAGCTTTCATCTAACCATGTCTCGGTTATTCCCACTATGTCAAAGTTACCTGTAGATATTTCTGCTTCTAGTTCTTCCATCTTGTTTGTCAGGCTTCTGGCGTTTGCGAGCATGCAGTTTAGAGGATTTTGTTTTGTTCCAATCTCCTCACTGTGGATTGTTTTAGAAATGTTCTTACCTCCCATCTGAGTATGTTTTCCTGGGTCTTCTTTGTTCAAGTCTAATGTTTTTCTTCCCGTCCCCTCTTCTTCTAGTTTAACGCCCTCCTGATGAGTGTAGCGAGTCTTCTGGCGAATGTGTGTTTCCCAGGTTTGTTGAGGTGTAGTCCGTCTCTGGCGAGGAGTCCATCGTACCAGTAATTCACACCGTGGTCCAGGAATCCGAATCCTTGTTGTCTGCACCATCGTCTTAGCCAGTTGTTTGCATCAAGGATCCTGTTCCATCTCCTGGTGCCATGCCCGTCTACTGGAAGGATAGAAGAAAAAACTACCTGTGCATCCAGTTCCTTTACTTTCTTCCCCAACTCTTCAAAGTCCTTGCAGATTGTCGGTAGGTCCTTCCTTGCCGTGTCATTGGTGCCAACATGTATCAGAAGAAATGGGTGGACGTCCTTGGAGTTGAAGAGCTTTGGTATCCTATCGGTCACATCCTTGATCATCGCACCTGGAAGGCAGCATACTTCTCTTGCGGTTATGTTATGTATATGGGGGATATATAATATACAGGTCGTTAGGGCCATGGTGGTGCTGTATATGGGGAATAGTTATACAGGTCGTTAGGGCGGCGGCAGTGTCGTATATGAGGGATAGCTATTATACAGGTCGTTGAGGTCGCAGCGGTGCTGTGTATGGCGGGATAGTTATACTGGTTGCAGTGGTGCTGTGTATGGCGGGATAGTTATACTGGTTGCAGTGGTGCCATATATGGGGGATAGTTAGTATACAGGTTGCGGCGGTGCTGGGCATGGTGGCATAGTTATACTGGTTGCGGTGGTGCCGTATATGGGGGACAGTTATACTGGTTGTGGCTGTGCAGTATATGGGGGATAGTTATATTGGTTGCGGCGGCGGTGCTGTATATGGCGGGATAGTTATATAAATTGTTAGGATTGCGGCTCTGCAGTATATGGGGGGTAGTTATTATACAGGACATTAGGGTCGCAGCAGTGCTGTGTATGGCGGGATAGTTATACTGGTTGTGGCGGTGCTGTGTATGGGGGATAGTTATACTGGTTGCGGTGGTGCCGTATATGGGGGATAGTTATACTGGTTGTGGCGGTGCTGTGCATGGTGGGATAGTTATACTGGTGGCGGTGCTGTGTATGACGGGATAATTATACTGGTTGTGGCGGTGCTGTGTACGGCAGGATCGTTATACTGGTTGTGGCGGTGCTGTGTATGGCGGGATAGTTATACTGGTTGCCGCGGTGCTGTGTATGGCGGGATAGTTATACTGGTTGTAGCGGTGCCGTATATGGGGGATAGTTATACTGGTTACCGCGGTGCTGTGCATGGTGGGATAGTTATACTGGTTGCCGCGGTGCTGTATATGGGGGATAGTTGTACTGGTTGCCGCAGTGCTGTGTATGGCGGGATAGTTATACTGGGTGCCGTGGTGCCGTATATGGGGGATAGTTATACTGGTTGCCGTGGTGCCGTATATGGGGGATAGTTGTTCTGGTTGCTGCGGTGCTGTATATGGGGGATAGTAATACTGGTTGCCGCGATGCCGTATATGGGGGATAGTTATACTGGTTGCGGCGGTGCTGTGTATGGCAGGATAGTTGTACTGGTTGCTGCGGTGCCGTATATGGGGGATAGTAATACTGGTTGCCACGATGCCGTATATGGGGGATAGTTATACTGGTTGCGGCGGTGCTGTGCATGGCGGGATAGTTATACTGGTTGCCGCGGTGCTCTGCATGGCGGGATAGTTATACTGGTTGCCGCGGTGCTAAATATGGATGGTGCAGCCTCCAGTACATATTGCATATTGTCTAACCATCTTGGTACAACTTACCTGTTTGAGGAGGTTAAGAAAAAATTGAAAATAAATGAATAAGTCCAATAAAAGCTGTAAAGAAGAAGTAAATCAAAGCGCCAGATTAAAAAAAAAGGAAAAACAATTATTATGAACTTTTTTCTTTATATAATTTTTCTTTATTTTTTGATATGATTGCGGGGGTCCGAGCACCGGGACTGATCCCTACGTCTCCACTGTGAATAAATGGTGAATGACCACAACTCCCGTCATTGCCGATTCACAGGATTGGAGCAGCCATTGTGTCCTCCATTGTTACTTACACAAAAGGACATAGGACCCTCATTCTCGGGATCAGTGGGGTCTCAGCGGTCGGTCGTACATTTATTACCTGTCCTGTGGGAATCTTAGCAGGAATCCTAAGGCCGGGGCTACACGGTGACACTGGCCACGACACTGGTCACGTGGCCGAACATCAGGCTATCGCTCTGCCACGTCGCAGGATAATGCAGGGGCAACCGTGACATGCAAGTCGATGCAAAAATCCAACTTTTTGCAACTTCCTTCCAGTCATCCATCATTTCCTGACGGCCGTCACTATTTTACTGTTATTCCACGGCTCAGTAAGATGACGGCGATATTACATTTACTGGTTTTTATGTATTACTACTTTAAAATATGTTTATTTTCTTTGTCACAGTCTGAGATCCTTCACTTTAATTTTGATCTTTTGATTTTAAATTTCATGTGGAAACGTCTAGAGAAAAGCGAATTTATTTAAGTTTGCCTTAAATTTTGCCAAAATTCAGATTTTTATTTATACATTTTTTTTTTTCAATTTGTTTCATGCAAATACAAACTTGTGCTGAGTCTGGTCTACGGCGTCATGGCGTGTGAGGCCTCGGAGGCCTCGGCGCAGAGTGGAGGCGCTGAAGAAGACATTGCCCGGCTGCGGCATAATGGGTGAGCGGCCACTACTGCGCCAACAGATCCCTCTGAGGATAAGCCGCGTCTTCGTTATTGATTCCGCGGCCGGAACACAAATCTGCTCGCGTTATTTCCGGGGAACGGGGTATGAAATGTCTGTAGTTTGCACTGGATACGATAACCCTTCTGACCATGTGAATGAGGCCTTTGAAGACGGGTTTGACGGGATAACTGACCATTAATTATGAGGCTTGTTTACTGGGATTCCTGGGCTACGGCAGGAAGCCGCCGTGTCGCTGGATACCGATGGCTGATTTATCACTTGTTTGTATAACATGCTGCATGAGAAGCTGTATATATGACCGCTACATGGTAACCAAACCGACCCAGCCTGCAACATGCAATCTGCAGGAACACCGCCATTACTAACTATTGTTCCTTATTGTCAGACACCTCAGGCTGCGGAAAGGCTGAATATAAAGGCTCCCATACACTCGAAACTGAAGTAGGCCGAACCCACAAATGTCAGCAAGTCAGACTAATGTATATGTCGGCCACCTGCCCCCCCCCCCCATCCATCCAGCAAATGTCAGGGAAGAGAAGTATCCGACACATTGGATTTCCAATGGTCGGCCTATAGTTTTTTTCCTCTGGGAGATAAGTCTCTGTCAGGGGAACCTGGAGGACACCAAAGAGTCTGGAGGACAAAGAGGAGCCTAGGGGACATAGGGGAGACTAAGGGACACAGAGGAGCCTGGAGGACAAAGAGGAGCCTAGGGGACATAGAGGAGACTGGGGGACACAGAGGAGCCTGGAGGACACCGAAGAGCCTGGAGGACAAAGAGGAGCCTAGGGGACATAGGGGAGACTGGGGGACACAGAGGAGCCTGGAGGACAAAGAGAAGCCTAGGGGACATAGGGGAGACTGGGGGACACAGAGGAGCCTGGAGGACAAAGAGGAGCCTAGGGGACATAGGGGAGACTGGGGGACACAGAGGAGCCTGCAGGTCATATAAGAGTCTGGAGGACACAGAGGAGTTTGGATGACTCTGAAAGTCACAGATGAGTTTGGAGGACAGATAGTAACATAGTAACATAGTTAGTAAGGCCGAAAAAAGACATTTGTCCATCCAGTTCAGCCTATATTCCATCATAATAAATACCCAGATCTACGTCCTTCTACAGAACCTAATAATTGTATGATACAATATTGTTCTGCTCCAGGAAGACATCCAGGCCTCTCTTGAACCCCTCGACTGAGTTCGCCATCACCACCTCCTCAGGCAAGCAATTCCAGATTCTCACTGCCGTAACAGTAAAGAATCCTCTTCTATGTTGGTGGAAAAACCTCTCCTCCAGACGCAAAGAATGCCCCCTTGTGCCCGTCACCTTCCTTGGTATAAACAGATCCTCAGCGAGATATTTGTATTGTCCCCTTATATACTTATACATGGTTATTAGATCGCCCCTCAGTCGTCTTTTTTCTAGACTAAATAATCCTAATTTCGCTAATCTATCTGGGTATTGTAGTTCTCCCATCCCCTTTATTAATTTTGTTGCCCTCCTTTGTACTCTCTCTAGTTCCATTATATCCTTCCTGAGCACCGGTGCCCAAAACTGGACACAGTACTCCATGTGCGGTCTAACTAGGGATTTGTACAGAGGCAGTATAATGCTCTCATCATGTGTATCCAGACCTCTTTTAATGCACCCCATGATCCTGTTTGCCTTGGCAGCTGCTGCCTGGCACTGGCTGCTCCAGGTAAGTTTATCATTAACTAGGATCCCCAAGTCCTTCTCCCTGTCAGATTTACCCAGTGGTTTCCCATTCAGTGTGTAATGGTGACATTGATTCCTTCTTCCCATGTGTATAACCTTACATTTATCATTGTTAAACCTCATCTGCCACCTTTCAGCCCAAGTTTCCAACTTATCCAGATCCATCTGTAGCAGAATACTATCTTCTCTTGTATTAACTGCTTTACATAGTTTTGTATCATCTGCAAATATCGATATTTTACTGTGTAAACCTTCTACCAGATCATTAATGAATATGTTGAAGAGAACAGGTCCCAATACTGACCCCTGCGGTACCCCACTGGTCACAGCGACCCAGTTAGAGACTATACCATTTATAACCACCCTCTGCTTTCTATCACTAAGCCAGTTACTAACCCATTTACACACATTTTCCCCCAGACCAAGCATTCTCATTTTGTGTACCAACCTCTTGTGCGGCACGGTATCAAACGCTTTGGAAAAATCGAGATATACCACGTCCAATGACTCACCGTGGTCCAGTCTATAGCTTACCTCTTCATAAAAACTGATTAGATTGGTTTGACAGGAGCGATTTCTCATAAACCCATGCTGATATGGAGTTAAACAGTTATTCTCATTGAGATAATCCAGAATAACATCCCTCAGAAACCCTTCAAATATTTTACCAACAATAGAGGTTAGACTTACTGGCCTATAATTTCCAGGTTCACTTTTAGAGCCCTTTTTGAATATTGGCACCACATTTGCTATTCGCCAGTCCTGCGGAATAGACCCTGTCGCTATAGAGTCACTAAAAATAAGAAATAATGGTTTATCTATTACATTACTTAGTTCTCTTAGTACTCGTGGGTGTATGCCATCCGGACCCGGAGATTTATCTATTTTAATCTTATTTAGCCGGTTTCGCACCTCTTCTTGGGTTAGATTGGTGACCCTTAATATAGGGTTTTCATTGTTTCTTGGGATTTCACCTAGCATTTCATTTTCCACCGTGAATACCGTGGAGAAGAAGGTGTTTAATATGTTAGCTTTTTCCTCGTCATCTACAACCATTCTTTCCTCACTATTTTTTAAGGGGCCTACATTTTCAGTTTTTATTCTTTTACTATTGATATAGTTGAAGAACAGTTTGGGATTAGTTTTACTCTCCTTAGCAATGTGCTTCTCTGTTTCCTTTTTGGCAGCTTTAATTAGTTTTTTAGATAAAGTATTTTTCTCCCTATAGTTTTTTAGAGCTTCAATGGTGCCATCCTGCTTTAGTAGTGCAAATGCTTTCTTTTTACTGTTAATTGCCTGTCTTACTTCTTTGTTTAGCCACATTGGGTTTTTCCTATTTCTAGTCCTTTTATTCCCACAAGGTATAAACCGCTTACACTGCCTATTTAGGATGTTCTTAAACATTTCCCATTTATTATCTGTATTCTCATTTCTGAGGATATTGTCCCAGTCTACCAGATTAAGGGCATCTCTAAGCTGTTCAAACTTTGCCTTCCTAAAGTTCAATGTTTTTGTGACTCCCTGACAAGTCCCCCTAGTGAAAGACAGGTGAAACTGTACAATATTGTGGTCGCTATTTCCTAAATGCCCGACCACCTGCAGATTTGTTATTCTGTCAGGTCTATTAGATAGTATTAGGTCTAAAAGTGCTGCTCCTCTGGTTGGATTCTGCACCAATTGTGAAAGATAATTTTTCTTGGTTATTAGCAGAAACCTGTTGCCTTTATGGGTTTCACAGGTTTCTGTTTCCCAGTTAATATCCGGGTAGTTAAAGTCCCCCATAACCAGGACCTCATTATGGGTTGCAGCTTCATCTATCTGCTTTAGAAGTAGACTTTCCATGCTTTCTGTTATATTTGGGGGTTTGTAACAGATAGTCTGATAGGAGTCTTGAGGATGAAGAGGAGCCTGGAAGATCACAGGAATTTGGAGGAAACAGATGGGTATGGAGACACAGGAATCTGGTAGATACTAAGGAGTCTGGAGGACTAAAAATAGTCTGGAGGGGACAGAGGAGCCTGAAAGCCACAGAGGAGCCTGGAGGTCACAGAGGAACCTGACAGTGTCAGGGGAGTTTGGTGGACATAAAGAAGTCTGGAGGACACAGAGGAGGCAGGGGAACAGAGAGAAGCCTGGTAGTGTCAGCGGAGTCTGGAGGACATAAAGAAGTCTGGAGGACACAGAGAAGGCAGGGAGACAAAAAGGAGCCTGGTAGTCTCTGGCGGAGTCTGGTGGACATAGAGAAGTCTGGAGGACACAGAGGAGACAGGGAGACAAAGAGGAACATGGTAGTCTCTGGCGGAGTCTGGAGGACATAGAGAAGTCTGGAGGACACAGAGGAGGCAGGGAGACAAAAAGGAGCCTGGTAGTCTCTGTCGGAGTCTGGAGGACATAGAGAAGTCTGGAGGACACAGAGGAGGCAGGGAGACAAAAAGGAGCCTGGTAGTCTCTGTCGGAGTCTGGAGGACATAGAGAAGTCTGGAGGACACAGAGGAGGCAGGGAGACAAAGAAGAGCCTGGTAGTCTCTGTTGGAGTCTGGAGGACATAGGGAAGTCTGGAGGACACAGAGGAGGGAGGGAGACAAAAAGGAGCCTGGTAGTCTCTGTCGGAGTCTGGAGGACATAGAGAAGTCTGGAGGACACAGAGGAGGCAGGGAGACATAAAGGAGCCTGGTAGTCTCTGTCGGAGTCTGGAGGACATAGAGAAGTCTGGAGCACACAGAGGAGGCAGGGAGACAAAGAGGAGCCTGGTAGTCTCTGTCGGAGTCTGGAGGACATAGAGAAGTCTGGAGGACACAGAGGAGGCAGGGAGACAAAGAAGAGCCTGGTAGTCTCTGTTGGAGTCTGGAGGACATAGGGAAGTCTGGAGGACACAGAGGAGGCAGGGAGACAAAAAGGAGCCTGGTAGTCTCTGTCGGAGTCTGGAGGACATAGAGAAGTCTGGAGGACACAGAGGAGGCAGGGAGACAAAAAAGAGCCTGGTAGTCTCTGTCAGAGTCTGGAGGACATAGAGAAGTCTGAAGGACACAGAGGAGGCATGGAGACAAAGAGGAGCCTGGTAGTCTCTGTCGGAGTCTGGAGGACATAGAGAAGTCTGGAGGACACAGAAGAGGCAGGGAGACAAAGAAGAGCCTGGTAGTCTCTGTTGGAGTCGGGAGGACATAGGGAAGTCTGGAGGACACAGAGGAGGCAGGGAGACAAAAAGGAGCCTGGTAGTCTCTGTCGGAGTCTGGAGGACATAGAGAAGTCTGGAGGACACAGAGGAGGCAGGGAGACAAAAAGGAGCCTGGTAGTCTCTGTCGGAGTCTGGAGGACATAGAGAAGTCTGGAGGACACAGAGGAGGCAGGGAGACAAAGAGGAGCCTGGTAGTCTCTGGCGGAGTCTGGAGGACATAGAGAAGTCTGAAGGACACAGAGGAGGCATGGAGACAAAGAGGAGCCTGGTAGTCTCTGGCGGAGTCTGGAGGACATAGAGAAGCCTGGAGGACACAGATGAGCCTGGCGGAGTATGGAGGACATAGAGGCCTGGAGGACACAGATGAGCCTGGCGGAGTCTGGAGGACACGGAGGTGTCTAGCAGAGGTTCTATCTCATAGAGAACACAGGAGTGCCTGGCCATACTTTGCATTTCTGTCTATGAGGGACTCATGAGAGATTGCTGTTGGCTGACAATGTTTATAGGGTTATAGGGGCCCACCAGTAATATTGGCTCTGGGGGCCCATAGTTCAGCTACATACAGTATTACATTCATCTCATTCACAACATTTCCTCTGCTTCCATATGATAATAATCTGGGTAGTTTTCTTAGATGGATGATGAGGATCGGCTTCTGTCTGTACATAGGGCATAAAGTGTATTGTGCCTCATATAGGGGAGTTAGGGCCCACCAGAGGATTCACCTGTGGGCCAGTCCGAGCTTGTACAGGGAGCTGACTGGTCAGTGCAGTGCAGCTCCGCGGTTCAGTTCTACCGCAAAACATAATGATTTTCATGGTCAATGTCTGGTCCGCCAGCGGCCTCCTGACCTGAATCAGAAATATACGAGGCTCGAGGCCAGTCCAGGCAAAGCTGGATGTGTGAATGTGGCCTTACTCACTGCTGAGGGTTTGCTATACTTGCATCAATTCCACTTCTCAGCCTGGAATCCAGACTGCTACATAATAACAACTGACAGGACAGTAAAGAGAACTGTGCAGCTGATACAAATGTAACAAACCCTCAGCAGTGACATCTATTTGGACAGAATAGTCTCTGAATGGAAACAAAGATGTTTCCATCCACTGACAGCAAACAGATCTTATTATAACAAACTATAAACAGTAAATTAGAAACATTCTGACATTTTATTATGGAGGAAATATCTTCATATGACGACACCCATCATCCTTCGCTGTGCTGATGTCAGTGGTGGATGCTGAGCGTTCCTCAGTGGTGTCATTAGTGATGGCACCCAGCCTGGGCCTGTGTCCGGCCAGCGTATTGTAGTAGCCTCATTGTCGGCCAGCGTATTGTAGTAGTCTCATTGTCGGCCAGCGTATTGTAGTAGCCTCATTGTCGGCCAGCGTATTGTAGTAGCCTCATTGTCGGCCAGCGTATTGTAGTAGCCTCATTGTCGGCCAGCGTATTGTAGTAGCCTCATTGTCGGCCAGCGTATTGTAGTAGCCTCATTGTCGGCCTGCGTATTGTAGTAGCCTCATTGTCGGCCAGCGTATTCTAGTAGCCTCATTGTCGGCCAGCGTATTCTAGTAGCCTCATTGTCGGCCAGCGTATTGTAGTAGCCTCATTGTCGGCCAGCGTATTCTAGTAGCCTCATTGTCGGCCAGCGTATTCTAGTAGCCTCATTGTCGGCCAGCGTATTGTAGTAGCCTCATTGTCGGCCAGCGTATTATAGTAGCCTCATTGTCGGCCAGCGTATTGTAGTAGCCTCATTGTCAGCCAGCGTATTGCAGTAGCCTCATTGTCAGCCAGCGTATTCTAGTAGCCTCATTGTCGGCCAGCGTATTGTAGTAGCCTCATTGTCGGCCAGCATATTATAGTAGCCTCATTGTCGGCCAGCATATTGTAGTAGCCTCATTGTCAGCCAGCGTATTGCAGTAGCCTCATTGTCGGCCAGCGTATTCTAGTAGCCTCATTGTCGGCCAGCGTATTCTAGTAGCCTCATTGTCGGCCAGCGTATTGTAGTAGCCTCATTTTCGGCCAGCGTATTATAGTAGCCTCATTGTCGGCCAGCGTATTGTAGTAGCCTCATTGTCAGCCAGCGTATTGCAGTAGCCTCATTGTCGGCCAGCGTATTATAGTAGCCTCATTTTCGGCTAGCGTATTATAGTAGCCTCATTGTCAGCCAGCGTATTGTAGTAGCCTCATTGTCAGCCAGCGTATTGCAGTAGCCTCATTGTCGGCCAGCGTATTGTAGTAGCCTCATTGTCAGCCAGCGTATTGTAGTAGCCTCATTGTCGGCCAGCGTATTATAGTAGCCTCATTGTCGGCCAGCGTATTGTAGTAGCCTCATTGTCAGCCAGCGTATTGCAGTAGCCTCATTGTCGGCCAGTGTATTCTAGTAGCCTCATTGTCGGCCAGCGTATTCTAGTAGCCTCATTGTCGGCCAGCGTATTGTAGTAGCCTCATTTTCGGCCAGCGTATTATAGTAGCCTCATTGTCGGCCAGCGTATTGTAGTAGCCTCATTGTCAGCCAGCGCATTGCAGTAGCCTCATTGTCGGCCAGCGTATTATAGTAGCCTCATTGTCGGCCAGCGTATTCTAGTAGCCTCATTGTCGGCCAGCGTATTGTAGTAACCTCATTGTCAGCCAGCGTATTGCAGTAGCCTCATTGTCGGCCAGCGTATTGTAGTAGCCTCATTGTCGGCCATCGTATTGCAGTAGCCTCATTGTCGGCCAGCGTATTATAGTAGCCTCATTGTCGGCCAGCGTATTCTAGTAGCCTCATTGTCGGCCAGCGTATTGTAGTAACCTCATTGTCAGCCAGCGTATTGCAGTAGCCTCATTGTCGGCCAGCGTATTGTAGTAGTCTCATTGTCGGCCAGCGTATTGTAGTAGCCTCATTGTCAGCCAGCGTATTGTAGTAGCCTCATTGTCGGCCAGCGTATTGTAGTAGCCTCATTGTCGGCCAGCGTATTGTAGTAGCCTCATTGTCGGCCAACGTATTGTAGTAGCCTCATTGTCGGCCAGCGTATTGTAGTAGCCTCAATGTAGGCCAGCGTATTGTAGTAGCCTCAATGTAGGCCAGCGTATTGTAGTAGCCTCAATGTCGGCCAGCGTATTCTAGTAGCCTCATTCTTGGCCAGCGTATTATGGTAGCCTCATTGTCGGCCAGCGTATTGTAGTAGCCTCATTGTCGGCCAGCGTATTGTAGTAGCCTCATTGTCAGCCAGCGTATTGTAGTAGCCTCATTGTCGGCCAGCGTATTGTAGTAGCCTCATTGTCGGCCAGCGTATTGTAGTAGCCTCATTGTCGGCCAGCGTATTGTAGTAGCCTCATTGTCGGCCAGCGTATTGTAGTAGCCTCATTGTCAGCCAGCGTATTGTAGTAGCCTCATTTTCGGCCAGGGTATTGTAGTAGCCTCATTGTCGGCCAGCGTATTGTAGTAGCCTCATTGTCAGCCAGCGAATTGTAGTAGCCTCATTGTTGGCCAGCGTATTGTAGTAGCCTCATTGTCGGCCAGCGTATTGTAGTAGCCTCATTGTCAGCCAGCGTATTGTAGTAGCCTCATTGTCGGCCAGCGTATTGTAGTAGCCTCATTGTCAGCCAGCGTATTGTAGTAGCCTCATTGTCGGCCAGCGTATTGTAGTAGCCTCATTGTCGGCCAGCGTATTGTAATAGCCTCATTTTCGGCTAGCGTATTGTAGTAGCCTCATTTTCAGCCAGCGTATTGTAGTAGCCTCATTTTCGGCCAGCGTATTGTAGTAGCCTCATTGTCGGCCAGCGTATTGTAGTAGCCTCATTGTCAGCCAGCGTATTGTAGTAGCCTCATTGTCGGACAGCGTATTGTAGTAGCCTCATTGTCGGACAGCGTATTATAGTAGCCTCATTTTCGGCCAGCGTATTGTAGTAGCCTCATTGTCGGCCAGCGTATTGTAGTAGCCTCATTGTCAGCCAGCGTATTGTGGTAGCCTCATTGTCGGCCTGCGTATTGTAGTAGCCTGTTATGATCTGGTAATTCAGTACCACAATGGACATAGAAGTCAGAGCACATACAGTGACCTGACAATAACCCAAAAATATAGAACAAGCTCTGAGACGTGGAAACTCTGCTGACCGCAATCCCTAATCCTCTCAAATCACACTAGAGGCAGCCGTGGATTGCGCCTAACGCTCCCTATGCAACTCGGCACAGCCTGAGAAACTAGCTAGCCTGAAGATAGAAAATAAGCCTACCTTGCCTCAGAGAAATACCCCAAAGGAAAACGCAGCACCCACATATAATGACTGTGAGTTAAGATGAAAAGACAAACGTAGAGATGAAATAGATTTAGCAAAGTGAGGCCCGACTTTCTGAACAGAGCGAGGATAGGAAAGGTAACTTTGCGGTCAACACAAAACCCTACAAACCACCACGCAAAGGGGGCAAAAAGACCCTCCGTACCGAACTAACGGCACGGAGGTACACCCTCTGCGTCCCAGAGCTTCCAGCAAGCAAGAAAAAACAAATAAGCAATGCTGGACAGAAAAAACAGCAAAAAATAGCAAAAGCGGAACTTAGCTATGCAGAGCAGCAGGCCACAGGAACGATCCAGGAGGAAACAGGTCCAATACTAGAGCATTGACTGGAAGCCAGGATCAAAGCACTAGGTGGAGTTAAATAGAGCAGCACCTAACGACTTCACCACATCACCTGAGGAAGGAAACTCAGAAGCCGCAGTACCACTCTCCTCCACCAACGGAAGCTCACAGAGAGAATCAGCCGAAGTACCACTTGTGACCACAGGAGGGAGCTCTGCCACAGAATTCACAACAGTACCCCATCCTTGAGGAGGGGTCACCGAACCCTCACCAGAGCCCCCAGGATGACCAGGATGAGTCATATGAAAGGCACGAACAAGATCGGGAGCATGGACATCAGAGGCAAAGACCCAGGAATTATCTTCCTGAGCATAACCCTTCCACTTAACCAGATACTGGAGTTTCCGTCTTGAAACACGAGAATCCAAAATCTTCTCCACAATATACTCCAACTCCCCCTCCACCAAAACCGGGGCAGGAGGATCAACAGATGGAACCACAGGTGCCACGTATCTCCGCAACAATGACCTATGGAATACGTTATGAATGGAAAAAGAATCTGGAAGGGTCAGACGAAAAGACACAGGATTAAGAACCTCAGAAATCCTATACGGACCAATGAAACGAGGTTTAAACTTAGGAGAGGAAACCTTCATAGGAATATGACGAGAAGATAACCAAACCAAATCCCCAACACGAAGTCGGGGACCCACACAGCGTCTGCGATTAGCGAAACGTTGAGCCTTCTCCTGGGACAAGGTCAAATTGTCCACTACATGAGTCCAAATCTGCTGCAACCTGTCCACCACAGTATCCACACCAGGACAGTCCGAAGACTCAACCTGTCCTGAAGAGAAACGAGGATGGAACCCAGAGTTGCAGAAAAACGGCGAAACCAAGGTAGCCGAGCTGGCCCGATTATTAAGGGCGAACTCAGCCAAAGGCAAAAAGGACACCCAGTCATCCTGATCAGCAGAAACAAAGCATCTCAGATATGTTTCCAAGGTCTGATTGGTTCGTTCGGTCTGGCCATTAGTCTGAGGATGGAAAGCCGAGGAAAAAGACAAGTCAATGCCCATCCTAGCACAAAAGGCTCGCCAAAACCTCGAAACAAACTGGGAACCTCTGTCAGAAACAATATTCTCTGGAATGCCATGTAAACGAACCACATGCTGGAAGAACAATGGCACCAAATCAGAGGAGGAAGGTAATTTAGACAAGGGTACCAAATGGACCATCTTAGAGAAGCGATCACAAACCACCCAAATGACTGACATTTTTTGAGAGACGGGAAGATCTGAAATAAAATCCATAGAGATATGTGTCCAAGGCCTCTTCGGGACCGGCAAGGGCAAAAGCAACCCACTGGCACGAGAACAGCAGGGCTTAGCCCGAGCACAAATCCCACAGGACTGCACAAAAGAACGCACATCCCGCGACAGAGATGGCCACCAAAAGGATATAGCCACTAACTCTCTGGTACCAAAGATTCCAGGATGACCAGCCAACACCGAACAATGAACCTCAGAGATAACTTTATTCGTCCACCTATCAGGGACAAACAGTTTCTCCGCTGGGCAACGATCAGGTTTATTAGCCTGAAATTTTTGCAGCACCCGCCGCAAATCAGGGGAGATGGCAGACACAATTACTCCCTCTTTGAGAATACCCGCCGGCTCAGATAAACCCGGAGAGTCGGGCACAAAACTCCTAGACAGAGCATCCGCCTTCACATTTTTAGAGCCCGGAAGGTACAAAATCACAAAGTCAAAACGGGCAAAAAACAGCGACCAACGAGCCTGTCTAGGATTCAACCGCTTGGCAGACTCAAGATAAGTCAAGTTCTTATGATCAGTCAAGACCACCACGCGATGCTTAGCTCCTTCAAGCCAATGACGCCACTCCTCGAATGCCCACTTCATGGCCAGCAACTCTCGATTGCCAACATCATAATTTCGCTCAGCAGGCGAAAACTTCCTGGAAAAGAAGGCGCATGGTTTCATCACCGAGCAATCAGAACTTCTCTGCGACAAAACAGCCCCTGCTCCAATCTCAGAAGCATCAACCTCGACCTGGAAAGGAAGCGAAACATCTGGTTGACACAACACAGGGGCAGAAGAAAAACGACGCTTCAACTCTTGAAAAGCTTCCACAGCAGCAGAAGACCAATTGACCAAATCAGCACCCTTCTTGGTCAAATCGGTCAATGGTTTAGCAATACTAGAAAAATTGCAGATGAAGCGACGATAAAAATTAGCAAAGCCCAGGAACTTTTGCAGACTTTTCAGAGATGTCGGCTGAGTCCAATCATGGATGGCTTGGACCTTAACAGGGTCCATCTCGATAGTAGAAGGGGAAAAGATGAACCCCAAAAATGAAACCTTCTGAACACCAAAGAGACACTTTGATCCCTTCACAAACAAAGAATTAGCACGCAGGACCTGAAACACCGTTCTGACCTGCTTCACATGAGACTCCCAATCATCCGAGAAGATCAAAATGTCATCCAAGTACACAATCAGGAATTTATCCAGGTACTCTCTGAAGATGTCATGCATAAAGGACTGAAACACTGATGGAGCATTGGCAAGTCCGAATGGCATTACTAGATACTCAAAATGGCCCTCGGGCGTATTAAATGCAGTTTTCCCTTCATCGCCTCGCTTAATACGCACAAGATTATACGCACCACGAAGATCTATCTTGGTGAACCAACTAGCCCCCTTAATCCGAGCAAACAAATCAGATAACAACGGCAAGGGGTACTGAAATTTAACCGTGATCTTATTAAGAAGGCGGTAATCTATACAAGGTCTCAGCGAACCATCCTTCTTGGCCACAAAAAAGAACCCTGCTCCTAATGGCGACGATGACGGGCGAATATGCCCCTTCTCCAAGGACTCCTTCACGTAACTCCGCATAGCGGCGTGCTCAGGCACAGATAAATTAAACAGTCGACCCTTTGGGAATTTACTACCAGGAATCAAATCGATAGCACAATCACAATCCCTATGCGGAGGTAGGGTATCAGACTTGGGCTCATCAAATACATCCCGGTAATCAGACAAGAACTCTGGAACCTCAGAAGGGGTGGATGACGAAATAGACAGAAATGGGACATCACCATGTACCCCCTGACAACCCCAGCTGGAAACAGACATGGATTTCCAATCTAATACTGGATTATGGACTTGTAGCCATGGCAACCCCAACACAACCACATCATGCAGATTATGCAACACCAGAAAGCGAATAACCTCCTGATGTGCAGGAGCCATGCACATGGTCAGCTGGGTCCAGTACTGAGGCTTATTCTTGGCCAAAGGCGTAGCATCAATTCCTCTCAATGGAATAGGACACTGCAAGGGCTCCAAGAAAAACCCACAACGCCTAGCATACTCCAAGTCCATCAAATTCAGGGCAGCGCCTGAATCCACAAATGCCATGGCAGAATAAGATGACAAAGAGCAGATCAAGGTAACGGACAAAAGAAATTTTGACTGTACCGTACCAATGGTGGCAGACCTAGCGAACCGCTTAGTGCGCTTAGGACAATCAGAGATAGCATGAGTGGAATCACCACAGTAGAAACACAGCCCATTCAGACATCTGTGTTCTTGCCGTTCAACTCTGGTCAAAGTCCTATCGCACTGCATAGGCTCAGGTTTATGCTCAGGTCATACCGCCAAATGGTGCACAGATTTACGCTCACGCAAGCGTCGACCGATCTGAATGGCCAGAGACATAGACTCATTCAGACCAGCAGGCATAGGAAATCCCACCATGACATCCTTAAGGGCTTCAGAGAGACCCTTTCTGAAAATAGCTGCAAGCGCACCTTCATTCCATTGAGTGAGTACGGACCACTTTCTACATTTCTGACAATATACCTCTATCTCATCCTGACCCTGACACAGAGCCAGCAAATTTTTCTCTGCCTGATCCACTGAATTAGGTTCATCGTACAGCAATCCGAGCGCCAGGAAAAACGCATCGATATTACTTAATGCAGGATCTCCTGACGCAAGAGAAAATGCCCAGTCCTGAGGGTCGCCACGTAAAAAAGAAATAATGATCCTAACTTGTTGAACTGGGTCACCAGAGGAGCGAGGTTTCAAAGCCAGAAATAGTTTACAATTATTTTTGAAACTCAGAAATTTAGTTCTATCTCCAAAAAAACAAATCAGGAATAGGAATTCTTGGTTCTAACATAGAATTCTGAACCACAAAGTCTTGAATATTTTGTACTCTTGCCGTGAGCTGATCCACACATGAAGACAGACCTTTAATGTCCATCGCTACACCTGTGTCCTGAACCACCCAAATGTCTAGGGGGAAAAAAAGGCAAAACACAGTGCAGAGAAAAAAAAATGGTCTCAGAACTTCTTTTTTCCCTCTATTGAGAATCATTAGTATTTTGGCTTCCAGTACTGTTATGATCTGGTAATTCAGTACCACAATGGACATAGAAGTCAGAGCACATACAGTGACCTGACAATAACCCAAAAATATAGAACAAGCTCTGAGACGTGGAAACTCTGCTGACCGCAATCCCTAATCCTCTCAAATCACACTAGAGGCATGTTATGGCTGGCAATCAGGCAACACAGCGTGCAGTAATCAGCGCACATACAGAGATCTGGCAATAACCAAAAACAATAGGACGAGCTCTGAGACGTGGAATCTCTGTAGACTGCAGTACCTGATCTATCCTCACACAACTATAAGCAGCAGTGGATTGCGCCTAACAACTACCTATGCAACTCGGCACTGCCTGAGGAGCTGACTAGCCTGAAGATAGAAATACAAGCCTGACTTACCTCAGAGAAATACCCCAAAGGAATAGGCAGCCCCCCACATATAATGACTGTTAGCAAGATGAAAAGACAAACGTAGGAATGAAATAGATTCAGCAAAGTGAGGCCCGATATTCTAGACAGAGCGAGGATAGCAAAGAGAACTATGCAGTCTACAAAAAACCCTAAAACGAAAACCACGCAAAGGGGCAAAAAGACCCACCGTGCCGAACTAACAGCACGGCGGTGCACCCCTCTGCTTCTCAGAGCTTCCAGCAAAAGACAATAGCAAGCTGGACAGAAAAAACAGAAAACAAACTAGAAGCACTTATCTAGCAGAGCAGCAGGCCCAAGGAAAGATGCAGTAGCTCAGATCCAACACTGGAACATTGACAAGGAGCAAGGAAGACAGACTCAGGTGGAGCTAAATAGCAAGGCAGCCAACGAGCTCACCAAAACACCTGAGGGAGGAAGCCCAGAGACTGCAATACCACTTGTGACCACAGAAGTGAACTCAGCCACAGAATTCACAACAGTACCCCCCCCTTGAGGAGGGGTCACCGAACCCTCACCAGAACCCCCAGGCCGACCAGGATGAGCCACATGAAAGGCACAAACAAGATCTGGGGCATGGACATCAGAGGCAAAAACCCAGGAATTATCTTCCTGAGCATAACCCTTCCATTTGACCAGATACTGGAGTTTCCGTCTAGAGACACGAGAATCCAAAATCTTCTCCACAATATACTCCAATTCCCCCTCCACCAAAACAGGGGCAGGAGGCTCCACAGATGGAACCATAGGTGCCACGTATCTCCTCAACAACAACCTATGGAATACATTATGTATGGAAAAGGAGTCTGGGAGGGTCAGACGAAAAGACACCGGATTGAGAATCTCAGAAATCCTATACGGACCAATAAAACGAGGTTTAAATTTAGGAGAGGAAACCTTCATAGGAATATGACGAGAAGATAACCAAACCAAATCCCCAACACGAAGTCGGGGTCCCACACGGCGTCTGCGATTAGCGAAAAGCTGAGCCTTCTCCTGGGACAAGGTCAAATTGTCCACTACCTGAGTCCAGATCTGCTGCAACCTGTCCACCACATAATCCACACCAGGACAGTCCGAAGACTCAACCTGTCCTGAAGAGAAACGAGGATGGAACCCAGAATTGCAGAAAAATGGAGAGACCAAGGTAGCCGAGCTGGCCCGATTATTAAGGGCGAACTCAGCCAACGGCAAAAATGACACCCAATCATCCTGGTCAGCGGAAACAAAACATCTCAGATATGTTTCCAAGGTCTGATTGGTTCGTTCGGTCTGGCCATTAGTCTGAGGATGGAAGGCCGAGGAGAAAGATAGGTCAATGCCCATCCTACCACAAAAGGCTCGCCAGAACCTCGAGACAAACTGGGAACCTCTGTCAGAAACAATATTCTCAGGAATGCCATGTAAACGAACCACATGCTGGAAGAACAAAGGCACCAAATCAGAGGAGGAAGGCAATTTAACCAAGGGCACCAGATGGACCATTTTAGAAAAGCGATCACAGACCACCCAAATGACCGACATTTTTTGAGAAACGGGAAGGTCAGAAATGAAATCCATCGAAATATGTGTCCAAGGCCTCTTCGGGACCGGCAAGGGCAAAAGCAACCCACTGGCACGTGAACAGCAGGGCTTAGCCCTAGCACAAATTCCACAGGACTGCACAAAAGCACGCACATCCCGTGACAGAGATGGCCACCAGAAGGATCTAGCAACCAACTCCCTGGTACCAAAGATTCCTGGATGACCGGCCAGCACCGAACAATGAAGTTCAGAGATAACTTTACTAGTCCACCTATCAGGGACGAACAGTTTCTCGGCCGGACAACGATCAGGTTTATTAGCCTGAAATTTCTGCAACACTCTCCGCAAATCAGGGGAGATGGCAGACACAATGACTCCTTCCTTGAGGATACTCGCCGGCTCAGATAACCCCGGAGAGTCGGGCACAAAACTCCTAGACAGAGCATCCGCCTTCACATTTTTAGAGCCCGGAAGGTATGAAATCACAAAATCAAAACGAGCAAAAAATAACGACCAACGGGCCTGTCTAGGATTCAAGCGCTTGGCAGACTCGAGATAAGTCAAGTTCTTATGATCAGTCAATACCACCACGCGATGCTTAGCACCCTCAAGCCAATGACGCCACTCCTCGAATGCCCACTTCATGGCCAGCAACTCTCGGTTGCCCACATCATAATTACGCTCAGCAGCAGAAAATTTCCTGGAAAAGAAAGCACATGGTTTGAACACTGAGCAACCAGAACCTCTCTGTGACAAAACCGCCCCTGCACCAATCTCAGAAGCATCAACCTCGACCTGGAACGGAAGAGAAACATCAGGTTGACACAACACAGGGGCACAGCAAAAACGATGCTTCAACTCCTGAAAAGCTTCCACGGCAGCAGAAGACCAATTAACCAAATCAGCACCCTTCTTGGTCAAATCGGTCAATGGTCTGGCAATGCTAGAAAAATTACAGATGAAGCGACGATAAAAATTAGCAAAGCCCAGGAATTTCTGCAGACTTTTTAGAGATGTCGGCTGAGTCCAATCCTGGATGGCCTGAACCTTAACCGGATCCATCTCGATAGTAGAAGGGGAAAAGATGAACCCCAAAAATGAAACTTTCTGCACACCGAAGAGACACTTTGATCCCTTCACGAACAAGGAATTAGCACGCAGTACCTGGAAAACCATTCTGACTTGCTTCACATGAGACTCCCAATCATCTGAGAAGATCAAAATGTCATCCAAGTAAACAATCAAGAATTTATCCAGATACTCACGGAAAATGTCATGCATAAAAGACTGAAAAACAGATGGAGCATTGGCAAGTCCGAACGGCATCACCAGATACTCAAAATGACCCTCGGGCGTATTAAATGCCGTTTTCCATTCATCTCCCTGCCTGATTCTCACCAGATTATACGCACCACGAAGATCAATCTTAGTAAACCAACTAGCCCCCTTAATCCGAGCAAACAAGTCAGAAATCAATGGCAAGGGATACTGAAACTTAACAGTGATCTTATTAAGAAGGCGGTAATCAATACACGGTCTTAGCGAACCATCCTTCTTGGCTACAAAAAAGAACCCTGCTCCCAATGGTGACGACGATGGGCGAATATGTCCCTTCTCCAGGGACTCCTTCACATAACTGCGCATAGCGGTGTGTTCAGGTACGGACAAATTAAATAAACGACCCTTAGGGAATTTACTACCAGGAATCAAATCGATAGCACAATCACAATTCCTATGCGGAGGTAGGGCATCAGACTTGGACTCTTCAAATACATCCTGAAAGTCCGACAAGAACTCTGGGATGTCAGAAGGAATGGATGACGAAATAGACAAAAATGGAACATCACCATGTACTCCCTGACAACCCCAGCTGGTTACCGACATAGAGTTCCAATCCAATACTGGATTATGGGTTTGTAGCCATGGCAACCCCAACACGACCACATCATGCAAATTATGCAGTACCAGAAAGCGAATAACTTCCTGATGTGCAGGAGCCATGCACATGGTCAGCTGGGCCCAGTACTGAGGCTTATTCTTGGCCAAAGGTGTAGCATCAATTCCTCTCAACGGAATAGGACACCGCAAAGGCTCCAAGAAAAATCCACAACGTTTAGCATAATCCAAATCCATCAGATTCAGGGCAGCGCCTGAATCTGTAAGAGGGTGAACTGTAGTCCCACTGAGAGGGCACTAGGACCCTGTGGTTTTTGCCTATTGCAGAAGAGAACAGACCGTGCAAAACTCCCAGAGACAATGTGTGCTGCTGGGTGGGGTCTAGTGTCTCGGGTGTAAAGTGAAACTTGGAAGTGAGAGCTGAGAGAGAAAAAGGCGGGAAGCAAAGGCAGAAGCTGCTGTGATATCTTAAAGAGAGACTGTGTGGATTTACTGCAAGTGTTTTTGGAGGAAAAGAAGCTTTTGAGAGACTTTTTGTTGCTAATGTTCCCCTGGAGAAGAATTAACCTTTTGTTTAACTCTGTGAGAGACTTGTGTGGCTAACGTTTCCTGGAGAGGAGTTAACCCTTTATTTAACAAAAGACTGAGACTTTGCTAAGAACCCAGTACGTATTTGGAAGTCTGTGGATTCCCTGTGCATTGAGTGGAGAACCAAGTCTGGACAGACGGCTGATACAGAGACGGACGGATTGTCGTGGAAGCATTCCTAGGAGCTACAGAAGCAGAGACTACATCGTGAGACCACTAACTAAGTCCCCGGCGTTTGGGCTCGGCATCGGCCGACAAGACAAGACAAGAGGAGTTTGCTGTAACTTATTGGCGCTGAAAATATGAACTGGCTGCAGCCTGTGCGGATTCCTGCCTGAGAGGAAATCCATCTCAGGATACGGTACCATAGTTATAGATACCCGGGTATCTCTGCTCAGAGTGTTAAATTGTTACTTTAGAGGTGTATCTTATATTAGAGTTGTGTAAGTTATACTCAGTGTGCCATTCCAGGGGCTCCCTTAATAACACTACATTCAATTTACACTTGTTCCTGTTTTTAGTTGCCTGTAAGGTAAATTTCTTACTAGTCTGTTGTAGTATACAGTTCTCAGGAGACCTTGGAGTGGCACAGTGATTTCAGCTGCTGCTGAATTAGTGTATCTTTGGGGTGCATCTGTCTTAATATTCTCCATATTACCTTGATTATTTTGCCTTTGAGTAAATACCGTTGGAGATTTCTGCCTTGGTCTTGGTTTGTGACTCACTGGATCTTATTCGGACCTCTGGTCATTACATTTTTGGCGTAGTCGGCAGGATCCAGTGTTTGTCATGGACGAGGGCGAGGGTGGAAATGACCCCGCTGTATCCGCATCCTCCTCAGGGGTTGGGGTTCCCTTGGCAGCCGCTGCGACTCCGGGAGGGTATGTGCCTGTAGGGGCTTTACTTCAGCACATGCCGAAATACGATGGGCGCAATATGGCGTTGCAAGATTGGGCTGAGAGAATCCGGAGTATTCTGCGCATGTGTAATTTGACCCCCGCGTTACGCGCTGAGCTGGCATTAAATGCACTGGAGGGTGATATTAGGCGTATGGTGATGGTGCGCCCAGAATCAGAGAGGGATACATTAGAAAAGATTTTGGAACTGTTAGAGGGGAGTTTGGGGGGCCGAGCGCGTGTGGCTCAGCTTCGGTCCCTATTCTTTAATCGTCCCCAGAGAGAGTGTGAGTCCCTGATGCAGTACTCTAATATTTTGCAAGAGATGTTGAATGAGATGCAGCGACTAGACCCGGGGGCCATGGGGGCATTCCGGGAGGTAGACCGCTTGCTCCGGGACCAATTCATCACCGGTGTAGCCAATAGACTTCTCCGGGACAAACTGTTGGAAATGGCCCGGGTTGCACCAGAGTTATCTTTCTGGCAGATTTACCGAGCTGCAGTGGAAAGGGAAGAGAAATCGGCCTATGTTCCCGAGGGGTCAGTGAACAGTGCCCAGCTGGAGGAAGGTGGTTCATCAGGGTCGGGGGGAGAGGGGCTGGTAAGCGTGGTACAAGCTCTGCGTGCTGAGGTGAAGGAGTTGAAGCTGAAATTGTCTCAACTGACAGTTGATCCCGCCTCTACCCCCTCGCGGGAACCTCCTGCCTCACCCCCTGGAACGGTGACCCCGCAAATGGCCAGGTCGTCCTATCAGAATGAGTCAAGCCCTCGCCCACGAGGAACAATCACCTGCTGGAAGTGTGGCCGCCAGGGACACATCTCGCGTTACTGCCGGGCGCTTACAGCCCCAGAAACCCCGTCGCCGGCTTTAAACTTCCGGCCGCTGCCATGAGAGGGCAAGCAGCAGCGGCCCCACCCACACAAAGCCCTCGACGGAATGAACAAGATTTGTTTGCATGTAGTCCAGTGATAGAAGCAGAGTTTGAAGGGCGGAAGATGAGGTGCTTGGTTGACACGGGATCCGAATGTACTATAATGCCTCTAGAAGTATATGAGAGATACTTCAGTCGACTAGTGATTCCAGAGGATGGCCGAGTGATACGACTGACCGCCGCAAATAATGGTCAATTGTCAGTAAAAGGGATCGTGTGGATGCAACTAAAAATGTTTGGTCAAGAGCTGGGGCAGAAAGGGGTAGTACTGGTGGATCACCCCCCTAGAAGAGGGATGGAAGTGACGCTCGGAATGAACGTGCTGCGAGATTTGAATCACCAGATGTATGCCAGTGAAGGACCCCGATACTGGGCCCGTGCGACAAGACACCGACCCACGCAGAGAATTCTACACCGTCTAGTGCTGAGTTGCGACTTGCTGAAAAGTGCGGTCCCAAAAAAGTGCGATCTGAATGGCCAAGGACATAGACTCATTGTAAAGCAATCCGAGCGCCAGGAAAAATGCATCAACATTACTCAATGCAGAATCTCCTGGTGCAAGAGAAAACGCCCAGTCCTGTGGGTCGCCGCGCAAAAAAGAAATAATAATCAAAACCTGTTGAATAGGATTACCAGAAGAATGAGGTTTCAAGGCCAAAAATAGCTTACAATTATTTCTGAAGCTCAGGAACTTAGTTCTGTCACCAAAAAACAAATCAGGAATCGGAATTCTTGGTTCTAGCATCGATTTCTGATCAATAGTATCTTGAATCTTTTGTACATTTACAACGAGATTATCCATTGAGGAGCACAGAGCCTGAATATCCATGTCCACAGCTGTGTCCTGAAGCACTCTAATGTCTAGGGGAAAAAAAAGACTGAAGACAGAGCTAAGAAAAAAAAATGATGTCAGGATTTCTTTTTTCCCTCTATTGGGAATCATTGGTGAGGCTCCTTGTACTGTTATGGCTGGCAATCAGGCAACACAGCGTGCAGTAATCAGCGCACATACAGAGATCTGGCAATAACCAAAAACAATAGGACGAGCTCTGAGACGTGGAATCTCTGTAGACTGCAGTACCTGATCTATCCTCACACAACTATAAGCAGCAGTGGATTGCGCCTAACAACTACCTATGCAACTCGGCACTGCCTGAGGAGCTGACTAGCCTGAAGATAGAAATACAAGCCTGACTTACCTCAGAGAAATACCCCAAAGGAATAGGCAGCCCCCCACATATAATGACTGTTAGCAAGATGAAAAGACAAACGTAGGAATGAAATAGATTCAGCAAAGTGAGGCCCGATATTCTAGACAGAGCGAGGATAGCAAAGAGAACTATGCAGTCTACAAAAAACCCTAAAACGAAAACCACGCAAAGGGGCAAAAAGACCCACCGTGCCGAACTAACAGCACGGCGGTGCACCCCTCTGCTTCTCAGAGCTTCCAGCAAAAGACAATAGCAAGCTGGACAGAAAAAACAGAAAACAAACTAGAAGCACTTATCTAGCAGAGCAGCAGGCCCAAGGAAAGATGCAGTAGCTCAGATCCAACACTGGAACATTGACAAGGAGCAAGGAAGACAGACTCAGGTGGAGCTAAATAGCAAGGCAGCCAACGAGCTCACCAAAACACCTGAGGGAGGAAGCCCAGAGACTGCAATACCACTTGTGACCACAGAAGTGAACTCAGCCACAGAATTCACAACAGAGGCAGCCGTGGATTGCGCCTAACGCTCCCTATGCAACTCGGCACAGCCTGAGAAACTAGCTAGCCTGAAGATAGAAAATAAGCCTACCTTGCCTCAGAGAAATACCCCAAAGGAAAAGGCAGCCTCCACATATAATGACTGTGAGTTAAGATGAAAAGACAAACGTAGAGATGAAATAGATTTAGCAAAGTGAGGCCCGACTTTCTGAACAGAGCGAGGATAGGAAAGGTAACTTTGCGGTCAACACAAAACCCTACAAACCACCACGCAAAGGGGGCAAAAAGACCCTCCGTACCGAACTAACGGCACGGAGGTACACCCTCTGCGTCCCAGAGCTTCCAGCAAGCAAGAAAAAACAAATAAGCAATGCTGGACAGAAAAAACAGCAAAAAATAGCAAAAGCGGAACTTAGCTATGCAGAGCAGCAGGCCACAGGAACGATCCAGGAGGAAACAGGTCCAATACTAGAACATTGACTGGAAGCCAGGAACAAAGCACTAGGTGGAGTTAAATAGAGCAGCACCTAACGACTTCACCACATCACCTGAGGAAGGAAACTCAGAAGCCGCAGTACCACTCTCCTCCACCAACGGAAGCTCACAGAGAGAATCAGCCGAAGTACCACTTGTGACCACAGGAGGGAGCTCTGCCACAGAATTCACAACAGTAGCCTCATTGTCAGCCAGCGTATTGTAGTAGCCTCATTGTCGGCCAGCGTATTGTAGTAGCCTCATTGTCGGCCAGCGTATTGTAGTAGCCTCATTGTCAGCCAGCGTATTGTAGTAGCCTCATTTTCGGCCTGCGTATTGTAGTAGCCTCATTGTCAGCCAGCGTATTGTAGTAGCCTCATTGTCGGCCAGCGTATTGTAGTAGCCTCATTGTCGGCCAGCGTATTGTAGTAGCCTCATTGTCAGCCAGCGTATTGTAGTAGCCTCATTGTCAGCCAGCGTATTGTAGTAGCCTCATTGTCAGCCAGCGTATTGTAGTAGCCTCATTGTCAGCCAGCGTATTGTAGTAGCCTCATTGTCGGCCAGCGTATTGTAGTAGCCTCATTTTCGGCCAGCGTATTGTAGTAGCCTCATTGTCGGCCTGCGTATTGTAGTAGCCTAATTTTCGGCCAGCATATTGTAGTAGCCTCATTTTCGGCCAGCGTATTGTAGTAGCCTCATTTTCGGCCAGCGTATTGTAGTAGCCTCATTTTTGGCCAGCGTATTGTAGTAGTGTCACGTCCGCTGCTCATACTTACCCGGCTTCTTCCATCCCTCGGCGCACTCGCGATCCTGTCCCTCGCCGCTCTGCCTCCTCCTTCGCCGGCTCTCGGCGTCCGGTCTCTCTGCGCATGCGCGGTCGCGTCTCCTCCGTCGCTGAGCCTTCTGGGAGGTCACGACCCGATGGCTCCGCCCCAACATGGCGGCGCCCATCGGCTATTTCTTTATGGCGTCTTTCCAGGCAAGACGCCTTTGCTTTGTAGGTGCACTGTCTGCCGTCAGTGTCCCTATGCCCTAGGCTCCCCTGTATCAGTATCTTTTCCCAGCTTAGTTCTCGCTTTGTCTCAGTGTTGTTCCATGTTCCTGCTGTGTCCTGCCGAGTTCCGTGTTCCTGCTGTGTCCTGCCAAGTTCCGTGTTCCTGCTGTGTCCTGCCAAGTTCCGTGTTCCTGCTGTGTCCTGCCAAGTTCTGTGTTCCTGCTGTGTCCTGCCAAGTTCCGTGTTCCTGCTGTGTCCTGCTGAGTTCCGTGTTCCTGCTGTGTCCTGCCAAGTTCCGTGTTCCTGCTGTGTCCTGCCAAGTTCC